>NW_028263379.1:25440259-26160259 GCF_051168715.1 Poecilia mexicana
ACTTAATGCGCATGCGCTGGCATGGTACTCACTGCATGTATGCTATTCTGACAGCGTATGGCTATCTGATAGAACACCGGCTACATCTGTCAGACACGTCATTACCATAAGATTTCATTTAATCAACAACATAGAATCATGACGTAGATTGTCATACACTTTGTTATTAACAGTTGTATGACATCCTGACTTAGCGGTTAAGTGAGTTTTACACGGGCGTGTGTTGTAGCTGACTCCAGCTGCAGCCAGACCTTGCTTTAAATACACTTTGAAACCATGACAACACATGTATATCTATATAGTTATCATTGAAAACAATTTAATGACTTATGTTCATCATAACTTGCTGCGTATGGTGAACTGACAACTCCTCTGACGGTCGGATTTCTTAATGCTTAATGCATGTTATGCTATCCTGACAGCGTATGGCTATCTGATAGAACGGCTCTCAGTGAGTGACACTCCAGTCCTATCTAATAAATAAAGAGCCGTGGAGAAGAATCGACTGTTTCTGAATGTCACCTCACTATATTGCAGACTTTTGGACATAGCGTTGTCCCATATATGCGACAAGTCAGTCAACACCTCCGCACAATAATTCAGCGCAGTGAGTGATAACATTTTTCATCACAAATGCTTATGTGTCTCTGTACAGCTAGCTTTGATAACATCACGTTAACGGAGCTTACCTTCTTTGAGCTACTTTTCTAAGTGACGAAAAAAGTTAGACGTTGTCTCCACCATCTGTGAAAGTGAAGCGCTACTGAGTTAGCTGTGGCCATCAGATGTCTTACTATTTATGCAGCGATATTCCATTACTGACGATTAGACAAACATTTTCTGCCGCTGAGAGGAAACCACTGCGCATGTCCTGGAGCGCCGCGCGCGAGTGAAAGGTGGGGAGGGGAGGGGGAGGGAGAGTAAAAGGTGGGGAGGGTGGGGGGACTAACAGAAACACGTAGTTGCTTGGATTTTAATCGGTGCGTTTTGCATCCACTGAAAACAAAGATGTTAACAAATAAACTAGATAGTGTGCTGTACGTTTAGTGATATTTTCACAGTTGCGGTCTTGACTGGTCTTGAAATAAAATGCCGAGTCCTCAGCGCCCGAGACCGAGACAAGACCGAGACCAAATGCGGTCGAGTCCGAGACGAGACCGAGACCATCAAAAAATGGTCTTAAGACCGGTCTTAAGACCAAGACCAACTTCGAGTACCACAACACTGATAATCATAATACTGCAGTAGTTCAAATATGTTTGCCTATTAATGTATTCAATAGTGCAAAAGTCAGGGAGTATTTAATTTTCCTTTGGGATTAATAAAGTATTTCTGAATTTGAACCCTCTTTGTTGTTTCTTTCTAAACTTTGAAGCACACCTCTTTGATAATGAGACATTTAATTATACAATTATGCTAAATTTACACACATAGATAATCTCTATTTTTCCCAGATTGTATGCTGGTTACACCAATGTGAAAATTTATTTTCATTGCGATTACTAATCTTCCCCCTCCCGTCCCCCTTCTCTACCTACTCTTTGCAAATATAAGAAATGCTAACAAAACGTCACCCCGTAGGACTGACGTAACCTTTCTAGAACAATTCATGACGTAGTCGGCTGACTTGGCACACATTTTTTGCACCTTTTATTTGCCATATAAAAAGTAACTACCCTAAACTCCTTCAGATGCAGTTTAATAGTTAAGCTGTCGACATATGCAGTCACAAAATGCTGTTAGAAGAGACTCGAGCCGTTACGTTTCTGATTTAGCATAAAGGCTAGCTGTTGTCCATGACAACCGAAAAGATTAGCGTCCCCTAACATATCGCTGGAGGGTCTTACCAGAGGAAAATTCGCACCTGGATGAGAGCCTTGATTTCCAAGTCATATTTGAGTATTTCTTGCTCACACACTCGGACGTGGACATCCGAAGTCGCCATGTTGCCAACGTAGCCGGCTACAACTACGGCAAGCAGGAAGCTGCCCGTTTCATACAGACAGTGTGTACATCGAACACAGAATTTTTTATAGATATCTAAAAGTACCTTGTACATGTTTCAAATCTTTTCTTAAGCATTATAATAATTTTTGCTTAAGTTTATTAGAATGCCGTTGCATATATATTCAAATCAAAGAAAAAACAAAAACAAATAAAAGTTCTTCATGGAAATAAATTACAGAAAAAAACAAACAAACTAGGAAGTTAGGAATTCATTAAATGAGATTTAAAATTTTTTGTATTCTTTATTAGGAAGAAAACAGAAACAAGTCAAGCGTGTGTCAACCTCAAAACAATTTAATTAAACATCATTCACACTCATATTACACACAATGTACACAACATATAAACACAACAGCAAGTGAAGGCTGTTTTAATTTAAGGTTCAGAAAAATCAAGTAATATCTCTTAAATCTTTGAAGATAATTTTAAGCAAGGCACCCAGGTCAACCTCACTAAAAACTAAAGGCACAGAGTTCTTGGTTTTCGGTGATCTGAGGAATGGTCTCCGGAAGGGCATAGCATTGATGCTATAGAAAAACAATAGGGAACAGTTTCAGAAAGAAAAACAAAAAAAACAAACAAACAAACAAAAACCTGTTGAGTAAACATGATTTCCAAAAGGTGAGCTGATGGGGGAGACATTTACCAGCAAAGTAAGGAGTTCTTGAAAGGCAAGTTAATCCCAAGCCAACTTTAGGTACTGGATGATGTCAGTGGATAGGGATGGTCCAAAGAGTGGGTTCAGTTGGGCCAGAATTGCTATCAACCAGCTGATGAAGAGCACATACAAAAAGGTAACTTGTCAGCTTCCAAATGTATTGAAAGGCATATTCTCAAAACAGCCAATATATGATAAAAGGTAATTCAAGATCTACTTTACACTGAGAGCTGTTCTAGGATAAAGACAGGAAAACAACTTTGCTTCTACTGCCCTCTTCTGGTCATTTGTGTGCAACATGCCAGAAGAATAATTAATCTTTTAAATATCCCATGAATAGTTTATTGCACTCGTAATAAATAAGTAAATGGAATATAAACCAGATAGACTACAGAAGTTAGGTGTCCTGTGTAAGTCTATTCACATTTTGTCATACTGCAACATGCTTCAATGTTTTTTTAATCGGGATTTTATGTGACAGACAAGAGAAAGTAGTGCATTGTTGTTAAATGTAATAAAAAATAAAATGCACTTAGATTTCATAAATGAAAATCTGAAAAGTGGGTCGAATATTTTTATTATCTTGTTAATTCTCACACTCTTAAATAAAATTTAGTTCAACCAACTATCTGAAGTTACCCTAAATAGTCAATAGATCCTAAGCATAATTTATTCCCAGTTTTACTCGTGAAGACCAAAGAATACACTCTTCGTTTGAACATTTCAGTGTCCTTTCAATCAGACATCTGAAAAAATGTTTTCATTTAATCTGAGAAGCAGCCAACAGAGCAGAAAACCTATTGAGGGCTGAGAAAGACTTGAGACGTGGGCAAAAGTTCCCTAAACACACAGCCAGAGCTACAATTTGTAAAAGCTTTTTAAGCCATGTATCATTTTTCTTCTTAATTACACAATGCTTTATATTGACCCATCACATCAAACCCTAATAAAATATATTCAAGTGTGTGGCTGCTTTTGTGTGACATAATGTGAGAAAATGTTTTTATGAGGTGTAATAACTTTATTGATATTTTCAACTGATTTATAACTGTATTGTTAGATTCTTTGATCTCAAGGAGCTTTACTCTCTAAGAAAAAGTTGAAGAATAACAAATGGTTATAAGAATAGCAACACCCGAAAATACTACAACACATCCAGACAAATGCATCTTCTTTCTGTTTCACAGTGTTAGGTTAAATGTAATGAATAACATATAGGAGGAAGCAGAAATGCTGGATGGAAATACTCACAAGAGGTAACAGCAGACTGCAGTTAGCACCAACATTGTGACAATAACTCTGCAAGAAAAAAAGAGAAAACGTCTTTTTTAAAATCTCGTGAGCCGAGGAGGAATAAAGGAAGCAGCAATACACTTTTAAGAACTGCTTCCATCTTTTTGAAAATAAAATGTGGAGTATTTATGTCTAAACGGGTTATACCTGAAGTGTACTTACGTATGGCATAATAGCTTAATCATAAACACATAGACTGTGAAATTAGCTTCAAGTAGCTAGCCTAAAGTTTTACAAGAACTTCGCAAACTTATGTAACGCTTAAAAGTCAGGCCAAGAAATGAGTTTAAAATGAACCTACTTTACAAAAAAGCATTCTTACGGAAAAAGATCAAGTTGAAACTTTTAAACTTATGTAGCTTTCTTTAAGTTGGCTCGATTTAGCTAATATGGGCTAACAAACTCACCCTCTGTTGGGTCCTTTGGGGATAAACCAGGGCACAACTCCTCCAACGATTCCCCAAAACAAAGTCATTACAGACATTACGATGGCAAACTGATCCGCCATTATTTAAAACCCAGGAGTGTCTAAAAGCTGAAAACGTTAAACTTAAGCCAACTTCGGTGCTGTGTCCAAATGATATATCCTGTGACGGGGGAGCAGGCAGCACGTATCACATGACTCTGACAGAGGGAGGAAGTAGAGGCTGGCGGAGGAGCAGTCTATGTGCTGGAAAATAACCCCATTTAATATTGTGCATATTTATTTTTAGCAGAGTCCTACTATGGAACTATGCTTCCATAGCATGCTGCTTATTTTTGACGGGATAGAGGAAAAAACAACTTTTTAAGTAATAATTAAACTTGAGGAATTTGTGATTAATCTTAAAATTGTATGCTGCAGTGCACAAAACGTAGGACAGAAGTAAAACATATGTAATTTCACAGATTACGTTGGTTTTCTTAGAATAATTTGCATTGATCAACGGTAAATGAATGTAATCTCAATCAACAAGTGATTCTGTTTTGGACACTAGTGTCAGTTTTTGGAAATTCTAATAAGCATTTTGTGACACCAACTGGTGATTTTGTGAAATTACACATTTACACAAAAACTGGATTTTATTAAATTTTAAGTGGATAGTGGTGCATAACCTTCAGTATTTACGTTACTTAACTTTATGCTTAAATACTTCACTAGCATGCAAGTCTTGGTTGTTTATTTGCCATTTGCCACTTCTATAGCTGTGCATCAATGTTATCAGATTTGGGCAACAGACTTAAAATGTTGCTATTCTGATTTATTATTTGCGATGTTCCTACATAATACTTTTTTGGATATAAATTGATTAAAGCATAGTCTAACAAAAAACATTTTTACACTAAAATGAAAATGTTTTAATTATGAAAAAAGTACACTAAATTGGTTCAGTTTCCTACAACTGTCCTGCTTAGCAGTAACCATGCTTTAAATTGTGAATTTATGATTGGGAAAACTGAAAAATAGTTCAGACAGCAAAGGAAACAACTTTCATTCGGCCTCAAGGATGTGAAAACAAAGTTGTGTCTCAAAATGACTTTTGGCTCCCTCTATAATTGCCCACGTCCTAACCTGAAAAACTTAATTTTACAAAACAGACTGATTTTTAGAGGAATTAAATACTTTTATTTAATTTCTCCCTAATATTTTAGAGAGCAGCCCTAAAATATTTTAACTCCGAAAATATGCAAACGTGACACAATAGGTCAAAATTCAAGTTCAGATGTTCTTTCTCACAGTCTTCTGTCAGCCAGAATTTAAAATGAATGTTTCACAAAATATTTTAAGCAGTTACAAATCTTGACATGTAAATTTTGTGATGTCTTAATTTTGGGATATTTATATGCATGTATATATGTACACATGAAACTCCAAACAAAATGAGATCCAATTATACAGTTTATTTATAGCAAAAGATCATTTTCACTCCTGCATCTTCTCGATGGTCTCCTCCTTGTATTTGCCCTTGTCCTTCCCAACAGCGCGAGACTTGGCTTTGCGCTCAAGGATCTTCTTGCGATCCTTATCGAGCTTTAGCCTAGTGATGACCACCTGGAAAAACAAAAACATGACTTGGTAAGCATTATGTCTCACTGCAAACATTAAGAGCCCTCAGAACAACAAAATATCCCTTGGCTGTGTATCGTCAGCAAATATGTAATTTTGAAAGCAGAATCAACAACAATGCAAAGCTTCATTTAATAACCAGAAAGAGACTGAAATATGCATAAAGATTTGGATAAAGTGCTCAAATATTTAAAGTAACGTTTCAGTGACGTCAACCTACCCCACCATACTTCTACACCGCTTTAATTCGCTTAAGCACAAAAATATGTTTAGTCATTAACTATGTACTTTTAACTGGATGCAACGAAATGTAATATAAACACATATTCTTTGAAGACAGAGCTTTAGATGCAGAATTACATGGAACCTAAGGTGCAACCTGTGATTAGTTATGCTCTCAAATACATTTTTTAGCTTTATAAACAAACGTATAAAATAACAATCTGTATCCATGCTGTGAACACTTTTCCACAATATAACACCAGGAAAAGGTCAAAGATGTGTAGACAAGTTTGTGAACTACTGATGGCAAGGCGTCCCTGCTGTTCTAGGAAGCTTGTAGTGCAAGTTAAGTCTTGAGTGTTTTAAATTTTGAAATTGTGGTTCAACATGCAGTCCAATAACTGTGTTTAATTTGGATGCACTCATATTTACAAAGAATTTGAAAAACAGAAGAATTAAAACACTAATTTTAAAAGGACAGTTAAAACTTGGGCCTTTTCACTCCTGATTTAAACATTTAATGGAAACTTGCTAATGTTTGACAGAAGAAAGTTTTATGCAAAATATTTATGCGTAGTCAGTAGCACATTTCACTCATGTTTGTGTCATAATGACAAAGGAAACAGCTCTGATCTCCTCTGATAATTCACATATAATAAATACAGCTCTGGGTCAGTTCAGTGCCAATACAAACATGCACAAAGCTGTGCAACTTACACACAGCAGGACAAGCTGTCATGTTAACACAGCTGGCTTTTGCTAGGTGTTATGCGAATCGGTCACTGATTTATGGTTTTGAGACTGTCTATTAACAAAAATAATCTAATCGGATAAATAAATAAATCTAAATAAATAATCTTTATAAAGTGGATTGTATCTTATGAAATGATAAAAGTTATATATGCAACAAATAAATTAAATAATAAAAACATTAAAGGTTTTAAATGGAATCATTAAAAATTGCACTCTATCCTTCACTCAAATGCCAAGTCCACCTGATTTTTCCCCCACAGTCAAACACTAAAAGCCTTAGATTTACATGACACACTGTCAACATGTGCAACACACAGGACCCAAATTCTTGACTTAATCCCTGCCAGTAACTTCCACATAAACAGTTTTATAACACAGAAGGCTGTTGAGCTTTTAATTATCCCTACAGGTACCCAGGCTAAGTGAATTTGAATGCCTGAAGCAAACTAATGTCAACAATGTAAACGGAGCAAACGCTTTTTACAGCCCAATTAATGAGTGCTAACGGCAGAGTTTCTATACATTTTAGTCATTTCAGCTTTCCCCTGCAAGCCTGTTATACACTTGAAAACTAAAATATTAAAGGCTAAAACGTTCAACTGAAATTATCAGGTGGCACAGATGTGATTGAACAAGTTTTTCAAACTTGGAAAGTGATCAAAAAGGAATCCCACTCTTTAAAATTGTGTAGGAACCCTGTAATAATTACAGCAAACTCTACATCAGTTTGACAGATTCATCCAAGCAGGTTTTCACCATTAGACAATTTTGTTATTTGAGTCCAACACAACAAAGCTCACTCTCTCCACTTGCAAATCCTTTTTGCCATATTTCTGGAACGCTGAAATAATTAAACCAATGAAGTACTAGACAGTAGTTCTCAGAGCATTCAAACAATCTGCACATACGTCATCAAATGACACAGCTCACTTTTAATACTTTAGCACGTTCATCCAAGCCGAGGACCTTTGGAAATGTGTCTCACCTTGCTGGGATGGATACCGACATGGACTGTGGTTCCGTTGGCCTTCTCTCTCTGCACACGCTCGATGTAGATGACGTACTTCTTCCTGTAGACCTGCACCACCTTGCCAATCTGCTGCCCTTTGTAGTGTCCACGGACAACCTGGGAGCAAAAGCATCACTGGCTCAGCTACACTGTGATCAAACCTCATAATCTCGACCAGAACTCTTAAGCTCTCGGAACCACATTACCTGCACTTCGTCGTCTTTACGGATAGGCATGGACCTCACGTTGTACTTCTGGCGGAGCTCCTTGGACAGCGGGGAAGACATGATCTTCCTCCTGATGTGTGAGGGGGCATTGAAGTGCCTCTTGCGGTTCTTGCGACGGGAGGATGTTACAAATGGGTTAAGCTTCATGATGCTGTGGAGTGAAACAAACATGCTTTATTGTGAAACTGCAAAGCTCACAGTTCCTTAAGAAAACGGCACTTGTAGCTCCAAGCCTCTCAAACATATTCAGTATAGAGCCTGCAAATAATTATGGTGGCCAATATGAAGTTTATTGCACACAGAAGTAGAGCAACTGCTTGCATACAAGCTAGCATAGTCCTCACAGGGTAAAGCTACATGCTAAGGTAGCTAACGGCGCTCCGAAGGTTTAACTACAAGCTAAAGAGGAAACTCGGTTATTTCACAAAGACGGAAACGTATTAGAATTAGTTGACGGAACTCGTGAAACTACAAAACTCACAGAATTACAGTCGTTTTCACCCGAAATGAAGTCGTTCAACTACAGCGGCTAGAGGCATGCGGATAGAGCCGTAGCTAGCAGGGAGCCCACATACAGTTTGTCCAAATATCATAATCTACCACTAAAATTACATCAATAATATCGGTGATTTATTAGTATTCATGTTTACATTGTGTTACTGTGTGTTCATTGCGACACAGCAACATTACATGGAGGATGGATGTTGATAACTTTGGTGAATTTCGCTGACAGGAATCCTTACCCTGCCTTTGCTCCTCTATGGCCGGCGGAAAAGAGACCTGCAATGTACTTCCGCCTACATTAGTTCAAAGTAAAGTCTCGCGAGATGTGCAGGCTAATGTATAAATAATACACGTAAACAAAATTAAAGACCACCTACTTCTAGTATTGACATCTGCGCTGCTTCCGTGAACATTTATAGTTATTACCTTTTGGCTTGAAAGGTCATTTCAAAACTTTTCAAGTTGTTTAATTTTTTTCTTACATTTTTGTATTATTACGAATTAAAGTAATTTTTTTTGACTCTGCACGACATAAAGCATATTCTCTAATATGCTTTTATTCATGCCACGTTACAAGTTTGGTTAATATAAATAAAATTGTCACAAGGTGGCGCCAAACCTAATTAATCGATAACCTGCTCAGCAAACAAGTTTTGTTTATGATTCACCCAGTTCATGCCGCTGTTCGTCACAGTGTGTCATATCTCGCGGTTCGATCTCTGTAATCAGCTGCAGTTGCTCTCCCCACTCGGAGCAGCTGACAAGCAAACAGCAGAGGCTGCTTTCACCCGCAGACCACACAAGCACTGACCTCCTCAGCTGTCAGGACAGAAGCGAACCCCTAGTGTCCTGCTTAAACAACTCGGCTTTGCTCTCCCCACCGGTCGGAGCGCAGTTCTACCAGATCCGGAGAGATGCTGTCATAGCCCCCCTGCACCGCCGCGGACATAACAGCCTCTTTCCCCTCCCGCACCTCCCGGGTTCGTCTCTGGCTGGCCGTCGCGGCAGCAGTGCGGATGTGGAGCCCGCAACGCAGCGCTCTTCACCCGACGGCAAGCACCGGAGAAGATGAAATGTTTTTCCCGTTACCTCCCGTACCTCTTCCGCCCTCCGAGCACCATCCTGTCCTCCACTTGCCACACCGAAGGTAGGGTGGGACCCCTGAAGGGGGGCTTCCACGGTTCCGTGAGTTGCTTAATTTGTGCGAGTGACATAATTGGGTGTCCCCGAGACATGCGTGTGGAGAAGTTGTACTGGCATTACCTATTGCAGATGTGTCATAGTGCATTAAGTTGGGTTGTGTTTTTTTTATATAACGCCAAAGGGGAGAATGTAAACATTTCTGATGCAAATAACAACAATTTCATGGAGGGTTTTTTTCTGATTGTGAACCTGCGTGGCGTAGGATAAATTTTGCTGTTAACACATATTCATAGTATGTCAAGAATACAGAAACTCAGTTTGTGGAGTTGCATGACAACTACCCCCTTGGCCTCCTAACCCCTTTATTCTTCAGCCCTATAGGCATTGGCCAGTGTGAGATTCTTAAGGTGTTATAAGCTTGGCATTTAGACAAAAGATTAAAACAAAAAATGCATGATTTATTATGATGTTACAATTAGAAATGTGCAACCTGTAGCAGTGGCACCTAAACTTTTCAGTTTCTGACTCACAAACGAACAGTGGAAAGTGGAGACTTGCGACTGCCACAGCTTGTTGAGTAACTAGTATCTCATTTAAGCAAGAGTATGACAGTGCGAACAGCATCAAACAGCCAGTATGTTGTTTTTATCTGTAATACTAATCTTGTAAGTACAATTTTCTTGGAGTCCAAATGTTCATAGCAAGGGTCAGCAACTCCAGTCCTCAAGTGCCTCTGTTCTGCAATTTTTGGATGCTTCAGTGCTCCAACACGCCTGAATCAAATAAATGGTTAATGAACAGGTTTTTGGAAAACTTGCTGACACACCAAGGAGGTAATTCAACCATCTTATTCAGGCAAAAGTGGCGAAAAGCTTTTCTTTTGCCAGCTGACCTGCAGGGAAAGGGAAGATCAGTGAAGAATTACCTTTTGCCCCATACACCCAGAGACAGTTCTGATCATTTCAGTACAGTTTCTCACGTCTCATTATTAGGATTTTCTTTCATTTCTTTTTTTTTTTTTTAGATTATTTAGCACTAGAGGTAGATAGGAAATGTACAGAGAGAGAAGGGAGGACGACACACAGCAAAGGTCTCTGGGTCAGGAATGAACACAGAATGGCTGCGTTGAGGACAGTAGCCTCTTCATGGAGCGCGCTCGCTCTACCTCTACACCACGCAGTGCCCCACATTTTACTTTTCTAAACCTTGTTTTAAGCAGTTCCTGCTTTGTTTAGAGATAGCTCCTTTCCTTATTCATGCACTTCAGAATGTGTAGTGCCCTGAAACACTACACATTCTGTAGTGTGTTTTCCCGGAGTTGCACAGACTTCTTGTAATGTTGAAAGTCCCCACCCCGATAGCAGAAGCTTACATGACTTCTCATTCTTGCTGGTCAATTCATCTTGCTGATTGTGCTGTCAGATGTAGCCCATGAGGGGTCTGAGTCTTTGTATAACCAGCCATTTACTAGGTCATAACAGGGAGACTCAAGCATTGCATTATTTAGCTTTGGATGGTTGCCCTTCTTCCTTCCTGTGCATGCTCTGCCCTTCTGCTTCTGCCCGTTGGCACAGGAAGTAAGATACTGAATTCCAGTACGTTGTGGTCATACTCAAAGCCCCCGGTATCCTGACCTATTTATGAACTGTGCGTTATATTTTCATACAAAGAATCAAGTCCTGGGTGTATGGTTCTCAAACCGTGGTAGAAGCACCACCGGAGGTACATGGGTTGCTCTTAGTGGTACTCAGAGTACATTTTGGTATTGCATAGTAAATACAAGCACGTTAACTATTTGTATGATTTCATGCAACATACAAAGAAATTCAGGTTATGTTTATAGCACAATTTTGTTTTCTCTTCTCCAAAATGATTTCCCTTTTCTATAGTGACTAATATCAAATAGATAGTGCTTAAATTCTACATATATGTATAATAGATTACGTAAAGTTGGGTACCAATGTTTTTTTTTTTAACTAATGTCTTTATGCTGGGTTCTTAAAGAATCAGTCTCTCTTCAGACACCTTTACAGGAACCTTGAGTAATAGCTCTCCAGAAGTTTTGAAAATTTAGACTGAAAGAGAAAGAAAAAGCAGCAAAAGTTTAAAGGAAAAACTTTGAAAGATTTCAAAAAACCCTGAAGAATCATCACTTGGGATAAGATCAAATGACTGCAAGAAAGTCTGCCACCTTAGAAGGATGATATGAAGAAAACATAGCACAGTATACAATTTCAGAATAAAAAAATAATTTCAACAAATAACGTAATAAAAAACAACAAAAGGTTCAACTTCAACCTATGTAGTGCAGTTTTACTGTTTTTAAATAGAATCCAACAAAAATAGAGTCAGACAGTTTTTTTTCCCGCCTGTTTAGATAATAATAATAATAATAATAATAATAATAATAATAATAATTAGACCAAAAGGTTTACATTTTCTGTATATCACCCTTGTCTGCAGCACAGCATAGCTTGATTGGTTTTAACACGTTATCAGCTGCAACTCATTGTGCTCCGCAAACCATTTCTGAACAATCTTTGCTGAAAGGAGGCATGCAGATCAGGACATACAGTTTCCATGAATGGATGTTCAAGGTCAGTATGGTCAATATAACATTCATATAGCATCTATATGAATGTTATGCTACCATGTACCAACAACTAATTTCATTGTTTGCTACCATTCTACCATCTATATTATAGATCGTAGGATTCCCACAAGAATATTGCCCAAAGCATTACTTTTCTTAAACATGGTGCTGTGTGTTTTTCAGGTAAGTGAGGCACATGCACTTGCTTATCCAGGTGATGTAAAAGAAAATAGGATTTATGAGACCAGGCCTCCATGTTTCATATTTCCGTAGACTCGTTCTGGTGCTTACATGCCCATTGTTAGAGAGTTTTGGGTGGTGGACAGGAGTCACCAAGTTGTGATGCCTTGCTTATTCTGTCTACTTTTTTTTTTTTTTTTTTAAATCTAAGTCAGTATGAACTTCTTCAGCTACATCTACAGTCGCTTTTTCTGGTAAATAGTACCACATTGGGCTGCCTTCACCCATTTCCCCTGCTTCAAACATCAACTTTAAAGACAAAATATTCAAAATGTTGATGCTATTACGATGAGATCGGTCATCATGTAATGCCTGAGTTTGCAAAAAAAAAAAATAATAATAACAGCGTAAGGATAATTCTTCTTTTTTAAAAGTGGAATTTTATCTTTTAAAGTCAATGTCAAATTGTTCTGATGATGTGGAGTAATATCAGAAACGTTATCGCGTCAAAGCTGGATGTGACGAAGTGAAGCTGACAAGAAACCCTTCTTTCTTGCCTCAGCCTCTGCCATCCCCGTAACTCACTGTTTGACTCTCAATCCCTCTGTGTGTCATCAGGGATGGGTATAATAGGAGAGAGGGATAGATCACGGACCATGGATCTTAGTGCTCAGCCACAGTAACATGATCCGGCGCTGCTCTCTTTGTGCACGGCCGTTACGAAACAGTCGGAGTCAGAAAGCAGAAAGCGAGAGAGGTTTGTTGATGTCCTGTGTGCTGGAGGCTGGCAGGGTGTGATGATGACACAGCAGATGACCCTGGAAATGTGATGAGTAAAGGAGGCACACACCAGCTCCTCTGTGCACTATTTGTTTTTTCTTCCGCGCGAAGTCACGCAATTACTTGCGAGACCCGAGGTTACTTCGAACTGACTTTTAAAAGTCTTCTGAGGCTGGTCAGTACATTATGATATTTATTTTTTTCTTGTCTGCTGTTTCCAGCTGAGCAGAGTTCACCCCAGGGAAGATGAGTGTGCATTTACCATGTTGGTGGAAAATGCATTGCATAAGCGGTGTACTAGACACTAGACGTGTGTATGTGTGTTTCCCTTTTGTTTATCTGGGCCATTATGAGGAATATTATGCCAGCATCACTTTGATTCACCTGGGTCCAGTCTCTGAGGAGGCGCAGGATCAACCATTTGTCAGCCTTTCCTTTGACCCAGTAAGAGTAAAATAAAGTTCTAAAACGATTTCATCGATGTTTTGTCCTTGGTGTACTCGTTTTTTCCCCCTCCTGTTTCACATCAATCCTGTCGGTTCTGTTGTGATGGATTAAGTCTTAAACTTTTTTGACAGCGGTTTGCGTTTGAGTCATGAAAAAAAACGTGGTTCCCTTAGTGACACCTCGCCGTTTTTCAGGTTGCTCCCACTCCTGCGTCGGCTTCCTCGTCTTCCTGCTTCCGTTTGTTGCTCCTGGTGGCAGGCTCCATCATTTGTTTTAGAGAAATTTGTTCAGAATTTATCACTGCAGCTGATGACAGGGACTCGAACAAGTGTCTTTGTGCATTGTTTCTTTAATGCACTGGGTGATTAATTTATAAAAGGAGCAGTTTGTGGCGCCGGTGCCTGGAGGCGAGGGACTTCTGTCATTAGTCTGACAAAGTGGGCCGTGGGTGCGCGACTTACGCAGGGTTTGCATGCTGGTGTGCATGTGTTCTGTTATCATAAGACCCGCTGTGTTGTTGCTTGCCTGACAGACAGACAGACAGACAGACAGACAGACAGACAGACAGACAGACAGACAACTCAGAGCTCGGAAGGCATTCCTCAGGATGGTCCCGACCTTGAACACACCGCCGGGGACAAACTCTCCGCACGTACTTGACACATTTGTGCACATGTCTGCTCCGTTTCAGCTTTAACCAGCAGAATATGCTGTTCCAGCAAAATTTAACCAGATAAAATTGATGATAGCATCTGGGTAACATAATGTGGTTATTTCAGCTAGCCTTGCAGTCTTATCTAATGATAAAAAAAAAACCACAATCTACTTCACATAATAGTCTTTTTGACTAGCTGAGCAGTGCTCTGCACGAAGAGCAAACAAGAACTGATTTGTGAAGCGGATTGGTGTTGCTAGGATTTAATTTTGTAATAGAATTGTGTCTGGGAAAGTTGTATTGCTATAAACATGCATTTCCTCTTATGTAGGTGATCAAGAAAAGTTCTGAAAGCTCCAGTAGAATCCTGCTTTTAAAAAAATGTGGATGCTGTTCAAAGATAGTAAAGAGGGTGATTATATAAGGTCACACAAACACTTTGGTTTCCGTCATTTTCCCTCAATACTACTTTGGTATGAATAACCTCCCCGGAGATTTTGATCTGTATCGACCTAACATCTGTAGATTTGTCGGCTGCACATCCATGATGCCAATCTCCTGTTTCACTACATCCAAAGGAAACGCTGTTGGATTGAAATCAGGCAATAAACTGATTTAAATAGTGGAATAGAATAAATAGTGGAGGCGCAGTAAACTCAGGTTCATGTTCAGGAAACCATTTTCACAGCCTTTGAGTTTTTGTGTGGATTGTGGACATAAAAATGATGGACATTTAATAACAATATTAAAGCCTGGCATGTTATGTATTGGTTTTAAAAATGGAAGATTGTGCATCCTGTCAGACATATCCAAAAGACATGTCAGTCCATAGATAAATACACAGTAATGGATGTTAATTTGTGTTTCAAAGTAAGATGTTGAAAAGAAGAGGAGGATCAGGAGGCAGCAACCACTGCAGCAGCGCGACTTTTAAGCACCGCTAGATAGTTTTTATAGCTCGTCTTTGGTTGTGGGAGCTTTGAATCGGCAGTCAGTGAATGTGTTACACTGGACAACAGACCATGGATTAAAGCTCAGAGATTTTTTTATTACGTCTTTCAATATTTTCTATAGGAACAAGATTTAGTTTTTGCCACAAAGGCCAGTAAGCTGAAGGGGAACCAATAAAACTATCCCCCACATCATTGAACAACCAGGCTGAACCACCTGTGGGTGGATACGTGCGCTCATCATTCTGAGTAATCAAAGAAAAAAAATGTTTATTGTCTTTACTATTTTACTGTTATTGTGACAACTTCTGAGCTCCAATTTTCTGCGGTTGGGTTTCTTGCCATCTCCCTAACCATTAGGTCGGTGGGTTCTCCATCAGATTTAAGTCAGGACTCTGGTTGAGTCTCTCCAAAAATGTTCATCTCACTTTCAGCCTGAAGAAACTGATCATTTTCAACCGAAATCTGCTGGAAGTACACATAATTTTGTGCTCGACATTATAACTTGACATTCACTTATTAGTTCCACATTGATACGAGGTACTTTATTTTGTTGAAACATTTGTTTACTTGCATCTTTATCTGCAGAACACAAAGTAAGGTTGTGAGAAGTGCACAGATTGCAATTACATTTTGCACCAAAGCCATCACTGCTGTTTATGGATATGGATGATTAAACAATTTGATTTAGGAAGCAGAGATTGAATTTTACTCCTCACAATATTACATTTTGAAAGAATAATGTGAGAACCCTTGCTGTGTCTCTCCAGGCTGATTATTCTCGGGGTGAAGTGTTTCACGGGGTGCCTGGATGTGCAGATTGTATGCAGTCATAAGCAGTGGGAATCGTTCCAATAGAAACAGCTGGCACTGATCTGTAATAAAGGAGGAATGCAAACACCATGTCATGTTTAGCAAATACAAACTGATGTCCAGGATTTGTAATGTTTACCGTCAAACATAAGCCGCGTCCCATGGCTTGTTCTCGCCTCCATTTACCAATGACTCCGGTCAAGGTGAGTCAAATGAAGGGGAACAAATCCACCTGGAAGAAAACGCTTTCAACGTAAAGTACGATTCAGAGAAGTGAGGGGGGGACAAAAAATGTAATAAAGTAATTTGTGGTGGAATAAAAAAAATAAAAAATAATTCCCCACTGAGGCTGATCTCAACATGATGTTCTCTCTCACAGTAAGAGGAAAACATCGCAGCATATCAATGTTTTTTTCTCACACAGCTCTCGCTCCCAATCTCATTTTACCACAAACACTTCCTGCTAGGTTTCCACATGAAAACAAGGGGAGAGAGAGAGAGAGAGAGAGAGAGGAGAGAGAGAGAGAGAGAGAGAGAGAGAGAGAGAGAGAGAGAGAGAGAGAGAGAGAGAGAGAGAGAGAGAGATCTTACTTACGGGTTACAGTGTTATTCCAGCCAAAGCAGCACGGTCAGTCTCTTTCTCATTTTTTCCTTTTTTTTTTTTTTTTTTTTTTTTTTTTTTACCTTTATTGTTGTTTCACAACGTGTCGGACCTGAACTTATCTCTTAAAATCCTGGCCCGTAAAGTTCAACGTCAAACTGCGGTTTTAAACCTGGTCTGTTAAGTAACGTCGACTTTGTCTCTGCTGGGAGCAGCAAAGCCAGACACAGAGACTCCTTATCGGGCAGAACCGCCTGGGCCTTTGCTCTGGCTGACAAGGCTGCACAGAGACGCGGATACTACTGGGATCGGAGTAAATATAGAACAACAGGATGGGCTTCCTCTTTTTCTCAGTCCTCCCTCTCCACCCATCTGTTTCTGCTGTTTCAGAAGAGGTCCTGGTCGCACGACCTTTTGTTTAAAAAACGACTTTACAAATCATTATTTTGCGGGAGAACGTCAACATTTTTCTTCCATTTTGAATTTTTTTTTTTTAAAGTAAGCAAATAAATAATAAATCATCGATATACCCTCAGGATCTGTAAGGTTGTTTGCTTTAATGAAGACATGCAGACAAAATTATTCAAGCTACCCAGGCTGTGTTTGGAAGCGTTGAGAACATGGGCAGGTGCCACTCAACAGCAGCGGGGCCCGCTTGTATGCATTGCAGCGTTTTAAACTTGTGAAGATGGATACAAACAGTGCAGCTGAGATGAAACATTAATGAGACTGTGCAAGAAGCTGGGGAGAGGATATTCAGCTGGTTAGAAGGACAAATCATACAGCCGACGATAATAAAACACGGCGTCATGCGTACTTTAAACAGTGAGAGAAAAAAACACAACAATTCACATTTGGGAACACTTAGTTCCCAAGTGACACCACAACCAGAGATCTGGACCTCTTCTCTTTTTTTTTTCTTCTAATTTCTTCAGTTTCTCTTGCCAAGGCTTTGTGCACACCAAATGATAATTTATCCATTTAAATTCAGGATCTTTCCCGTCCAGGACAAGGTTATTAACTGCTAGCTAAAACAGTGAGAAAACGGAGAAAACGCTTTTGTTAACTGGAATAAAGAGAAATGTCGATTAATGGGGAAAAAAACTGTAGCTAACTGGAATTATGTTGCGTGTTTGAAAAACTAACTGAGCCATACCAAAATTGTGCATATAAAGTCTTAAGTTTTGGTGTTCACGGATCTACATTAGTGATTCAAACTCATGTGAAACTGAATATAGTTTTTTGAAAATTGCATCTTCCGTTGAGTATTCATTATGCAATCGCAGTAAAAATACTTTGACCTTTTTGGAATTCTGCACCTAAAAATGAACAAACTATGAAGAAGCTAAAATGACTGAAACTACACCAAAACTAAACAATATTTAACTAACAATAACCAATAAAAACAGGGCAAACCCACTCTAAAAACAAATTAAAACTAACTGAATTAGACAAACAAAAAGTCACAACAAAATGCCACTAAATTATGATGAAAAATCCAAAACTATTTTAACCATGATTCAGGGTCATGAAGGCTCCCTGACCAATCCTACAACGTGTACAGAACCATATTAACCTGATTTATAATTAGCAACTTATCTGACTGGGATGAAGCTGAGAAAACTCAGATTTACGCCAGAGGCCGTCAGGTTCAGAGGTGACAGTCCTCACTACGGCGTGTCGCTTCCAGAATAACAATGAAAACCGAACAAGATACTCCAGGAAAACAAGGCAGGAGATGAATCAGCTGTCATTTCCTCTCTGGACAGAAAACAAACAGTTTTACAGACTGAAACGCAGCTGAACAGGGTGTTTATCTTTAAACTGGAACAATGGCCGAGATCCTATTAGATCTCACATTAGGTGCTCCTTTTTATGGTTTCCCAGCATAGTTTTTAATACAGCCCTAAAAATAGTCGTTCCTTACTGTTGAGACGTCAAGGTATCGCCTGTGTAAAATAACCCGTGCGATAACATTTGATGTGAAGCAGGGATCGCAACCGAAACACAGTTTAGAGAAGCTGTGGCTGTTGACGGCAGCCTTTGTTGTTTTCACGATGTGATGTCGTGTGTCTGTCTGTGAGAAACAGAGAGAACGAGAGAGGGAAGGAGCTTCTCTTCTCCTTACGCCACACCGTGCTGAAAGCTTTTACTGTTATGTCTGAATACTGTTCTACACAGGAGACATGGCATTGGATTAATAATGTAGCCTAATACAGTCTGAGGCCACAGTCTGCTCCTAATGTCTAACGCTGCTTTACATGATATAAAACACTGAATCACATGATATTACAAACTAAAGCTACGACTATTAAAGTTCTTTTTTTAAAATTAAGGTAACAATATAACCACTACTTTCTTTGGTTTGTTCCATAATTTGTAGAAATTATGGAACCTATCCAAAATGTCTCCCTTTGTGTCGGCCATGTTGGTGAGCCCCCGTTTTGACTTGATTATTATTATTATTTTTGTATTTTTTTTACACGTTTCTGATGGTATGAAACAAAAATGACAAACTTGATCTTAGTCTGACCTCTACGTTAGGAAAATGCCTAATAAAAGTCAAACAGAAATGCATTAGAACAAATGTGCTGCGGAGAAAACGGCAGAAAAAAAAAATGTTTGAATGCATTCCCCAGTAAACACTCACTGACTGGCATTTTTCTTTTGTGTGAAAATGGCTGACTTTTTATTTGTTTGTTTTGTCAATTAACTGTGGGGATCCTATGCTCTTCCATCTGTCCATATGTCTAGCTTTGCTGAAACTGATATGCTGCTGTATTACAGTGCTACTGAAAGGCCCAAAGTATAGGGTTGCTAAGCAATAGATTATTTTCTAGGCTATGCCTCCTATTATATTTCATGTCTGATCAAGAACTTTGTTTTCTCTGCATCTTAGAATCTGTCACCTTTCCAATAAATTGCTCTGACTGAGATGTTTTTTTTCTAGTTAAATCATTGAATTAAGTAATCAAGTTTAAAAGAATCCCTTTATAAACATGAATTGTTTTTATAAAGCATTAAATATGACTCAAACACACCAACATCGTCTGTAATTTGCCTAAATATATGAATTCAAAGGTCCAAGCCAGAGAGACCAAGTCTGATTTAATGTGTGAATATTACAAAGTATGACAGTGAATAACATAGATCACCAAGATGTGGCTCATATTGATTATGGGTGATTATTAACAAACGAGTCTCAGCCTCCATTTAATATCTCGGAGCAGCAGATGGATTCCTAAAAAGACTTTAAACAAGCTGGTTTACAGCTGAACAGAATTTGATATTTGCTTTCATGTTGACCTTCTTTCAACCATCCATTTCTGCTGTTTGTTTTGCCCAACTGCGGCTTTTTTTTCCAAGCTTTTTTCTCATTGGACTTTCATAAGATTATAAAAATCTGCCCATGACATCGACACCACACTGTGGGATTATGCAAACGTGACTGACAGTCTGGCAGATCAAAAGTTATAACAGCAGCATTGAATGACAGCAACAGTCGAGATGATTTAATTCAGTGGACACAATCTCCATTGTGGAGAGATGAGCTGAAACCTAAGAAAATGAGTCCATTCTACACTTTCTTATCAAATACAACTTCAGATCGCAACCCCTGTCGAAACAAATAGAATCGTGACATTGGAGGGCTGTCCAATCAAACAAAATCTGTAAAATTGTTGACATTTTATTTCCAGATCAAAAGGCAGATAATCTTTTTCTTATATTTGGAAATATTTCATGCCATGAAGAAGAAATAATAATAATAATAATAATAATAATAATAATAATAATAAAATCAGAACTACTACAGGACGTCCTCTGGTTTTAGGTGATCTTGGATTCTTTGAAGCCTGGACTTGAAAAATAAAACTGAGAAGAAATAAAAATATATTAACAAAAAACAAAAAAACCTAAAACATTCATACATCAGCTGTGGAAGATAGATTCTACAAATTTCTTCTTAATTTTTGCTATTAAGATAGAGATTATAATCTAATTTAATTGTACATTTCCTTTTATTTGTTTTTTTTATTCACTTTGGTCAAGTTGACTTTTATGACGTGGTTAAATTATGATCCCTGATCAAATCAAAATATAACTTCCTGCTATTAAACATTATATAGTGGAGTCCCGTTGCCACATTTCTCCATAATATATTGTGAAATGATTTTTACCAAAAATGCTTTAAAATGTCAATGGTTGATGCAGGAAACATCCCCCCCACACCCCCATGGATACAAAATGATATGTGATCTGTAGCAAATATCCAGCATCAGATGAGTTTTTCTCTGTTGAACAGCTGACTGAGCACTTTCCAAGAGTAGTTGTAGTTATTTTTTTTGATAGGAGTTGTACTTTATTGGATTTTGCATGTCGAGCATATTGAAATTACTAAAGTTATTATTTATTTCAAATGGATAAGGCTTATGAAAACTACATTTGATGGAATCTGTAGCATAAACTTTGCATTACTGTGCAGTCAAAGACTGTTTACCTCTAAAATCAGCAAAAGTATTCACATTCTGCAACCTCTTCAATTTTGCTGTTTTTTTATTTATTTATTTTTTTTCAACTTTTACAACATATTTTATTGGGATTTTATGTGACGTACCAAAAGCGGCTTGTATTTCATTTTGAAGTAGATAAGAAATGGTTTCTGAACGCTTTTACACACAAAAACTCAAATGTATTTCTGGTACAACAAATGACTGAACATCTACCAAAAGGTGACACCCATATTTTCTGAAAGGGCTTTTTGATACACAGGTCCTTCCTGGCATTTTAAAGAGGACAAGAAACATGGATGACATGTTGCTTGACTGGAACCTGGAACTGTAAACCTTTAATAAATTGCACTATTGTCTGACACAGCAGCTACCTGTGAAGGTTCGCACTCATTCAGTTAATCTCAGTTTTGTTCACTCTCCGTAACACCGACTCTCTGATTTGCTCACATTGATTTGCTCAAATGGCTCTGTGACCCACCTAGCATAAAGTGTGTTGGTAGGCCTGCTGTGAGACAAAGTGGGGTACTGAGCTCAAATTAGGTTTCCCACCAGCAGCCAATTTTACGCTTGGAAATAGCTTACAGTAAATATTTTTAGGGGCCGAAACCCAACATGCTCCAATCAACGGGTCCTTTGAAGGAGAGTTTTTTTTTTCCTTCCTCGTTCAGGCTGAAGTGACCCACGTTCTGCTTTGCCTCTCGACTTCCACTCGCCGGAGATAAAACTATGATGTGGCTGATACATACGGCGAGGGGGCCATCTTTTAACGGAGCCCATCTGGGGCGTTTGAAAGAAAGTGCTGCTCGTTGTAGGAACAAAGTGGAGCCGAGCGTGTGATGGATGGGGTGGCGGTGCTTACGAGGGGAGCAGGGAAGATGAGAGTGCAGATTTTTGTTTGGAGGAAGGAGCTCTTTTCCGGCAGTCTCAGGCTTTGGCTCTGACACACTGCTCTGCCTGTTTTGTTTTTTTTTACACCGCACTGGCAATTAACCAACCTCTACTTACCAACCCACCACCCCAACACGTTTTTCTTTTCCTCTCTGTCTAACGTTTTGGCTCATTCCTCCCCTTCTTCGTCCTCATCTTGACTCTCATTCATTGCCTCTTTCCTTTAGATCTGTTTCAAATCCCCTCACCTTCGCCCCCTTTTGTTTTTTTTTTTCATACATCCCCAGTAAAGCATTTTCTTCTGTCTGCCGGTAGTACAGACGGGTGTGGGGTAGGCCTCCAGGTTTCCATAGTGATACTTTGTGTGCTGATGTCATTAGTATTGACGGTGTGTAACTAGGCCAAGCTGTCCGTGCACAGGGACTGATTTTGTTTACCTCAAACTTAAGCAAGTCACTTTCTGATTAGTGCGATGCTGCATACAGCGGCTCTCGACGCTTCTTCTTTTACATAACTTCCTTTGTCTTCTGCTAGCTCACCGAGTTTAATGATTACAACACTGTCGTGTATATTTAAAGAAAAGTATTCCTACCGCTTGAAACTTTTCACATTTTGTTCTACTGCCACCACAGAATTCACCGTGATTTACTGGGATTTTATGTGAACGGTCAAAGTACTACAAAATTATGAAAAGCATCATTTTCTTTTTGGGCAATAAACTGTGAAACGCTGTGTGGTGGGAAACCAACCACACATGCACACTGTGAAACGTGGTGGCGGCAGCATCGTGGCTTTCTTCAGTTCAGGAAGAAAACCAGTCAGAAGCTGCAAAAGTCTTGAAAATTGGACAAAAATTCACTTTCCAGCAAAACAGTGACATTCAGCTGGAGCTGCATGGTATGATTTACAACAAATCCAATGGTAGTCATTGTCCAGGCTTTTTGAAAATTCATGGCACGACTTAAAAATTGCTGTTTATATCCAAATTGACTGCGCTTGACCTGTATCCTAAATAATAATTGATAAAAAAAAAATAATCCACTCTCTAGCTGTGCAAAGCTCAGAAAAAAGAAGTTACAGCTTAAATGGACAAAAAAAGTGGCTCAACACTCTCGTTTTAGACATCAAAGTTTTATTTGCTAAAGCATACATTTTAAACCCATCTATCTCTTTCATTTTACTTCATAAGTACTCCCTACTCTGTGCTGATCTGGTCTATAATAAAAAATCTCCATTAATCACATCGAAGTTTGTGGTTGCATTGTGACATGTGTGGCTCCTTTTGTAAGGCGCTGTATGTAAATGACTTTAATCAATTCTCCCACTGATGCTCTTTTGACTCATGCTTGACCTTAGTGCTGAATGATTTGGTTACATGACTTTTTGTTTGCACCAGGAAAAGATGTGACCGTAGAGCTCCTTTCCCGGCCTGTCACTTCCTGTCCTCCTGGCTTTTTCAGCAGCTTTCCTGCCTGAAAGAAAAGGATGTTCCTCCCTCTGCCCCCCTTTGCTCAACTCGCCTCGGAAATGCATGCCGGGCTGTTTATGTAAACACACGTTTCCTGATAAGTTTGCGCTGACTTCTCAAATCACAAAGCCTCTCCTTGTACATCTTCTCCTTCCGGAAGCTGGTTTTGCTCAAAGCTAACAGGTTCCTACGCCTGCGCTGCCAGAGTAATTAGTTCTGATCAGTTTCTGAAACTAACAATGGACAAAATATGGATCCCTTACAGATGCTGTCACATGCCACACAGGGAGACAACATCTTCTACCCAGGAATGTAGAGCCATTTTGTCCACATCTAAATTTCTCTTTGTGGTTTCCTGTTATAATTCTTTCTTGTATTACATGATTGTAATACAAGATTGCAGATTGCCTCATGTACTGTAAACTTAGACGCTTGGTTGAAATGTAACCTGATGCCACTGTAGATAAACATGGTCAGGTAACTTATATCACGAATAAAAAGGCTTCACACAAGGAATCGGAAAGTCTGGAAAGATCTGGAGTTAGATTTGTTTCATTTTTAATGTCTACATAAGCTCACATTAAAGACAAAGAGTATGATTTTTTTCTTTAAATCCCGTTATCCAAAATCCTAATCCTTAAATCTACATTGCCTTAGGTAAGTAATACTCTAGCATCACATTTCTATGTATCTGGCACTGTGCCATAAGTGATTTGATCCCCAACCGAGCAAACCCGCCATAACGCAGGATTGAAACATTCAGGGTTACAACTTGGAGACACTGTGGTTAACACACTTATGCATCAATGCAAAAAAATAAATAAATAAATAGTCTGACCCAGGTCCTGTTTGCTGCTAAAACCTGATAATAATATAATTTCTTGTCCAGAGGTGCAGATGTTTATGTCTACTGACAAATAATCGCTCATCTCATCATGATGAACGCTCCGAGCGGCTCCGCTGGACGGTAGCCTGACCTAGTTTGTGATTAATTCATCTAATATTTAACTATATTTTGCAGTCATAGGCCAAAAGAGTCAAATATGGACCTTTTTGAATGTTTTACTTCTGAAATAAAACATTACATTTTCTTAGGTATCGTATCAGTACCAATCACTGGAAGTTTTGTGCCTCTGTTACTTTCTTTGTATGGATTACAACAAATACTATTTTTTTGCCATGTTGTTAAAGTTTGAGGCCTGTTCAATCCCTTTCAGCATTTAATAACTGTAGGTCTCTTATGCCTTATGAGCTGATTCACCATCGATCAAAACCAAGGAGGAGTTTGAGTAAATGAGGAGGCTGGAAACGATCAAAACGGGGTCAAAATCATTCAATTCAACATGGCCGACTTCCTGTTTGTTGTAGAACGTAGGGAAGTTTTCTGTAAGTTTTAGGAAGTTTTACCAGTGTACCAAGTCTCATACCACTACGAGAAAGTAAGCTAAATGATAAATTATGAAATTTACACAACTGATTTGTGTGAAATTTAATTTAAAACCAAACGAATATCTAGAATATAATTAGACGTGTTTGAAAAGTTTAGTAAGAGCCTCAAAGCACTCAGAATTTGAAAGGTGATGCTTTCTGTAATTTTTAAAGGCTTACATTTTTCTTCACCTTCAGATATTTAACAGATTTTTTTTTTACAGAGTCTGTGAAGAAAAAGTGACAGAAAACAGAATAGTTCCCAGCCTGGAGAAGAAGAAACAGTCACAGCTTTCTGCACATATGGACACATTTGAATACTTATTGAATTAACCCTTAGCGATGTGAGCACTCTCCTTTATGCAAGAACAGATGCTCCATGTAAGTGGATTACCTGATGGACCTGGTGATCTTAATTGGATCAAATATTGCAGAATTTTGCTTTAATTTATGCATTAATATCATATAATTCCCATCAGACACCCACTCATCACTTGAATTTTTGTCTTTTAATTTCGCATTTAAACCAGTCTTTCACCAACACAGAATAAAGAAGCAGCATGACATCTGTGATTATGAAACCAAAAATGTATTGTGAAATTTGTCAGGATAAATATATATAAATATATTTGATCACCGTCTTTTCAGAATTTTTAGAATTTATTAAAACCAGATCATTTTAGCCATTTTCCACATCAGACATCAGATTGATTTATGCACTATTTGACTACCATGAATGAGTTTGGCAATAAAAACAAGAAATGAGGCATTTGACTGAGGGAGTCTTTGTTCCAGAGCAGCAGAAGTATCTAAATATGCTGTTGGAATCGAGATGATCAGATTTCTTTCCTAACTGGCTAATGGCAGAGGCTCCACATTAATTCAGACTCTTTTCAAATTGTCCTCTTTCATGCAGCAATATGGTTTTTAAAAGAGCACATCCAACTTTGTTGTAGTCTTTCAATGAATAAAATGATGTAATTGGCACATTGTGTTTTTCATTCACCGTTCTGATCGTTCCTACTGACACTTAGACAAACACATCTAGTTTTTGACTAGAAAAATACACGGTACACTGAAGCTTTTAGGAGGAAATTCTGTATTTTTTTTATTAGATTATTTTATTCACCATCAAAGCTTAACAGTGTAATGTTTCTTTCTAGCCAGCTGGTGGTGCTCTAACATTGCCTCCTCACTGCTAAAGCTTTTTGCTTATTAACTTTTTGTAGGACTGTCTGATCTCTGTGTAGAGAAGGAAAGAAAGAAAGGAGAGAAAGAAATAGAAAGAAAGAAGGCAACGAATATAAAAAATGCAAGAAAGAAAAAAAAAGAGTGAAAGAAACAATTAGAAATGGGAGAAAAATTAGCATATACCTAATTCTCAGGTTTGGTGATACAGAACCTGTTTTTGACAGAAAGCCAGAATGATAAACACACAGATGGACACACCGGTTGGCCTTTTGCGAGAAAATCTCCCCTCTTACTGCACCGCAAATGTCCCGATCCCCGAGGCTGCTGCACTGCCCGGGCCTCCTCCTCCTACCAGATCAATATATTGGAGCAATAAAAATTAAGCCCTTTCTAAATGAGAAACCGGCCCGTGGCGATTATCGACATGCTTCTATTAAAGTGGCAAGAATTTATCATCTCTGTTGGAGGGACCGTTCCTCTTCATGCATGTGTTTGTTTGCCTTTAGTTGCTAGAAGAGTGTGGACGGACAGCTTGCCACCCCATGGGCACCACAACTACAGCCTATCTGTGATCCACGCTGGCAGCTGCTCTGCCAAATGGGATTTTCCTGGAGATTACAGCCTATGTGTGACACTGGTGCATGTGTTTGGTTTTTTTTCTCTTTGTTGTTGATAGACTGCACTATTGGAACAATTCTGTGCTCTATGTGTGTCTGCTGGGTGTGTGTGCGTGTGTGTGTGTGTGTGTATGCTTGTGTGTTTTTGGGGAGGAGGGGGTAGCTCCTGAGCCGAGGTGCACTGAGAACATGCTCCTTTGTCACATGGGGCTGGTTGGAACATGACTCAATGGCTGCAGGGAAACCTTCCTGGCAAGCCTTAGTGAACAGAAAAAAGGGGGAGGGAGTGCGATCGGATGACGGGTCAGGGCGTTTCTACACTGCTGCTGTTCTGATCGGTGATGTTAGCTCTTGTTGATTAGATGCTGTCGATTTTAAATGGCGCTGCCCACATTTGCCTGGTGTAACGTCTTTAGTTTGTGGTGGAGAATGTTGCTGCTTTTTGGATGAAATTATCTGAGGTAAAAAATAAAAAAAGTCCATGAAAAAGTCCATAGTATCAGATTCTTTTTTTTTTTTGTCCCTGAATTTGAATTGCAACCACATATTGAAGTTTATTGGGAATTTTATGTGATTTCCTGCGACTATTGAGGAAAACACGGCGCTCCGTCTTTTAAAACAGGGACGGTGTGTTCAGGGCGATGATGTAAAAGTCAGTTTTCTTTCCACACATTGTCATATTGCTTGTGGGCCAAAAGATTTAGTTTTGTTCTCGTCTGGTCAGGACACCTGCGTTCAGAAAAGTCCAGATTTGTGGGGTGGATCTCTAATAGTGTCGACAAATGATCCCCCTCACATGTGGATCTCGTGACGCCGTTTGTTCACTGATGTTTGTAGTTGTGGCATTTTCTCCCTATTTTCAGAAGTTAAATTTGAACACTGCTTTATGATGTTGTCATTGTTTGGAGTATAGTTTCATATTCTTAACCTTGCTATAAACTTCTCTACCAGTTTATCTGTCTGAAGCATTCCTTGCTTTTGAATGATGTTTCTTTTTCGTTTTCTTTTTTTTCACCAGACTGTTTATTGTAAATCTCAAAAAGACTGACTCTATTTACTAATCATTTGACTCCATAAAGTTTTTGTATTTAGCTATGTTGGCGTAAATGTGTTTCTTTGTGTCCTTTCACTTCACAATTATGAGCCGCTTCTTGTTGGTCTTTTCCATAAAAACCAGGAAGTACAATGTGGAAAAGTTCACAGGGTGGGAATACTTTTCTAATGTGTGGATATGTTTTTTTTCTTTCTTTTCTTATGCCTTGTTCTCATCGTGTACGTCTATTTCACAGAGCCTGTGCTTTGTGGAGAGCTGTCCGCGGTGCTGAACATAAGCTGTGCACAGATTCCTGGTTATGCGTAGGGAGGGCGGCGTTGCAGTCACTCACTAACCTGCTTAACCTACTTTCGACGGGCCGGTCTTTCATCTGGCCACATAGAGGAAAGTGCTGGAGGATAAATATAGCATACTTAACACCATAAACAGCGTCAGTGCGAGCCTTCCAGGCAGCGCGAAGGGTCTTTTCCTGCTTCTGCTGCCTCGCCTTCCTCGTCGCTTCCTTTAACGTGCCACTAATCATGTCCTTAATGAAATCCAGCTTTCCTCCGAACATGTTTGTCCCATTAACCCAACTGGTAGAAAATGTGTCGGGATGTGCTTGAACCTCTTTTCTTTTTTTTCTTTTTTTTTTTTTATTGAGATGAATATGAGCAAAAATAATGGCATTGTAAGATCTTAATTGTCCAATTACGTGGGCAGCTGTTTGTGCTGTGTTGCAATGGCAGTTCAATTGCTGTTTCCTAGCAACCAGGGCAGGCACAATGCAACGATTTTCTGTTAAGTGGCATCGTTTCCTCTCAGCAAGAGTACACTGTGTGTTCACTAAACAAATCGTAGCCGGCACTGTGTATGTGCGTGTGTGTGTGTGTGTGTGCGTGTGTGTGTGTGTGTGTGTGTGTGTGTCTGCATGCTTCTTCACCTCTCAGGTAGCTCTGCTTTGTTGCTTGCATCATTGTGGTGCAACATGCATGTTTCCTGATTGGCTTCCCATATGTTTAACACGTGCATCTGTTCATCCTGCAGCAGGACAAATGAAAGAGACGAGCCGCCGCAAATGAAATTGTTACAGTTGATTAATTTTCATCCAAAAAGCTCTGTCCTGTGCTAATCATTGTACACAAATTCTTTTCAATTAATCTATTATCAAGGGAAGCAGGGAGAGTTGGGGTAGGGTGGGGGCAGGGGCTGGAGGAGAATCCAATCCTACTGGTCCGAAGTCTCAGAGCAGTGGAGCATTAGTCTCATCCTGATGTAATTGGAATGACACCAAGAGTAAAGCCTGCTGATTTAAAGACAGCCTCCAGGCTTGATTTAATACCCTTTACCAAAACTATGAATCCATCTTTTTTATCTTTCTCATCCCGGGCTCGCCGCTCTCTGTCTCTCTCTCTCTCTCAGAATCCCCCCGCCCCCACAAACCATCTCTCGCTCTCCATTCACACACCTACTGCCATGCATCTCCATCTGTACTCCGTTAATGGAACAGAAGCGGCGTTTTATGGTATTAAAGAGCCAGAAGGTTATAAAGTTTAAGTGAGATGTTCTATTCCTTTCTGCTCAGTCCTGGTGGCATTTACACACTCGAGCTGCTGCGTGTTTTACTTCAGCAGAGGTTATGATTTAAGAATGAATAAATATCTCCAGGAGGGGGTGAGGGGGGAGCGTGAAGAAAAGGGCAGGATTTAGAAGGTGCACGCAGGGAATGGGCGATGCTTCTTGGAGGTTCGCAGCCCCCTTTAGTCCCGTGACAGATGGACTGCTGGGGCAATCCTATTACCCCCATGTGTTTAGCTGCTCCTAATGCCAGGGTGGGATCCCTGGCTAATGAAAGGCATTGAAGGTTTTGGAGGGAGTATCTTAAGCTACTTAGTTATTATCATTGTGATTTGTTTGAAAACATAGAGACACCCTGAAACTAGTGACGAGGAGGAAAACATAGCACCCGCAACGTCAGCCGGTGCCCTGCGATGCAGGTCGTCTGTGTCAGACTGACTCAGAACCTAAATAGGCTTTACAGTAGAGATTCCTAACAGCAGATTTACCTTTCTTTTAGCAGGGAGTTTTAAATGTGTATTTCCTTTCCTCACAATCTTAAAACATTACAGTTTTATCGCTTTTTACTTCAAATTGTTCAAAATACAAAATGTTACCTTTATATTTCTTTGTCTGCAACTTATATGGAATCTGTTTGACTGTAGATGTTCCCAGAACAGATTTCACAATCATTGTGACTGTGCTTATTATTGCTGCATCAGGATATGTATGTAGGCTTGTGCCCCATTGACTGTTCTTTGAGGTCATTGCTAAAATCTTGAAAAGGAATATTGCGTTTGTTGGTAAATAGCCTGGTGAAAACCAGCCTCTTGTTCTACCATATTTTCTTCGTACAGAGGGTCTAGACTCTAGACTCTAGACTTGTGTCTCTTGACTCCAGGAAACGATTGCTTCCTGGAGCCTCTGTAGTCTGCTCTGTAGTCTGCCTGCAGTTTGGCAATGCCAGACTACAATTCTAAAACGATGCAGAAAATCAACATCATTGTTCAAACCTCCTCCTTCTGTTCGCTGATTGGTGCGGTAGAAATTCTAGTGGAGAAATCCCGCTCAATGGGATGAGAATCGAGCAAAATTGCGCATAAAGACGACGGGCAGGCTAGTTGGTAATGGTTAGTATGGGACATTGGGACAGGAAGTGGCGGGGTTTAACCTCATAACTTGTATATTGGTACGTAGTTTGCGAGCTTTCCAAACATCCGAGTCTCATACATTTGTCCTGCTAACAAGACAGACTGGAACAAATGATTACATTTACCTCCCACAGGCTTCGTGGTTGAACGGTTGGTCAAGCTTATTGAGAAACATGCACTGGGCACAACACCACAATTGCTCAAGATTAAAAGTACTCAAATTAAACACAAGCTTTATAATTAAACCTCTCCAAATGATCAAGTTAAGTGTGTCTTTGCAACTGGAAATAAGGCTGCTGCTGCAGAGATTTGTGATGAATCTTGAAGAATCCTCTCCAGTGTTGTTCCAAATAGTACATGTTGGCTTGGATGATAGAAAGATTTCTGCTAATCACACTTTGCAGAACGTTTTCCTCTTGGAGGACATTCATGTGGTGCAGAAGAGGTGTCTGCTATGGTAAGTTTTGTTTCCAGGAGCAGTGCATGCACAGTTCCACTGGGCATTGCAGGGCGGACATGTAGGTGGATTATTTTGAGCTTGAAGGAGGAAGGAGCTGCCAGTTGACTGTTACAGGGAAAGATAAAATATCCAGGTAAGTATTGTGCGGCAGGTGTTCTTGTTTGTCTCAGTGAGCTTTCTCAGGGCAGATCGCAAAGAGTCTCTCGCAGGCTGACCTGGGAGGCAAGAACAGAGACAGAGAACAAGGTGAAGTATGGAAGACAAACACCAGAGAATTTCTCCGAGCCACAAGATCAACACCGAGGTGCTGAAAGGCAGCTCCTTACATACACTTCCTATGACCCTGACGGGGAAATAAATGTACGAGATGCAGTCTGCGCCGCATCACACAAATCCCTCAGAATCATGATACACCTCATAACAATTTCACACTACAATAAATAATATATTGTTTTCTTATCCCTTTACACTATGCCCAGCTTCCATTTATTTTGGCTCGTAATCCAGTTGTGGTTGAAGGGCCAGTTGATTTATGAAATATAAGAGATCATAACCAAATTCATCAAACCAAAACAGCTCTAAGCAATTCCCTGTCTGCAAATGTTATTTATTGGAGTCATAAAAATGCATTTCCTTACAGCGTGGGTCTGTAAGGAAATGCAACTAATCACGAATGTGATTAGTTGTAGAAGATTACTTTAAATTGTTGGTTGTCAACATGGCTAAAACAACATTTGTTCTCAAGGGTAGACGTTGACGTATAGCTGCTAAGAAATGCCCCATGGCAGACAGGTCCAAACACGCAAAACAGACCACACCAATCTCACTCTGTGTTTTAAATAATCGTTGTGTAGAATTATTCAGCTCTGGTTTGTTCCGGCTAAAGATTTGATTACTAGAGGTAATCAAGTAAAGGCTAGACTCAACAAACAAACAAAAAAATTACAATAGCCCTTTTGTCTAGTTCCTTGTTTAGGAAGTCACAACATAGATCAGACCAAGGTGTTGTTAGCGCCTAGCTAGCTAGTTGAATTCTTTTAACGCAGTGCTTAAAAACCATTTATATATTGTCTATAACTTTATCGCTGTTGTCTTTTTCTACTGAGCACCAAAAATGCTTTGGTAAACGTGTACTAGCTAGCTTCACTAGCAGTACTTTTTTTAGTTAATTTGGTCACAATAGTACAGAGCAACTCGTGTACTTCCTCCTTTCTTATCGGCACTTCAAAATAAAAGTCTGAAAAAGACCGATGCTGGTTGTTTTTCTGGACTTCACAGCTGATGAATACTTTAGAAAGACTTTGTCAATATATGTTTTGGTGAGTTAATATCTCCTCGTACCTCTAAATAATTATCAAGTCTAAAAGACAAATGTACATGATGGGTTTTTTTTTGTTTTCATTGGTAGTTTCATTATTTACACTTATCGAATTTAAACCACCGCTGATGTAACGTTAAATAGATTTTAGATGATTTACCATACTGTCATATTCGTTGGACTTAAAGGATAAAAAAGTCAATATTTTTACCTATTTAAGCCTGAACATCATTATCCGGTCAATACATTATTGACTGCAGCCATGAGATATGAGGTAATTGCAGCGGATGTATTTTGTTGCACAGCTGCTGGAATATGTAGACTCCATATGAACGTACACGCGTTGCTTGGTATGCAGGCAGCGTCTTTACCGCTTGTACACACCACCCTCCTGACTCACACCTGCATCCCCCCACAGGTCAAACAATTACCACACATCAGAGAAACCAATTGGGCATGACTAAAATATCATTGCCGTGCGACTTTGTCCTTATGTTTGGTGTCACTCGAGCCTAATTTAACCCACTTTGTCCAAACGGTCGAGGAGAATCGAGGACACGCTCTCCAATTCTGGTGGCCCCCCGAGCATTTCCTGCAAAGTCTGATGCACAGCAAGAGCAGCCGCGGATGCGCCGGCGCTGATTTCGTAGCCAGCAGAGTGGCTGATGGGGTGTAATGAGCGAGAAAAGTGGGGTAACAAAGTAGAACGGCTTGCTGGAGGTTCTGAGGTGATGGGTTTTTTTTTTAAAAAATGAATCTGAAAATAAGACCTTGTGATTGAACCATTTGCAGAGTAAATACAGTGCTCAGAAGGTTTTTTACATACCACTTGAACTGTTTAATATTTTGTCACATCCTCCGTAGTGATTTTTTCAAAATATTTTAGACTGCAAGCAAACAAATCAGTGATGCAAAATTGAGTAAATACAAATCAGACAAGCGTGGCATGCATTTGTTCAGTCTCTAAAAAGCACATTGGGAAGTTTAACTTCCCTGCGATTCGACATATTAAATTGACTATTCGTGACCATGCCTTGATATTAAACCATTGAATTGTGACTGAATCTGTATATTTAGAAGTGTTATCTTCTGTGGGGATGATGTGTTTGAAGTAGAGGTGGGCGGATCGATCCAAAATACCAAATTGGTATCAATATCGGATCAATACTGTCATGGTAAGATCAATACTTCAGTTTCAGACTTTCTTTGGAAATCTTTAGTTCAGTTTTGTATTGCAGTTTCTCAAATCTACCTCTAAAATAATTTCTCTTTTGATTTGCTTTCAACTGCTAGTGTTTCTCACTTTTATTTAAATCCTGTTAATATGTTTTTAAAGTATTCTTTTAGATAAACATAAACTTTGTCTGGATGCTATCCAACATTTCAACAAAATAACACAAAGAAAAAACCACAAACACAACTGAAGGCCTGAAGTTTGATAATATATCAAACTTAAAGAAAATGTATCGGTATCAGTATTGGCATCTGTGATACGTTCCTGTATCTTATTGATATCGGATCGATACCAAAATACGCACACGTTTAGTTTGAAGTGATGTGCAAAGTTGATTTTCTGACACGTACAATGTTTTGCCAACTGCAAAGCAAGACTTCTTGAAGTTTGAAACAGAATAGTAGTAGTTTTGTCTGCAGATTTTCCAGGTTTTGCTGTAATTCTCTCTGTAAACGGTTGGGAACTCATGCAATCTGGTATTTCGAACATTTGGGTGTGTACAAAGAAATACACGGGTAAAATGATGATAGTGATGAAGTAGTAGTGCTCCTAGCAGCGCTTTTTTTTTTCTCCACTTACTCCTTTATAATTCATGCAGCGCGCTCTGCTCCCTCTTGCTGCTCCTCCAGTCGTGCATCCCTCCCTCGTCACCTCCTCCCCCCTCCACTCCACCAAATCTTACAAAAAAACTGAAACCTCTCATCCGTGTGGCTTCATTCTGACGAGCGCATTGTTTCACTTTCAATTTCCATTCGCTCTGCTCGGCCGTAACTTAGTCTTCATGTATTTCTTTTGTCCTCGTAAATCCTGTTTAAATATTGATAGAGAAGGGGAGTCGGAGCCGGCCACTCGGTTAGAGCTAAGAGGGTCAAGGATGGCAGCATTTCTCCGCAGATTTCATTAGAGAAGCACAGGAGTGTAAATACGGAAACACGGGAATCGGAGGCCTCCCACCCTCTTTGCTCCCCTCACCCCCATGGATTATGCTCCATAATGTATTCAGAGATGGAGATGGAGGTTGGAGGGTGATGGGGTGTAAAATAGCACATGTAGGAAAGTCCCCCTTTTCTTTTTTCTTTTTTTTCACCTATGAACAGCCCACCACCTTCACAGCCAGATTCCCATTAGTAGAGGAACTGAGGACCGCATGTGCAAATGGTTCCTGCGGATTAGACAGTTAATGCATTTAGGAGAGAGGACTCCGCAATCTCTTGATTGCTGCTGCTGCTGCACCATGCAGGGAAGATACCCAGTCCCTTTGTGGCAACAGAGATTTAGAGTAAAGTGAGTAGATAAGGGCGAGGATGCGCGACACACTGATGATATACACACACACGCACAAACACACATGCGCGCTCATCAGAAGATTAAGGGTTGACCAAGGAGGCTCGATGTGTGCCCCGTTATTAAAGTCAGCATGGAAATGAGATCTTTTCGAAGAAAGAGGAGCAGACGGTCGACCTAGCTAATCTTATTAATAAGCGTCTGGCTTGTTTTCAGATTCTTACTTTTGGTTCTTTTCCTTCACGTCCTAAGAGCACAAAATGAAAATTGCTGTGTGTTGTGGAAAGCTAAACCTGGGCGCTTTCCTTCAGCGGGGGCAGGAATGTCGGTCGATAATTGTTTACAGGGCCACACTGAAAGAAAACGGTTTAGAGGCTTCAAAAGAGATTTAGGCATAAGTTTATTATCCAGCAGGACCTCAAACATATCCTAAAGTATTATGTAAAATCAACCTTTTGAGTTCTTTTATCATGTTTGAATGTTATTCCTTCATCGAAAACATTCCCCGAGTGTTGTTTTGACTCATTCATGCATGATTGAGAAATCCTTAAATCTCCCATGGCAACCATCCTGGTTGCCTGAACGCTTGGTCTCACTGAGTGCCGCCTGTATTTCCACGGAGCTCCTCCTCTGAACTTCCACCTCACAGAGCTTCTCTCCCCTGACACTCACCCCCCACTCAGCTCCTTCAGACTAGCGGCAGCAGCAGTAAGCAAACACTTGGTGAAACTGCGACTGCCCCTTTAAAAATGCTATAAATTCTAACATTCAGAATGACCTAATCAAAGTCCAGACCTAAATTCAATAGAGAACGCTGCAGTGCTCTAAACTGATGTCAACAGATGTTTTCTATCCAACCTTGACCCAGGTTGAGTTGTGCAGAAGAGAAAAATCTGTTTTTATGTTTGCAAAACTTGTATCCCTCCTCCCAAAAAAAATTAAATAAATAAATGAAAAATAAAAATGTACAGATGTAACAGCAGTAAAAGGCGGATCTACAACGTTTTCCTTCCAGCTGGGAGGGCAGGCGGCACTATGCTGTGTGACCTGCTCTGCCCTGATTTCTCTGAATCTGAACTCACGCCCTCTGGCCAAAATGTCATCAATCCCTTAAAGTCCTCAGCATGAATAGCTTGACTGTTAGAGTCGGCTCCAGATGCAAAGGAGCGTTCACTGCTCAATCAGGAACAGTGAAAGCATTCCTCTGCAGTAACAGCAGCAGCAGCGGGATGTGGGGGGCCAGGGAGATGCTGAATTTGTATTTTTATTTTTCCTCCATCAGTTCAGAACTGAGGCAGCAGCGTGAATATCGGTTATCATCAGGCAGACAGTGGAAGAGTTTTTAAAGTCTTTCTCGGATGGTGGCGGCTGCTGGTGGGTTTTTATTTTATTTTATTTTATTTATTTAAAGAGCCAGACAGGCAGCAGGCAGCAGGGAGGGGCCCCTGCTCTGCTGAAGCGCAGCAGCAGCAGCTCCAGTCCATCTCTGCGCTAAAAGCCACAGTGAGTCAGCTGAGCTGCGCGCAGGTCCGCTCCGATGAATGAATGACAGCGAGAAGAAGGAGAGGCAGCCGGGAGGTGCGGAGAGGGAGGAAGAGGGTGTCTGTGGGTTGGTGGGGGTGGGAACCCCTGCGTGATCTGGGATGCAACTCTGGAGAGTCTGGCATGGAAAAGCCGAGGTACCGGAGCGAGCTTGTTGACGCATAATCCCACCCGCCCCGCTGGCACAGGGAGGGGGGAAATCTAGCCTAAACTCAAATCCTTCAGAAGAGATTTACGGAGCTGCCGCTGCGGGTTCAACCTTTCAGAAGACGCAACATTTCTCTCATTTTTTCTTCTTTTTCTTCTCTCTCTACCACCTCCGCGTGTTATCTGGTGACTATCTATCTATTTTAGCATTTTTTTCTTTCTTTTTTGGATACTTGAACCAGAAGACCAAATACGCAGTAATAAGAATTAGGCTGTATTAAAAAAAAAAAAAAATCTTCAACTGGCACCTGCACGATCTCTCTTCTCTGGATTGATACGGCGACCAGCCTCACATATCCCAGGTAGTATTTGATCTCGATCCGCGTCGTTTGTACACCCGGGGATCCGGAGCCACGATGACAGGCCCCCCGCTGGTCCCTCGGCCCGCCTGCTGACGGTACCGGGCAGGATGGGAGCAGGTCTGCCGCTATTAGGATCTCGAACCAGCCGATTCATCAATGGAGGAGGAGAGTGACACCCGGAAAATCAACAACAGCTTCCTTCGCGACCACAACTATGCAACCGAAGGTATTTTTTTTTATATATATAATAGACCAATTTCATGCTGGAGGGAGAGAAAAGTCTAAAAATAAAAAATCCATTGTAGCGACATGAAAATCCGCGCATAAGGGCGTTATGGGGAACTTATTTAGACACTTCACTCCACCGCGGTTTAAACCGAGGTGGAGAAATTAATGTAAATAAATTCTGGTTATATAAAGATCCATCTTGTCTGTGTTGCAAATGGACATGAAGAGGTGGCTTCCAGTCACACCTGCTATTTTAGAATGACCAGAGGAATTAGGACATCTTGGGCAACAGGGGATTAAATCATCCTGTGCTGCTGCTCCTCTAATCTGGATGCGATGCTGTTTAAATAATAGGAGGGGGGAAAAAAGTGGGCTTTCCTCATTCACTTGTTGAGAATGGTTACATGGAAAGAGTCCTAATTAGGGGAAGGTAACACAATGAAACATGGACCAGTGTTTTCTGTACATGGATTCGTGCTGCTTGATGTTTTCACAAATTCTTTCATTTTCAAAATAGCTATAAAACATGATGATTGGGGGGTGGGAGGGGTGTGACATGATCTTAGCTGGCAATTTGCCATCATACCATCTTTAAGTGATCCTGAAATACCTCAAACATTAACATATCAGAACACATACTGTGAATATTATATGTGTGTGGTCTGTTTCGGATTATTATTATCTACCAGGCCTATTTTAAAGCCAATTTCCCACAAAGTCCAGAAACTGGACTGGAGACCTGTTTTGATGCAAAATGTTACCCAGCCCTAAAGAAGCCATGCATCATGATCTTTATGCAAATGACCTACAGACCTAAATCTTACAGGAAAGCTGAATTTCTAAGGATGTGCTTTGCTGCAGGGTGGGTCAGAGCCACCGCAGCTTCTTCTTCTTCTTCTTCTGCTTCTGCTTCTTCTTCTTCGCTTGCCTTGGCCTCTGAGCTCAGGTTACAGGTGCCACTGCAGGCCAGAAGGTGGACAAAGTCAGAGCATAAATAAAGGCAAAACATCTCCCATTCTCAGATGGTTTTTTTTTCCTCCCTCTGCTTCTTCCAAATGTATGGGGGGAGCCCCATCATTTGCTCAGATTTGGCACTTATTAGATGATTCCCTGTCACTGCTAAACACAGTCGCTGCTTCACAGCGAGAGAAGGCAAAGTGGGGGTGGGAGTGATGGATATCTTTGTTTGATGTCTGAGCTGGGATGAAAAACGGGAGGGGAATCTTCTTCGCTCTGTCTCGCTCCTTTTCAGCGTGTGTCGTGCATGCGTTAGATAAAGGGAGCAGAGACGAGGGTTGCACAGATTGTAAAATGAGTCTCCTTGAAGAAAAGGTCTGCCTAGTCTGAGGCCCATCTGTGCCTTTCGCACATCTACTTTTGTCATTTTTTTTGTCTTTTACGGCTGCTGTTTACGATCGATTGTCAAACGTCATGTATCATGGGCAAGTGTGCGTGCGCCTGGGTCTGTGTGAGTGTGCGTCTTTTAAGTGCTATGAAGTCAGTCTCAGAGCCAAAGATCACCACACAGGCCAGTGTCGGGTCCACCGCCTGAGCTCGTAAATTCACCAAAGTGCACATGTTCCGATCAGGTCCGTTCTCTTCAGACCACACACACACACACACGCACACACACACACGCAGGGCGGTGAGAGCCAGTCGGGTTTACCCTCAGGCTATCTTAGTCCATGACAGCAGGATACTTTAATGATGTCATGTTTTAATGATGTCACCCATGCCGACCCTTGTCTAGCACCAATCCCACGCCTCAGCGGATCCATTGGTGGCTACTAATATGGGCCGGCCACCCTGAGCTGGGTACAGAATCAAGTCAAGGATGGCTAACAATTTTTTAGGAAGGGCTTCTGGTCAATACCTTGCTTCGCTCTCTGAATGTCTTCGGCTTGGATAAACAGAGTAACTTTTCTTGCAAGGTGAAGAACAAAACAGCTACCCAGGGCTTGAACGTGGCCTGGTAAAAATCAGCTCCTTGCTCTACGTTTTGCTTCATTCAAAGGGTCTGGACTCATGGTTATTGAGAAGTGATTGCTTGCTGGACGTGTGGCCTCAGTTGGAGTTTTAATTTTGACCCAATTCCTAATGTTTGTGACGTATAACGCCCGATTTGACGCTACGAAGCTTGCCGGAAGTCGCCTGTGGCATAAACAACCCCTCCCCCCCACTGTGAAGCAGAAAGAGATGCTTGTTAATGTTGATTCAATATTTCAACGTGGATTGAACGGCTTTTTTCACTTCCTCCACAGAGATCGCCAATCAACAGGCAGGTTACAGCTCATTGTCCATAACTTCTCCTTCTGTTCACTCATTTTCTCTGGTTGAAACTCAACCGGAGAACTCGAACTCAGTGGGGGAAAGCCCAGACAGAGGAAGATCCAGGCTAGTTTGGATCTAGACTTTTTGAATTGAATGACGCATCTGGAAATCAGCTGATGACCAGAATCAGATGGTCTTCAGCCTGTCCACCCCCTGCAAACAGAAAATCAATATCTCTCTTCCAGTCATTAGCCCCAGCATAGCGAAGTGCCTCCAGAACACGCCTCACTATGAAAGTTTTTAAGGAGGGAGAAGACTCAAAGGTAGCTACTTCCAGTATTGGTAAGGTCATTGGTAAAAAATCAGAGGAAGTACAAAGGGTACAGAAAGTTATCTTTTTCTTAAGAGGTATGTTGGCTTTTTTAGCAGCTGCTGGTCAATTTGCTCCTTTGCCATTTGATGCTTTTGCAGATCTGGCCTCTTCTGGGGAAAATAGTGGAATTGGCAATAGACAGCTTGGACCTGATTTCAGGATTTTTTTTTTATCCTCTTGAGTTTTCAACCTCTGTTTGTCGTAGAATCAAAATCAACTTTATTTTGCCAAGATTATGTGCACGGACACAGACAGGAGACACTGAATTTGGAAATACTGGCAGCATTTTAGAGATCTGAAAGTTATGGCAGGGATCTGCATTGGAATTGAAAATGGTAGTTTAAAATATTTTTTTCATCGTTTTAAATTTGTGACGCCCTGTTTTACAGAAACCCTGTTCTCTGTCACACACTGTGTGACATCACCTCTGCTCCTGATATGATTTTGACGCTTTTATTACAGAGGCAACTTAGAAGTTGAATAAACTGAGAATCTCCAAGCTGGTAGAGCAGGTCAAAGCAGAACAAAAACCAGAAACTGGAAATTGGTCAACACAGCTCAGTATTTTCTAAATCCTTACACACTGATAGTTTAAAAAAATCTGCCTTAGTTTTGGAGCTGCTGTGGCTAGACATTAGCTTCAACCTTTATTGAAAACTAAACTGTTTATACAAACTGAAGACCTTCAGAGAGAGACTCACTCTAGCTAATATACTTACACTCTCTTCATATAATGGATGAAGTTGTCAAATAGCAACACGGTGTGTTCAAAAATGTAAATAGATACCCCTCTGTGAGGCAAGACCTAACGTAATGTCTGCTCTGATATTGATTTTTGATTCTTTACAATTTAGTCGCCGGATCACGATGACCTAAAGACCCGTCGGTGGGGACACGTGATCCCTTCCCTTCCACCCCCTCGTTCCTCTACCTTCCATCATCTCCGTCTCTCAGATTTTTGCCGTTTCGCATCCCTTTGATGCGACGCTTGTACAAGCCCGCGCGTGACCTCTTCAGCCCCGAGAATACTGACGCTGTATTCTCACAACCTTTGCTGCCGCCTCCGATGAGAGCCGAGCGGGTCCCGGTTGCCCGTGCCAACGCAAACGGCCCGGGGCCACACTTTAGGACCGCGGCATGAAAAGACTTAGCCCACCATACCCTTAGGTCCCATCCATTATTCACTAAGAAACACTCAAACCGCAGAGCCCTGCCTTCTCGGCTTCGTGGTGTGAGGAAGACACCGCGCATACGTGTGTGTGTGTGTGTGTGTGTGTGTGTGTGTGTGTGTGTGTGTGTGCGTGTGTGTGTGTGTGTGTCGGGGGGGGTTAACATTGCGAGGTGGCGGGGGCTTAATGGCAAGCTGTGAAGTTGGGGGGCAAAGGGGGGCAGCGAGTCGGACTCTTTCTTCAGCAGCTGCTTTCATCCCCTGATTAGCTTCTTATTAAGTCGGGGGCGCTATGAAATTTTAATGAGAATTTATTAAAGAGTACCCGTCGTGTTGCAACTGTAGCATGATGACAAAAAAAAAAAATGCCCCATTTTCTCCACTGTGATACGGCTTCCTGCACAGCTAGCGGTTGATGCAGTGAGCTCGAGTCGTTTCCCCGCACCGTTGGCCCGGAGGCTCGGCGTTGTTTGACCTTTCAGGAGTTTGTGAGGGTGATGCATTTGTAAGTTTTGATAGCTAATTCCCGCCTCCTGCCGAGGAAGCGGCATCTCTCCCCCAATCCCTATTGTGTTTTGGTGAAAAGGTCACCAAAAAAACAAAGAAAAAAATAGTAATAATAATAAAAGGAATAATAAAAAACAGTGTTTCAATCTGTGCTGTAGACGTCTGAATCATCGATTCACAACAGCAAGATGAAAGAGATTGCAACAAGGCAACCAGGCGGGGGGAAAAGAGAGAGTAGCTGCTCTTGTTTTGGTGGTTGATCCCGATTCCACACACCCTCGGATCTCTACCATCCCCCCCTTCACTCTCAATCTCGTCTCTGTTTTCAATTTCTGACAGAATACCAAATAAAACAGCATTTCAAATGATGCCTCACGGTATTCAGCAGTCAAGCTGAACCGATTTCACTCTTGGCACCAGTTTCTCTGCTCAGTCTTGTCCGTTGTTTAGTCTGCCGTCAGATGTGTGCCACGGCGACGTGTTAATGAAGTGTGAGAAGAGGAGCTGAAACACGTCTTGGCCGTTTCGACTATTTTTATTTTTTTTTTTCACTCCCTAAAGTGTTATGGGATTGGGAAAGAAACATAAAAATCACTTGGTTTTGCTCAAAGATACAACAAGCACAAAAGCTTCCTCGGAAGGGGGAAAAAAAGGCACGGTGTTCACACACACCAAGCATCGGTCTCAAAGGGCTGATCCTGGAGAAACCAAGTTAATTAGCTTGTTCTCCCCAGATCTCTACAAAGAGAGTCATGCTCTTCAGATGAAGGGAGCTGCATTGTGCTCTGCCGCTTTGTGTGCGGCTAATAAAGCCCAATAAAGCCCTAATCATATGTCTGGGCACCAGGTCGGTAAGGCATCGGCTCTTTATTCAAAATTCTGATTGATCTCCATTGTCGCTGGTGTAAAAAAACGCAGCCATTATCAGCTGCTGTAGTCCTGCAGAAGGAAGGTCTTTATGTCCTGACACGAACAGAAATCACGAGGTTTTGCGTGTTCCTGGAAGAAAAGAGCGAGTGTGGTACATTTCATGGATGATCAGCGGCGGAACAATGCCGGCAGGTGGAAAGAGAGTGCGAGAACAGACCAGAATTATCCACCCGGTCTTATCCTTTGACGCAGGCAGCTCAGCACAAGTGATATAATCCTCTCTTCTCCATGTTTCCTAATGCTAACAAAGCTTTAGCACGCCACCACGTTGCTCACGTCCCTTCCCGTCTATCTTGAATTACAGCTCGCAGCTTACGCAACCAGATTTCCATGCAGTTGTGGGGGGTTTTTTGGGCTTGTATGTCTTACACAACCTCCCAATGTCGACGTATCGAACCTCTGTTTGCTTTCTTTTTTTTTTTTTTTTGTATTTGCTTTTCCACCAGGTCAGGATTACGCCGTCCCGAGGTTAGCCGGGTCACTCCTCCAGTTTTAGTCCTCAGGGTTATCAAGCTATCTAAAGGGAACGGCTCTGTGGTTTATTTCGCCGGATCCTTCCTGTTACTCCTGATCCGCTGCGCCTGGGCGTCTATAAAATACATTCAATATGCTTCTGGTTCCTCCTGCATTGTTTTCATTCCAGAATCAATGCATATCTATGTTTCCACCCTACTGGTCGGATCGCTGGCCATCAATATTACATGCTGAAGGGGGGGTGGATTGGATTGGCAAGCAGAAACTAAAAGAAATCTGCTCCATGGTGGAGTTTTTTCTTTCTTGTTTGTGTTTTTTAAATTCGGTTGTACGTACACGCATTACAGCAGAAGGCCGACAGCCTTGTCTGCATTATTACTGTTGATGGATGTGTGCTATCCCAAGCATCCCCTCTGCAACATCAAGAAGCGCTGACCTGTCTTTGTTAGACCTGGCTAGCCACAGGATTTATGGGCTTCATCTGGTTATGGTCTGCTGATATGGACGTGTGTGTGTGTGTGTGTGTGTGTGTGTGTGTGTGTGTGTGTGTGTGTGTGTGTGTGTGTGTGTGTGTGTATGTGTGTGTGTGTGTGTGTGTGTGTGTAAGTGTGTGGATGTGTAAGAGAGATAGAGACCGTGTGTAAGTACGCATTTGATCAAATCAACCTCCTGGATGCTGATTTCTCCCGTCCATCTCGATCCCGCCGACCCTCCTGATAGGGGAAGTCTTTCTCTACCATCCCGACCGCAATCCTTGTGTTTCCCTAAGACGAAAATTCAATTTTTGCCAATTTAAACCAAATTCCATCAGTGTCTCAGGCTGGATAGATTAATTTCCCTCATGTGGAGTCATTTGCATGCAGAAAAACTCATCTATCTGCAACGCTGCCGCGAGTTTCCGCCTCGCTGCCAGGGAAATGATTGAAGGACGTACCCGTGTGTAAACTGGTTAAATGGCATCCATCAATTACTGTTTCCTCGCAGTGGGCTAATGTGATGATGATGAGCTAGACGAGAGACAGTGAAGAGGGACCAAGGAAAAACAAAAAAAAAAAAAGATAGAAGTATGTAGAACTACACTGAAATATGCATTAATTTTTTTTAAAAAAGGCATTTTTTTTCTTGGGAGGAAGAATGCTTTGAGAAGTTATGGTGTCAAAAAGACAAACTCCCCCTTGCCCCTCCATTTTTAGTAAAATACCAGAGAATGTCTCCTGGTGGCCAGAGTTTTCTTATGCTGCTTGAAGGATGGATTAACTTGCATATTGCTGGCCAGCAAACTGAAAGTAGTTTTCCATGTGTATCCTGCACATTAATGTGGCCATTTGGAAATATTTCCCAGTGTGCATGGGTGTATTTGAGATTCTCATGGTGTGACAATCTGGAGTAATAACATCATGACTTCATTTTATACGCAGAAAACCTTTAAAGAAAAACGTAAGAATCAATTCATTGCTGATTCTTGTTACGTAAACAAAAAAAATCGACTTTTGTTTGTCTAACATGCTGGCTGCTCATCACACTGTCTGCTAATGTAGCAACGCTGCATTCAGCTGCTCAACAGGAATCCCACTCAACACTAACCAGCTGTTAAGTTTCATACACTCTTTCGTGGAAGCAAATGTCTCCAAAAGAGCTGAAGTCATTTTTCTTGTGATTGAGGAGAAAGTCCAGTTGTGGCAAACGGGAAGGTGGAGGAGGGCAACACTTTATTAATCCCAATCCAGCCACAGACAGCTCCAGTCCCTCCAGCAGTGGTTTAGGCACGTCAGTGAAAGTGCTATAAACCTGCAGCATGACAGAAAATCTCGTAAAGCATCGAATAACTTGATATTAAAATGTTCCATGGCTAGTTTTGTTATGCAATCAGAGAAATACCTTGTAATTCTGACAAAATCCATTTGCCTGAGCTCTTCAGGGTGAATCCAGTTTTATACCAAATAAATAAATAAATGTCTCCTTCTGTTATCTCCTTTTTGTGCTCCATGTTCATCACCATCACATCACGTCAGGAAGCAATAATTGATGAATGTCGGTTAGCTGGTTCCTGAAAGCGTGTAGGCTTCAATCATTTCTGTGGTTTCTTTCAGTATTTTAACATTTTGGCAGGTTTGAATTCATAACTGTTTAAATTTTTAAGCTAATTGCTTCAGGCCTGACTATGATTGTTACGCTACGACAAGCTCTACTTCTGTGAAGCTGCTGACTACAGATGCTACAGATGCTACCTGAGCAGATAGCCTTACTTACTAACTAGGTCATATCAGATTTTTATATGTCTGTTACTCTGTCAAGATCATAATGGCAAAAGTTTTTGAATATTTTAAGTAAAAAAAATACTACCATACGGCTACCATAGCAAGAAAAATGATTGCAGTTTTAAAACTGTAAATTAGTCTGGTGGCAGTGAGAACTGTTGTCTAAAACGATCAAGATTACACAATGCGACTATTTATTTCACTTCTTTAACTTTAGTCCAGTCTGTAATTAGGTCAGAATTTGTCTGCCGTGTAAAAGGCTCAGTAGTGTCTCTAATCAAATATGCTCAGCCTCCTCCTCATGGCATTATCAACACGGGATCATGAGGATCCCTCTGGCTTCGTCTGCGAAAGTCTCTCTCTTTCCCTCTCTTTTCCTGTCTCTCTACCAATTAACGGAAACGAGGAGGGCTCGTACGCGCTCACGCGTTGGTACAAAAGCCCTCAACACTTCCAGTCGTTTTCAGCATGCAGAGATGAGCCCGACTACAGGGACTCTATTGTCTGAAGCCGTGTGCTGCAGCGAGTCGCCCTCGCTCACCCAGACACGCAGGCAGCTTTTTCACTCCATTGCAGCACTTTCCTCTTTCTCTGTGTGTCTGCTGAATTACAGCTAGCATCAGCAACTAAGTCTGAGAGCTATTGGCACAGACACACTCGCGTACGCTCCGCCGCTAGTGATGGAAACGGTCGCCATGGAAACATCCCTCCTCTCGCTCTCGCTCTTGCTCTCTCTCTCTCTCCGCGCTCGGCGCTCCACCAGCAGCAGGTCCACAGAGGGCGCGGGGAGGGGGTGCGGAACAACAAACGCTCTCATTTTCCATCTAATATCATTGTTACTGCTAAACCGAAGGGCTACCTCGACTGTAGTGTGTGTGTGTGTGTGTGTGTGTGTGTCGGTGTGTGTATTTCAGAGAGAAAGACACAGACACAATGCTTTGCCTTTTTAGCCTGGGGCTGTGTAATAATTACAGTCACCATTAGCCTCTGCCTAAATCCAGGCAGCTGTATGTCAGCGAGGAGGAGAGGAGATGTTACCTCTAGGGTAAGGTGTCTGTTATTTACTTTTTGGGGAAAACTGCAGGTATGCAAAAGCACACAGGCATCTGAAACAGCATCAGCTACTGGGCAGCGTGGAGTCCCAGGCAGTTGTAGTGACAAGAGCAAAAAGCACGACTACAGTTAAAAGAAAAAGAAAAGAAATGACAGATTGTTTCACTTTAGCCAGACAAGAGCCTGAATTGTCAAGCGGTGACTCACGCACTGGTTTCTCCTAACCTATTTTCCACCAAACTGGGTTTCTGTGCCAAATAGTCCTTTGTGGGTTGGTCATAAGAATCCCCTTCTCCCAATTTTCTCCTGAAATGTATTCTAGAAATCCCTCTTCTAGATCTCCCCCGTAGGCCTTTTTTTTCTCCTCTCTCTCTCTCTGCATGTCTGGTTGCTCCTGTCCACGCTGACATTTCCTCCCTCGCTCTGCTCTGCTTCCTGTGTTCCAGCTGACATTATCTCAACGGTGGAGTTTAACTCGACGGGGGAGCTGTTGGCCACAGGGGATAAAGGAGGAAGAGTGGTTGTCTTCCAGAGGGAGCAGGAGGTAGGAAATGCCAACAATTCAATGCTAATTGTGCTGCCCTTTTCTGCTGAAAGCGTTTGACAGACTCATAACGATTTAGCTGGATTGTTTGTTTTTGATTTGGTGTTCAAATATGAAAAGAAACACTTTGCTGTTTGTCAGGGGATGCAGCCGTCTCTGCACTTCTTAACACTTATTGAAAAGAGTATAAAAAAAGATTTAGTAGCATAGCAGGAGTAGCTTAATCTAATACCACAATTAGTTAGACTGAGCTTTAATTGTCTATTTGACTACTCATTTTCTCATGATGGAGCATTTTCAGTTCGTGGAGTGTGTGTAGTAACCATGAACACACCAAATCCAACCTTTCACACACAGGAACTACTTAACTTTACGTATTTTCAAGTTCCTTAAAAAAACAAAAAAAAAAAAAAACAACCTAGATGGACCTTTTTGATTTAGCTGAAACATCTGTTTATCCCACATAAATGGACTCTTGGTCGTCTTACCAACCGCTTTACACTAAAACCTGGTTCACAAAACCTTGTCAACACAAAACATGCACTATACACCGAAATACAGCTCAGAGGTGTGAAAGGATGTAGCAGCTATTATCACTGAGTCATCCAAGCTAAGAAACTAGAATCCATGTTTCATGCTGATTGACTGAGGCCACGCATTTTTCCAAGTCTGCATCTGATTGGCTCATCTGGCCCTTGTGACGACTCTGTTCCCTTCGAAGCTGCTGAGTTTCTGGACTCACAAAGGGAAAAACAGAGTATATACTCTAGTATTTTGATTTTCCTCCAACGAACAGACTTCATCGCCCTGGTAACTGGTTTTAGGTGTCGCTCAGTTCCAAATCCAAAGTTCTGTGAGTGAACGAATACCTCATTTTGGACCACAGAGTAAGACCTTCAGATCCTCCAGGAGCGATGGTTCTGGTGTGGGAAGTTGAGAAAAGTGGTTCAGAAACTCTGAATTAACAATTGGACTAATTATTTATGTAGAGTTCAAATTAGATGTTTAAATTCTTAACCATAATGTCATCAGCTCCATTTCAAGTCAAGATGCAATATTTATGTCTGTGATGGTAGGACAGGAAAGGATTTTCCAGGCTTGCTCTGTTTTCTCCACATCCAATTCTGAAATATCGGGTCAAATTTTTGCTCCAGCGATGCGTCACGTCAATTGATCCTCCTTCATCTTCCTCCACAGAGTAAGACGCAACCCCATCGCCGAGGGGAGTACAACGTTTACAGCACATTCCAGAGTCACGAGCCCGAATTCGACTACCTGAAGAGTTTGGAGATCGAGGAGAAGATCAACAAGATCAAATGGTTGCCTCAGCAGAATGCAGCGTACTTCCTGCTCTCCACCAACGGTCAGTTCAAGTCTCTCTCTGCCAGGTCTAAGAGGGCGTTCTGTAGTCGTTTGCCAAATTGTGTTCATTTAAATGCTAACTCTGCGGGATTCATTTAAAAGCTGGTGTAAACTGAGATGTTGATGTCAAACAGAAATGCCTGTTTCGGTTATCTGCGAGGCTGCTGCACTTGGCTGAGCAGGTGCCACCAGCAGAAGAGTTTCAAATTAAGGACTTCATGCATGGCTGCTGCTGCAGAAATGCACACACACACACACACGCATACACACACACACACACACACACACGCACGCACACACACACACACACACACACACACACACACACGCATACACACGCACCCCAATGAAAGCACACGCACTCACCAGCTCATACAGACATGAAACACAGAGACGTCTTGTAGATTGCGGGGTTCATGTATGGCTGCTACAGGAGTCCTAGCGGTGGCTGGAGCAGATGGTGGAGGGTCCTGTGGCGATGGCCTCGATGCTCTGACACCAACGTACGCAGTGGAAATTAAAAAAGGGAAAAAACACCCTGACTGCTGCCGCCATCCACTTCAGTAGACCGAGAAGATGAGATGTAACTGGTGTTTACGTGAAGTAAGATTGAAAAGCACCCAGATGGCTTCCTCAGAGGGGGTGTATCACGGTGCAGCAGTGAAATGAAGTCAACTCGTAGATGGATATCGGTGATAGAATGCACACACACAGTCACACACACACACACACACACACACACACGAGCCGCCATTCATCATCTTCGCTGGCTGCTGCCCAGCTACGTGCCAGATTGGCTGCCCTACTCCCCCTTCCTCCACCCTCCGCCCCGCAAACAAGTTGGAGGGGAGGTTTGCTGTTGTGAGCCTCAGTCTGAACGTATTCTGTCTTTATTTACTTATTGTATTGTTTCCACCCCCAGACAAGACCGTGAAGCTGTGGAAGATAAGCGAACGGGACAAGCGTCCGGAAGGATACAACCTGAAGGATGAGGACGGACGGTTCCGGGACCCGTCCACCATCACCACGCTGCGGGTGAGAGGTCGCAGGAAGCTGTCGGGGGGGCGAGGGCCCCATCCGCGTCGGAAGTCTGTCGCTTTTTGTGTCCGGCCGGCGTAAAATTTTACACACAGATAAAAAGAAGGAACTCTGACAAAGACTGAAGGAGTTTGTCCAAAATCCCTCTTGTGTAAATTATCATAGACAACACATTTCCATGCTATAGAAGATTTGACCAACATCTGTACTAAAGGAAAACAATCCCATCCTCAGTGTAATCTCTACTGAAACAAAAAGAAAGCACAAGTTAAATGCTTGAAAGCAGCAATCACCCAACTTCTACTTCTAAAGGAAATTTTAATGATGATACAAGAAATTATGAGATATGATTTCACTCCTTCCTAAAAAAAAAAAAAAACCCGGTAACACTTTAATTGAAGGGGTTTATGTGTAATGAATGCATGGTCATTACTGTTAACATTCGGTAAATAATGACACTTTTAATACAAAGTTGTAACAAGTCTTGCATCAAACGTCCATTAAAAGTGTAATGTTATGTTTATGACAGCACCATGTCGGTCTTATGCACAGCCCTTCAAACAAAGTGTCACCGAAACTCCTTTTTCTCATACATCGCAGTTGTAAAATATGTGATGTAAAGAAAAATGTGACTGAATTCAAAACAGCTAATTGAGATAATTAGGATAAAGTTTGTAATGGTGATAATCAAGGTTGTGAACGTTTTGAGCTGCACTGAGCAACTGGAGAGGAGACAAACAAAAAACTCTTAAACTTTGCAGAAAGCATGAGAGTGGACGTCGGTTCAGCTTTTAGTTGTAAACATTGAATTCTCAAAGGTGCAGCACTTGTAGGCCTTTGAGTTCATGTACATGGAGTGTTGTCGCCAAGGTTTCCTTTACCTCACTAAGTATATCTGCAGTTAAATAATCCAGGGCCGCTTGACTGTGGCAATCCTGTTTAGATGCTGCGAAATCCGGGCTGGAGTGGGAAGCTGAGCGAGAGGGAGGGCGTTTCCCTACGTGGAGGCGTTTTGATAAGAGGTCATTTAAATATAACACGTGTTTCAGAGTATTTTTTATTTAAACAAAAAAAAATCAGGATATTCTGTTTAGAGAAAATCTGCCGAGGCAGGTTGAGGACCGTTGACGGCCCGTGTTCCGGGTTAATGAGGTGCATGTCTCTCTGGACAGCCAGTGAAAGACATGGAAGGGAAGTGACACCCGTGGAGATACAGCGGCCCGCTGAGCTGCCGTGTCTTTCAATCAGCGCCAGCAGCGGACAAAAAAAAAAAAAAAAACAATCGGGGAAGAAGCGTCCGATTTGTTCTCCTGGCTCCCTCCCCTCTTCCCTGTCTTTGTCTGGGTTTTATCTGGCCAACGGGGGGCTGCATGCAGGCCGTTTGCTGGCCATCTTTGAAGCCCTTGCAGCTCTGTACACACTGTGTGTGTGTGTGTGTGTGTGTGTGTGTGTGTGTGTGTGTGTGTGTGTGTGTGTGTGTGTGTGTGAGTGTGCGTTGCTGTACTTGCATGTTTGGCGGTCCTAATTCTGTAGGGTTCGGTTATCATTCCTCAGCAGGGCCTTGCGATGCCCTCGGGCTCTCTCTCTCGTTTTTGCCACCTTCATCGCTTTTTTTCCTCCCCAATTTCTCTGACACAAACACACAAAACGAAGGGCAAGACAGACTTCTTCAGCAGTTAGGAGGCGTCGAGAAACTGAGGCGTGATCACTGAGTTACCCTGCAGCGTCACAATCTGCCTGAGCCAGCACTCCACACAGCCAGAGAGCTGCTCACTTCTCACCTCTGTCTCTTTACCGTTTGTGGGATAAATGGAAGATTGTCGTTGTCTCCAGTGCACAAGGCTAATCCACTCATAAATATACACATCTGAGGATGTCTCTTGGAGACAATGTTGAAATCAAAGAATAATTCATGAATTTAACCGAACACATCAAAGATGATTCTTTTTCTTGCCGTTTTTTCTGGTTTTCTTGATGGTTTGTTTGTTTTTGTTATTTTCTGCATCCACCCCCAGGTGCCCGTGCTGCAGCCGATGGATTTGATGGTGGAGGCAACGGCCAGACGCGTCTTCAGCAACGCCCACACCTACCATATCAACTCCATCTCCGTCAACTCCGACCTGCAGACCTTCATCTCCACCGATGACCTCCGGGTGAACCTGTGGAACCTGGAGATCACCGACCGCAGCTTCAGTATCCTTTTAAAACCCCCTCTGCCTCAGCCATGCACTGCAGCACTTTTATAAATAAGCATAAAGCAGCTTATTTAAAATTTGACAGAGAACATATGACAAAACTGCCCTCTGTCCTGTACTTTAAAACTCAAGTAGTAAAATACTCCAAATTGTTGTTCCGGATAAGATTTGTGCTCATTTTTTTCCAGACGTCTTTCCTTAGCAGCTGCGTCTCTCAGACATCGTAGACATCAAGCCAGCCAACATGGAGGAGCTGACGGAGGTCATCACCTCGGCCGAGTTTCATCCTCAGCAGTGTCACACCTTCGCCTACAGCAGCAGCAAGGGCTCCATACGTCTCTGTGACATGAGGCAGGCAGCACTCTGCGACAAGCACTGCAAATGTGAGTACATGAGAAGAACAAAGACCATTAGGTGTCGCAGATTAGGACAAGGTGTGGCTAATCCATCTTAGATCTCTTATAGATTTTCTCTGACCGGATGCGCACACAGCCTGCACTGGTGTTTGTGGATACCATCAGACAGACCTCTCCTAAAACCCTTTTTTTTTTCTGTATTTCATTTTTTTTTACCTTCTAATTGTCACTTTTAAATGTTCTCAAACAAGCTTGTGATTACCACCTGCTGGTAATTTTAAAACAATATATACAGCTCTGGAAAAAGAAAAATTAAAAACTGCTTAAAATGATCAGTTCCTCTAATTTTACTTTTTTTAGGTAAACGTTTGAGAATAATGAACGTTGTTCTTTTACTCTACGAAATACAGACAACATGTCTCCGAAATCCCAAGCAAAAATGTTAGTATTTATTTACAGGAAACGAGAAATGGTCAAAATAAAATAAAAAAAGGTGCAGTCCTTTCAGACCTCAGATAATGCAAAGGAAACAAGTTTACATTCATTTAGAAACAACAATACTAATGTTTTAACCTGGGAAGATTTGGTGGAATAACCATGAGGTTTAATGTTTTTTTTCCAGAGCTGGATATATCTTGTGCTATTTAGTGTATTTATTACTTTAAAATAACCTTTGAATTCTGCTAAAAAAAAAAAAAAAAGTATACTCAAAAATGTTTATGAATGGTTTGGTTAATGCCAGACAGAACTGGAAAATTTATTTTGATTTAGTATAAAATGACTCACAACAAGCTGAAATAAAAAAAATTAAATAATAATAATAATAATAATAATAATCCTAATATGCCACAGAATGATGCATTCATTTCCCCCTGAACCGGTCTGTTTTAATGTACAAGTGACAGCCAGATGATCAATATGGCACAATTGATAAACCATCAATAAATCCTCAAGCGTGACTCCAACAACGAGCGTCCTTCTCTAAGCCTTAACATCGCATGCAAACACTTGGCTCAGATGAATAATGAATACATTGACATTTACGCTGGCAAATCAATGTCATAAGAGCAATTGCATTAGTCCCTCATGGACACACCTTGTTGCTCGATAATGTCACTCATTTCCTCGGACATATTGATGAATCCACTGGACTGTGTGTTAACGTGGCCTGTTGAATATCACATGAGCATCGGAGGCTCCGCTACAAGAAAAAAAAAAAAGATTCTGGAGGGTTTTTGGAGGTTTGATTGGAGACAAAATAGAAAAAAAAAGAAGAAGAAGAGTCCTGTTGTAAGGATGGAGATATTAATGTTCACTATCTCATCGCACGAAGGTGTAAGCGAGACAAAGAAAGACACAGCTGAACAGGTCAAACACATATAGGCATTGTGTGAAAATTATAAGGCAAATCTTCAAAATTTTAATAGAAGTTTGATTTTAAATATGAATCCAAGTTAAAATCCTCCGCTTCGTACTTCAATAACTCATGGACTGATCAGGCAAAACGTCCTGAATTCAAAGATTTTCCGCACATCTTTTAGGTTTTCGGGTGGATTGTTCCAGAGCTGAGGAACATAGAAGCCAAATACCACAACGCTGTCTCTGCACTTTGCTCCGTTCATCTCTCCAACCATCAGCTTTAGTCTTCCTGGGCGATGCATGAAAAACATGAGCTTTGTTTGCAGGTCGGAAACTTTCAGTTTGGTTATCTGACCAGGTGTTTTCTGTGTTCCCTAAAAAAAAAATATATATATACTACTCATGGTTATCCTGCTGATTGGTTCTCCCACCTGAGCTGGATATTTCTGCTGTTCCTCCAAAGTCGCTACAAGTTGCATGTATTTCTCTGGTTGCCTTCACTGGACTGCAAGTTTGCATGCAGGTGGGCTGCACTCGCATTTCTGTTGAGGTGTCAGGATAATACAGACATTATAATAAAGCATGTTTTTTAATTTGTGAAACATGACTGAATAATGAATTATAATGTTTCTCTATTAAATAAACTCACAATAATAATAACACTTTTTAAGATTGGAGGTTGAAAAGTGACAAAATGTTTAAAATAAATAAATAAATAAAATTGGTGGGTATAAAGGTGCGATTTCATAAAGCAAGCAGACACGCTTGACTGCGCCCCAGAATTATTCTGCATCTCCCTCCAAACCCGTAAATCCGTGAGACTTCTGGTATCAATCAGCGCTGCAGCCGGGATGGATGGATGGGTGAGGGATGGTTAGAGGACTTAGGAAGGGATTGTCAAATGCCCCAAGGACAGAGAAAGGGGGACCAAACAAACCCTCTGCCCTCCCCCTGTTGACTCCCAGGAGACCCCATTATACACCCCTGGAGCGGGAGGGCAGGGTCACACACACACAGATGCATATATACATACACTCTTCCACTTATTCCCAAACACTCCTTCCACCGGCACACATATACGCACACAGAAATCCAACGGGGCTCATATGTGGCCGGTATTTTTGACATTGATTTGTTTTTCTTATCCCTTCCTCATCCCCCTTCATTTTTTCATCTCTGACGCTGCGGCGCTAGTTAGACTCCCCACTGACACATCACAGGCTGATCCTCCAGGCCTCAGCTGAGGAGCGGGCTTGACAGCGGATGGGGGCTTTTTTTTTTTTTTTTTTAAGAGAAATAAAGATGAGATGGGGTGGGGGGGGGAGAAAGGAAGAGCGGGGAGATGCATTGACTTGACAGCTAACGATGGAATGCCTGGCTCCCGTCCCCGGTGTGCTGGCCCGCACATGGATCAGCAGCTGCCAGAGTCAATATGAATCATAACCAATATTTGCCCACCGCGCTGACCTGCCATTATCTCCCCGAGTAATTCCGCAAAGAGATGCAGCTGCAGCCCTTCTGCGATCCAAAGCCGTGCGTTTCTCTGCAGTAAAATAACTAATTTTATTTTTTTGTCTCTCCGTCCTACGTAGACTTCGAAGAGCCAGAGGATCCGTCGATGCGTTCCTTTTTCTCGGAAATCATTTCATCCATCTCTGACGTAAAGTTCAGCCACAACGGGCGCTACCTGATGACAAGAGACTACCTCACTGTCAAGGTGTGGGACCTCCAGATGGAGAACAAACCACTCGAAACCTACCAGGTAACGTATCCGTCGTCTCCGTCGTCTCCGTCGTTGGTCTAAAAAAAAGAAAAAAGAAACCTAATCTCAGCTGGGGAAGTTAGGAAGTTCCATTTTGGCCCGGATCAAATCAAATCATATTGATCTCAAGCTAATCAGTCTTGGTAATACTGTTTCACTGTCAGTCTGCCGCGCCGTAACCTTGTCATCTTCAGCGATTACCCCAGGAGGGCTTATTGAGCCAAGTATCCATTAGAGGGTAGTGTTAGTGCCGATGCGAGCCGAAGGGTGAAACCTCCCACTGTGTGGTCATCGGGGTCAGATCCACCCTGTCTGATGTAGGAAAGTAATCCTGCAGCAGGTCATGATTGATAAGGCCTTCAGGGGATTCTTCCTCCGGCTTCGCCTGCTGCCTAACGTCTTAGCAGGGGTCACCAGGCCTGGAGGATTACTAAAAGTAGAGCATAAGGCACTGGAGCTTAGGGTTGTTTTTCTTTTTTGTTTTTTTTTTACTGAAAAAGCAACACAGTAACCAACTTTGTTTTTCAGGTTCACGACTACCTGCGGGGCAAACTTTGTTCTCTGTACGAGAACGACTGCATCTTCGACAAGTTTGAGTGCGTCTGGAACGGATCGGACAGGTGAGACATCTCAATCGGTCATGAGAGAAGTGAAATCCACGCACGCGTCTTTGTAATGCTCGCCTCGCTTTCCCCCCCTTCAGCGTCATAATGACGGGCTCCTACAACAACTTCTTCCGAATGTTCGACCGGAACACCAAGCGGGACGTCACGCTGGAGGCTTCGAGAGAGAACAGCAAACCCCGAGCAATCCTGAAGCCTCGCAAGGTGCGACGCCGGACGCAATTATTTGTAGCTTCCATCAGAAACTGGCATTTTCAGATGACTAAAACTCCACTGGAAGCTCAATATTTTATTGGTCAATAAATCAATAATAACATATATCGCAATAGGCCAGTGATCAATATCAGTCGATACCACGCCTGATAGAATATTCAATATGTATAATATTCACTGAACATTCAGAGCTGAAAAGTAGGCAGAGGAAAGACTCAACCTCTCGCTAAGCTAGGTTTGTGGCATCAACTAGCATACTCTCTCTTTGGTTGCCTAGCAACAACTTGTTGAGTAACTCACGCAGCAGCAGTTCCACGTTTCGCTTCATAACTGCTTAAAAATAGAAAAAAAATAACAAAACAACAACGGCGTGGAGTGAAAATTGTGAATAAAGCAGGAAAGATCATGTCACCAGTTTGGCAATATTTCATAAAACACTGTTTAATAATTATTGATACCCACTGATATGAACTGCATATATCATAATGGGTTTTTCGGCCATGTTGTCCAGGCCCACGTTGTACTTATTCTTCCATCTTTCCACCATTATTGGTTTGAATTGGAACGATCAGGACTAATCTCGAGGGAAGGAGGCGAGTAAGGATGGCCAAGCCTATTAAAGTGACACTAAGTTTAGAGTTAGAGCAGGAATAAATCTGTTTCACTGTAGACAGCAGATCTCAAGCGTATTGAAATATGCTAAGTTTTTAGACCGTGACAATTTTTCCCTGTATGTTGACCTTCAATGTGACATGCAGAATATCTTATGCAATTCCAAAGAGAAAACAAACAAGTCTGCTAGGAAGGGTTGTATTTAAAGTAATTTAAAATACAACCTGTAGTTACCTGGTCGTACACAATTCAGGGATCTGGTGCTTTTCTCTAGCAGTCATTGGGTATCGAGGTGAGGTACCTTAAAACAACACTAAGATAGACGGGACTAATAACTATACTTCTTTTGATCCAGTTGCAGCAATTGGTCATATTTGATACACACCTAACATGGTAAATGTGATTATCGAAAAACCTTCCAAGTGTGCAGGTGGATTACAAAGGCAAAGGAAACAAAAAAACTGATTAAAGACAAGATGGAAACTGTTCAGGAAGTCTACAGAGTCTGACAGCAGCACTGAACGAGCTGCAGGAAATCCTGCCATCTGCTGGTAGTGGGCTTCATGTGACAACTGGGACTTTGATTACACCAGTTCATATAGTGACCCAAAAATTTTAGATGTGTGCCGGGAAGCTGGAGGTGAAAATTTACTTCATGCAGTTATTTAGTTTTAATGGTGCGACTTTTTCCTAATAACAAGGGTTAGATAGAGAACATGAAAATAGTTTTTTTTCTTGGTTGGAAGAGACTAAAAAGACTTCCCAGACCAAATAAACTGGATTTTTTTTTTAAGTTAGGAAACTGTCTACCTTTTATTAAGACAAAATAATTATTTTGCTTTTTAAATTAGAAAAATAATACTGAATTATGAGTACTTTAAATTTTGGTATTCTGGACCATGTTGCAAAATGTTTGGACAACACCGTTAAAGAGTAATTCCAGCTTTTTCATTGCTTATATTTTTTTCTCTAAAAAAAAAAAAAAAGATTTTCAGTTGAATTGTAAAAGATGAATGCCAAAAAAAAAGTATACAATGTAAACTATTGACATTATTCAAGTTGTCCACCCCTGCTTCAACAATATATAGAGAATTTATCTAGCATTCGATTGATCTGGAGTGGTTAAAAAACTAAAATAAAATGAAAAATGCAATCCAAAAGCTGCTCCAGATGTGAGATGCTGTATGTGTAAAAACGCCTGACTGTCCCTCTGCCCTCCAGGTGTGTGTAGGTGGGAAACGTCGCAAGGATGAGATCAGCGTAGACAGCCTGGACTTCAGCAAGAAGATCCTCCACACGACGTGGCATCCGCATGAGAATATCATCGCCGTGGCGGCCACCAACAACCTCTACATCTTCCAGGACAAAGTGAACTAAAAAAAAAAAGACAGTCTGCCCCAAATTATGAAACCTCCCAGGACCCAAACATAATGTGAGGGGCTGCTGTCTTAAATCCCCGACCCCCCCAACCCCCAAAAAAACCTCCAACTCTACTTTAAGAGTCATTTGTCCAGACACTGATGTGAGAAAGTGGACAGTAAAACAGACACAATTCGAGGAAAAGGCTTCATTCCAAGAAAATGACTCCTAATTTAATTTATTCAGCCATGCGGACAACAGGAGGATCAAATCCCGTGCGTTTATGCAACACGAAGGACCGCTGCATGAATAATGTTATGTAGCAGCCCTCTGGACCCTGAAGAAACAGGTGGATAGGGGAGCGATGAATTTTCAAACAGAGCACAGAGACAGATAGCCAGCTCACGTGACGATGGCTCTTCTTCATGTAGCGTCGGGGCCTGATCCCCCCAACAACTCCCCCGACGTTTCAGCCCGCTCGAGCTGTAGCGCATGCGATGAACCCTGCGGCCTCCGTCTGAGGTCGAGCACGGGACAACGCAAAAGGAAGAAGAAGAAGAAGAGACTGTTAATAATGCCTAACCCCAGCCCAGAAAATGCACGCAGCACGGTCAGTCTCACCGGTTTCCCGTCTCCTAGCCGAGACGTCTGTAGTCTGCGACGCGAATGAAGCCCTTCCGGCGCGAGTCGATGGTTTTGTTTAAAGCCGTTCGTTTCGTCCTTCTCTCGGTTGGTGAGTCTGTGTAGAAGCTGTGGTGCCTTCTTTTGGTATGTGGGGCTTCGATGTAATTGGGTGTGGGAGGGAGGGTAAGGGACTGTGTGAATGTTTTAAATTAAATGTTAACTTAGGGTGTTTTTGTTTTTTCGTTTCTTTTCTTTCCCCCTCTCTTTCTTTACCAATGAAAATGAACGTAAGAACAAAAAGGCTTCATTAAGATCGCAAATGGACAAAGTTTTGCAAGTGATAAGGAGAAGACGCTGTGTTTTGTACAGAGGAACCGCCGTGTGTTGGATGTTCGCGATTGCTCAGAGAAATGATAAAGCCACAACTTTTTTCAGTTTTTGGGATTGTTATTTAAAAAAAATAATAAAACTGAACTCTTTGCTACATGTTGCCCTGTTTGGATAGCGCTGAAATTGATTTGTAGGCAAAATTATCACAAAAATGTTCAGCTTTATGATTTAATAGGACCTTAAAGTAGACCATTTGGGCGTCACAGTGCCACACTAGCTTCTTTTGCATGTGCTGGATGTGAATCTGTTGAAAACGGCAGATCATATGAGGCACTGCGCCATGAATGTTTTTTTTTTTTAATGTTGTTTTTGTTTTTTCTCCCCAAAAGATGTCAGCTAAAATCACTTTTGTATGAGATCGTTCCGATACTTGTGCATGTTTGTCCTCTGGGTTGAAGATGTGGGCAACGACGGACAGCAGCAGGTCGTCTCGCAGAAATCGGCTCGGATCCTTCTCCGGTTTCGGTGCAAAACGGTCAGAAGCGTATGTGGACTCTGTAAAATCAGGGAATATTTGTGTACGAGTCTGTTTAACGGTGATATCTTCTAAACCGCCCCTCCTTTGTGACACTTCTAATTGAAACAAACCAACTTTTATAGCTCAGAATGTATCAAAATGCATTGAATTACCATGCAGTCTTTATGCTTACTGGACTTACTTTGAATAAAAAAAATAAAAAAAAGAATAAAGATTTGCAAGCTGAACGCCTGTTAGTGTGGACTCTAATCTGTAAACATCTGTTCAATCAAAGATCACAGCTGTGCCGGCTAGGGGTTGACTAAGATCAGCCTCTGATGTAAGGTCTCCCTCTAGTGGAGAAAGAGTGGTAAAGGGATTTTGGCTTCTCTTAGTGCAATCATTTCTGTAAAATACTAGCACAAACTTGTGTGACTTTTATGAGAGGGAAGGAAAATTTTACATGGTTTTAAGCATTTTTGTAAAATATCTGCTGACTTAATTTAACACCCCCCCCCCGCCTCCCTGAAACAATACCTTAGAGAACCAACTGTTGAATTTGTAGCTGCAAGTCTACAGTCTAATTTTTGCAAAAATTTCATAAAATAGCCCATTCTAGTGCATCATTATGCTTTTTAATTTAAACCATTCCACTGTAGCTCTGGCTGCAGTAAATCATGAGGGTGCACTAAAGCGAGGAGGCATTGCTTTATGACCTGACTGTTTTGGACTTCCTTCATGTCTGTCTGCTTTGTTGCTTGCTTTGAGGTTTTCACAGAACTCCTGGGTTTATATTGGAATTACATCCGACACCAGCAGAATAAGGTAACGGACTGGATGCAAATTCATGCTTTTTTTAATGTATTTCGTAGCTATGCAGTCCTGTGTGTTGATGTACCACAACTACAACAGGTTATAGTTGTAATGTGACAAAGTGTGAAGAAGACCAGAGGTAATTAATATATTTTATGTATGTCTAATGCTGGCCTATGTTTTATTTAGTGGTTTAGTGTTCTTAAACATACTGCTTTTGTGCAAAACATCTAAACTTTAGGCATCATTATCACTTTGCTTGGCCTTTTTTTCCCCCTCCCTAATTGGCCCCATGTGGGTGTAGTCTGCATGCTTCTAGCCAGCTTGGGACGACAGCTGTCAATCAAGCAGCATCTTTATAACTCGCCGCAGGGGCTGCATCTCTAGGTCTAAGGATAAAGCCGGGCGCACGCAAGAGCTCCACTCTTAACTCCTGACTGCCAGCTATTGACTTATCTGATGTGATCTTTTCATCAGCCTTTGATCTCAATCCATTTCTGTCTTTAGATCGCTTCATTTTTTTTTCCTCTCAGGAAATTTTTCACCTCTTCTGGCTATCTCTGAATACTCAGATTTGTTTGTTTTTTTCTTATCAGATCATCAACTCTTTGAGATCTATGGATAAGCTCGTTGGAAACAACGTGACTACGGAGAACAGCTCCTTGAATAAGTGGACGCTCAGTGAACCAGGCTTGTTCCACCATCGGGACCCCAGCGAACTCCGGGTCTTGGTGCCAGCCATCCTGGGAGTCATCTGTGTTTTAGGTGTGGCTTGTAATCTCACAGCAATGGTCATCCTGTTCTCGAACGCCCACCGGGGCAAGCTGTCCCTCATCAACTCGCTCATCTTCAACCTGATGTTCGCCGACGGGCTGGTGCTGATGTTCACTGTCCCTTTCAGGGCTGCCTCCTACTCCAGGGCGAACTGGAGCCTGGGCTGGGTGGTGTGCAAGACGGCCGACTGGTTCCTCCAGTCCTGCATGGTGGCAAAGAGCCTCACAGTGGCTTTCATGGCGAAAGCCTGCAGCCGATACGTGTCAAACCCCACCAGGCAGGTGAGCATCCACCTGGGCTCCATCCTGGTGGTGCTCTTCTTCATCTGGCTGTCTGCCTGCTCCGTCACCATTCCACTGTGGCTGTTTGCGAAGCTGCAGAGAGAGGTCCGTGGGCTCGTGTGTGTGCTGATGTTTCCTCCTGAAGCTAAGGAGTTCATGTCCGTGTACGTCAAAGCGTACCCCTTAGGGGTCTACTGTGCGCCTCTCAGCGTTGCCCTGATGTACTTCTGGAAGGCTTACGGACACTGCCAACGTCGCTCCAGTAAGTCTCAGAACCTGCGCACGCAGATCCGATCCAGGAGGCTCACCCTGATGCTCTTCAGCCTGACCTTGGCCATGGCTATCCTGTGGCTTCCTCAGTGGGTGGTATGGCTTTGGGAGAGGCATCTTGCAGAGAAGGAAACTGAAGGAGCTCAGCCACTGACTTCCTCTCCTCCCCTTTTCCTCGCCCTCTCTGCTCAGCTGCTCACCTTCTCTCTGTCGTTGGTGAACCCTCTGATTGTACTCTTCCTCTCGGAGGAATTCAGAGAGAGTTACCGGGGGCTGTGGAGGCGCCTCACCCTGCGCAAGCAGCCTCCACCAAAGCCAAAGCCCGGACCCCACAACCCTACCTCTCTCCAGTCCCCTTGCCCCAGACCGGAGACGTCAGGACAGCTGCCTGGAGAGAGAGGGATCCATTTCAGCTCCAGCCAGGAAACCAGCGACAAGGCTCAACCTCCGCCGGACCAAGGCAAACCTGGCGGGGAAAAAGAGGCGGACAGGGTGAGCCTTAAAGACGGGGTTGTCTTGCCTGACGTGGAGCAGTTCTGGCAGGACAGGGAGACCGGCTCGCACACGGATGAAAACGATCCGGTGCCGTGGGAGAACCAGGCCCAAGAAGAGAAAAAATAATAACCAGCCAGTCGCCAACGCACCTCTACCAACTGCTGCAATGTGAATGACTGATGTTCTGTCTTCTGTGTGTGCAATATTGTTCGAAGGTAAGACGTGCAGTCAGAGCGAGTGAGACCCACAAATAGAACAGCGTCATCTGCATATGTGATAACCTTTTGCAGTTTGTGAGGTAATTATTAGTGCCTGTAAATTAAAACTTTATGATAGGACAAAATAATTTATACAAACTTTCTTTCCACATGGAGTCTGTACCAAAAAGAATAAAAAATCAAAAAGCAGCCGGCTTGAAGTGTTTGCAAATAATTTCGACCTCTACTTAAAGGCTCACGTGTAAAATTCTTACTTTAACGAACTAAATATTTAAATGTGCATTTGTCGTTTTTATGATGATTAGAAAGTGGTTTGCATGCCGCCGTTGACGTGACAGTAATTGGCCTCGGATTTATTCGCAACGTGTCTCTAAATGGAAACTTGTTTTCAATAAATACGCTGTGAAAATGTGGCCTGAGTGTAGGCTTTTGTTTGGATTTCATGCTGGTCATTCAAAAGTGTCCACACACACAGGTTCAATAGAGTCTTTGTGAGATTGATTCCTGCCGACATTTAATCTGTGAGTATTTTTCACAGGGAAATCCTTTACAATTACCAGGGGTTCTAATTAAAGCGCTTGTCTGAGCTCAGACGTAGCATCCGGTATAAAACGACCTGTCTATGGTTTATATAGGCATAATTAAGAATATCTTTTTTGTTGTTTTTTTTTGTCTACAACAGTATATTCATACTTTGAATCATTTAGCTCTAAAAACCGATCTCAGTTACCTAACAACTCCTGTTTTCTCACTCCCTTCCTATCTGACATTTCCCCCCTCATTGATTATTTATGCTGACCTTTTATTGCCAGAGGCAACTCACTCAATCAGAGCAACGCTTAACTGTATAACCCATCATCAGTCCCTGGGGTTCCCGCCTGCCCATAAACACTGAAGGTGGAAGAAAATGGTGCACAGGCAGAACATTTAGCTCCAGCCAGAAAAAAAATAAATAACCTTTTTCCCATCAGCTGTAGATGAGAAATAAAAGTGTTGTTGCTGTTTGTTTAAAGGCAAAACCCAATATGGTGGTTGTCCCCAAGCTGTCTTGTTTACACCTCTGGCCCTGGCATTTACCCTGTGAAATGAGCCAGTAAGTCTGTAGTTGTGGGATTTTATCCAATTTCAGCAGAGAGCCTCGGAGCTAGGATTCACTGAGCCCCAAAAAGTACACATTAAATCCGCGTTTCAGGCTTTGACCCGAGCAGCAAAAGCTGAAGCTCCAACACCATCACTGATCATTTTTATGAGGTTTGTCCAAATGAGGCAGTGTGCAGTGTGGTCGAGCAGCTCTAGTTTGGCCTCATTTCTTGTTGTTTGTCCAGATGGAACTTTGAACTCTGCACTTGAGTTTGAATTTTGTTTTCAGGAAGAAGACGTTTTCTTGAGGAAGCCCTTGCAAACATGCATATTCATTGATTTGCGGTCGTCGCAAAGATGCTAAAGGAGCCCGTATCCTACAACTACTTGTTCTAGATCTGTAAGGACATCCGTTCTTGGAAAGACTGCCACTTGTTTGTTATATTTTATTGTTAGCAATCAGTCTCAATGACAATTCTGAAATTGCACCGCAAACTTTCCAAAGTTGAGGTATTTCTCTCAGGTCATTGCTGATGTTTTACCGCCTTTTTTTTGAAACCCTTTCTCCTCCACACAGAGTTTAATGCATTACGTCAAACTCAGAAACCTGACCTTAATTTCGTCCCTCATTTTGAGGAATCAATCAGCGCCAAGTTCAGCAAAGCAGCAGAAGTCATTTCTGATCCTTTTGTCACTCAGACACAGTTTGAAATGTTTTCTTCATTCAGTATAATGCAGAGCTCCACCAGACCAATAAGGATACTACTACTCTGCAAACCTGCAGATATGGGAGCAGTAGCATTATAGAGTTCAGTCACTGAAAAAAACACAAAATTTTACCAAGTAATTTTGATCCAGTTTCTCGTGCAAACATCTTAGTATTCTTGAAATAAAACAAAACTAACATACAAGTCACTTATCAGCAATAGGAGCTTATTTTAAGTAAATAATTCCTTAATATAGATGAAAAAGTTCCAGTTCTATTGGCTGATTATTTCACTTATAACAAGACATTTTTCCCATGTTATAAGTGAAATAATCTGTCAGTGGAACTAGTAGTTTTTCACCAATATTAAGAAAATATTGGCTCAAAACAAGATCCTACATCTTGCTTAGGAGTCAGTTGTGTTTTACTTCAGTCCTACTAAGATATTTTCACCAGAAACCAGACCAAAAGTACTTTTTTGTTTTGTGTTTTTACAACTACAGGTGAGCACTCCTTTAATTTCTTCACATTCTGAAAAGCAGTGTTTAGTTCTGGACTCAGTGTTTTTGGAAGCGGGCCCAGAAAAGTTACACTGAAGGTCTCACCTGACCAGATTGTTTTTCCTCATATTAGCTGCTCCCCTTCCAGGTTCGGGATAAACTTTAGACAGACCTTTTAACACGGACAGTAGTTGTCCTCCTAACTGAGCTGTGGATCTCTGCAGCTCCTCCAAAGTCGCTGTGGCTCTCTGTGGCTGCAGGGCACGTTTGCTTCCATTTATTTATGTTTGTCCACCATAAAAAATCTCAACACATTGAAGATGCTTTTGTTTTTAGTTGTAACAGAGATTCAAGGAGCATACATAGGATGAACTTTACACGTTTATATCCGAGGTGGCGCACACATTGACCATTGAGGACTGAAAGCTTAGCAGAAAGCTGGCGCTAAAACACTTGTAGGATAATCAATGTTGCAAGCAAGAAAAACAAGCCCAGCCTAATTGGGTCATTACACGAGGCAGGGGGGCTTTCAGCAGGTGAGATTCTCCCTTTGCCGCGTCTCCAACCTGCTGAGAGGGGACGCGGGGGTCTCACCCCTGTGTTTTATCCCTCAGCCAATCATCATCTCTAATAAATGAAACTCTACTGGAAGTGACACACTAATTATGCTCACCAGGAGAAGCTGGCTGCAATTAAGCCACACGATAAAACCTTTTTTTTCCCCCGCTTGTCAAACCTTCCCCCTCAGTCACAGTTGCCGTTGCCTCCATTTGCCCCCCCAAGAGCAAAATCCCCAGGCTCTTCGGCTAGTGTAGTTAAAAAAAAGAAAAAAGAAGGGAGTATTTGTGAGCTGGAGGTCGGTTAGTTCAGGGGGTCTGGCCTCTGGTATTTAACAGGCTTTTGATTAGAATAAATCAGAGAGCTTTCATCTCAGTAAAGGCTGCAGAGATCTAAAGGGCAGCAGCATTTCAACGTTTCCACCTAAACTTAGCAGGGAGGGAAATCATTTAAACCTGGCAGCGTGTGGACCCCTGCAGGCTAACTGAGAGTACTGACACAGACTAGTTGAAGGGTTATGACCGGAGGATTTCCACTTAACGAGCGACAAGTTTGTGCTTACAAACTGCAAAAATATGTTCTTAAGTATTTCATAGACTGACACAAAAAGACATTTGTTTTTTTTTTGTTTTTTTTTATTTGACGTCCAGTTTCAGATGCATCGGCTGCATCCATTTGCATAGGTCTGGTGACAAGGTAAGTCATGCCATTTGACAGAGTGATTTCAGTGAACATTACCACAATTTTGAGAAAATAGTTGGACGAACGACATTACATTTCAAAACGTGACCCAGCCTGCAGTTTCCCCAAATTTGTTAGTTTTTCTTTGAACTTTTTACACAATCACATGTGATCATTACAATCATTGTTGTGGTTTTGGTAGACTATATGAATGGCTCAGTTTAATTACTACTATAAGTGCACAGAAAAAAGAAAGAGAAAATCAGATTGTCAGAGTCAAAATGAGTTATTTAGGATGAAACAGGTACCTTAAAGTGACTTCAAAAAGGTTTCATAGGTGATATAATTATTTAGATTATTGTGGAATGGCCTACAACTCTTTGATGTACACCTACAATATGACAACAACAAAGAATTAAAATTTAAAAAAGACCTATAAAGCTAAACATCCTTTACATTTCTTAACATTGATCATTTATCCTACTTACAGCATGCTTGTGAGATTTTTGCGGTTATCCTGTCATCACCCAAAAGCCATTTATTACCCAACATCATTCACAGGTCACATGTTTTCTAAATATAAGACATTCTGGGTTGATGATCTTCGGAGTACCGTGTTTGGTACATAGGCTGAACTGTAAACATTATTTTCCTCTTCTTGAATAAATAGTTGAAACACTTTCCATCCACAACAAGCGCACTCAAGTAAAAATAATAAAAAAAAAGAAAAAAAAAAGAATAAAATTCACAGCTCTGGCGGTTTCACGTGGATGAAGCAGACACGTTCGTTTGCAAACTGCTAGTGAGGCTTTAGATCTATTCTGCAGTACCTCAGTGCACTTTAAGTGAAAATACGCGATCAAGTATTTCGCATAATCCACAGTACTGCAGATTGGAATAAAAACAGTACAAGGCAGTCCAGTTCTGGATACAAGAGGTGGTCCCAGTTCCTTCCTGAGCTTCCAGTTTAAACTCTGGAAAGATGAGATGCAAAGACAAGGAGCTGATATGAACAAACACATAAACTACTGTTCAAACTCATTAAGTTTTACTGGAACATCAAATGCTTTAATATTGGGATTTTGTCTCAGATTTAAAAAATGTAGTGCACAATTGCACTGCATTTGTAGTTATGCACTACTTTATGTTGTCACAAAAAAACTGAAACAAACTGAAGTTTGTTGAAGCTTAGAGGTCTAACAGTTTTATCATATAAGAGCTCAGGAATTATGACTACTTGTTGCAAGGCTGTTTTCAAAAACCTTTACCTGTTTGGCATTTTCTGACCAGCAGATGGAGCCAAAGCGTCATTTCTTCGCAGCACCTTATTTGCAGGCTGGAGTCTTTTCACATGAACAATATGGTGATCCTAAATTAAGAAAAAGAAAAGGAAAAAAAAACAACAGAAAAAATATGTTTTCTTTTGTGTGTTACAAAAATTAAGTTTTGATGTTTACACAAACGGGCTTACCGCACTCTGCCTGCTGACTGGACAGGGCGGCGGCGGTCTCTTCGGGGGGTCAGGTCGCATCTGCCTTTTAGGGTTTTGAGAAGGTAAAGATGGAGGCCCTGGAAATGTTGCGGACGCCTGGCTGGGTCTCTGTCCAGCGTCCTGAGCTGCTGTAAAGAGAGGCTGGGTGTGTCCCTGAGGAGATGTTTGCTTCTGAGGAGGACGAGCTGCAGGTGGAACGGGGGCCGGCGGCTTCTTTCTGACGTCTTTGTGCTCAGCAGTGTAGGCGGGGATGGGCGGCGGCTTCACCGCCGGCCGCACGATCGCCTGCCTGGGCCTATCTGGGCACGACGGGCTCGGATGAGGGGTAGACTGTTCGCATGAAAAAGAACAACAAAGTTCAACGAATCACACACTCATATCTCCGTCAAAATCCACATGAATGTTCTTAATTACCAAATCCTGCTTCGCTAGGAAAGTTGGGTTGGCATGACCGATGATGTGAGAATCGGTTTCCATGGGTTTACCTTCAGCTGCCTCTGAACATCTAGAAGACCAATCAACCACAGCGGCTACAAATTCAACAGAAAACTCGGAAGGGAACATCAGATATCAACAGTTGTTGCTGTAAATCTTTGGTATTTATCGTTGTGAAGTTACATACTTTGGCACTGGCAACGGAGGAAAGGTCTTCAGTGGACCGAGTCTACGTTTGTAGCAGAACCAAAGTCCAAAAATAGCCAAAACCACGAGGAGAACCAGAATAAGCACCAGTGGCAGCAGAATGCCTATTATTGGAGTACAACAACAGAGAGCAAACAAACACAATCAGCACAGGAGGAGGATTTAATTTACTGGTAATAAAGTTTTACAATCTGGCAACACGCAAAACCTCAGCCGGGCTCTGTACCTGGATTCCTGGGAGGTCCGCTGTCCAAACTCCCCCCAGACCCACTCTGGTTGCACCAAGGAGGAGCCCAGCCCGGGTCGCAGTGGCAGTTATGGTTGTTGTTGCACAGCTGGAAAGACGAAAACGTGAAACATGAACGTGGGAAAACGTCAGCCTCTATTCCCAACACAGATAAAGGTGCAAACTTTTTAGAATGACGAAATTCCTTCGATCAGATCTGAAGTTGACTCAAGTCATGCTTTACAGCCAGAACCCCTTATCGTCTTAAACGTGTGAAACAAGTGAGTCACAACTGGCTTTACTGTTGTTTCTTCAGAGCGCATTGCTAGTTCTAGCAGAATTATCACATGAAAAGAGCCTTCAGAAAAACACCTCTAAAACTGGCAGGCATGGACAAACGATGAGGTTTTCTCTAAAAATGCAGAACAAAGACAGCCAACTGTTTAAAACAAAAAAGATAAATAAACGTGTCGAATGGGTGCATAGCTGCTTGTGGCCGACATAAAAAAAGGAGTGAGTATTTCTACTTTCCCAAAACAAACAAGTCAGGGAAACTTGTGAAAGTAAACCAGGCGGATTTCTCCTCACCCACCAAACAGCTGGGATCTTACCGGTGCTTTAGCTTCTTTCTTTCATGCTTTTTTTTCAAACATTGTTTAACTTAGAACACGTCAAATATAAAAGTTACATGTCTGAAAAAGACTGAGAAGTTGGAAAAATGATATATTCCCTGTGAAGCATTTTAAAGATTCAAACCTAATCAAATGTGACAATAAAAATACATATTGGAAAACATTTTTAGGGTGTGCATTTTGCCTTCTCTCTAAATTCTCCTTTTAGAGGTCATAGTAGAAAAGTTTTCAGTAATCGTTAAACTACTACGTTATGGTAACAGTACATAACATTGGTAACATTTTGGAGAAAAGAAACAAGCTCCCACCCAAGTCCATAAACTGGTTCACCTTCGACACTTTTACTTAGTTTTTGCTCATAATTAAAGCAGTAGGATATTAGGAAAACCAGAAATTACCATTTCATTCTTGAATTTCCCGCCAACGAGAATGATTTACCCAAATTTTCCTAATTTCACTTTATCATTACAATAGCACCTTAAAAATTAGACGCTACCAAATACTGCAGCTATTGGGCACGTCAAAAATGCAGCGATGATTGGGATTCCATATATCTCTCAACACGGCTCTTCATTTTCTGCGTCTTTCTAAGTAGGATTTTAGCATTAGTAGTAGAATTCCTACAGCATCGCGCTGTATTTTAAAAGGGAAATCATTTCAATAGTTCTGCTGGCCCCGCTGCCAAAGACTTTCCATAATTACAGGCCGGCAGCCAAATAAATCCATCATTTCTACTGCGACACGCTGGGACCTACTCCGTGTCCGTGGCACTTGGCGTTGCAGTCATCCGCTCTCAGGAACGATGCATTGCGACACTCTCCGTTAAAGCAGATCTGTTGGGAGGGGAAAAAGGAGTTCTGTGAGGAAGAATATTAGAGAAGTGGCAAAATAAAACGCAATCGTCATGCAGTTAAAAAAAAGAAAGAAAGAAAAAGAAGAAGCTAAAAAGAAAACACTTCAAAGCCTGAGGATTTCACACTTTGCTAATTCTGGAAATCCCATTTAGCGTATTTTCACACGTCTCACAGAGTTATCAGCACACTTGGTTCCCGTCATGACCAGACCCGGGTCCAGAGTGTCGCCCTGCGGCTCCTCGTCCCCTTGGCCGAGCTTGTGCACGTGCGTCCCCAGGCACTTGTACTCGGTCCTCTTGCTGTCCACTTTGACCGTCGTTTCTATGCGGACCGCGTTGTTCTCGATGGGCTTGGCGGCAGAGGCAGAGCACTGGATTTTCCCGCATTTCGCATCCCTGGACAGCAGCGACGAAAGACGTGCGTTAGACGAAGGAGCGCGAGAGGAGCACTTCCTGAATGAGTCTTCACCTGTCTCTGCAGCTCTTGTACTTTCCGTCTTGGTCTTTGCCGCAGTTGCCGTACATGTCCCCCGCTTTGTTAACTTCTTTAAAGCACACGTCAGGGGATGGGCGCGCATCTGTGGTTTGGAAGAAGAAGAAGAAAAAGATCACAATAGCAATACAAAACACACACAAACACACACGCATCCCTCTGTGATCAGCGACCACCTGATGAAGACCAGATGGGCTCCCGACTGCCTCTGATACGACTCCTTTGATGCATCAAAGACTCTCTAGGAAGACTCTGTTACGACATCAGAGGCTGGTTAGGGGACATTATTATTGAAGCAGCTCACTTCACCTAAAGAGCCTCAATATTTGGAGGTTTTATAGGATAACAAAAAAAAAAAGAATGAAATAATTGATTAATTATGTAATTATGTCCAGCAGAGAAACGAACATCTACTGTAAAGTTAAGAGCTGATGCTTTAAAATGGTTTTAAAATAGGGCAATTTAGATATTAAAGTGATTGCTCCAATGATCCAATCCATAATAACCTGACTGCATCTAAAAAAAAATACAGATTGGGTGCTTTTGTCTAAAAATATCTCACTTGGCTTGTATTTGAAATGAATGTGAATGAGTAAGATTATCAGAATCTTTATTGGCCTAAACTGCTGCGTCATCATTTTCATCCACACACAAGACTCTGAAAAACTACTTTACTATATGAAAAGTGGCTTTTTTAGCTATAATAAATACAAAAGTATCCCTTAAGAACTTAAAAATATCATTAAATTTAAGTGCGCCGCAATGAGCAGATGTTTCCAAGCACAATTTCCATCCACGGAGAGAGACACTTTCTGAGAAGAAACATTAAAAAAAAAAAAGTTTTCAAGGGGCTTAACTTTATAGGTTGATCTTAGGGACTTTAAATCAGTAATGAATCCTTGTCTCCCTGACGCACAGATGAGACGAGACACAGACAACTTTCACTTATTCCTCTTCAAAATGGGAAAGACGTGTGATGTCCTCTGATATTTGTACGTTGGGAAACGATTAGGCTGGATAAGGAATCAAGTCAAGTTTTTCCTGTCAGCAGGATGGTAGGGAATACAAAGAAACATATCCAATAATCACTGCTGTCAAACTACTTTGGGTCACCAGTTTTCCTAAACAACTACTGGATTCTGCCTACTTGACTTGCCAACTGGTTGCTTAGGAGTGATGCAAACACGTTTTCTGTAATGATGTTTTCTCAACTCTTCTTTAACCTTCCAACATGAGCCAAACTCTCCAGCTGGCTCTGGTCATAAAGAAGGGGCGTGCTTGTGGGAAACTCATGCCCACCGGAGAACTGCAGACACTGTGGGCCTTTTCCTCTACCAAATCCACTGAGAACCTTACTTGTGACCGGCGTCATGGACTCGTAGAAAAAGAAGGACATCTTTGATTAAAATCTTAGTGGTTTCTGTCATAAAACTGAATACGGTATAGTAAAGCCAACCTACAGCATCTGCAGAGGAAATGGCCAATCTAGTTTGTGACCAGCCTAGGCATCCTAGTTGTTAGCCTGTCCGAAGCTAACACAACTAAGTATTCTCCTCCTCATTTGCCAGTGCTGGTTGCTTAGTTACCATGCCTACCCATCATTAATCAGACCAGTTGCTGGCTTCAGAATGGATTTTGCCTCCTGTAGCAAGGAAAAAGCCACAGCTGGGTGCGCAATAGTCTAAATTGTGGCGATAAAACCACTTCAGCCATAAATGATGATGACTTGAAGGGATCATAAGAAATGATTCTGTGTGATCTGTAGGGATGATCAAAGATCCCTTTCTCTGTATGTTACAACAGACAAAGCTTCCTATATGCTTTAGAAGGCTGTGCATAATACTATTACAATGGGATCTAAATAAACTTTCTCAAATTGTGAAACATTCAAATGTGCACATATGACATGTGTCCAGTTTACTCACCTCCCCCCCAGAGGAACTGACACTGTTGCTCCAGAGTTAGACACATGCCCGTGTAGCAGTAGGCCCGCCCGTGTGCGCAAGATGTACCGTCCGCCAAGTAGAAATTAGCTGGACACGACTCCGACTTTCCGTCGCAGTACTCAGGAAGATCGCACAGCCCAGATTTGCCTCGGCAAAGCTCTCCTGTGCTCTTTATCTTCACAGTGAGACACAGAGGGAAGATAAGATGATTCAAAGAAAGCCAGACTTTCTTAATAACAGTAGTGGTCAATCAAAAAAAAAGAAAAAAAAAAGAGGTTGTTAACATTTATTAAAAAAAAATGTGAAAAATACTTTTCTTTCACACCTTGCCATAAACAGCCACCTAACCTAACCCTGCATACCTTACAGTTATGGCAGCAGACTCCATGGGCACACTCGGCTCCAGCTTTAAGGGTGCAGTTGTTGGCGTTGCAGCATGGACTGGTGCATTCCTGTTCACGACGTTTAGCAGCGTAAAATATCAAAAATCAAAAAAAAAAAAAAAAAAAAACGCTGAAAGGAAAAGAAAAAGTGTCTTCACACAGAGCCCGTCTGACCTCTTCCTCCCCACAGTCACATTCCTCTCCGCTCTCCAGGTAGCCGTTGCCGCAGCGCCGCCCTCCGTACAGCGAGTCGATGTTCGGCAGGTTAAAGAGACATTTGCCTCCTCCAGAGTTCAGGTAAGTCTTGAGTTCCTTCAGGTTGCAGGGATTGAACACGCGGGGAAACGGAGACCTGCAGAACGGAAGAGACACCAACCATACGCCAGGTACAAAATTAATTGCCTTTCCCATTTGCCTTCTAAATGATGTAGCCTGATTTCACGTTATGTTCCAAGTGTGTTGCGTCATACCCGGTGGCAGCGGCCATTATGCAGCCGCCGTCTTCTGCCTTGGCCTGGCAGCAGCCATCTCTGTCGTGATTCATGCCAAAGTTGTGGCCCATCTCATGTGCAATGGTGGCGGCGACCCCGACAAACTGTGGCGAGTGGTCCTTAGCGTTCAAATATGACATAAGGTTACACATTAAACGACAAGGACACGTGGTTGCAACTGCAAGTGGAACGCCAGAGTCGTATTTTGGAAATTAGGATTATTGTAGCGGTTTTGTTGTTTTCCTCTCTTACCGTGTTCACGCCACCCGACTGGTATTCAGAGCACATGGTTTTAAGTGGCGCCAAGCCAATAGTGCTGCCCTGGAATGACATCCCCCTGCACACAAAAACACCATCAGTAACTGGTTCTGCACAAGATATTTACCAACTGGACTGAGAACGTACAAGGAGTTGTCAAATATATTTTCTATCACATAATTTATCCAACTCTGGACTGTCTGTTCTAAGCAGCAACGTAGAGCCGGTCACTTTGTTTTTTTTTTTACATCCTGTGAGCTACTGAGGACTTTCATGTCAAAATTAGACTCCTCCATCTCAGTTTTCTGGGGGATCCCGAAGGAGGAAGTCAGGACAAGAAAAACACTTGAAGAGACATGAGGTACTTTTCCAAGCGATGTACGAACCACGCAGTTCAGTCGTCCTGTGGGTTTTTAAAGGTTTTTGTCAAATCAGAGAGCTGACCGACCACAGCCTTGAAGCAGTGGTGAAAGACAAAGTCAGCTCAGCAACAAATAAGACACCATCATGTCTGTGGATATTTCCGTAACATCACTGAATTGAGCTGAATCACATTTTTATGGAGCTATTTAGGATATCACTTCATATGATTTCTTGTCCTATTTTTACTCTACCGTCAACTTTTGGCTACTTCCGGATCATTTTTCATTTGAATTATTTGAAATAAAATACACACTAAACGTTCAACGGGTGGCGTGCTCCATGGACAAAAATGCACAGAAGTTGCAGTTAAAGGAAGCACAGAGATGAAGACTTTTTGGGAAGCGTAAAACAATGAGGTTTCATCATATGGCGAGAGACACCGACGTGACGAGCTGAGCGTTGTCGTTGGGGAGATTTTTCAGCTCCTTCCGTCTCCAGGACAGGAACGCCGCCAAGGTGCTGTGCGGGTTATCGGACACGACGATCTTGTCCTGGTCGGTCCACACCTCCAGTCCGATTAAAGCCACGCGGATATTCAAAGCCTTGTAGTACTGCAGGAAGTCGATGGGAGGGGGAAAGACAACAAACAGGTGCACTGAATCTAAATCCCGACATCTTGTGTGTTTAATGACGTTTCAAACGAGACGCTACCTTGTCAACCAAGTTGGCTGCTCCCAGTAGCTTCTGTCTTGTCTTGTCCAAACTCCTATCGTGGCTCTCGAACTGCAACGCAACACGAACCACAATAAACACACAAGTGATGCATGTGCTGCTTTTCTGATTAAATCCATCTTAGTTATGAAAGGGGGAATTTCTCAGAGATGTGTCTAAAAAGAAATAGTCGGTGCAATGTGTTAATTAGTTCATGTTTACCAACTAAAAATGTAACAGCAACCATGTAAGATGGAAATTTATATATAATCTAATCATGTACTGATATATTAATAAACATGTGTGAATTGCACATATACCTCTCTAAGTCCTATGTTTAAAGATGCAAAACCACAATTAGCATCTGATAAAATGCGACCATATATGGACATTTCCCAACCTGTTTCCTTACCTCAGCTCTGTCTGCAACCAACAGAAGCTCCACATATTTCATGTTCTGCATCACCTCCCTTTTCTCCTGCATATAAAGACGGTTTAATGGGTTAACAGTGTCATACACACCCCTTGAACATTTTATTTACATTTTGTCACATCGTAACCACAAACTTTCACTTGCTTTATTAGAATTTTACGTGTCAGCACAGCACAAAGTAGTAGCTTTATCTCTAGAGGTGGCAGCAACAGGTCAGAAGAACTTAAACGAGTGTCCCTCTTTGCTTTGTCTGCATTCCTCTGAGTCAGCTACTTTTCGTTGGCATATTCTCAGTAAAATACGTTAAAGTTTGTTGTTCTGAACACGTTTAAGGGTTAGGAACATTTATGAAAGCCACTTTAAAGCTTTGGTTCTCATCAAGATGGCAACCCACCCTCCCAATCCGTGGAGACGCCGTTCCTCGGATGAAGTCATTAAGCCCGCCCCGATGCTCCTCATCGCCATAGTGATGTGTGCAGCTCCCCTCGGGCAGACGGAGACTCTCCGCTCTGAAGACAGCATGCTGCCGGGCACCGGTGGAATCGGGAAGAGGCTCTACTAGGTAGCTCACGGTTTCGTTCAGAGAGATCAGTCCCCTGAGGAAACGACACGTAAAGTCATACATCATCACGGAAATCAGTTCGCTTCATTGATTTGGAAAGAGTGCCAATAATAAACCCATTTCTTTCTACTGCTTTACATTTTCACAAGTAATATGTTTTCAGCTGAAATAGGGGGGAAAAAAACAAAAAAAAAACCCCAGTAGATTTAATTTTGGTTTCTTTCACTTTGACAACTTTACGTGTTGTCAGGACAGAGAGGTGCATGCCTCCTGCTGTTGACAAATAAAGATCAGCTGGGACCGACGCAGCCGAAGCACAATCCTCTCGGCTTCTCCGCATAAGTAATGCGTACAACAACAGCAGGGTCGCGCATCTGCAGAGAACATCTGCTGAAGTCGGGCGCCCACACATCGGCGTCCCGCTTTTGATTTGTTTGCATTCCTGAAAAGAATCGACATGAAGATGTACTCCTTCGCTTTCCCTCCAGATGTACGGCCGAGCATAAACACTTGATTTGTGGCAGGGTTCCTCCTCGGCTGTAAGGGCCTCCAGCGGGAAACATCAGCAGCTCTGAAGCCGTAGGAGGAGATAAAAAAAAAAACACAACAACAACAAAACGCTAAGCTGCACTGGATGAACCTATTTTAGAGCCAATAACCTACTGACTCAAAGGACTGCATGAGAGATTAGACGCACTGCATAAGCGTTTGGCCCCAACATTATCACAGTATAAGTGTTTGCGCAGTGTTTTCTTTTTTTTTTTCTTTTTTTTTGCAGCACAATTATTCAGTTCACAGACAAGCTTCTCAGAAATGTCCCCTCTTGCATACCAAATATGTTCATATTGATTTATATATTGAGTACTCTCAGTTTTGTTGTCAACGTTAGACATTTGTCGTTATCTATGTACGCGGGTCCTACATGGTTCTCATTCAGAATCACCAAACTTGTCAAGACTCTATTTTTCAACCTGTGGTTTTTATAGTTTGTGGAAATTTAAATACAGAGAAAAAAAAAATTTAAACTACTTTCTTAGTAGTTACATTTTTAAGTTCCACAAGACACAAATGTATACAGTACTGAAATAGGCTCCTGATTTTCAGAGAGAGGAGTAGCGCAGCTTCACAGCTTTAGTTTGGCATCTGGATTTGTTTAGATCAGCTCTATTTCAAAATCTGTAACTCTTGCACTTGACAAATAAGGACTGGGGTATCTGTTCAGTGTTTCATCCAGACTCCATTTAGACACTACAGGTTCATTTCAGTTTGAGTTTCATGATTCCAAAAAGCAGTAAAATAGACATTTTCTACTTTTGAATGATTAGTCAGTCTGATCACTGGGGGAAAAGAAAAGAGGTGGATTTTCACACCACTGTGGGAATCCACAACGCTGATTCGTAAAATCCTAAAATCAAGGTGGAACATCTCAAATCAATGATAAAAAAACCAACCCTAAAATTTTAATATAAAACAGTATAAAATTTAAAGACTAGAAAAATTAACTGTAAGCCACACTCTTAATAGATGCTTCAAAAATATCACTCCAAATAAAATAAATGCATATAAAAACTAAGTTTTTTTGCAACTCTATTTTAATTTACTGAGATGCATATCTGTAAAAAAAAAAAAAAAAAAAGAAAAAAAAAAGGTGATTGTAAAAGTTTTCATCATCAAGATACGATGATGGCACATCTATAGTTAGAATACTCAAACATTATCACAGCAGAACCTAATCAATTACAGGTAATAGATTAACAGATACTGACATGTTTTTTCTGTCAGCCTCGAATCTGACGACATGTCCTTCTCTCTAAGGGCTGAAGAGTTTGTTTTTTTTTTAACATTTGATTCTATGAACTCTTATTATAACACTCGTAAAAAAAAAAATAGGCGAACATTCAAAAGTATACCTGCTAAATTCAGACAAACCAGAGTCTGCTTGTGCCTTCATTTAAAGTGCATTATGCAGGTACTTTAGGGTGGACAAGGAACTAAACATCTGAAAAAAAAAAAGATAAAATAATTTCTGTTTTGTGAGTAAGTCATATAACTGAAAACTACACCAACCTGCTACAACAAAATAAATTAAAAAACTCCCATCTGCTAGATTTAATGAATATTTCTGCTCCTTCATCAAAGCTGTAAAGCCCGGCCTTTGAGAGTGAATCTATATATTTACTGCAGTCTGCTTTGTGAGTTCAATGCACGAGTAAATAAAAGTCTGTGAATAAACGTTGGTTTTCTTTACCTGATCCCTGAACAAGTGCTGACAGCAACACTGGAGCCTTCAATGCCCAGAACTTCGCCATGGTAGAAACAATTTTCCTGAAAAACAAAGTCTCATTTCAACCCTCAGCTTTCTGTTTTCAATGTAACGTTCTTGTATTTTCAGAAAGAAACATTCTTGCATTTAACACCGACGCTGATTTTCACTTGATTTCCTCAGGTTCACATCGAATCTTCCTTTTTTTTTTTCTCAGAAATGCGCTGTAACGTTTTTTTGCTGTGTGATTTAGGAGCATAAAACTGTTTCTTTAGACTCACGGTGCTGGCAGGAGAAGCGGACCGGCGAGCTCCATCAGGGCTGTACCAGATTTCCTGATACCCAGGGGCCAGCAGCTGTCTGGAGGCAGTCAGCACAAAGAGGACGTAAACATTGGAGACACAGAGCAGCAAAACATATAGAGATCTCAAGGGTGAACGTGAACCGTGGGCGATAGTTAACAAGCAACAGCTGAAGGAACGAAGATAGTGAAAGAGAACATTGCATCTCAATCTCGTAAACTATTCATTCTGGGAGATAACCTCACTGAACCAAAGTGCTTTAACGATTTTCTTAAGCAAATCTGAGATAGTAAAGCACAAAAAAGATGTCATGAGTGTTTAAATAAATCTATATATATGTTTTCCTGAAATCCTTCACCTGCTGCCCGGATTGTGTAACTCAATGGTGAAAAAGCATTTTGTGGACGAAGTTAGCTCCCCATGTTCCAGATGTATTTTTTTCTACAATAAAAACATTTCTCAATTGCTAAACAAGTCTGACTCCACCGCAGAGGCTGATAAATCAGTGGAGGTTGCATGGATGTCTGGACATTGAAAAAACATTGCTTTGGGTAAAGCCTTACATTTGTCTTATCCTCCATCTCCGTGTGTGTGTGTGTGTGTGTGTGTGCGTGCGTGCGCGTGCGTGCGTGTGTGTTTGTGTGTGTTTCAGCAAGGGCCTTTGGACTCAGACCAGCATTGATGCTTCTTTTCCTGTAGTGCTCCGTCCAACTGTGTCTCAATCCATCCTTCCTGTTTTCATTCATAAACTTTGTCTGCCCTGCAGATGGTTTTCTTTTGCTCTGCCTCTGCAAGTGTATTTTTCTCCCCTAAGATTGAACTTAGAATCCTTTAATCATTAGTCCAGCAAATTCCGATTAGAATGAAAGATGCATTTACCAAATCGAGCGACAGCCGTGACCCAGACCAATTTGACTGAAATGCATTAGGTATTCTAGTTTTATTTTTTTAATATTCAGTATCTGTTTCGTGCTGCAGCACAAAAGCTGGAAGACAACATTGATGTTGTTTTAAACACCGGGTGAAGTTAGCTTAATTAATCAAACAACTGACTTTGGAAATTAAATGTCCTTTCACTAACACAAACCAAATGTTAGCTAGCATTCTGAGCTTTAGCGTTGCTAAAAGCTAAGCAACTATAGATCTCTCTGAAGTTGTAATTCAATTGAAATACCGGGGCTTCTTTTAAGTTCAAACTCCAAGCTAAGCTTGTAGCTGCACTTATAACCTGTTTGTATCTACTGTATTTTCCGGACTATAGAGCGCACCTCACTATAAGCCGCACCCACAAAGTGAAACAACAACAACAACAACAAAACTTACAAGCCGCACCGGGCTATATGCAGCTGGTATCTCCTCTCATGTGGGTTCCATGATGAGGGGGTATGAGTTTGAAAACATTTCTCCGTCGTGCCTGCTGCTAGCATGTTGTTCTAAATGAAAATTAGCACTTTCTTCTTTGATTTACAATTTTGACTTCCAATGATTCACTTCCTGCTAAAGAGCCCCCTGGTGGTTGAAGAAAAATCCACAGAAAAGCCGCACCGGGCTACAAGCTGCATGATTCAAAACGAGGGAAAAAAGTACCGAAAAATACGGTACTTATTGGAAAACCAATGTTAGACAATGTGTCTCTACAGTGTACGAATGCACATAAGGCTAATAAATTCAGCCGAATTAGCATTAGCATGGCATTGCTATGAAAGCTCAGGCTGCTTGTCATAACTGGTCATTTCAACCAATCTATTGTACAAGTGCTTCGCGTTTACTGCACCATTTGAGGAATGTTTAATTCCATTTGAAATTCAGACACTACATCAATAACTCACTTCTGAATGAGGGAATAACTGCTAAAACTTTTCCCGATTGAGTTCCATCTCCAACCTAACCTCAACCTCCAATATGGCTTCTACGTAAGATGTAGTGACGATGATGCATTGGTAAACATTTGTATATCATAGGGTAAACAATGTATTCAGATCAGTACAACGTCTTTTAGGGACTGCGGTGTTACAGTGTTTGAATGTATAAAGTGCTAAGAAGTACCTTTCTGTCAACTGGTGCTGCTAACAGAGGAGTAACTGTGCTAAAGAATTATCAACAAGTCTGATAATCTATACAATGAGCTGAGAACATTAGCACAGTATTAGTCAACTCAGGCCACAGTGTCTGATGGTTTACCATGAACATTTCCAAACACCACTTAAAAATGGCTGACCACTTCAATAGCTAAATTCAGACATCTTTGATCTGTGTCCTCTCGTTTCCTGCCGTATATGTATATTTGCTAAATTAGCACACTGCTTGCTTTACATACAATGCATATCATACAAATTGCATCTCACAAGGACGCAAGTGAGCAGATCTCCCAAAATATCTGTTTCTCTAAAGCGTGATTGGGACAAATGAAGGGAAGTCTTTTCCGTCCCCCGTCAGACGCCCTGAGGGAGGCCAGCCACTTGAGACAATGACAGCCTGTTGATGCAATCTTCAACAAAGCAAGTCACAGACAGAAACGACTACTTCATCATCCACAGAGAAAGAGGAGGCTCTAAAATTACACACATGTCCCACATAGAGGATTTAAAACTGATCAGTCAGTGTCATCGCAAACAGGGCAACCCCCACAGTGTTTGGATTTGACCTCCTGACCTCATCTGGCCTTCCTTTAGTTTTGCAGCCTCTTGAACTCAGATTCCCGTCATGATCTCGGGTTATCTTTAAGACTCTGCGGTTTTCAGAGACCGAATGAACGACAAACTCAACTTCGCTCTGCTGCTACTTCGCAGCTCTTCTATATGAAGGGCAATTATGTCGTCTGAAAAAGAAACAAATGACTCCGTCTCCATTCTTGCTTCTGTTCACACGCCAATCAGCAGCTCTGTGCCTGAGCAAAACCACTCTGACATACCAATCCTTGGGGATAACCGTTTGTGTACACTAGCAGACTGATGGCTATATAACCTGCCCCGGCGTGACACATAGTCAAAACACACCATCTATGAAATTATACAACTAGTCTCTACCGCCAGCAACACATTTGTTACACCCTGGTGCAGCTCCTGTCGGTTCTTTAGGGTGTTTGGCAGAATTTATTAAACAATGTATCCAATCAAAGCTGCACATATAACATATTCCATTATCTTTATGGTCATTTGCATACCAGAATGGTTGGCATGCTCATTCTTATCATCAGTAGGAGATGTGACATAGATTAATTCATTTAACTGGTATCTTAAATAGAGTAGGTAAAAGTGCCACACTAAACCACAGAGGATGTGATTAACGCAGTTTCATTTTGTCTCAGTATTTCCTGACAGATGGGAGGCGTCAACTAGTGATTAAAAACTGGAATAAACAGAGGCGAGAAACCTGCGTGACAGAAACTGTTTTCCTTTTCAACAACCATGTGCGCTCCAAAAGCACAAGGTCAATTTTACTAATTTTACAAAGCCATATTCACAAACGTATCAAACACTGCCAGATGAGTTTAAGAATATAATTCTGATTTGTAAAGATAAGCTCATTTAACCAAAACAGAAAACCAACAGAGGCATAATGTTGCCACAGTAATGCCAAAACAGGGATTTTGATCAAAGTATATTCATGTGGTTACAAATTGGTGTTAACACATAAAATCCTCCTTTGATCTTACATATCTTATTAATATGAATAAGTAGAAATCCTGGCTTGTACGTGTGATAAGACAAAAAATAAAAACAGCTAATTGTCCTTTCACTTAGTATCTATGCACTTCACTGTACTGATCTAGCACATAAAATCCCACTAAAACAAACAGAAGTTTGAACCATGATAAAATGTGAAAAATAAATTTGCGAGGGATGAAACACTTTAGGAGCAGCACAGCTAAGCATGGCCAGGCGCCGCGAACCTCATTCCACTGCCAAGTTTGAGCCAATCAGCCTAAAACGCATCCCATTGACTTTAGAAAAACCTAAAGCCTTTAGCTTATTTGCATTCCAGTAAATACCACGAGGGCTTTCAAAGTGAGACTGTAAAAGTCCTATGTGCTGGCCAACGACGTCTGGATGCCTTCCAGCGCTTGGACAGATGCTGTGATTTAGCACAGCAATGTTGCTGGAGTCTGGGCTGTCCAGCAAATGAAGCTGAAACAAAGAGCCGGTTCAACATTGGCAGGAGAAAGACGGAGTGGGGGAGTAATGCTAATGTACTTTGGAGATAGTGACGGGTGGGGACAGGGTTGTGGAGCGAGGGGGGGTAATGCAACAGGGTCAGAGGGTTGCATTCTCTCATAGTATCAGATGACATCACTGCACGGAGGTAGGGGGTCAGGAGAAAGATGGCTGACGCAGAGCAAAAAAGAAAAACTACATTTCTGCAAAGGATTCTGAACAGGGAGGATGGCGAAAAAAAAAGATGACATCCCGCATCTGTTTTCACCACTCCGTCGGATCAACCGTCTTTGCTTTCTCTCGTGGTGCTGAGTCTGTAAAAGTTAGCTTGCGGATGTCATCTGTCTGCGTGTGGCCGCCGACTCCCTAAGCCTCGCTGCCGGGCTCGTTTATTTACACTGGAGCCCCGCGGGAGCGTGAGGCGAGGTGAGAAAACTCCGGTTTCCGAGCTGGTCAGTGGAGGACGGGACAAGATAAGGGCGGACTGAAGGAGGAGGAAAAGAGCAAAGAGGAGAGACAATGGCCGCGTTTCCTTAGGGAGTGCGACATTCAGGTTCATGCACTTAATGATGTGCAGGAAGGGCACTAAGCTGAAGAATAGAGAAAGTCAGGCAGTGGAGGAAGAGGTAGTATCCACACGGGTCCTGTCTGAACCAGAGAGATATAACTCACGCCCAAACCGACCCCAACTGTCACACTTTTCCTCTCAGCTCATCCTTGCTCAACCCTCCGGTCCATGACACGCCCTTTCACACCGCTTCCTCTCCATCTCGCTGTGTAGTTGCATTACCTTTCCTGCACTCTGAGTCAGCCTGCACTCTCTGGTCCTCGCCTTGCTCTTAACCGAATCAGCCCGACGCAAGTGCGCCGTGGCCTTTCATTTAGATAAAAGCTCATGCAGACACACACACACACACACACACACAGAAGAATGACTGGGAAGGACAGAAATGGATTAGGTTTGGACTCCGGCCACAAAGAAAACCAATGCCGACAAACACTAATGTCTATGTTTTCCTTCACGTTTTGTTGCTGCGATTGGCTAAAGAACAGATGAGGTAAAGCCGGGAGAAAAGAAGGACAGCTGGAGAACGATAGCCTTGGAGCATCACAAGAGACAAATAAAAAGGATGACATCGAGATCGTTCCACAGCTGCTTTGGGTTTCCCATATATCTGCTGACCTTGTAGCACAGTTTTGGGTGCAGAGAGGATACAGAGATGCAGCCAGGATACTACCATGGCATGTATTTACTGGCAGCGTTTCATCTGGCTGCTCCTGAAAAATCATTAATCTTCCCCCTCCGACACAAACTGCAGTCTTCCCCGGCCAAGCTTTTAGTCTCACAGCCATTTGTGTCTCAGCACTAGAAACGAATCAAAAGTACTTTGGGAGTCTTTATTGGGAAACAAAGGGGTGAAACAATGATTTGCGATGGGGGGAACATAATACTAGTGCTAAAATTAAAGGGTGAAAAACAAAAAACAGGGTCTTTCCAGAAAGCATCAGAATTGTTCTGTAGGAACTTGAACAGGAACTATTGTAGCACTCAATGCATTTAGGCACCTAGATGTGGTGAGGGTGATTTGCTGGAGTTCTAGCGAAGCACCAGAACGAGGAAGGAAGAGGAGTCAAGTGAGTTTTGTTGTTGGTGGGAGATGGGATGGTCTGAGTATTCCAGAAATACCGTGTTGACGTCAAAAGTCAAAGAAGAATGCGAAAACTGGTTTGAAATGACACAAAGGAAACTATTTTTGGTTTCAAAGTAACTACATATTGTCAATTAAGGGTAAAAAAAAAAAGACTGGAATTATTGGAGCACAATATTTTAGTAAACAGCAGTATCAGTGTTGGTTTTCTTCACCTCAAAAGCCTTTTGTCCAACAGCAAAGATTAGTCAGATATGAATAATAAATATTTATTTAAAGACCAAATATCACCATATATATTGGAGCTAGGATATCCAACATGCATGAGCCATGACAAAGCAAACTGATGACGGTGCCAAAAAAAACAAGGTCTATTTGCTGGAAGCAAGTTTTGTCAAAAGGACCGAGGAACTGGAATCTTGGATTGAAGAGAAACAACTGGGGAGTTGTTTGTGAGCATAAAGTGTTTACTTGTTATTTTTTTCCCTCTCAGTAGAAAACATTTGCTGTTCTCCTTAGATCACGTTACAAACTGTAAACATTCATTATAAAATGGTGGATCTGTGACTCCTTTTGTCTTCATGCTCAAACCAACTGTAGACGATAACACTCAACTATCAATGCTGCTGGAGTATTTCAGCTTTCTTTCTACATCACCACATTTTTAGCATTAACTTAAAAGATCTTCAAGGCCCCACTATGGTGAGACTCAGCAGCCTGGAATCAGCAAAAAGCGCTTTTAAATCCCTGGGAAAGGTGCCGGTTTAATGGGTCTTCAAGCAACACTTCTTAGACAACATTTCTCTCAACTTCCTCCTATTCTCTGAATAAATACTTAGAAAAAAAACTTTGTAAGGTCAAATTTGAGCAACAGATTTTGCTGTTACAGAGATGGAGACAGTAAGCTCCAAACCCAAACATAATTAAAAAAGAAAAGTTGTAAAAATGATGACTCGTGGTGCCTAACAGCCTGGGCTGGCAAGCTACGCTGTGAAAGTGCACTAAATGCAAATCTGCATGCCAGGCAGATGGGCTGCAAGACACCATAAAACTCTCAAGGATCCAATTAAGTGTTAGAAGTTATGATGAGCGTAAATTTTGTTAAATATGTTTGTGTAATGAAGCAAGTGCAGTCTCTAAGTGAAGTGCAGCATTCGAGCTATTATGAACACGCAAAAATATATCAGGACAAAACCTAACTGGATGTCTTGAAATGTTCAGATCGTTTCCTGGCCCAGAACAGAGGAAAATTGCACAAGAAGGATTTCAAAATGCTGTTTTATCTTTGCAAGAAAAAGGTCGTATTTCCTCTTCTTTGGAACAGCTTGTAATCATTTCTTGAATATATTAACACCTTCTCCATCCTGTTCTGAGAAACACACTGTACAAGTTTTATCTAATCTATGTCAAAACCTCACGCCCGTCGCCTCATCAGTCATCGTTCCCCGCTCTGTCTTCTGACCACACATGGTCGGACAGGTTGTGATTGATGAAAATCCCTTCTCCCAGAGGGAGGTGGGAGGGGGGCCCCAACAGTGAGACCACCTGCCGGGTCGACGGAGCGGAGGGGAAAATCCCTCGGGGCGGGTGGGTAAGGGAGGAACGTTCATCCAGACTCGCTGGAGACGCGGCTCTGTGAGAATCCAAATGAGGAATACACTCGAGGGCAGAAGCAGACTCCGTGGCTGACGTTCATTAAGGCTCTGCTGTCCACTTGTCTGCTGGCTCCAATCCAAGTGATAAAACCTCAGCTCGTTTATCGTAAAAAACGCAGACCTACCCTGCAAACTTTCTATTAAAGAGGGGCAAGACACTTGGCTCTCGCTCTGCCATCGTCTCATTGTTAGTGGACAGGAACCGCTACATCAGATTGCAGGATGTTCGCTGGAGAGGCACAATCTCACTTCCTGTTAGCTCAAGGCGGACGGATCGGGTGTCTGTCGTCCACCACCACCCGCCCCCCTTCCCCCTCTTTGCCCCCCTCATCATCACCCACCGCCGGGGGCGCTGACCTTGTGAACGCGTCCATGTCACAGCTAACATCTGGTCAAACAAACAAGGGCAAGCAGGTCGGCCCGCTGATGACTGAGATGCCGTAATCCTATGGTTCTCAAGTGCCACTGGTGGTACTTGGGTTGTCGTTAGGGTTACTTAGAGAAAGTTTCACTCTTACAAAATAAATGTGGAGCAAATTAGCTGCAGGGGTAATAAATCAAAGATGCAACAGAAGGCTGATCTGGGCTTAAACAGGCTACAACCCAGATGAAGACGCAGTGGAGAAAATACCTCTGACTCCATTCCTTTTACCTTGGATCAAATAACATCGTTGAACCCGACTTATTCGCCCCTAAGAAAGAAAAGCCTCCCCACCGCATGATGTTGCCACCATGTTTCACCCTGTGGATTCACGGTGATGCACAGTGTAGGTTCTCTACCGCACACTAGCACATCGAATGTAGCCCAAAACGTTTAATTTAAACAATCTGACCAGCTGACCATGTGGCTTGTGGCAAACCGTAAAAGGAGTTTTTATGGCTTTCAGTCACCAGTGAGTTTCTTCTTGCCACTCTTTTGGGGAAAGCGCACTAGATTCTCCCTCCTGAGCTGTGAGTTTCTGCAGCTCTTCCAAGGTCACCATCTCGGCAAACAGCCAATTGTGCCTACTCTTTGCATTTTTAGATGAATGAATGAATTATAGTGCTCTGTCAGTTATCATCCATTATTCATGTTTGGACTGTATTAAACTAATTTGATGACTTCTGGAATTTGTTGTAGACTGGATTTTATTTACGGGCATTCGAGTAAACCAGGCTTTACTTGTTCCCCCTGCAGGGTAAGCATGGCTTATTTTTTTTTAATATTTGCATTTTTTTAAGACTTTATAGTTGTTGATCAGGTGTTAATCTTCCAATCTTTCAATAACACATAATTATAAAGTGATATTTTCAAATTTCCTGTCTAACTCAAAAACACGACGGGGCTGCTGGATGAATGACTGCCCTAGCGCCCAACCACTTAGCAAGTTTTCTGGCATAAATCTTGATTCGTAAAATAAATTTGCACATCATCTAACACTTTGGCCTGCCACCAAAAAATCTGGTAACACTTTATTTGAAAGGGTGTGAGCCAACTTTGCATGATTTTGTAAATTATGATAATTTAATGCAAAGTTGGCATTTTTAATGGACTTTCAATGCAACTTTTAGAGCAACTTTGCATTAAAAGTGTCATTATTTACCGAATGACACTTCATGACAACTATCAGAAACATTCATAAAGACTTCTTTATGTTCATGGCAGGTGTTATGTCATGTTTTTGACAGTGTCATATTAGTCTTATGCACACCCCTTCAAATAAAGTGTTACCAAAAATCTCAATATAATATACTAAAGTTTATGTCTCCAATGTAAAAAAAAAAAAAAAAAAGAAAGAAAAAAAAGATGCTGTATCTTCACTCACTCGTTTTTTTCCAGGTGTATTCTGAGCTGCTGGCCCTCGGCTGAGATCAGAACCTGGACCTCTGCCGGATGCTGGAAAACACGAAACAGATGAGATTCAGCCATAGCAACGCACACTGGCTTCACATGAGAACAAATCTCAGCTGTTTTGTTACTTGGGTAAATATCAACATTTCTCTCTCTCTCTCACACACACACACCTCTTTGTTGGCAGATCTGATGTGTCTACGAGGATGCAGCCACACGGGAGAGGTAACCTCATAACTCTGGATATGTTCGAGGACGCCTTTCAATCTGTTCTGATTGTTTTCTCCTGCAGGGGAATAACAAAAGAATTGGGGATAAACAGGACAACGCTGCATTCTCGTCTATTTAATTAAAAACAAACTCCAACAAATGCATATTTTGACACCACATCCTGAAGAGGAAAATGCGCTGGAAAAGAATCCCCCAACGTGCAAAAAAAAAAAAAAAGAAAAAAAAAAGCCCCCTAAAACAAACCGCCTCACCCTTATAAGCAGCTTCTTCAGAGCCAGCAGCAGAGACTCGGTGCAGAAAAACCGTAAGGCAGAGACACAGAGAGACCCGCACGGAACCGACAGGAGGGGGACGCATTCTACTGATAAAACAACCGAGCCCACCGATACAGAACCGACCAGAGAGCAGCCTCGGTGTTTCACATCCGATGGAGAGAGCGTCGCCAGTGAGACATCGCGATAAGCCGCCGCTGCGCGCAGTATTAATGGGATGCTTCAGCAGCAAAGCGGAGAGAGAACATTTCTGTCATTTCCAAAACCCCTCCCATCTCACCACGCACATTGATCTGTCGAAAGGCAAACCCAGGATGTGATGAAAGGATGTAGAGGTACGGCGGAAAATGTCCGCTGTAGACATGAAGCTGGCTGAAAATAAAACTAATTACCACAGTTGATTTCCTCCCCCGCGCCCCCCAAAAGTAAAACGTCGTGGTTAATTATTGGTATTTCAAATGCCGCATTTGGATTCGCATTTCGGCTAAGTCGGCCAGAGGTATAAGCGAACTATGGCTGCGTTCACACAGCAGGTCTTGAGGTTGGTCTGGTTTTCTTTAGTTTTTCAGGAATCCTTTTATATTTATTTGTTTGTTTTTGCGTGGCCAGTCATATAACTAATTAGAGTTTAGGTTCATAGCCCCAGGCCCGACCAAAAAATTACTTTCGTGATGTGGAATTGGGCTTCTGTTATGTGGAATAAGCCTAAAATCTGTACAGCACGGAGAAAACAAAACGAAAATGTTTGACTCCCCATACAGACGATACATTAGATCTGCTGAATTGTTTCCATTCTGAGACTACTCTAACACGCTAAATTATTTCATTCTTTAACAAAGTATATAATTCCAAGTTGTATACATCTGATTACATCAACTAGTAAAATGGACAAACTGGCTCTAAAGAACAAAGTTTTTAAAACAAGATGGAATCAATTTTATTACACCAACCATACGTTTTTCACAAATCTGGGCCTTAAAACATATTTAACTTATAAAAATTTTTGACCCCTCAAACCTGGTGTAAAAGCAAATGCTGCCAGCAAATCTGTCGCCATCCAAGCTCAGAACTAAAAAAAGAAAATAAAAAAAAGTGAAAAGCTGAACTTAAATAGAAGCGATCCTCTTCTTTCCACGACAGCAGCACAAGGGGATTATGGTTAAGCACGGCATATCCATGCCACCTTTAAATAACAGGCTCACTCGTCTCAACATGCTCTAGTTTCTAGGGTTTCCTCTGGTCTATGTGACCATGTGTCCAGTCATTGTCTGCACACACACACACACACACACAGAGCCACCAGTCACAGCAAATGGACACACAGCCGGCTCCCGATTTTTATCTCGTTACAGCAAATGATCCTTTTTGACCGAATTAGCATCTAGTGATCAACGAGACGGTTCGCTTCCCGTTGCGTGAGCTACAGTAACAGAATACAGTAAAGGCTTCGAACTCCCCAGGCTGCCAGCAGCCGCTCATTCTGGGTCGGCCGCTGGAAGTGTGATATGCCACGCAGCGCATGTCAGAGGGGTAGAGTTAATGCAGGGTGTGGGGAGGTATTCTTAGCCCTGATGACAGCGCACACCACTGAATCCACTCACGCCTCTTCATGGGTGCCTTGGCTCCAATAAACGGCTATTTTTTTCCCCTGTTGTAGTCTGGATCATTTCTACTCCCCTCTCCCCTTTTTTCCTCTACATACTAGGATTTTTATTTGTTTTTCTTTTACAAAACTCTTCGCTTTCTGCAAGATTAACTCCGATTTGTAGTTTGCACTGCAAAGGAGCCGTTCCGTCAGAGCGTAGTGGTGATGTTAGACGTGCAGAGCGATCAGGCGTTGGTAGTATTTTGAATGCCATTCATGATATCGTATGAGGGTATATTTTTAGAGAAGTAACCCTATGCGGGAAGGAAGGCAAGACATGCATGCCCCTGAATGTCCTCGGTACCCGCTGGTGGTGATGGGAAGAAATTAACGTGAGTATAATTAGACTTTTTGACGGATCATTTTGCACGTGATTTAATAGATGAAAAGTAGAAACACAAATCAGCTTTTGGGAGAACAACTGTACTGTGAACGATAAAAAAAGCATAGTTTGGTTTCAAGAAAAGCTGCGGTTGTGCTTCTTTAGTCTCTGTCTGTGAGAGCCGGCTTTAAACACGCAGCTCAGAGTTGTTTTTCCGAGGAGAGTTGCTGTTGTCAGGTGTCGTCTTCGAGAACGTCCGGGTGTTCCTCCCAGAACTGGTCCCCGATAATGTCGCAGTAGTAGGCCTCCACCTTCCTCCTGCTCCGTGTGACAGGAACCTGCTGCTCCTCCTCATTCGGTCGCTTTATGCGCTTGCTAACCGTCTCGTTCCGCTACACGGCAGAGAAATGAGACAGACGTTAGAGACAATCGGGGCCTTTACTTTTATATTTCTTATGCTGCTTATGCTGAGTCCTGTTTTCCATCTGCAACAGGTTTGAGTTCGTGTGTCTTCGTTATGGTAAAATGTACCCGTTAAGTCAGTTTTGCTCTCTAAAAATGTCAACATTCCAGACTTCTCGGTCTTTATTTAGTCAACTTTAAAGTAAAAGTACAAAGGTTCAAGGTCAAGGAAGGAAGGATGAGGAACAAACAGTTGGACACACAAGCAGATCTTTTAGACTGTGGACTGGAGATGGAATATTTTCAATATTTATCAATATTTTTCATCTTTTTTTGGCTGCATATGACTTCTAAGATAACAAAAATTGAAAGGAAAGATGGAGGAAGTAGCTTTGACTCCAAGTGATGACAAATATTCCAATCAATGTGATTATTCCACATAAGCATATTTCCATAACTTCTGAGTTTCACTGAACTTAGACGAAAAACTGTGTCGGAAGCCCTGCTGTTTGTTATTACTAATGAGTTACAGACCAGTTTTTCAGTATTCGACCTGCTTCAGAGCCAGGAAGGCAAAAACTGAGAAATTTCAGAATCAGAGCAAGAAACCAAATTTAGAAATGCAGTAGCTATTAACAATTAAAAACTCATCTTTATTCAGAGAATTTTAACAGTATAATCCACTTTGTCTTGCTTTTTTAATAATAACAATTTACAATGTTCTAATATTTTAGTCTTTCTGATTTATTTCATCTTTTTGTACAGTACTTTGTTTATCCTGATGCTATATTTAAAGCACTTTATAAATAAACTGAAGCTGAACTTGTAAGCATTGTTTAAAAAACAGTCTATTTAGTGAAACTTGTTCTTATTATGAATTTATATTTAAAGAACTACAGTTCATCAATGAAATAAGCTTGCCTGTGATAACATTTCAAAATACATTCACAGAAACAAGATTCTTTTTTTTTTGTTGCATCAAATAAACAAACAACATCACAAACAGAATATTTCAGCGTTAACACGAATATTTTCTTACTTCTAAAAAGGTCATATTTATAGAGACCAATCTGTTTAAGATATGGGGAGAATACTCATTTGGTCCAGACTGTGTTCAAATGCACAGACCTGTGAAAAAAAAAACTCTAATGTCTTTATGCTTAGCATGCATAAACCCTCAACTAGTACGTGACCATATAAGCTAATTATGAAAACTGAGTGGCTGAAGTGGAAGTGGTTAGTAGCCTGAAAATAAAATTCTGAATAATTTTTAAGGACTGATGTCAGTTTCCTGACAACCAAATAAACATGAGACAAAAATTGATTCTGCAGCTGCACATGACAGAAAGAGAAGTGAATAATCCGAGAATGAATCAGGAAATATATCTCTACATAACTTTATAAGTCATGTAGAGTCATGTAAAAAATTCTATAGTTAAAAAAACTATAGGTACTATAGGGATAAACCTGTGATGTTTGCACAATTCTGCATACAGACGTATTGCACTGAGTCTTCATTTTATCTATTCAACTAAATGTAAGCATAATATTAACCGACTTCCTCTTTAACCACTTCATAAACCTCAGAGCTGTAAAGAGTGACACAGCAGAGTTAATCTGGTCACAGAGTCATATTGCTAAGCTAGTGTTAGCAGTTTTAACATAGAAAAAATAACAATAAACATGGATTATCCAAAGTAAATATATTTTTAAACAATTTCTTAAATCAATACATAACACATAATTTTTGTTTTCCTAGCAGAATGAACATGAAACACACCTGCACATCACAACGTTAGCTACATTGCTTAAAAATCTGAATAAGTGAGAGTCCGGCTAAGCCATTACTTAAAAATAAATAAAAACACTGTGTCACTTCTGAATCAAAGAAACGACTGGGACAGAGAGGAAATGAAAATAAATGTTCAGCTTTAGCATTCGGTAGAAAGAGACAGATAAAGGATCTGAAAATAGAGAAACTGTTAAGATCCGAGTCACAAAGCAGCTTGCAGTTCATATCAAACTGAGCTGGTTGGGCACATGCTCGGAATATCCTCCACAGAGATTTGCAGAAACTGCGCAGACTTAATCACTCCGGAGTATCTCACCTTTTCCCAAATGAGGGTGGTGCCTTTCCGGTGGACGGCCGATTCGTTGTTATAGTTGGTGTCGAATTCTGAGAACAAAATCTCGTTTTTATCTGAAGCTAATGTTCCCTGTTTAAAAAAAAAAAAATACAAAAAAATACAGATATATTAAATTGAGTTCAGCTACTTCTTAATAAAAAATACTCATACACAAGAAGCAAGAATGGGTGTTCACATTACTGGCTGGCACCACCTGCTGGTTGCATTGTGTCAGGGTGTTTCAATTACTCTAGAAGATATTTCAACATATTAAAAGTGATTTATATGCAGACAATGGGCGTGAGGAGAGGTTTTTTTTTTTTTTTTATAAATAATGAGGTTTCTAGATGTTGTTCTCTGGTTGACTCCCAGTCTGGACTGGAAAATGAAATAAGTTATAAAGAACAGCTGCATCAGTCCCAGGCAGCTGCAGCCATTAAAGTCTATTTGTGTCAATTAATAAGCTATGGAGAGTCTGTTGACATCTAAAACATACTGCGCTTTCCACTACTTAGCCAAATGTTATAACAAAATGTCAAACAGTTCAGGCAGTAAAGTTGTGGCTTAAAATAGAAACATTCTCTGTAAAAGAAACCAAATAATAATAATAAAAAAAAGTTTGGAGCTGCCTTAGAGGATGCATTCCAAAAGCTGCAGACAATTTTTTTCATCAATTAAAAAAATTACAAAATAATTTAAACAAGACGATGCCAATCCAGCTGATTATAAAACAAAACATAAAAAAAAGAAAAGCACATAGAACTATCCCTGACCTAAATCCAATTTAAGTGGAAAGACTTGAAAGTGGAACATGAGATATTTTACACAGAACCGGCCAAAAAAGATCCAGTCTTTATATAATTAAAGATGATAAGTTCATACTTTAAAAGACTCCCAGCTATAATTGCAACACTCTCCAACAGTGTCGACTCAAGGAGGCCGAATATAAACATACGCCACACTATTCAGATGTTAAACTGTGAAAGATTTGAAAATAGCGCATCGTTTTATTTCCACTTTACATTTACGCACTACTTTGTGTTGCTCTGTGATGCAACATTTTGATAAATTGCACTGATGTTTGTAGCTGTAAAAGGACAAAGTACAAATAAAAAGAGTTAAGGGGAATTAAAATTCACAGGTGGTTGATTAAAAACAGAAAAAAAATTTTAAAAATTTATTTAAAAAAATATAATGAAAAAACCTCAATAATTCTTTCATTTGGATTGACTTTTATGTTAATGAAGGGATGATAAACCCAAAGTATTTTAACATATTGTGATCCATTTTGAACATAAATGCCTCCCTCCTTATAGGCTTAGAGACATTCCAAAAGAAGCATAACTTGCCATATCTGGCAACTAGACACACCATGACAATGGAATTAATACATTTATAACTGGTTATAAACTACATGTATGCTTAATGTACTAAATATTGTTATTTCTGTCTGAAAATTCATACAATTTCCTCTATACAGAGAAAATGAGCCATCTGCTTTGTTTTGCTCTTACCTTTAATCGATCTTCAGCCTGTGTTGTAGTGAGTCCTCCTTTTTGAATCAATGTCCAAAATACGGTGTTATACAAGTTATTTATATGACCTAGAATATAAGAAACATATATAAATATGTATCCTGTAGATTTATCCACTGAAACACACAAGGATGCACTTACAGTCTGCTTGCCTCCAGCTGAGGTAGTCCCTGAGGTTATGGTTGGTGGGATACAAAACCACCCGCCCGTCAAAGCCAGGTGGGTACAGGAGGGGCTGTTCTCCAAAAAACTCCTTCCAGTAAAACACATAAGAAGAGGAAAACTGGGAGGCCACATGAGTCATGAGTTTACTGCAAAACAAGCACGGTGGGAAGAAAGTGAGAAACGTCGTGATGTGGAGATTTTTACAGGCATGTCAATGAAAGTGAAGTGTACCTGGCTCGTCTTTTGAACCAGGTAGTGGTTCTCTTAAAAACAAAGCTGAACTCATCACTTTGACCATAGGCGATGGTAATGTCCTCCAGTTCCTCCATGACAGAGCGGGCGCTCCTGCTCATCAGCCCCAGAGCCCTGTCATCGTTGGGCTTGGCGAACTGGTGCTGCTCTGCAAACCTGAAACAGATTGTAATGTGACAGAACAGTCAAAAACACATTCCAGACATTAGCGTGAGATGACGGAAGAAAACTAACTTGTGGAAGTTGCGACCATCCAGTCGTACGACAATGTAGCAGTTTCTGAGGCAGGTGTCGTCCGTTTCAAAGCTGCGGACGTACTCAAACTTGCTTTTGGCCATAGCGCTGGACCTGGAAAACGGACGCAGAGATGCTGCGGCGAAACAGGACCTTCCTGCTGAAGCAAGTGTTTCTATCAGCATCCAGAGACTGCCGGAGGGGAAAACACACCACAGACCACATGTAACTATTATTTAAGGATTCTGACATGACAACAAATCTATTTGTTATAAATAGACTAATTTGGTTAAATTTACTGTAACAAAACTGCGAAACAGACTCATATTATGAATGGCATTAGAGCAGGCAGCAACTTAGCTAATCGTTTATGCGACAATTAAACAAACAGATAAGCTAATGACACAACTGACGTGATAATTTAAGTTTCCTGACACCCAACCAAATTGATTTGATACCTATTTAATAACAGATATACTAAAATACTGATCCCGTGATAACTCACGTTGCTTTGTGTACAGTCCGTCGACCAAATATGCCGTAGTCCCAGTACCACCTCCAGAACTGCCCTCACAAAGGTTCCGAGTTGAACAACTTTTGGTTTTTAATCAAGCCCAAAACGATATTTGCTGTTTTTTTGGAGACATATAACGACATATTTTCTTATAACATATAACGTAGCCTTTATCTGGCGGCGACCTGAACGGATTAATATAATGCGAATGGCAATGAAGTTAGCCAAAAGTACGTTATGTTTCCCGTGTTGAACTTTCGAAAGCGCAAGTGGGTGCACACCATTTGTCAACCGCTACAGCAAACGCTGCGCCGAGAAGAGGAACTTTTCACACAATTTATGCCACTCACTTCACGCTGAAATAATAAGTTATTTTGTACGAGAGTTACAATATTTTTGATATCATTTCAAGGATGAAAAATATTTTATTATAAACATTTTATCCAGGCAAAAATAACTCCTCCCACGCCGCTTTATCTTCATTTCTACCCATGTCAAGAAACACAGCCACTGATAATCACGTGTATTGAAGAGCTATGGGATTTGTAGTCCAATTAAAAATCTTTTTTTCTTTTTATTGGTACTTGACTCTTGGGAGATAAAACTGGGCTCAATAAAAAACATAATATTGAGGGGGAAATACGCATTATGGCGTCTTTAGGGAGGCAATGGAAATATTGAAGTGTACAGAAAAGGATAAACTCAGGACAGCGACAACTTTCCCAGGATTCCTCGCTTCATGGCGTTCCGCTTGTTTCAAACATGGAGGAGAGGGAAAGAAAAAGTGCAAGGCCGGACAGTAAACACTCTGCGTCAGGACCGGAGCTGGTACCGGAGGCAGACACAGGAGATGATGAGGCAAATGAATTAAATGTCTGCTCTGAGAAGTTTGACCCGCTGCTGGCCCTGTACTCCCCAGCAGCGCCGCCGCTTCCCTTCCCCAACATCAAGTGCTTCAACAATGTGGCGGAGTACGAGAGCTTCTTGAAGGGCGGCCGGGGCCGAGCAAAGCCAGAGAATGTGGAGAAAAGACAGCGGAAAGCGATGAAGGGGGTGGCAGACCCGGAGCGCATCGAGAGGCTGAAGAAGCTGATGGTCAACAACCCGGTGTCAGAGGAAGGGGACAGCAGCGGCGGCGCGGCGCCGCGGACGAGAAGGAGGCAGAAACCGCTGAAAAATGTCCTGACGAGGATGCCCTGTAGGTTCAGCCGTCACACTGCTGCTACATAACAGCAAAACCAGGATGCGTTCAAGTGCCTTGCAAACAAGGCACGACACGTCTTTAGCTTTTTAACAGCTTATCACAACCACTATGTTTGGTTGGCTGTGTTTTTTTTCCTATTTTGAACACGTAGTTAGAAATTAATTCGCAACATTGTTTCATCCAAAACTCTGAAAAGTGTGGAGTGCGCTTTTCTTCAGGTCAATGGTTGCATAAGCTCTTTCTTAGCAATTCCAGCTCTAAAGATATTTATTTCTCCACCAACTACACAAATGTAGATACTGTTTGGCCCTTCTTCTCAGTAAAATATCTCAAACTTAGTCGGTTTTGTGAAGTGCATGATTAAAACGTGACGGATTTGTCACTACCCCTACTATATTTGCTGAATATAGTTTAATTCTGGATATTAACAGTTATGGACGCACTGATATGAAAACTTAGGCAGATCCTGATATTAATATCACTAATATGGCCAATAACCGATATTTATTTTCCTACTTTTAAGATGGTGTAAAATGACCATTTTGCTGATATTGCTTTTCTGCTTCAGTTTAAACACTCCCATAACCTTGTGCTGCATTACCATCACTGTCACATGACCAAATAAGCACCAAATGACCAATCACGTCTCCTCCATAAACACAAACAGCAGCAAGATGAAAATCATTATCGGGTGTTAATACCACCCCAGTTTTGTTATTGTACTAGAACCAACATGTTAAAAAATGACTAGCATCAGCCAATGTCAATGCCAACATGTCGTGCGTCACTATTAGCAGTAAATAAAAAATGGAAACGTGAATCTCTCAGCTTACTCGAGGAGAGATGTTTCTGCGCTTCACCTGAATTCTTTGCATGATTTATGAGTCGGCTGCGTAACCTCCTGCTCACGTGTCTTCAGTGTGTCAGGGCAGTCCTCTGGGGGAGCTGCACCGCTGCGTACAGGAGAGGATCAGAGTCCGAGTTCACATCAGGACCTTTAAAGGCCTGAGGGGCGTGTGCTCTGGCTTCGTCGTCGTCTTCGACAAGTTCTGGAACATGGTGAGAAGACGCCTAAAAGTCTGTTCGCTGTACGCTGCATGTCTTTGCACTATATGTTTGTTCATCGCCGGGTGCTGTGTGTGTTTGTCAGGCCATGGTGGATGTCGATGAGACGTACAGAGAGCCTCTACTTGGAGAGGCGTTGTACCACGAGAAGGCCCTCACCGTTTCACGGGTATCCACTTGATGTTTTTTTTTTCTCCTAACTGAAATAATGCTGGCAAAGGTTCTGTCAAAGCGACGCACATTTTGAGGGTGTTCAGCTGCTGGACGGTTTATTTTGGAGAAAATAAAACGTCCCACTTTTCCATCAGTGCAGCCCCTGGGTTTCCATAGTTCAGATGTTACCGAAGAACCACCATCTTGTTTTACAGCTTCTTCTTTTTTTTTCCTTACTGACTTTTAATTCAAGTCAACTCACAGAGTGATTGACTGAAATTAAAGCCAGTTCGTTAAGATATTTTCTGTGATTAGTAACTTTTTTAAGGAAAAAAAAAAGAGAAAGTATAATCAGTATAACCAAATCATAAATCAGATTTGGTTTAAGAAAAAAAAAATCTGGGATTTTATTTTTAAGCCATAATGCCGCCCCCCCCCCCCCATTCTCCCCTAAGTCTTACACATCTGTAATTTTTCAAGGCAGGGGTGTCCAAAGGGCGGCTCGTGGGCCATTTGTGGCCCTTGCGACGATTTTGTGCGGCCCTAGAACACAGTTAAAAATAGATACAACTTTGCACCAATAGGGCAGGAGCTTGATGCAGGTGTATACTTTCTAAGAAAAAAATAATCTGACAAATCAAAATCATCTTTAAAAGGAAAATGTTGGATAATAACACAAAGTATGTGCACATCTCCTCTGAGCAGCTCCTAAAAAATATCAGCTGAGAAGCTAGGGTTTGCTTCTGTTTAGTCAAAGAAAAAAAAAAATCAAATATTGATAAACAGGCACTAATCTTTCAGATCGGGTGAATATTTGCATGCAGTCGAATCGTGTAGGTGTTCCCCCTACAGTGACGAGTCATTTGAACCCTGCAAATTATCATAATTACACCCAGCAGTGACTATAAACAGGGTTTTTATTTAGAAAGTGTAAAAAAAGACCTGATAAAGAAAGTGCTTAATGTGCGAGTTTGATTTCATAAAACCTTTCTAGACGTTTTTTGTTAACGTCTTGTTTTTATTGTCGAGCATTAATGCCACCAAAATCTTCATCCAGCTCTTTGAGAAGCTAAGTCTCCAGGAAACCCTGGAGGGCGGCGAGCCGTCAGAGGACGTCGGAAGCAAACGAGATAAAGGCGTCGTCTCGGTGAAGGCCCGGGATCCAGCGGCCCAGCAGAAGAAGAAGAAGTACGGGAAGGTGCACACGCGCCACATTAGCCAGCTTTTCATCCGCGGTGAAAACGTGATTCTGGTAAACCCACAGCCTCTCTGATTTCTTTTTGATGTCCGTGACTTGACATGATCAGAGAACAGCTGATCAGAGAACAACCGTGTTGGGTTGTACCGAGCGCACGTTCGATGTTGTGAGACACTGTAATATCGAGCACACGCTGTTATATCATATTGATATGATGAGCCAGAGAAATGACCATTTTATTGAGAAATAAAAAGCTCCTGAATTCTGGCTGAAGTTTGTTTCTGGTTTTTTTGCGTGTGGTCTGTGTTATGGTTTTTACCCAGCAGGTGGCAGCATAAACACACCAGAGCCGCCGGTGAAGCTATTGTCATCTGGTAGGCTGCTTGTCCCTTTATGTTGCTTTTCCCGTTAGTTTGAACAGGAATGACAGCGCAGTCTCAGCGGACTTCATAAATGCATTATGAATAATTGAGTTTGCGAAGCTCGAGATTGCAGATGGCACTCAAAAGCTGTCATTTGTCTTGACGTCTCAGATTGCTTTTTACTCTTTAATGGGCACATTACCCATAAAAGCACAATTTACTGCATCTCGTGGAAGTTGTAAAGATGTTGCAGTTTTCTCCCCCCCCTCCCACCACCCGCTTTCCTTTTAAATGACAGAGGTTTATTTCGGATGATAAGTGGCACTGAGCGGATGTTTGTCGCGACCGCGTCTGCAGTTCTGCAACTTTTCCTATTTGGGTTTCTCTTTATTTTGTCTGCGGAGATTAATTGACCCTTATTCCGTTTTATTTTCAGTCACAAGTGGGGCACATCCTATCATTAGTTTAGATTTTTGTTCATCTACTGTATATACCGTTACACTTCATGTAATGTATCAGAATATTATTAGTGTAGCCCATTTAGCGAGCCTCTCCAGAGAGGGAAAACGGGGTCAATTGTTTAATGCAAGCCGTGTTTGTCACACAAGTGTGCTCAAACAAATCTTGACACAATATAAGAAGGGCACAGCGCTGATTGTAAATTGACCCAAAATTAGATCGAGCTATCTGTGTCCTCTGCGTTACACCAGAGAAATCAGGCCGTCCTTCTCGCTACAAGAAACTGGAGTATTTAAACATTTTTTTTTTTTTTGGATTGAAGTTTTAAGTGGAGTTTCTTTTCTAACTGCGTCAATCTTCCACGTGCGGTAATTACACTCAAACCTTTATCACTTTATGTTATCGTAGATATATGTTTGCAGTTTTATATAATAGTGCTCAACTGTCCAATGAAAGAAGACTGAGGGACACAGCAGGGAGAAAGTTGTGGAGAAGTTCAAAAGAGCTCCAGGCTATAAAACGATATCTGTTATATGAAAAGGGAAACTGCAAAGCTGACAGGATGCGTCAGAGAAGCAGCCGATAGGCTCGGGATTCAAGTGTGAAAATCTGTTGACAGAACAACCAGTAGTCAGAACAACCAGTAGTCAGCATTCCACAAAGCTGTCCTTCATGGAAGAGTAGCAAGAAAGCAACTGTTAAACATATGGAAGAGGTTACTCTGGTCAGGTTAAACTAAAATTCAACTTTTTGTCCCAACATTGTGTGGCACGACACTGACGCTGCGCATCACTCAGAGCTCACCCTCCTCCAAGACGGAACAATGTGTTGGATTTTGCGCTTCTTTTCGGTGGCTAGCTTTAGCAGTATATACAGACAACACTTCTCTCCATTTTCTGCATTCAAACACAAAAGGACACGTTCACAAATACCACTATCTGCTGAGGTTCTAATGGTTTATATCTGCAGCTTTAACTACATTGCCTTTACAGTCAATGTGACACTGAGCTAAGGGCTGCTCGGTAAGCTTCGACTTTCGCCATTTTAATTCTGACTTCAAGGATTACAAAAGTACCCAATACATTACATTAAAGTCTTAAATTCATGTATCTGAAGATAAGGTCTTAAAATGCCTTAAATTCAATTCTGAAAGGCAAGTTGGCCTTAAATCACAGAACTACTTAATCTTGTATATATATTTTCTTTTTCTCACTTAAATGTTCTGTCAGGCAAAAGTTTCAGTCACATGCAGACATCTTCATAACGTTCTGTGATTCACAGTTAATGCCTTCAGTAACTCACTGCTAACATATTGTTAGCTACCTAGCGCGTCTATCAGGGCTAAGTGAGGACTTATCGCCATTTGGTTGGACAAAGTTTGCAAATTTCTATGGATTTTCTTAAAAAGTCTTAAATTTGAGATGGTGAAACTTACACAAACCCTGCATTTTCACACAAAAAAACTTTTACTTTCTCCTCATATATTAATCTGAGTTTTATACCACACAAGTTCTGCCTATCCAGCTGTCCCAAATAAAATCCATTGCAAATTTAGGTTACCTGCAATGTAATACGTTTGGCAGTCATTCACAGCAGCCCCCTCCCATCTCTTTATTAGCTCAAACAATAAAGTTTAACTCGCATTAACTAAACTCAATTTAGAAGCCAAATGTGTTGGCTTCACTTTTGCTGCTTGAAGCATTTTTGAATGAGGCTAATGACACAGCACACCAAATAACACACATCATTAACAAATTTAAATCAACTGTTTAATGTTGTCCATAAGGAATCTTGACGTTCAAATCAAATCAGAATGGGAGTAAATGCAAGATCTCATTTTCTCAGAGGGTCTCTTGTACATTTGCATATACTAGTGTTTCAGTAACAATCCCATTTTAAAAAGAGGACCAAAAAAATGATTTAAAGTAGAAAACAAAATGCATAAAACAATTTCTGATATACATTAGAAAAAACAGCAAACAGATTTTGGTCATTTTAATGCTTCAGACATCAACGCAAGGCTTCTATGTGTTACTGCGCTCAGCTGCTTGAGCCCTTAAGGAGAGTCAGAAAGCACAGGTTGAATCCTCCTCAGAGGCTACTGCCTTCTTCTGTTGTTGAATTATTTATCTCAGATACAAACAAAAGGAAAGGTCCAGCCGGCGCAGTTCAATTTTGATTATCACTCATTAGCAAGGGTCCGGAGGCAGCTAATCGGCAGGCACTTGGAATCACTTAGGACCAACCGTGTTCACATGTTAACACAAACTAACAGCAGCTGAATTCGCTTGAAAAGTTCCTCGTCCTCCTTTAACCTGTACCCGACGAGTCGCAAAACACACCAGCTTGCACCGGCGATTGTTGTGACGTTAAAAACTCATCCGAGGCCGTCGCAAGAATGTGCAAGAACAGTGACGAAAGGCACTATATACCACCAAAACAAACGAATGAATGGTCGACGTTTCGCATAGATGCATCTTACAGTCTTAACAGCTTACGTTAACACCTGAGGTGCTGAGAGAATACGTTTGTGTGTTTGGAACTGAAGCTATCACTGGCCTGAATAGTTCGGACACAATTAAAAGAAAAAAAAAAAAAGGTGCACGGGACAAAACAGAGTAAAACTATTTTATCTTGTGTGTGTGGCAGAGTCTCATTGTATCTGCTGAGGGGAAGGAGGAAAAAAAAAACAGTTGTAATAAAAATCCCATACCCTTCATCACCCTCCCCCCTTACATGAGGCAGTTTTTATTGATTATCTCGCTTGGACGCAAACTGATTATAATATTCTTCATAAGTAAAATATATATAGATATCTTCTAATAAGAAAGGCCACAAATTACACTTTACCAAAAGGAGACGTTCCTTGAATTAACAACTTTTCACTGCAAACAATTAATAATAATTACCCCCCAACTGTAACACTTAAAGCCACATTTGGAGTGTGGACACATATGTACAAAGAGAATGCATTCACATGTGCTTTGCGATAGATCTCGATTCATATCAGATTTGGTCTGTATGATGCAACTCGTCACATTTTCGCTGCCTCTCAGTGAACTTCATAACTTATTGCAAGGGCTCCAGATTTCTATTTACACGTCATAGGAAGACAGAGACCAAAGAAGAAAAAAAACCAAAGAGAAACAAAGAGGTAACTTGACATTCTTTGACATATTAAGGTGAAAATAGCTGATCATGTTATCCAAATGAATCATTAGATAGTTATTTAACAAATGGAGCTATTAATATACATTTATTTCTGCTACTCTGATTTTGTGTGATTGAGGTTATAAAGCAAATCCCCCTGACATTTTCTCAGTGGCACTGTCGTCTCACTGAATAATAAATCGAACAAGGCACACCATCTTGACGTCTATTGGTTCAATCATCGCACATTCATTTAGATCCACATCACTACAGAATTGTTAAAAAAAAAAGAAAGAAATAGGGAGATGGCAGGGTGTTAATATGATAGTTGACATTTTTTTCAAGTACTCTTTGTTTGGAGCTCATGATGATCCTTCACCCATGGACGGCAAGAGACTGCCTCCATTACCGGTAATCTCCACTCTCTGGTTCCATCACTTTCCGAAGTTGCCAAAGTCAGCAAAGGCGTCGTGTTTGGGCTGTTGGACCATTGCAGGGTGCATTCCCATCCCCATTCCCATTCCGCCAGGCATTCCCATGGTCATACCTCCCTGTGGCATCCCCATGTTCATGCCCATCCCCATCATGCCCTGGTTAGGAACCATCCCCATTCCCATCCCCATCCCCGCTCCAGGCTGCATCATAGCATTAGCAGGAGGTCTGACAGGTGTAGGTCCAAGATTCATACTGGAAAATCCCTGGGTGAGCATGTTGGGAGCCGGCTGATGGCCTGGGAATCCCAAAAGACAGAAGTAAGTACAAGTGCTACATTTTGAGACACTTCTGAACGACATGGAGACTTGAGAAGAGACAAAGTGATTACGCTTGCTGCTGGTTCGGCTCACCTTGCTGGAGGGTGTTGAGGCTGGGCTGGCTGGGCTTGGGAGGCTGCATGCCAGGCCCCAGAAAGTCCAGGCTGATGTTAACCGAGTGATCGGACCAAGTGGAAGGAAGGGACGCTTTGGCTCCAGGGCCTTGTGAGGCCATTCCTGGCTGCATGGGCTGTGGCTGCAGAGGACCGCCCATGTTAGGGACGGGCTAGTATAAAGAAAGAACACACGAAATGCTGAAACAAGCCAATTCTTGCCTTAACCCACAGTCAGAAGAGTTAAAAGATCCAACACTGAAAAATCTAAGATGGAAATTTGCAGTTTCATACTTTAAAACAGTGTTTCCCAACCCTGGTCCTCAAGGCATACTGCCCTGCATGTTTTAGGTGTTTCCTTGCTTCAGCACAGGTGATTTCAATTAGCAGGTCTTTGCTGAACTGCAATCAACTGAATGAGGCGCATTAAAACAGGGAAATTTCTAAAACATGCAGGGCAGTGTGCCTCGAGGACCAGGGTTGGGAAACACTGCTTTAAAAGGTCTAAAACCTTCAGTGTGACCCACTTAACCCCCACGCAATCTGCCCAAACGGGTGGCGTGGGCGTCAGAGCAGCGAAACTGAGTTTTAAGTAGGTCACCCTTTTAACTCAAAAAAATATGGTCGACATGTAAGAGCTGTTGTTAAATTTGTAATGTTTTTCAAACTCCTGTTTCATTCTGATAAGAGATAGCAAGAGAAGTGGGTGGTTAGCTGGAGAAATGAACATCTGGTGATGTTAACGCCCTACCAGCATGAAGGTCAACACAAGATAATTCTCTAATAATTAGGCTAGCTTAAAGATGCCTTCAGCAAAGAACTATAAATTACAGAATCAATAAGTAAACATCATTAGTGGAGGATTGATTCCGTCTTATCAGTTTCTTTCTTTCAATGGGTTCATTTTCTTTTAAGGTGTTTGCCAATCTTCCATTTCAGAATCAGCACATAACCAACTTGTTCATATTTTACTTCTTCCTTAAGAAGTTGGGGAATGTTATAAAACGTAATTCAAAGTATTTCAGAAAACCAGATAATTGCATGTATTTTGAATCATTATAGTAGTCAGTAATGTTCTTTGACTTACGGTAATTTAGCAGGTATGCCAATATTACATATACCACAATGTTACTGTATTTACACAACACATCTACCTTATTGTAATGATTTCTGTTTCTGAAATACTAACAGTTAAATTATCAGCAGGAAAACAGCAATTTGTTGTACAATGTTATGAAAATAAATACTGATATTAGCCATTTAATTATCTGGGCTATCTGCTCAGGTCTGCAGACGGCTGCCTGACAGACATGTCACTAGACGTTTGATGGCTTTCGTTTTACATCAGTGATGGGTGGTGCTTCTTTATTTTCCAACCCGTGGTCGTCTGTTGTTTTCATGACCAGACAAACACAAAAGTTAGATATATTTTTGTAGGCAAGAGAAAAGTAGAATATCGCCAGTGTGCGGCAAAATCCTGCTCCATTTTATGAGTTTTCCACGTTCGGCTGAGTGCAGGCAAACCTGTGACACTGGCTGCGGCATGATGTTGGTGCTCATTGTCTGTGTGCTGCTCATGCTAAAGTTGAGGCTCTGGGAAGAAGTGAGGGTCTGAGACGGTCCCATCAAGTCAAACAGATCTGCCGAGGCGGGAGCCGGGGCTGCCGCCGCCACCGGGGTCGGTGCTGTAGGGGAAGCTGTTGCCATGGCTCCAAAAAGGTCACTTCCACTGTTTTCAGGACTCTGAGCAGATGCTGGAATCTGGCCTCCAGGAAAAGCATTCCACTCGCCAAAGTCTCCATTGGGGCTGGAGACTGCTGCTGCAGACACATGAGAAAAACAATACGTTTGATTTTTCCCAACTAGATGATCATTTATTATTGGAGCTGAACCTGTTTTCACAAGAAGGGGTAAAAGTCAAATTTGAGCCATGTTTTCTCTTTATCCAGAACATTTTCAGTGACCACTGGAGCTATGTTTAAAATTTTCATTAAACTAGCCCAGCTTGTTGTCTTTCATAGAGTTCCTCCCCCCACCTCCACCAACTTCTTCTCCTGTCCCCGTCTCCTTGTCATCCATAACAGGAGTTGATGTGTGTCTGTTCTTATTATGCAGAGCAGGTAGCAGGCTCCATATGGCCAGGGCTGCCTCCCAACATATTCCTGAATATTCTAGCAGCATGGCTGCAACAGGACAGCTTACTCCAAGGATATAAAAAAAGAAAAAGAAGAAAGAAAACTCTTAAAACATACCAGATCCTGAGACCTGTCCAGTTGAGGCAGCAGGTGAGTTGAAGTCAGCAAATCCACCGAAAAGATCTACGGCGAAAAATAAAAAAATAAAGTTTTAAACAGGTAAATTCCAGGTGTCAATCTTGTTTAGTTAGCATTCCTTCAGTGTTGAGGTGTCAGAAGTGGGTGGAGGGAGGACAGGTGGAGGAGCCCAAACATCTGTTCAGTGCTCCCAACCTCTTCATTCACCAGGGACTCCTCGAGAAAACATCTGGTGTACTTAGTTCCTATAGATCATCTCCTTCCCCCAAACCTGAAGCCTAGCATCAGCAGCTGGGCGTCATCACTTCCAGCCGGGTCTCCTGTGCTCCTGCAGCTACCGCGAGACGTCTTAATCAGGTTAGTCCAGGACTTACTGGAGGTTACTAGTGGAAGTGCAGGCGTGACTGGTTTCTCTGCTTGGAATCCATTCAATTTTCTTTTAACATGGAGAAAGGAGCTCATGAATAACAAAATGTTTCACAAAATAGTTCACCATCACCCGTGACATTCCACAATATGCATGATGTCAGGGTGTCTTGCAGGTTTCAGCAAATTTAATTAAATTTAAGACTGAAAAAACTATGGATACAAAAGACGATTGGAGGATCCAGCTGTGTTACCATTAAGTATAGCATAGCATAGCACAGATCCATCCATTTCCTTACACCCTTATCCCACTGGTGCTGGTGTCCATCTCCAGCTGTCAGTGGGTGAGAGGCGGGTTACACCCTGGACGGATCTCCAGTCCATCGCAGTCCAGCATAGGAAAAATTGTGAAATTTTTTCTATGCTTTTAAATTGAAATTTCTAGGGTCTGTTTGTGGCTCTTGGCAGCAGCTTTGTGCTTCTCACACTGCATATGAATCTCTACAGCCTTAACCCACACGTTCATTCGCACACAGACATGCACATGTGGGCTAGCAACATGTGCATTTTTAACAAATTCTAAAAAATGTTTAATTTTTGTCGCATCGCGTGTGTTAAGTTTCACTCGGAGTGAGTTGCGATGAGTCCATAACCCACGATAAATGCAAAAAAGCTAGCTAGAAAGCCATGTTAGCGGCTAGTTTCTGTTAGCCTCAAGTGCCTTGAGTCACAGAACGCAATGCAATAGTTTGCATCTGACTGAAACTTTTGTCTGACAGAAATGTCCCATAAGAAAAAAAAACAACACCACATATGAGAATATTAGATTAATTGCGCTGTCACGACAAAATTTAAGCCATTTTAAGGCCTTGATTTTAGAAGCAAGAAGTTAAGGCTTTTTAAGGAGGCATCCTGGATGTGGTGTTATACCTGTGGCAGCAGGCTGGCTGGGCGTGGTGTCCACCATCAGGAGATCAGCCAGGCCTGTACTGGCAGGTTGGGGCGCTGCAGCTGGCTGGGTCTGGATGAAAAAAAAAATGTTGCATTTGTAGGATGAAGACGTGACCACAGATCCAAAACAAAAACATTTTTTCAAATAACTAATTTCTTCAGGTCAGCTGTGCAGTTGCTACCTGTTTGGCAGTGGTATCTGGGCTCTGGTCTCCCGTGTAGTGGGCTGCGGCCCCCAGGTCCACTTTTCTGGACGGTACTCCTCTCTTCCGTGTTGCTGTCGTCTCGGTTGCCTGGACGATTTGTACGCTCTTGGTTGTAACAGTCTCCTCTTCGTCTTTAAACTCTCTTTTTGACTGGCCGTTGTACGAAGAACGATCCCGGTCCTCCTCGTTGTCACTGCAGGAAGAGAAAGAAAAAAAAAAAGGCTGTTTTATGAACTTGGATAACTTTTTGAGCTAGATTAAACTGCAGACAACTGATTAAATTATTGCACACAAACACTGGTATTCTAATTTATTGAAGTGAGAAAGAGATGATGCGTTCTTCAGCATGTCTGGTAACTCCGGTTGATCCGATTTTACTCATGATGTAAATAATTCATGGATAGGGATTTTCAGATCTCATCCTGTAGTTTCTGTACTGCTGCTCTGAGGTCTTGAGTTTGAAAACAATTTTCTAAAGGGAGACCAATCAAGGAGGCAGGAGATGCTTCAGAGACAAAGTTTGAAGAACATTTCCTTTCTTCCCCTGAAAGTGCATTATCCTCACTTGAGATTCATATACTTCCCTCCATCTTTTATTGATCGAGTTTTGAGCCAACTTCACTTTACATGAAAACAGGAATGTAACCACTGAGCAACGGCGCAGTGGGTTTTTTTTTCTTATAAATTCAGGTAGAAATCTCCTTCCTTTTTTTGTTTTCTTTGATAATAATAACTTCAAGCTTTCTTGTACCTGAACCGATCTGGGGAGTCGTCTCTGTCCTTCTTCCTAAACCTGCTTATCGTATCGTCAATGGTGCTGCCGATTTTGTCACTTATCTCCCCCAGCTTTTCACTGAAGGGGAAAGGTCCTTTATTCTTCTCCCAGTCATCGTCCCACTTTGCACGGCTTTCACCACTGGAGTCGTACCTGTCCCCCGCTGATGAGAAAAAAACATTACGGCACGTAAACTAAAAGAATACTTTAATTTTCAGGCATTTATTTTTTCAAAAATATTTAAAAGAAAAAAAATCATTCAGAAACAGAACGGTGTTACTTACAGTAACCTCGAAATCCCATACTGTCAGAGGAAACGCCGACGTACTTGTCTTTGTTCTTTTTTGCCTTTTTCCGTTCTTCCCTCAGTCTGTCGTCGTCCTGAACAAATTCTATGAGCTCCTTCACCTTCTGACGAACATTTACTCCTTGATCCTTCCCATTCTCGTCTAGTAACAGATTGAAGACAAGAAAAAAAGAATTAAAAAAAAAACACAAAATTTATTGTAGGGCTGTTGTAAACGAATATTTTAGTAATCGAGTAATCTATCGATTATTCTTACGATTAATCGAGTAATCGGATAAAAAAAATTCTAAAATGAAATATTGGTAAATCTGGCATAATACTGGTGTTACTATCAGATATCAATATCAGTCCAATTTTTCATATTTGAGCATCCCCAACAGTTGCTTTTTTGTAGTTTAGAAAACTAACCTGTAACAATAATAGCTCACTTTCTAAGTTAACCAGAAGAAAAGTTATAGAAAAATCTGAAATTATATTGAATTTAATAACAAAGAGGCAGGCTCACAAATATGCTTATAAAAAATGTCTACAATCCAGCTTTTAGTTTATGTATTCATCGTCAGTGAGTTTAATAGATTAATTAAACTCACCTTGCCACCTAACCTGTCACGCTTTGGGTTTGAAAATACGGGAAATGCCGCCTGGAGTGGGAGGAGAGGGCGAATGAACGAACGTAAGATGGGGTGGAGGAAATAGACCAGCGGACTGACGAACCGTTAGACTAGGGGACGAACACGGGGGGAAGCAATACGGGATATTTACGACACCTTCACTGGTCACACTCAGAAACTCATCTACCAGCCATGTACGATGCGCTCCGCCACCCGTTTCTTCAGACCGGGATATGAAATTTATTGTGCGGTTCGTCGGTAAAGCTACATTTCCACGGTAAGCATCAGCTACTCAGCCGCCCGCCCTGTTCAGGCTATCCGCTCACCTCAGCGCTCTTCCCGCCGTTCGCTTTCAACCAGCAGCCCCGGAGGAGAAATGCTGCCGTACTCCAGGCATTCCCCCAGTCATTTTAAGGATGCTTATTGGTTCCCCAAAAACGATAAAAAGTCGGGCATTATCATCAATCAATAAAATCCCCACGGGCCAATCTTGAAGATTGGACTTTATGCCGCTGAGACTTAGCTTTTGTCAACAACTCAGAGGCGGAAGTGAGAGCTCCGCGCAACGCAAATGAAGTCCCGGCCGGAACACGGTGCGCTAACTAATAAGACATAAATTAACGAAGCTTCGAGGCAGGTAAATTTTCCTCGAGGAATTTTAGTAATCGAGGTACTCGAATCATTCGAGGAATCGTTTCAGCCCTAATTTATTGTTAAACATGTTTTGATACAGGGAGAACAGAATCCAAATAAACTGCTTTAATACATTTCAAACTCCAAAATCCATTTTTCCCATTTGATAAACAACACGAATCAAAACAATAATAACAAAAAAGCATAACAAGCGAGAAACAATGAAACTACACCTTACCCACAAAGTGATAACTTTCCAGCGATCTCAGGTCATACTGATGTTCTCTGGTACTGGTTACAACCCTTTCTGACCCATTCCTGATTAGATGTGCCAACAATAGCAGGGACTATGAAAAAAAAAAAAAAAAAGAATTACTGATTAATCAAAATCTCACAAAACCAACCGATTTGTCAAGATAACTCTTTAAATGAAAAGAGCACTCAGGAGTCCATCACTAGGTTTGAACTAGAGCTCTGTGTTTGTGCGAGGCTCCAAACCTTATAGACTCTCCTCCAGTTCTTCTTGTTGTCCCTCAACATGCGGCCCCACAGCATGTTCATTACCTCTGGGAACTGCTCATACATGAAGGTGGCTCTGTTTACACAACCACACAAAGGATAAGAGGAAGTCAACAGTCTTTAACTAACAAATGTTTACGTTGAGATGAAAGACAAAGTTATTTCAGGTAATGCAAATCTATTTGCATTTGTGCTGAATAAAAGGAAATACAAAGACATATCGGTTTGAGTTGGGCTTCGACGAACTGAATGTTTGCTTTCTGGTCCTGTTCTTACCAAATTTAAACTATAAATTAGCATTAGCGCTAAATGTAATGTACTGCAAAACGTTCTGATTTTGTCTACCTGGAACATTAGCAAGTCAAAGAGAGTAATATTAGTTTTTTTGTGTTGCAAAATCCTCTCTCAAAACAATTAAAAAGCACAACTGCACAAATCTAAATTTCCAGACAATATTAATAAACAATTCAGTCAACTTTTACCCGAAGTAAACAAATCACATTAAATCGATGCAGAATTGTTTAGTTTCCAAGTGAATCGACTACTTTATAATTGTGGGATTTATGTTTCCCAGTTATCAAGATGAATATATTTTTGTCATTAAAAAAATAACAAAAACAGGAAATGCATTTCTCAATTTGGTCAAGAAAAAACTGAATACAATATATTCTTTTCAAATCTGTCTGTTTGTCCAGATGACCCAACAAGGGAGAGTGAGTTATTAAATTGATGTTATGTAGTAACTGTACTAAAAGATCAACTGCATCCATTCATAAGAAATGATGAATTATTCTCAGCTTCATTTACAACATGCATGCTGCACAGAGAGAGTAAATCGTTCGTGAACACAATTCCAGGGTAATTTCATAAACAACCAAACCAGTGCTGGTTCTTCCTGGGAAGAATATGCAATGCTGGAGACAGAGTTTAGTGAGAAGGACCACAAATTTAATGAGGGTACACTCAAAACAAAAGCATTAAGAAAAGGAAACAATAAGTCTCTTTAAGAGGCTCCTAAGGGTGCAGAGATCATGACGTCTGCTGCTTTTTCTTACCTTGAAATTTCAGTCATTAGCTGCCCTGATGGTCCCCAGGGATCGTCATTGGTAGCTTCTCTGACTTTAGACTCCACCTCTGAGTAGTTCATCACCACATTGGTTCTATATATATTCAATCAATTAAACAACAAAGAAAAAAAAACATGAGTCTTGGTGGCCACAGCTGAAACCACAACACAGACAATAAAAGACAAAAGGTCTTTCAGTGATGGCCACACCCACACTTTGGTCCCTAAAACAAAAACCGCCACGAGGAAATCAGAAATGAGGGGGAAGACGAGCTAATGGAAACTCAAACTCAACGTACTATAGAAAGTAAACAGAACATGTTAATGAGTAAAACATGGCTGGACTGACTGAGGATAAGCTCTATTCTAAAACCCAATAAGTACCTGTGGAAAGAACAAGTGCAAAGAGAAAACATAAAGACTACAGCTATTTTTGCAGTGCAGCAAAACAAAAACGATAGAAGTGCTTCAATTTTATATGGGATTATAGCAAAAACAATTGTCTTTCAATGAAATGTGTACTAAACAAGTCGAACATATGAAGATCATTTCTGAAGCTGCAAAACATGGAGAAAGCAAACATTCACAAAGCATGCAGGAACGTCAAACAAAATGCCTTTCTGGGACAGAATGCTTTAAAAGCCCGAAACATCTGGGCATAGATATGGTGCATTAACACCTGATAAACTCAATATAGGACAGCACCTGGCAAAAAGACTTCGTAGATTTTTTTTTTTTACAAAAATAAATAAATAAATAAATACAAGCATGTCATCTTAATTTGAGCATCGTTTGCAACACATGGAGCTCTATATTCACTTCCAGAGCACTGCTGTCTGTACGCCACAAACTATCATTTATAATAATAATAATAATAAAAAGATCTCCAATAACAAGGCCTGTCAAAGCTTCATTACAGGTACGGCCAACAAACAATCTGAATCTTGTGGCGCATCAAGAAGCTCTAAACACACTTTGTCTAGAATTCACAGAGCTTTATGCTGCATGGCTTTAAATTTAGACTTTGTTAGGATCACGTCAATTTTATTCAGTAAACTATTTTACAACCATGCTAGTTTGGGCAAAGTAATTAAAGTCAGTCTTAAAGTCAACATTTACTTAACATTTAATGTTAAGTAAATGTTGAAATGTCTTACAATTTAGTGACCAAACTTTAATTCAGAAAAGTTTCCAGACAAGCTGTAACCTTCCTAATCACCTCAAAGGAGCACAGAGAAATAAAGCATCTATTGCTGCACACTGACAGTCACTACATTTTCTTAAATAAAAATAAAAGAAGTGGCTGTCGTCAAAGTCTGATAACTAGGGTGTGGAAACGTAAAGATCGGCAATTACGCTTACTGACATCAGGCTCTGTTAAAACCACAGCTGGTACACAAGAGGCTGACTGCAACACTTGAACTGAGAAGAACCACCTAACCAGCTTTTTATATATAAAAAAGAACAACACATATACGCAATAAGAAACAGGTAATGTTAAAACTGCAACATATTTTTCTACCATCAGCAAAAGATCTGTGGGTTAGATTATGTTCCACATACAATAACATGGTGACGCCGCTGCATTACTGTCCAAGTTACAACCTGCATACAGCTTGAATAACTCAGAAAAATGAAAATATATAAATTTTGGTTCCTGGTTGAAATTGAGAGACACACAACAAGAGTATGATGCAACATTTTTCTGTCTTCGCTGAGGTGGCTGCTCTCCTTGCTATCTGTGAGATCAAACATAAGTTCTGATGCTTCCAGGGTGACACATCAGAACGCAGATTTCCGCTGCCGCAGCGCAGAGCAAAACGCCTTCCTGGCTGTTGGCAGAGGACTTGAGTGAGTTTTTAATCTGTCAACAAAAAACAAGGTGCTGCCTGGGTTTACGTAAATGACTCAAGCTTGGTGACATGACTTTAATCGTTTTGTTAAACGAGAGAAAAGTCAGCATGAAGGAAACTACCTTAGTCGGTTTCAATGCCCCCGTTTCTCTTCCCCTGACATCTACTAACAAACAAGATGTTTTACACGAGGTCACACTCCAGGAAGGCGAGTGCATCCACGAGAATAAAAGTCTTCAGTAGACTCAATAGCATTCTATTGTCTGGGTTTGCAAAATTAAACCTTTGAAGGGAGGAAATGTTGTGCAATACCCTAATACAGCTCAGAGCACAGGACAGCACACCACGCTTTGTTCAGCCAGCAGCTCTAAACAAATTACGGCGCAAAGCAGAATGAGATGTTGCCCAACTTTAGTGCTGACAGGCGGAACAGTAAAAGAACCAAATTGCTGGCCTTTCATGGCACTTCTACTAACTCATGAAAAAAAATCAATTTTTTCTAAATGCATTCAACTACTGTTAGCTCAGGTGACTTAGCAAGTACTAGATTAATTATGTTGTAAACCGAACTAAAAACATTTGACTCAAAAGAAATTTATGTTCTTAAGAAATCAACTGGGTGTCCACTAATGAGCTGCAAACACAGCAAGGTCATGAATTGTAAACGCTCTGGCATGAATCAAATATTCCAAAACAAAATTCGGAGACGTTTTTAAAGGCGAACGAGTGTTAAAAGAAGATGCTTTAATTATATATGTTAGGACTGGTCTGCAGCAGTCATTTTTTGGTTCAGTGCCTTGATCAGTCATGATGCAACCTTTGCATATCTGTGGTAATAAAGTAAACATATTAGGAAAAATCTTTCATTAGCCTTTGTTTTCTGAAAGAGGGGAAAAAATTATTTTCAGCCTGAAAACAAAAGTTGCTCATTTACTTATGCCTGGTAGATTTGTATGACTTACATTAATTAGCTCATGTTTTCAATCATGAATAAAACCCCTTCAAAAGAAATATAACACAAGTCACCTGATTTCCTTGTGTAAGCAGATGCAATTCTAGCAACAAGATCCACTGCACAACTAAATTTGGAGGTAATTTAAAGTTTAATATAAGAATTTCATTTCAGAGATTCATCACAAATGCTTACTTTAAAAAAATGAAAGAAAATTGTTTTTGGGGGAAACTGAGGAACAATAAAATACAAGACCAGCTGTTCTCCATAGATGTTTTAGGCCATTAAACTTTATATTCTGCAGTAACAAATGTGACTTTCTGGCTGAATGAAACTTACACAAGCCACTTTATTTTAGATGCAAAACCAGAGACAAATAGGACATTCTTGAAATGTCCCTTATATCATGGCAACATCTAAGTAAAATTAGGAAAATAAGCTAATTGTTGTTATTGCTGGTTACATATTTTAATATAAACTTAGGAGCCTAAATTACAGAGGAATTGTTTTTACAATGAACCATCCAGCGTCACCACATGTTTGTTCAGGATTAGGAATAATTGCAAGGTAAGTGACTCAATACAAATATCTAAACTATAAATTAGGATTAGGCTATAAACTAAACTATTATGCATCTACAAATAGGACTGAATTTGAATTTATGGAACTTAATTTGAGTCTTTTTCCTTTTACAAGATTGGACTGATTTGATTGTATAGCTCTGTACATAAATTGGGTCAAAGTATCTTCAGATGAAATTTGTTTACACTACATAAAAACCTGAATTGAACTGGTTTTAAACCTTAATACGTGACCACCGTAATAACTAAAAAAAATCGTGAAACAAAAGTAATCACACAATATAGGTAACAAAATATGTACACTACTCGATCAATAATCCGTTTAAATACAGTTTGGGCAATAGAGAACTTTGAATTGTTTATGGCTTTGACCGATTCAACTCCCTGAACAGGCGTCAACAAGCGAGTTGGTTGTGTAATGATTCAATGATAAACCATTATAATTCACAGTCTAGCTACAGTAGCGATGAGAAAACTCGGCTACAAATACGATAAACCACAAAGTGACAAAAAATAAAGCCATTTAAATACATTTCAAACCAAGGGAAACTAAAAAGCAGCAGATAGGACATGGGTTGAGCCTTTAAAAGTCCTTATTGAATTGAATGCCGAAGTGCTGTCAAACTAGCTTAGCTGGCTAACCCAGTGAGCTACATAATTAGCTTGTTAGCTACGCAAGTTAGCTTGCACTTTCGAAGAAAGCACGAGAACGACCCAAATAACTCGTAGCTCAATACTACAGTCGCCACTAGAAGCAAACAAAGAGCTCAACAAAAATGTCAAATAACCATATTGACACCAACAGTAGTCGTAAAAGTCACTTAAATCGGTAGTAGCGTTCAGGCTAGCTAACTTGTTAGAGTGACGTGACGTCAAAGTTTTGGGTACGTGTCTCTTTCAAACAGGTAGACTTCAGGCACAAATGACACCAAATAAACTCAAAACAATCAATATATACTCACGCTTTGTCAACCAGTTCCCGCACTTTCCACATGTTCAGCATCTTGACTATGTGAAAAGGGGCTTAATGCCTCGGTAAAAACCCTTCACACCGGACGAGCACCGAAACCAAACCTTGAACTCTGAAAAGTAAACTATTCCTCACCTCCTCTATCTAGACAGGAGGCGCAAATGCGCCAGGCAAACAGGAAAGGTTACTGTGAGAAATGAAATGCCCTTGTAACGTCATCGAAACTGTCCAGAGCAGCATTGGAGTTGTAGTTTATAATGGGCGACAAACAATAACTTAAATAGATAACATTTAAGCGACTAAAGCTGCCAATTTCCTAAAGTTTTACCAGGCAGAACGTCCTGACACAAAAAGTTCACGTTGGGAGGGGATAAGAGAAAAGAGTAGGCAGAGCAAATACCTGTAAACTTATTACAGTACTAAATTTATGAGTACATATATAACGTGATTTTCTTTCGGGTGATAGTTTGTATCCAAGTCTCGACTTTGTCTGATAAATTTGATAAATTTCAGTGTGTCTGTTGTTTCTTGGCATTATAAATGTTAAAACTGCAACTTAGCTGTTTTCAAACATTTTACAACCACAAACTTCAGCTTCAATGTGCTTATTGACCTAAATTTCTTAGTGCACATTTTAAAAACTGTGTTGCATACAAATTAAAATACCTCCTTTTTATTTTGATTTTCTCTTTGTTACCTTATGTGTTTTTTTTTCTTTTTTACTTTTCTATGTTCTTAATTCTGTGGTGCATGGTGGTTCCAGGGGAACCCCATTAATTTTGCTGTGCCTCACAATATAAAAACTATAAAGTATTATATTTTATCTATGCTAATGGAAAACTTCGTTTTCAGCCTTTTATTTTATTTATTCATTCACTTATTTATTTTTTAAAAAAAGGATTATATAAATTTGTATTCAGCCCTCATCTTTACTCTGATACAACTAAAAGTATTGAATGCAACAGATTGCTTTCAGAACCCGATAGATAAGCAATGCTTTATGTTGGAATGGTCTGGTCTAGTCAAAGTCCAGATTCCAGTTTACAATCTTTAACAAAGCATGAAATTTGATAACCAGAGACCTCAAAAACACACAGAAAAGGAATCCAGAGAAACATAATTGGAAAAAATGTACATAAGCTGTTGAGTAAAAGAGAATGAATTTATTTTTAATTGCTTTAAACAAATGATTGAACTTAAATATGCAAAACAACCTAATAATTATGTTAAATGTAAAATATTGGGTTGATTTTTTTGTGACGTAGTTACATTATGATACTTGAAAACTGTTTTTAAAAAAAACTGATACCAGAACAAGAAACTTTTTTTATTTTAGTTTATTGTTTTTATTTTTATAGTCCATCTAGATCTGTTGCCATAAGCAACAACTCAATTAATTGGATAATGAAATAAAAGGAGCTCAATAATTTCCATTTGCACGATTTATTGTTTTTCTCTTTTCTTTCACTTTCTACCAAAAACTGGAGCCCAAATGTCTTCATTCTGGTGCATCGGTCTCAACTATCCCTTCTTTTGAAGGACAATTTTGTTTACAGAGACTTTATAATTCTTTTTGTTTGTTGTTTCTGTCTTTTTTTTTCCTTTTTTGGATATTTAAAATGTCTTCCAGTTCCAGAGTTAAATGGCCATTAGAATTTAAACATTATTGATCTCTGAGAATGTGCCCTTGCATTATTATACCATTACCGTTATACTACTTAACAGTTATCTCAAAACAGCAATATAATAATTTGTCAGAATTAAATCACATCATTTGAATGTTTGCAAAGTGAAAATAGTTTTGTTTTACCAGGATGTTAAAATGGTTCATGTATTCACTAACATATGTTTATTCCTAAAATAGTGAGCATGCCCACCTGTCCTTGTAAACTCTTGCATTCGCACAGCATTGTCCTCTGCCTGTACGTTGATTACAGTTTTCACTTGAGACAGTGACATGCATCCCCCCCCACCCTCCGCCCCCCAAAAAGATTTTTATTTATTTTTTTTGTCCAAATATGTCCCAGCCGCCCCAGGACTGTAATCCCACATCACAGTCAGCAGGTCACCACCCCGAGTGTGCACGCCGTCCCTCCTCATCCGGCATTCAGCCATGCTACAGTGACCCAGTGATGCTGTGTGACAGGCCGGGCAGGGCACTTGCTGTTTGTGTCAATCCAGATCAATCACTCCCTCTTCTGGACAGACAACGTCATCAACGGCCAGAAAGGTCACAGAGTGTGCTCAAGCCAGGCCCGATGTCATGAGCAAGGAGGTCAGAGCGGCACCTTCGCACCCTTGAATGGCTGAGTGTCGAGTTTTATATATTTTATATATATATATATATATATATATATATGTGTGTGTGTGTGTGTGTGTGTGTGTGTGTGTGTGTGGGGGGGGGTGTGCGTGTGTGTGTGTGTGTTCTGATAAAACTTTTGGGTGGGTTGTTGATAAGATCAATCCGAGCTTCGTCTGTGTTACTTTTAGAGTTTAATCCCCCAGCAGTGGTCGCTTTATTTATTTATCTTTTTTTTTTATTATTCTCTTGTGGCTGGATTTGTGCAAAAAAGAAAAAAAAAGTATTAAGACTCTTTGTTTTATTGATTGGTATTCCAGAGGGTAAAATAAGCCCTCAGATGCCCTACATTCGACAGGGTTTCTGTTCTCTAATGATACATGTAAATACGGCCCATTGCTTACACTTCGGCGGAAGAGCGGGAAGGAACAACACAATAGCCAAAATACAAGCCATCTGAGGAAAAAAACAACAAGAAACAGCACTTAACGGCCCAGAATGCACCGTACCCTGGGGAGAAACCTCAATTACTGTTACACGTCCAAAAAGAAGAACTCTGGGAGAAGTGATTGCCTAGATGGAAATGGTTGTGTTTGTGCATGTGTGAGTGTTTTTTTTTTTTTTCTTTTTTTTTCTTTTGTGGGTGTTGGCTGGAAGAGGATGGATGGAGACGCACTCAGTTAAAAGATCTTTCAGGAACACTTTGCCTCCGTGACGTTGACGCGAGCCGTTGATTGACGTGCACTTCTCGACAGAAACCAGAGCTATCAACGTATCCGCCGCGCATTAGGGATGGCACGGTCCTAAGGGAGGGGCCTAAGTGGTAAATGATGTTGCTCAAGACACTCTCTGTCAACAGTAAGTGTGTGTCTGTGAGTATGTGAGTGCTGAGGACGGCAAAGCATTCAATCAGAGCTTTGATTGAAAAACATTCATGTCCTTAAAGATCAGGATTGTGTACGCTGATTTATGGTGGCGCGTGCGTGTGTGTGTGTGTGCGTATAGAGGTGAGTTTGATGGGGGGGTTTTTTTTAGGTTTTGTTTGAGATCCAGTGAAAGGGGAAGAAGTGAAGTGAAATCTTAAACAACATAATGAAGTTAATCTTGGAAAACTTGGATAAATTTCATATCCAGGAGGAAGAAGGAAAAGACTTTTGCAGTAGAAACTCCCAAAGATCCTAATTATATATATTTTTGTGATTGGAACAATGCCATTCCTCCTTCATTTGTATCTACGCTTACTGCATCTCACAAAAGTATTAATACCTTGAGAACCTTTCCACATGTTCCACTTCACAAATGAAAATGTATGTGTATCTTATTGGAAATTAACATAGAGACCAACACAGAGTAGTGCGTAATTGTGAAGTTCAAAAACATATTTCCAATCATTTATACAGATAATAATATGGGGTGGTGGGATGAAATGCATAGCATATTTATTCCCCTTTACACTGATACCTCCAAATGCAGAAGTTGAAAAAAAAAAGAAAATATAGTTGAAATGTGTATATTATTATACCAGAAATAAATGCAGCTCTCCTGGGAATGCCTTTTTGAATCTTGTAGAATAAAGAGGACCGTGACCACTAAGGACCACCCCAGATGGATCAGGACTAAAGTTGTGGAAACGTTTAAGGATCAGGTTATAAAATGATATCTCAAGCTTTGACCAAATCATAGAGCACTGTTCAGTTCATCATGCATAAATAACACGACAACAAAGTGTGGGACAGGTCCTCGAGATCCAGGCTGCCTGAGATCGAACTGCTTTGTAATAAAGACAATGAAGTCTCTAGATGTGCAAAGTTTTGTAGAGCTGTATACTAAAAGATTTGCAGAAGCAGTTGCAACTAAAACTAAAACTGGTTGAGTGCATTGGCACTTTCCAGATTTTTTAAAATGTATTTAATGTTTGGGTAGTACAAATTTGAAAACCATTTATCCAGTTCAGCCCACTTCTCCACTTTGCATTGCTGTATTACATAAAAGCATTTAACTTTTTTTTTTTTTTTTGTAGTTGGACAAAATGTAAACAAGCTTCAGGGGCCGGATGATTACTCCTGCAAGGAAATGCAACCTTCCCCCACTCATTGTCCTGCTGGATCAGTTGATCGTCGATTGCTAAGTTCAAAACTGTCCGTAATAATGAGTTTTCGACTGAAGGAGCTGAAAAGGTGAGAGTGAAAAGGAATCTTGTTCTGGGACCTTAATCAGCACTAGGTGGCACTCTGGCTTCTCTGGGATCAAAGGTGGCAACTTGTTCAGCTTTCCCTGTTTCCACAAACCAGTGTGTGTGTATGTGTCCGTCAGAACAACCGCTAGAAGTCAAGGGTGTGTGTTTACATGGCTGATGCTCCCATGACAGATGCGGTCTGAACATCTTTTTGATTCGGGAATGCGCACAGAAAAGCTGCAGCCCCACACAGCTCTGCTATTCCTTCTTTCTCTGCAAACATGTGCTTTCAATCTCTCCAAACACTAGGAGCTCTCTCTCTCAGTCTCTGTGTCTCTCCCTCTCTCTTTTTGCCATTTTTACAAGGTCATTACAAAACAATGCTCTTTGTTTTGCACATTAGCTATGAATTAGCTATCCCACCCGTCCCTGTGCCTGTGCATGGAGGAGCTTCTGATGTGTGGAGCCGCTCGCTGGGGCCCAGCTTTCCTCCTGTCAGTGTGAGGGCTCCTTGGTTGCTGTTATATTTCAAGCTGTTATTGTTGGCCCTCTCTCAACCCCAGTAAGATCTTTAGTCCTTTTCCCAAGCGATATAACCCCCACACACATCACACAGTATCTGACCCCTGTCTCCATGACACATGACAGGTCCACCGTGGAGAGAGTGTGTGTGGGCATGTGAGCAGAGAGGGGGACTGATAGGCTGGGTGCGCACCTTTTAATGTGGAGGTTTTTTCTTTTCATGTAAATGTGCGGGTGTGTGCACGGGACAGTCTTTTTTTTTCTTTTTTTTTGCGAGTGCACAGAGTGTATCTGGCACGGCGCGTTGGGATGGAGCATGCTAAAACAATGAGTAGGCTTGACACAAGTTCAAAGTCGCACAGACAAACCGCTGTGATCTCAAGCCACACACACAGATGTTCTTAATGGGACTAAAGTAGCATTCACATTCCTGCGGATAACCAGTCTGTTTATTTTTCTTTCTAAAGCGGAGTGGATCGACACTTTCCCGCTGAAAGAAAACAAAAAAAAAACAAAAAAAAACGGTGGGTGGTGGTGGGCGGGGGGGACGGAGGATGATAAAACATTGTGCGAAGGCGTGCACCACAGTTTGAACCTCCAGAGTTAATTTGTCAGTATTGCTAAAGCATGAAACCTGAGGGCTTGATTTAAGAGTGGCGGTAATGCAGTGTGTAATGGAAGTTAATGCCGGCGTGCGATTCTTTAAAAGTCAAAAAGTGGCTGGCGTGTCATTCCATGATGCGTTGTGGGGGTCAGGGGGGAGCGAGGAGAGAGTTTTGGCATAATTGTGACGGCTTATATTTATGAGTCAGGGGTGGGGGGGGGAGGTGTGGCGTTAAATCCTGTCGTTTTTTTATGCATGGAGCATTGTCCGCGCGCACACGCGGAGCAAAGAGCCGCACAGGTATACGCTCTGGAGCATCTGCTCCTTTACAGCCAGATTGAATTAGCAATTACAGAGAGTAAAAAACCAGAACAAAACATCTGGAGCTGGAAGCAGCACAGGTTATAAATCTGTGCATTAGGGGGGTATGAAAATGAGCCAAAGTGAGAATCTCAAGGACAGTGTCTCTGCTTGGCCCATTAACATGCCAGGGGTGTCAAAAAGGACCCGAGGCAATGGAAGAAATGGGACAGAGCAGAGGGCTTTAGAGGGCATGCAGCACAACGGTGAATAGAGAGGTAAACCGTTTCCGTCAACTCTATTGTGTCTTGCGAAAAGTAGTGGACTTTTTCCACATTTTGTACAACCACAGGGCTCAATTATATTTTTGATGGGATTTTAACGTTGCAGAACCAGGACAGAGCAGACTGTGCATTGGAAAGAACATGACATGGTGCATTTAATATTTACAAAAATATGAAGGGATTTGGATTCGATCCCCTTTAGTCTGATGCCACACAGTAGACATTTTTATCTGCATGCTTATATTTTGTGTGTGTGTGTGTTTCATGTGAATGTTGTTGTTTTTCTTGATAATGGACTACAACCCGATGAGAAGCTCCTGCGGAAACTGCACAACTAATGAAGTAGCAGCTCACCAAGTGCGGAGTTTCTTAAAGGAGAAGAGGTGCAAGTGGAGCAGACGACCCTCCTTCCTGATGGGGAGGCTGGATGAGACGCCAGAACAGCCAGGAAGCAGCAGCAGTGGATGCATCCCATGCAGTGAGGTAGGAAGAGACTTTTGGAATTGGAGACTCCTACTGTCATGGATGATTTTTTTTTTAGTTTATTTTACTTATTTCACAATTAAATGTAAGAAATATTTAACTCCTTTCAAATAATTTTGACTTGGCTGCCATTTGCCTTCTCCCTGTTGATTTCAAAAGAACCCTCAAAGCCAGTCCCTTGTCTACCCTGACTCTCCAGTAAAATGTTGCATCCCGTTCTCACTTGGAACTAGAAAATTCCGACTTCACCGGTCGAAAATAAATCAACCGGAATGCCCTCCCGAAGCCGGATATCCCGCCGGGAAACCGGAAGCAACTCTGCCTACCTCCAGGTACGACTTGAAAGGTGGCCGGTCTTTGCGTTTCAACATGGCCACTCCTCGCATCGGCAGCAGCAAGACGTGGTGGAAGCATTTGTTATTGTACAAGACACGCGTGTAAGAGTGAAGTCAAAGAGACAAGTTGCGCCTGGAACTACAAAAGTGGTGTTTGCGTATGGAGAGTAAAACTTAAAATGATGTTTGTAAGAGCGATTGCTAACAATGTTTATACGGGCGTCGCCATGTTGACGTCCAGACTCTATAACTAGAACACTGTTACCTCGGGTCTGACCCAGCTCTGAGTTCCCGCTTCCCAGGTAACTGGAACGCAGCAGAGGTCCCACTGCAACCAATTGGCTTCAGAATTCAACTAATTAGTAAAAAAACAGGACTCTACCTGGGTGTAATCTAATCTGACAGCTGTTCTCTGAAGACCTCAGAGGTTTGTTAGAGAACATCAGAGAACAAACAGCTCCACGAAGACCAAGGAACACCTTTCTGCCAATTCTTGCGTAAAATAATTGATAAAATGAGTCTCCAAGAGTGCAAAGCTAGTGGAGGCACATTCAGAAGGCCCATAGCTGTAGAATGCAGCAGAAGATAGAGATACACAGCAATGGCAAAAGGGGCTAAATAAAAATGCGCTTTTCAGATTTTAGTTGAAGAAAACATTGAAAGCAATGTTGTTTATTTTCCGTAACCCACTTCTTTGCGATCTGCTGCACTAAACCTCGATAAACTACGTTGACTTTGAGGTTGCGACGTAACCAAGTATGAAAAAGGTCTGGCGTGAATAGTTTTGAAAGGCGCTGCATAAGGGCACGATGCTGTAGTTGTTATAAGACAAGGAGAATTTACCCTTCTTACATAAGCTGACCTCTACACACAGTGAGAAAACTGTGGAAAAAGCAAAGAGAAGCTATGAAATAAGACCTAAAGGGTTTTGGCAAAAAAAAGTCTCGAGTTGTGTGGGTGCGAGAATTAAGAAAACGAGGCCAAAGATTACGACTTGTGTCCTGGCACGTTTGAGGACGCTGGATGTGGAGGTGGGTGTTCGCGGATGTGCTTATGCGCGGATTGGTTCAAGTTCACATAAATGCGAGCTTGGAAAGCAACAGTATCATTACCACATCTGTTTTTGCTATTATTGGCACAATAAATTACGTAGCCAATTTGTTTGCGCTGTCGTTGTAGTAATATAATCAAATTATCCCATGTTAGGGAAATGATTATGTACGGAGCGGAACCCATCAGGGATTCACAAGGCAATCAGTGAAGTAAGACAGAGCTAAAATGTTAACGAGCTGCATGTCGACTGTACCAGATCTGCTTATGTCATATGAATAACTAGCAGCAAAACGAGCAAAACTTCTCAACTCCGGATAGAATTAAAAGAAAAACACAACCAAGGGATGCTGTACCCACTAATCAGTCAGGGCTGGGAGGGATAAGTCATTGCAGGAATATTAGCCTGGCAGAGCAGTCTGAATAAGAACAGATAGCGGAACGGTCATAATTGAAAGGGTCCAACACGTGCAAGAGGAGAAGTGCGTGGAATGAAGGACAATATCAAATGAGCCTTATCAATTAAACGCCAGGAAACGGTGTTTACAATCCCACTCGACGGAGAAACACTCAGCGGATGTTTCAAATAGGTCAAGGTTGAAGTGAAAACAAAAGTTAGTCGATTAGCAGGCGAGGTGCAACGGCTCCTAATTTGTATGCTAATCTGGCAGATCATCATATCATGTAGGTGCCTGGCTGCGATTCTACATCTGCACGCACCCATTTAATTATCCAAACACAATTCACAAAAGTCACTGGAAACAAACCAAACCAAAATAAAGTAATTTGCATATATTTAAAAGAGCAGATAAACTCCCTCGGGGTTGGTTAATATTTCAGAGGCATAATAATAATATGCAAAATCATTCACTTTTTTTTTTTTTTTTCCCCTGCACCAAAACAAAGTAGCATTGTCGATGTAATTAGGGTGTTTTAGAGTTGAATCACCCTGGCAAATGACCATGTTTTTCTCTCTCTGGGAGACCACTGGGTGTATGTATGCATGTATGTATGCATGGAAAACTCTCTCCTCCTCCTGCTAAAAAAAAAGTGTGTGTGTGTGTGTGTGTGTGTGTGTATGTGCGCGTCCGCGCTGCATTGTCAACGCTCGTCCAAGTCCACACGGTCTCAGAAAAAGGATTGATTAAAGAGAGAGTGTCTGTCTCAGAGCAGTTAATGAGGTTTAGTCCCAGGAGCTGCGAGGTTTCAGGTTCGTACGCGTGCGCGCACGTGTGTGTCTGCGTGCGAGCGCGCAGACCTCGCGCAAGGCGTTGTTAATTGGCTAAGACTTACTTTCAGCAGGGGGATAGGCAAGGGCACAGTGCTTCCACATTTTGTAGAGTCTCATTTGCAGAACACGGCGATACGTTCGCTTTCCATAATAAATATTATTTTGACAGAGTGATGACTCAGTAACATGCTGACACGAAGAAGTATTGGTTTAATTAAACTTTGAGTTTTGTTGCATTTATTCTGATTTGCATATAAAACATTTCTGTTTGAATGATTTAAAATGGGGGTGGGGTGCTGTTTTAATGGTGCGGTGGTGCGCTTTTTTTTTTTCCCCCACAAAAAATGTGCAATGACAGGAAGAAAAAGTGCAGCTGGGGATTTGGCTCTTTTTGAGAGATTAAGAAAAGAAAAAGTTTTTCAATGTACGATTTTGTGTGTATGTTGGCTAATGACAATACTGATCAGCTGGAATTAAGAAATGTACGCAACACACAAATTCACATTAGCGTAAGAGGATTTTGACTGGAAACGTGCAATTAAAAAGGAAGAAATTAAGATAAATGGATAGACTCAAATGAATTCAGATCTGCCTTGCGTGACGTCACAAGAGACATGCGAGCAGGGAAGGTTGTTTTTCAAACCGTTAATCTTATCCTGATTAAATATTTCTTTACGGTGAAAAAACCTAAACAACCTATGTTTTTGTAGAGGTGGCAAATGATGCCTAAAGTCAGCTTCAGCGATTTCAAAGCAGTGTCTGCCAACTAACTTTAAGTGCATGGAGTCACCTGAGTTTTATTAGAAAATATGAATGAAATCCAAATTGTTTGGTCTCTGGAAACAAAAAAAAAAGAAAGAAGAGGAAGAAAGAGGAGTAAAAATACAATAGAAATATTCTTAAAAAGATAGCACAAAAAAAAAAACTGTCAAGGATGGACAGTCTCTCCGGGTCTCGGTACTGACCTGTCCATCTACATGCACATGCAGACCTGTGTGTTCCTTTGCAGTGCAACATGCGGCTCATCTCGAACAGCAGGAAGCATTGCTGCTTTCATGTGGAGCACAGCCCAAAGTAGAGCAAGATCACTACGTGCGTGTTGAGTATGCACGTGTGTGCGTGTGTGTGTGGTGTGTGTGTAAAACCTAGGCTTTTCCCCCCATGGGACCAGCACAAACACGCTTCCCATCTTTCCTTTGAGTTTCACATTCAAAGGTTCCACTCGTTCAGCTGTCAGTCATTCCCTCAGCCAATCAAGGCCCCTCATTCGCAGTCTGTTTATAGATCAAGGGCGGTTTTAGCGTATGTATGTTGATGTGACTGGAATTTTCACCATGACTAATACTGATACTGTAAATATTCATTTTTTCCCCCCGTTTTTTTTTTACACATCACCTATGCTGTCAATCAAAATCAACATTACGACGCTATATTGTGGTTTTGCACTGAAAAGGCCTTTAACAAGAGTAATTACCGCAGGTCCTGGAAACCCCGTTGTGGCCAATACAGGATTTCTAGAAAAGCCATTTTGGACAGTGAGAAATATATATATTTCTTTAAAGCGAACGCAATGAGATAAGTTTGAAGATTATATGGCAAAAAGGAAAAAAAAAAAAAAAAAACTACAGTCCTCATCGCTATAAAACAACAACAACCACAAATAGGCAAAAGAGGATGTTGTTTGTGTGTGTATTTCATAAGCATTTAAGACTAAGTGCTGCACAGAAACATTAACAACTGCATGAGGGTGATGGCAACCCAGATATGTCACACCTTATTTACTGGCTAAGAGTTATAAATGAAAAAAGTATAAACAGTACAAATGGGTTTAATATATATATAAAGAGAATGGAAGAAACAAAGAAAGACATCAGATAAACTGTGACAGCATGACCCTTGAATTATTCCATATTTTCTTCACATTACATTCACAATGTAGCACATAAGTGTGAAGCGGAAGGACAAATGTTATAAGGAAAACGATTATGTTTCTTTTCATTTTGTTCAAATGAAAACCTAAAAAGTGTGGTGTCCATTTGTGTTCAAGTTCCTTTGCTGAAAAGAACCAGTTGCTTTTAGAAGTCATCGATTTCTTACTCGAGTCCTCCCAAGTTTAATGTGACGCTGAGCATTAATCCACCTTTTCTCTAAAGGCCTCTGAAGTTTGTTAGAGAACATTAGTGACAAACACAGACAACAGATCAGATAAAAAGTTGTTGATGAGTTTGCAACAGCATAAGGTCATAATACAATATCCTGCCCTTTACGTTCCTATAGAGCACCGTTCAGTTCATCGTGGAAAAAAATTGAAAAAATATGGCGCCCACCCAAGACATGGTTATCCACCAAGGAAAGCACCAATCGATGAAGCAACAACCAGATCCAGGGTAACTCTGGAGGAGCTGCAGAGGTCCACAGCTAATGGGACGATTTGTTGACAGCTAGTAGAGGACTCTACAATTTTCAAGTTTATGGTAGACTGGCAAACGGTAGTGTCATTGAAAAACAGACAACCATGATGTTTGCGGTTTTCCTTGGCAAAACAACCGATCAAAGTTGATGGGAATATGGAGGATTCCAAACACAAGAAAATCCTGGAAGAAAACCTGCTAGATGCTGCAAAAGACTTTAACTAACCCTTAAACACAGCAATAGCTTCAACAGGAGGGTAAAGATGGAGACATACTTTTGTTTTAGAACGGCCCAGTCAACGTTCAGAACTACGTCCAATTGAGAAATCTGTAGCAAGATTTGAAAATTGATGTTTTAGCATGCTTCCCACCAAAAGTGACTGAGCTTAAAGCTGCTTCACAAAGAATGGGCAAAACAGTACATCTATAGTTACGCAAAGTTGGTAGAGATGTACCCCAAAAGACTGACTGCAAGTACTCAAGTCAGGTATTGACTTGTGAAGGTTTGAATCCAAACACACATTACAAATCTCAGATTTCTTTTCCATTTATCCTTTTCCTTCCACTTCTAAATTATGGGCTACTTCTTTTTGGGACGTCTGTCACCAAATATCTCTGTAAAATACATCTCGGTTTGTGGATTTAATGTTACAAAATGAAAACAGTCAAAGGAAATTAATACTTTTGTAAGGTACTGTAAGGGGGAAAAAAAGCGACAGCAGCAGCAGCAGCACAGAATGAGAGAAGCAAACAGACGGTGCATCAGGTGACAGCCGGCGTTATCAGAGCTCACCTCTGATTGCGGTCTATTATGGTGGAACAATAGTTTCCTGCAGGCCATGCTAACGACCTGTGTGTGACAGCAACAGGGGAAATTAACCCAGTCTGCTCTGTTCCAGAAGGAAATCTGACAAAAGGGGGGAGAACAAGAGGAAAGAATAATTTGCACACCTGTTATTTGGCGATATAGCTGCCATATGTCCATACCTGCACGGTGAAGAGTAGTGCCACCAACAGAGGGCAGCAGAGAGCTTCAGAGCTACAACACACTCCTCTGAGGTCAACCCAAGCACCTCTGCTTTCGGACTCACACTGACTCAATCTGCATTCTCGACCCAAAACTGAAGATGCAACACGTCGGTTTTTACGTCTGACGTAATTTCCTTTAAGTGGCTGTGGATTTCATGCGAAGTGAGACGGTGTCACGGGGAGACAGTTGTTTGTGTTTGTGAAACTCCCCTCCCACACCTCATCTCTCCATGTTTCCCAGCTGAAACGGGGGTGGAGGTGGTGTTTGAACTGCGGGGGCACTGGTAATGGCGGAGCGAGTGTTCCGCAGCACGTCTCAGCGAGAAACCAGCCCGATCTATTCACACTACACGCAGAGCCGTGGCCTCCAGGCTTGAGTTCCTGCTTCGGTAATGACTCTGTTCCCCTGTGGAATGTAGAACATTGTCTTTCCTCAAATGAGGGAAGCGCGCAGTCTCTAGCTAACACACACACACACACACACACACCACAGCAATATGCATGAAACGCACACAAGGCTGTAAACATAAACAGAGTGAAGGAAGCAACAAAAAAAAAAAGTGCACACTTGCCCACACACAAAACAAGTGCTCTCACCTGCATCTCTTCAGATTCAGAGACATTGATTGGACCTCTCTCTCTCTCTCTCTCTCTCTCTCTCTCTCTCTCTCTCTCTCTCTCTCTTCCTCTCTCTGGGTTGGCTCGCCTCTCTCCTGATCAATCAGTGAGTTTATAGACCACAATGTGTGGCAGCCTGCATTGCTCTTTCCCCCCTCGTCTTCGTTACCGATCAGAGAAAATCCCACTCTAAGCAAGTGCAATGCACATTCATACAATTTTAATGACTCTTAAATTAACCATCATATTTTTTTTATTTTTTTTTTTGCTCCACTCCTTCACTGACTAAATCACTTAATATGCATCAGCACCGGCCTCACTTGTGGGCTTCGCCGTGACAGTTTTATAATTCCTGCGCAATGGGCATTGTGTTTATTTATGAGCATGTAGGCTTTTTTGGCTGATAAATGGCACAATTAAACAGTGCTCAGACACTCGAGCAGGCGATTCAGGCTGCCGACAGATTTTTAGTGTCCTCTTCCTTGGCTAACGATGAAGGTAAATAATGCCTTAACGAGGTTGCTGGAACAGTTGTTTGAGGATTCATTTTATCTTTTGCTTTGAGCTGCAGTGGTCGCGAATAGGAACACAAAAGCGATGCTCGCCGCTTGGATTTTGCACTTTGAACATAATTTAAGAGCTTGTTAACAAATTCCTTTACAGTTTCCACCAAGGTTACGGCCGAGCGTTGAGACGATTCCTCAGAGTTATGTCGGCACCGAGTGGACTAATATTTTCTTTTTTCTTTTTTTCTGAAGGTCCATGTTATAGTTCCTTGCAAAAAAGTGCTCCCACTAACTGTTTTACAAGTTTTGTCGACAACTACGACATCTCACATGCATTTTATTGGGATTTTATGTGATAGACCAGCATAAAGTAGTGTATAAGTTTGAGGAGGTAGGAAAATGCTATTTGATCATTTTCTTTTTGCAGATATAAATCTGAAAACTGTGACATGCAATTGCATTTAGGCCTCCGAGTTACCATTATAGAATCACCGTTCATTGTGATTACAGCTGCAAGGCCTTATGGGATATCCCTCAACCAGTCTTGAGCAGCTAGAGACGGAAATTCTTTGCAAAAATAGCTCTGAACATTAATCTTCCGCTCCTGCTGCTGCAGATTCTCAATTGACGAAGGCCTGGACTTTGACTGTGCCGTTCTTCACATAAATATGCTTTGATCTAAGCCATTCCTGTCGCAGCGCTGGACGTTTGTTAAGGGCCATTTTCCAGCTGGTTGAAGAAACTCCACCTCAAGTCTCAAGTCATTTGTAACCTCTAATAGGTTTTCATCCAGGACCGCCCCGCATTTAGCTCCATCCATCTTCCTATCAACTGTGACAAGCTTTCCTGTCACTGCTGTAAGAAAGCATCCCCCATACCTCGAGCATATTTCAGTGTGGAGACGGTGTGTCCAGGCTGTTGTGCAGTGTTAGTTTTCCTCTAAGTGTAGCGTGAAGAAGGCTAACAAGCTCAATTTTGGTGTCATTTACCCAGAGCAGGTCCCTAAATGGCTACAACTACAAATTAGAATTTTTGTTTCTCAAAAAAAACTTTCTTTTTTAGAGAATTTCTTAAAGGCCATATGTTTGTTTGTTTTTTTTGGAGTGCCTGCTTAATAGCGGTCCTATCAACAAATTCTCCCACCTGGGCTGTTTCCTGCAGCTCCTCCAGAGTTTGCACGTTCCTCTTGTTTCTGCCGGTCAGGTCAGGGGTCGGCATTACTGTAATCCAACAGCGCACGTTTTACCCTGGCTTGAATAAGTTGAATAAAATGTATCTGTGTAGAGCTTATTTATTTTATCATGAATAAAAATAATTAAAAAAAACTGTAGATTTTTTATTTATTTTTAGGATTTAGCTCGAAACAAGGCGTCAAACTTTTACAGGGACCAAAAATACATTTCCTCAATATATTGTGGCCAACTGAGTCCTTTCCATATGTATGGAAAACAAATAAAAGAAGCTACTTCTATAGAAGAAAATCAAATTTGCAGCCTATTAAACGAAGAAAGATACACAGATTAAAACAAAAACACTGAGTAAGAAAAGTATTTGTATCAGTGTGAAAATCTTTTAAAAATTCTCTTGAGAAATGAAATAAATATAAGTAATAGAACTGCTGAAATCACCAGTCCTCTTGTTTCTCTATCGTTCTTCTGTCAGAACTACCAGGAGAAACTGTACAGGGGCCAAGGAGCCACATGCAGCTCTGGAGCCACAGGTTGGAGACCGCTGGCCGTGTTTCAGTAGGTATGCAGTTGTGCTGAGCTCTCTTTATTTTACAAAGGATAGATTAAAGCTTTTTTCAGCTGATGTCCTCACATAACAACTTCACTTGGAGATTTAGGTGTTTGCTTCCGAAGTCAGCAGATTGTTCTGTATCAGAGTCAAGGAGTCTCAATACAAATTCTACTTTTTAGATTTCTACTTGCAAAAGAGAGTTCTGAAGCCGTGCATCGGTTTCCTTCATCTTCACAATTACCGTGTGCTACACTTTTGTTCACATCAAATCTGAAAAAAACAAACAAAAAAACAACAACAACAACCTAATAACGTATTTGTGTTTTTAACATGGGAAAATGAGAGAAAAAGTTCAAGGTGCATCATTTTGTATCAATGTGCCGCATCTGTTGACTTCCACTCTCTGTTCCTGCTCATGTCTTACTTAGCGCGACATGACTGCGGCACCAGGTCAAACAAGACAGACAAGAGCGGCGCTAAGCTCTCCTCGTGCCACAGAAAGCGAATCTTCTGACTTCCTGTATGCATTATTTAAGGGCCCCCATTGGTCGCTGTGAGTTTAGCGATGAAAGCAGCGTGATGCAACGCTCGGCAACCGTGTTTTACAGTATTGTTTTACAAACTATTGTAAGGCACGGCTAGAACAGGGGAAGGCATTAGCCAGGCCTTGGGAGGAGGAGGGTAGCTTTATGAGCCCTCTGAGGCTGGCCGGGCAGCGCCTGGGCTCCTGTGCAGTTAAGCAGCCGGCTTCGGCGCTACAAGCTGCCCCTACATTTACAGAATGCCCTTGGACGGAGGATGTGTGTGTGTGAGTGAGTGAGTGAGGGAGAAAGTGAGGGGGCTTGCATGCTCATGGGCTAATGAGTGCATGTGTTAATGCCTGTGTGTGTTTTTCTCCACACATTTTTGCGTGTGTGTGTGTGTGTGAGCGCACATGGACGGGATGTTGTTGGGTTGAGTCAGTCTCCAGAGGGAAGGAGAAGGACAAATGCTCCTTAAAAATAGCCCCTGGGCAGCTGGTGTACACAGTCTATCAGCAGTCCGTCCCTGGGGCCAAGGAGGGGAGGGCGAGCGAGGGGCGGGAGTGTGGGGGGGGAGGAGATGGAGAGAAAAATGGGGGAGCGAGAAAGAGACAGCGGATGGATGTGAGGAGAAGAAATGTGGGATTGGAAGTGGAATGCGAAGAGAGAAAGACGATGGGAAAAGGGTGGGGGGAAATGCAATCCGTTTGAGGCAAAAAGAAGTAAAATAGTTTGAAACAAAAAAAAAAATCCAGTGAGAGCAGACTAGTCAGCAAAATCTAGAAGATGAGGAGTGCCTCCAGGTCCCAGTTGTGAATGCTCTGGAGGTCAGAGTCAGGGATAGGGTTCTAGAGAGAGCAGAACCGTCCCCAGACGTCTTCAGTTACTAATATACCAGAGTGTGCTACGCTAAATCGCTCCCTGTCGGCGCAGGGAAAGATCTCCGAGACCCATTGAGACCCTTTATGGAAATAACTCTATCCCATTTGCTCTCGATGAGTCGCAGCAACGCTCTGCATGTATGTGCATGTGCAGAGAAAGGGGGCGGGGGGAAAGAGAGCGTGTGTGTGTGTGTGTGTGTGTGGGGGTGTGTGTGTGTGTGTGTGTGTGTCTTGAAAAGGTTTGAGTCGAAGGTGCTCACTGAGCATTTGCGTGCGTCGTTTTTAATGGACGTTTTTTTTGTTGTTTTTTTTACAACTGGCCCAACCTAGTGGGAGCAACAAAGTCATCAAGCTATTAGATATTTATGGAGCTAGAATGGATTTTTGAGGGCTGCAACGGGAAAACTCCCAGAAAATTTAGATTAAACCTAAAAAAAATAAAATAAAAAAAATATAAAGAAAGAAAAAAAAAAAATAAAAAAGCAAAAGTCTCCCAGAAGAAATATCAGGTGGAGTGGAGTTTGATGCTGGGAAGGAAATGTGGGTTGTTTTTCAACTTTAAATGAGAAATAAAGAGCTGGGAGTCATGCTATGGTTGCCTGAAGGATCCCACTCGCTTGCAGCATCATCAACACACCAATTAGAGTCAGAGGCTGGGAAAGGATCAATGCGGCGCTCAAAGCGTGTGCATGCGTGTGGGTGGTGTGCATGTGAGCGGGGATAGATGTGTTTCGTTAGCTCCTCCACAGAGCTAATTGAGCTGTTTCTCCTCAACAGTTGGGAGCTCTTAGGCTGCGGACAGATGCCCTTGGGCACAAGGTGTGTGTGTGTGTGTGTGTGTGTGTGTGTATATTCTCCCATCAGTTTGTGTGCATCTGTATGTTTGGCCCTGCAAGCATGTTTTCCATCCTCCCATAGTGACTGTGAGAGTTTGCTGGTGCATGCCGAAATAAAAAAATTTGGGTGAATGCATACGTGTGTATGTGTGCGTGCATGTCACGCAGGCTGTTGGTCTTTCAGTGGCGTGTTTAGTGGTCTCCAGGCGTCATTAGTGCCCTGACTGTCACATCGAGCAGTCTGCTTGAGCTCTTTATAAAGCTTTGTTTAGAATACTCCGGCCACATGTGCGCCACTGCGACTGATGAGCGCTGAGCGGGTGCTGATGGAGTTTATCCCCGTGTGTGTGAGTGCGTGAGTATGTGTGTGTGTGTGGAAGTGGGGTGGTGACGGAGCAAAGCCGTCCTGACAGAGATGTTACCCAGCAGTGGGGTCCTGTGCCCAGCCCCCTTCGTAAACACACACACACACACACACATAGACAGAATCACATTCTACTATTACCTACTCGAACAGCCTGCCTCTCGGCGTCATAGTTCAGGTTGCGTTTAAGTTTGGAGAGGAGGTTATAGTTTGTTTATTTCGGGAAAAAGAACATGACGCTTGAGCATATAAAAAAACAAGAGCTAAAATTAATGTTCAAATGGACGAATAAGAATCTGATTCATTCATTCCTTTTACTTGAAAGCAAAGGCAAATTCCTCGTTGGTGCCAATGAAACCGATTCTGACTTTGGGAAGACATTTTCATGACAGGACTTTTTACTATTGGTTTTAATCTCTAATTGCTTTGTCAAATTGTTTTATTTAAACTGGGTGTATTTACTAATTTCTTAAAGCTAAATGTCTTTTCCCCTGGTTTTTTGAGTTTATGTAACTGCACTTCTAAAGCTGGGAACTTACGGACGGAAAGATGAACTCTGGGTCTGTTTGTCCCTTTGCACATTGGGCCCCAGAGGACACCATTTGGCCCCAACCTACTTCTTTTAAAGAAAAAACAACAACAACAAAAAAAAAACAAGTTTTGTACCCATGACCTCACCATTGCTAATCCATGTACTTTTCTTGGCATTTAGTTGTTTTGATGGAGATCAGTGATCATGAAACATTCTCACGTTTCATATTTCATTTAAATGCACATTTTGTCTTTGTTTTCTAAAGATGCCATATTGATTTGTTTTAGTTCTTACTGCCAATTGAGCCTGTTGACTGTAATGAAATATGACAGATTATGTATGACTGATAGGTGATGCTGATCCAAATGCAGAGATAAGACAGAGAGAATCACGGTGAAAGGAGAGATTGAGCAATACAGGAAGTAGAAGATTTGGAGCGTGATTGGCAGTGTTAAGACCCTCCCCTTGGCTCTGATTGGTTGTTTCTGACTGAGGAGCTATTTCTGCTGATTGCAGTAGGACCACAGTGAGAAGACAGAGAAGCTTAATTTTTTTCCTCATGTTATACAGTCAGGACATAGTGACAGTTTTTAAAAATGCGTAAAAAAACACATTTTATAAAAGTTACCTACTGCAGCACTAAAACATGCATGCATATTTTTTCTATAACTGTGTGTATTCTAGCAACATTTTTCAAAAGGTTTTTGTTTTTTTTATTTAAGCAGCACATTACAAACTATATTTTTAATTATTGTTTTTTTTAAACTGTGTATTTTATTGATGCAAATCACATGCTGATCTTATGTAGTAAAACACATTTTTTTTTAAATCAGAGATGTGAAATGCTAAAAATGTGCTCACCAGTTGCTTCCACTGCAATTGTAATGATTCATTTTCACATTTTTTGTTCCTCTTAAGCTGCAAATCAGGAAGCCTGAAAAAGAGGGGGGGAAAACATGCTTGTTTTGAACCTTGAAGTTGTGTTTTAAAAGGAATTTGTGAGGGGAAAAAAGAAGAAGAATTCCTACACAGTATCCCTCTTCTTTTGCCTGCAGACCTCCTTTTCTGGCATCAGGATGATGTACTGTAAGTGGATCTGGCTCAAAATAAACCATGTTGTCCATGTGCATGAAAACAAAGGACCGATCGAGTCACCCTGTGCAAAGGGGTTTGCTTGTTTGTGTATATCTGATGGCAGACTGGGGTTATTACTGCAATTTATTGCTGGTTAAAATTAAAACACAGAACATTGTCAGATATGTTGTACGCTGCTTACTAATGCGATCATTATGATTCTGCACCAGAAACACAACCCGCTGAAAAAAAAAATAAGAAAAAGAAAAGACAACAATAAGCATTCCTTTGACTTTAAAACCACGAGGAACTTCACATTCTATGCTATTCAGAGTTTTAAATACGTGACGTGAAGAATTTCTTCATTTTTCTTTTTTTTTTTTTTACAGTATCTTCTGGCTTGGAAGCTGCACACTTGTCATACTAATCAAGCATGTGATGTGGGTGTAAGCAACCGTGGAATCAACAAGTAATCTACGTGTATTTTCAAGAAAACTTTTTGTCACTTCTGTCCGGTGCTGCAGCCATCTCTCCTCACCACAGCAGCTGCCTCTCTGATGGGTTATCTCTCTCATTCATTTTCAAACAAACACACACACACTCACACAAATACACACACTCTCCCAATCCTGTGCACATTTGCTCACCCAGCTCTGTGTGTCATGCACTTCCCCATTTGCAGTTCACACACTTGCATGTTCCTTAAAAAAATAAAACTTTCTCTCTCTTTTTTTTTTAAATACAACTTCCACCTTAACTTCTTGCAGAAGTGCACCCCACTCAGTCCTTTAGCACAAGTAGATTTACTTTGAGGTGCTCAGGAAAGCAGTCTAACTTTCTAGTATGAGACTAGTCATTGAGTTTACCCTCCAGGGACCGCCGCTATATAACTTATACTCACTTTACAGGACTTCCATATCAGTGGAAGGCACCTCTCCGCGAAAATCACTGAAGTAGGAGTTGGGGTAAAGCTATTTGATGTTTTGTAGGGAACGCATCTGAGGTAATGGATACTGTGTGAAAGGGTTACAGCAGCATGAGCGAACTGACAAAGTTAGTTTGGGCCTTACAGATCTTTAAATCCCCCCGGATCTCTCTCTCTCTCAAAAAAAAAAAAAAAAAAAAATGCCCCCTTCCTGCACTCGCCGCTCCGCCGGGTTGTGTGTGCGCTCTGCGCTCTGGCGCTTGTGATGATTGGTACCTGGGCTAACAGAGAGGAGTCCCTCAGGTCCTCCTGTGACGGTTCCCGGGTCTGGTCAGTTAACCTCCATCTCTCTCTTTGATCGCTAAAGCTCAGACGACCCTCGGGGAAAACGCGTCGCGCGCACAAACCTCGGTCAGTTTTTTTTTTTTTTTTTTTTTTTTTTTATCCCAACACATTTTCCATCCAGTGCAGACAAGTGGATTGACACGAGAATAACTTGCGCTTATGCCAAAGCCTACACACGCCCGGCTCTCACCTAAACACACACGCGCACACTTTTAACACACTCACGTGAGGTAATGCTATACAGCCAGTGTCAGTGAGAACAGGGTACTTAAGGTGCTATTACACTCCCATTACCTCGACTCTCATGTGCAATCAGCGAGAGGTGATGGCCTGTATTCTGGCTACACACAGCCTGTTTTCCCTCCTGACAGCGCTGTGGACAGAAGCCCGAGGCGCCGAGCTCCGGGATCGTTAGGTAGCAAAAGGCGATAAGATTTAATCTGAAGGGCGTGTGTCATATCGGCGGAAGGCAGAGGAGAGAGAGAGAGAGAGATAGAGAGAGAGATAGAGAGAGAGAGAGAGAGAGAGGGGGGGGAGCACGCGAGCATCGCAAACACGGATGAAGCTCATCCTCGTGTTTGCAGAGGATGATGATAGATACGCAGAGTTTCTTGTGTTTGGGAAGCTGTTGTAATGAAAGGCATGAAAAGAAAACATCACTACCAGCCCACCCTCCTCCCTACCCCACCTCTGCTCTCTACCTGTTTTTTGTACCATCTCTCTCTCTCTTACACACACGCTCACAGAGAAACCTTGGTTCTCTCTCAGCTGGCCCCAGATAGTTTTGCTCTTCCCCCAGCTCCTCTGGGACCCCTTCTCTGTGTCGTTAATCAGAGCTCCTCAGCTCAGCTTCTCTTTCTCTCCCCCTTTTTCTTTTTCCTCTTTCTTTCTCTCTCTTTCCAACCAACTCACACACATGCACGCACACACACACACACACACGCACACACACAGACACACAGTCAGCCCGGTAAGTCTCTCTCTCTTTCTCTCTCTCTCTCTCTCTCTCTCTCTCTCTCTCTCCTCCTTATGCATCCTCAGTCCCATCCATCATAAACCAGCAGTGTGAAGGTGGGGCTGTGTGTGAAAGTACGGCTCTGGTGTGCATCTGCCCATACATGTGCGCGCTGTGGGCACACAACTCCGCGTCTCCCTCAGCAGAAATGAATTGAGACTTTACAAGAAGAAAAGCAATTAGGCCGGGGCTCTGCCCTATCATTCACCGGCTAATGTATCAGAGGCAAAGTGAATATTATTAACGGACAGGGCGGGTGAGGCTCGGTGGGTTTTAACAGCCAGGAGGTAGAGGGGAAGGGGAGGGAAGAAGAAAAGACTAATGATTGTGATGAAGCAACCCCAAGTCGAAGGGTTTTAATCACTTGTAGGCTTTGTAGCTTCGCAGTTGACGCGCTCTTTATGATAACCGCCCCTCGCCTCACAGCTCCCAGGCTCCGCCGTCCAACGAACAACGGCGTGCGTAAGAATCAAACGAGACACTGTTGGACACGGACAAGGATGGCTGAGTACAATGCAACATGATTACTCATTCATCATCAGCATTGAGTGAGTAAGTGAGAGAGTGAGGGAGTGGGACACATGCAATCCGAGCAGTGCTGGCTTATTTACCCATATGCACGAATCCATGCCCAGGGACTTGCAAAAGTATTAATACCCCTGGAACTCGGCGCCATACCTTGCCCACATAAATAGAAATAAATTGAAACCACTCCACTGTGGCTCTAAGTGTGTGTGTGTTTGGCGTGGACGCCCTGCTATGAAGGCGAGACTCTCTCACCCTGCTAGTTCACGTTGTTGGAAGACTCTATCACCCAACTTCCCATAAACTCTGACCTGCTTTTCTGTGGCCGATAAAGCAAAGCACCACCACAGGTTGATGCTGCCCACACTATACTGTATTTCTGTTTTCATATCATCTAACCAAAGCAGATCTTCTGCACATGGTTGGTTGCCTGTGTCCTCTATTACTTATGGTGATTTTCTTCCATAAAAGCCATATTTTGTGGTGTGGATGATGCGCATCGGTCTCCCCGCTGACATTGTTGGTCTGCTGGCTGCGTCTCCGCTTAAGATAATGCTTTATAGTCCAACCCTGCTGTAAACCACTCCACAGCTCTATATCTGACCTGTCTGGTGCCTTCTTCGGTCTTCACGATGCCGCTTATTCTCTCGCAAGCGTACGTGACCTTCACAGAAAAGCTATAAATATTCTGAGAATAATCTCGCACAGGTGGACTGTATTTACTACTTAGGCGACTTCTGTAAGCTATTGTTCCCAGTGGATATCACCTAGAGATATCGGAGCGTTCAACAGTGCATGATACGTTTTCCCCCTTTGGCTGAAATAGCTCAAGGAAGATGTGTCATCTGAGGTTCAGGTTTTTGGCTCACAGCAAGATCCGGGGGTTTTCATTTCTTTATTTAGAGTCAGTTCTTTTGTGTTTTGGATCGTTGTCAGGTTGCAGAGTCCGGTCCTAATTCGATTTCATTTTTTAAAATGGTGTCACATTTTCATCAAGCGCTCGCCGATGCGCAGTGGATTTCAAGGTGGATTCTGTGACGGTGAGGCAGCCAAACGTTACTGCAGACGTCCTGCTCGTTGTTCTGCATGGCAAACCTAGTTTTCATGTTTTCTGGAGAGAAAAGCTTCCTCCCTGCACACACCTGCTGAAGTTGTGTAGTCTGTTTCTGATTGCTCAGCCACACAGTTTAAACTGTGATGACATTTTAGAGTTTTTAGTGACTTCCTTTAGCATCTTGCTGTCTGCTTCCTGTGTCAACTTGCTTCTACGGCCAAAACCTGGACACGCATGCAGTTAAATTTGAATGTCCTCCATTCATAAAGTATATTCCAAACAGTGAAATGACTGGTTTCAAATTATTTTGCGGTCTCTTGAAATCCCCCACCAGACTCTTTATTTCCTGAAGGCCTCAGACAGTTCTTTGGATCTCACCATGGCGTTCACATCTCACTTCAACACTTACGTACGTAACGATGTGATACATTTATTTTAGCTCTTTTGAGCAGGAAGAGAGGAGAAACTCCCAATTTGTCCTTTCTCAGAAATTGCATTTTAATGCAGTTTTATGGGATTCATATTAGTTTTTATATATATATATCATGTGCAGCCGCATGAAAATAAAGAAGGAGCAAAGAGTCGCAAGCGAGAGCCAAAGGCTGAGACAGCACCGATAAAACAAATGGAAAGCTCAAATGTGCAGCACACAGAGGACATGGAGACAAATTATGGGGAAAGCGCGGGGAGGAAGAGGGCACAGAGACAAAGTGCAAAAAGAGAGAAGGGCGCAAGAGGTGCGGCGTTGATGGACAGAGTCAAACAGGGCTGGGTCGAGAAGAGAGGAGGTGAAGGAACAGCGTCGGGTCAGTGATGCATAGAGGCAAACCATTTGCACCTCAGCAGTAGCTGAACAGAGTGCTCTTGACTTTGCGTGTTTGCGTGTAAGATGTGTGTGTGTGTGTGTGTGTGTGTGTGTGTGTGTGTGTGTGTGTGTGTGTGTGTGTGTGTGTGTGTGTGCGCTTTACATGGTTTTTGTGGAAAACTGGGTTCAGGTCTGGGGATGTTACATGCTGTAATGGTGGCTTTTTGAACAGCATTTTTGTTTCACATCTCTACACGGCGCTCTTAAATGTCACGCATTTTAAAAGTCTGGCTCCCCGTGGGTCACGCTGACATTGATGTGTGGACTCTTCCTCAAGCGGGGAAGCCTTCGTCTTTGGGATTTAAGGCAACAAAATTTTTTATTTTTTTTAATGCTCTCTGGTTACATTTGTTAACATCCCTGTAGTCTTTAACAGCAGACGCGATACAAAAACTCAATCACTCAACACGGTAAATATTGAGATAAGCCCATTGTGACCCTGAGGGGGAAAAAAAAAGATAAAAAAAAAAAATATGAGGCCAAATGTTCCAGCCTGTTTCAATGTTGCACCCACAATTACTGGAGATTACAGCCAAATTACTTCCACATGCGCTCAATGAAAACTTTACAATCTCTCCCACAATACAAGATGAGGTGACTGTGTTTGGGCTGCAACCAACAGAGGAAAGAAGGAAGGCTGGAGGAAGTGAAGGGGGGGAGAGAGGTAGAGGCCAAGAGCAATGGGGGGAGAGTGGAAATATTTTAGAAGTAGGTGGAAGGTTTCGCTAAAGGTCTTATTTTTTGAAACAAGCCTTGCAATCAACAGTTTCTCTCCCTCAGAATCTCTTCTCCAAAATCTGTCAAAATTGGAAGCAAATGTTGCGGGCGAGACCGCACTGGAATACAAAACATTCCAGTTGTTTCACAATCCACCACCAGAAACGAGCTGGCTCGAAAGAGGGGCGAGCGGGGAGGGGGAGTTGAAGAAGGAGCGAGGAAAGAGAAAAATCAAAATCAGCTTCGACATCACCAGCAAGCCGAAGAATGCTTCAAGACGGGCCCTTGAAGATGCATTTGTGTTTAGTAAGGGAGGAAGAGGACCGTAACGGGATAATGTTACCGAATTCACCACGTGGGGGTCGGAAAACTGAAATATTACGTCTTCTCCGTAAAGGACAGAGGCTATCAAATTTCCCGGTGAAAATAATAGTCTTTTTTTCTAAAAATAATAATGTAAATAGTTTGTCTGACTTAAGATTTTTTGTTACACCGCACCACCTTTTGATAGTTGTAGCAAACAGCAAACACCTGCAGTCTGGACAGAATTTGAAAATTAAAACCAAGTTAATTACTTGATGGATGAAACTGTCCACTATCACTGGGAAAGGATGCAACAATCTTATTCTTTTTTTTTTTACCAAAAAGCATTACATTTTGAATTAATCCTAGTATCAAATTGAAGTGGATACATTTAGTTTGCATGATAAATCATATTTCATGACCAACTTTTCTCAGCTAGAAGTGAGAAAATATTTTGAAAGACACGTAAAGTGGATTTGTTGTTTTTTTTTCACCGTACACTGTCTTTTGTATTTTAGTGCTATTCTCCCGCCATGCATGCAGTCAGTCAGACGCTCGGCACATCTTGTGCAGTTAACATACAAACTCCATTTAGAGAGCCATTTGAGATTTGAACCACAGAGCCTCTTGCTGTGAGGCGATAGTACGCCGCCAATGGCTTATCGCTCTTGTTGGTTCATGAAAGCGAAAATTGAAGAACTGAAAGTAGTTGTTTTAATTGTTCTTACTAAACCACACGACTCCTTGTAAGGAAACTGTTCACACCGATGCTCTGTCCCGTTACTCACCTCAACTTCTCTCTCAAAGAGGTTTTCATAATGCCAATGGGAAAAAAAGAATTACTTTGACATTTAAGCAAGTTCAAGGAAGATGAAGATCTTTTTAAGCAAGTTCTGTTATCGTCAGCAGTGGTTCCCACCTGCTGTAGACGGATGTCACACTGAAGTGAATTTTTAGAAAAATTAAGAACTTAAATTTAAAGTAGAAATCTCAATATCCGTGGGATGCAACGCTTCGCTTGTGGATATTCATTATTTACGCTTTCACAAGAGCCACTTATTGAGTTTGTTGATATTTTCTTAGCCAGAAGCATGCTTGCTACCACAGGATGTTACGCTGGAGAAGACCGCAGAAAGTATCAGTGGGACTTACCGCCTGATCAGCTGATTATGAGTCCGAGGCACAACAAAAATCTGGGAAATCACAAGAATCTTCTGCGTGCAGATGTCCTCCGAGCGAACCGACGAGCTGCAGCTAGATGAGGGAGATCAACTTCGTTGTTTTGCTCACTTACCAGGCAAACTCCAATTAGCAGCTGAAGCTGATAACTATGTGTGTGACTGACTTCATGAGAAACAGTGACACGTGCAAAGAGATGGATGGATCTCAAACTACACTGAGGTCACTCATTAGCATCAATTCGTCCTGGCACATTCCCCCACACCGGCAGTGGCGAAAAAAAAAGAAAAACATGTAAGTTGTTCAAAGTACAGTGAATAAAGCTACGGCAGGTTTCCGACAGCCAGGACACACAGTTAGGTCTGCAATTATTTACACCGTTGTCAGATTTAGGTTTAAATTCGTCTCCAAATTTTGTTTAGAATGGCCTAACCAAAGTCCTGACTTGAACTGAATAGAGGACGTGTGGAGAAAGCTAAGGATTAGGGTGATGGCAAGGAGGGCTTCCGTCATAAAAGACTTGAAGCTCATGTTCTGCATTCTACATGATGAAGAACCACAGATTTTAAATTATATATGTCGCAATATATACAAACTGTATAGTGGATGTGCAGTTTGCCTTTAAGCCAAGATCTGTGCCTATGAAACAGAGTTTTATCTGCGTACCATTTGTAAGGACGACAAAAAGTTTTTCTTAGCTTTCGTTGTTACCAGAAAGATATTGCTCTACTGTGTTTGTTACCCATGTAAAAAAATAATAATAATCAGAAATCCCTCTCCAAGGCACAAGTTTCCACTTTGCTTGAGAGGAAGACATATGAGAAACCTTTGACTTTTGCAATTCAGAATTTTGGAATTTGATCTCCAGTTTCCGAGTGTAAATCGTAGCGGTATTAGCAGAAGTGCACCTTAATTCAAGTTGTGCATGTATATATTATTTAATAATAGTAATAGTACAAAAACTACACAGGAGGCAATAAGGGTGGGCTTGTGTTTTCTATGACATGTCACATAAAAATTAACCCCCCCACCCCCCTGCTCCAGGCTCCAATCACTTTTAAATAGTCCTTAAATCACTGAACGGAAAGGGGTAATTGTTGAACAAATTTCTAATTTTTCCCCTTTTCCTCCATAAAGCCGTCTTGTTGAAATGTCCTCTTTGTTCCACTGCAGATTCTTGGTAAAACAATCTACGCTAAAGTCAGGGCCTGCGGTCGTTAAGTCAGCCTGGCATGCCAGGCTTGCTTTTATAGGTGGCAAAAGCTACTAATCCTTCAGTCCAATATTTACTTAGTCCAAGTTATGCTTTCCTGGACCGTAGCTATGCATCTCCCCGGCTCGCCGCTTATATATTCCTGGCCCTTGATGTATTCCTGGCGCAGGAAACAACTTTTAGTGCCCCGCAAGGGCTGAGTGAGAATTGACAGTGTGTGCCAGAGTGAGAGCGAGAGGTAGGGGGCCTGTTTTAGTTCCACTGTGTTTGTAAGGTCACTCAGAGTACATCTGTATGGAGTGGGAACTCACTCGCTTTCACTGTCACAACCACTCACAACAGCCATCTGTAATGCTGTTATGTGGAGCACTGTGTCCCTTTGTCCCTTACACGGACGCGCGCGCACGCGCGGCCATGCAGAGTCGCGCGCGCGCGCGTGCACGCACACACACACACACACACACACACACACCGTCGACGCGTAACCTTTCGCACAACAAGCGGACCGGCGCAAACACACATTAACATAACGCGCGCGGCTCTAATTGTGGGAGCATGTGTTTCTCATGAAAAAGTTGTTTTAAGGGTTTTCATTCCGCCGGGCTGTCAAACAACTCAGCCGTGTTTTGAAATATAATTGTGGGGACTGTAAGAGTTTTGAAAGCAAACCAAAACATCGCAGCGATCCTCGGCTTTCTAATGTTTCTAATTTGTTGAAATATGCCGGGCCGAAATGACAAAAGTGAGGGAGTCCCGGCCCGCCAAGAAAAACATATCAGAGGCCGGGCCCGCGTGGAAACACAGAGGCCCTTTTTAGAAACATGATCAATGTAACCTTTGTTACAGGAAGGAGGAGAGGCCGGCGACGGAGGAAGGGTTTTGAGACGAGCGGGAGGCAAAAAGGGAGACAACGTACACAGACACTAGGTTCATGTTTGTGTACATGTTTATTTATCACCATATCCACAATGTGCAGCATAGAAATTCAAGTGGACGTTTTTTTTTTTCCTCCCTCTCTCCTCACTTAAGCGCAGTATAGACCACATGCTGAATAACAAGCTTTGTTGTGGTGAGGAGATGATTTTCTCCGCAGAGCAAATATGTTCAGGGACCGTTTTCACAAACTGTCAAATGCCTCAAGGAAGAATAGAAGAATTTAATTGTTTACAGATGGAAGCGATATCTCCTGCTTCTCTCTCCGGCTGGACTGAGGAGGATGTGTAACCCCTCCCTCTGCCCCCTTCAGCCCACCCTTATCCCACACTTCTAACCCAAAACTAACATACAGCCAGAAAGTGGGCTGAGGGGGGGAGGGGGAAAGGGGAGAGTGAAATTCATATGGCTGCCGAGGATTTCTTCCTCTTCTTTTTTTTTTCTTCGTCCCCGCTGCTCCCCGCTTCCTTGTCTCTCCCCACATATCTGTTTCTCCAAAGAATAACATACAAACCCTCTGTGAAAGGATTCATGGTTTATTAAACCAGAGGTCCTTTTCCTGTTTCAACACTGAGAAGAAAAAAAATAAATACCGCAGTTTGTTTTTTTCTCCCTCTGGCTTAGTCCTCTATTTATCTCTTTATCTATTTTCATAATTTCTCCTCTCCATTTCTTCGTCTTCCCCTGTCTGTCAACTGAGACAGCTTAAGTCTGCCACTTGGACTGGGGTCTCCCCTGAAGTTGCAAAGTAAAAAAAGAAAAAAAAAAAAAAAACTTCAGAATTGATTTGGACTCGCATTTCAAAAACTTGAGACTCGACTTGGACTCGAGGTCTGGGACTCGAATCTCATGAAAAAGTTTTTGTCATATAATCAGGGGGTGAAAGTGAGTCTGCAAGAGTAGGTCATCTGAATAAATGTTGTCCACTTTGAGCTGCCGTAGTGCATGCAAAAGACTCAGTGTCGTGGTAACGTTTTGCTCATGACGTCTGCCTGTTTTTTATCTGTTGCTTCGGTTGAGCATACGGTGACAGCTCTGATACAGAGGCACGTTTTCTCCTCTTAAAGGTTTTGTTTAATTTAACAAGCCATGCATCACTGACTACAGATAGATTATGATAACCTCATTAATTTAGCACAATGACCAATGTGGCTACTAATAAAATACCTTTGGGTCAATTTAAGACTAAAATAATTCAACAATCTGTTAACAGCTAGCATCTTTACAAAGACACAATACTATAAAATTAGTTACGTTTATAGGCTTAACATTATCAAGTGTCTCCTTATGTTGATTATTTTACAAGAACATAAATTAGCATTTAAAGTTTTAGTGGGGTAAATATTGCCCTTTATGAATTTTCATTTTCTTAATTAGAACTTTAATGTTCTTAGAAACGACATGTTAAATGCTCATGAGTCAAATTAGATCTAAAGCTTCTTTGAAACAGTTTTGCTTCTCCTTATGTGTATGTTGGTGTAATAAATATGGACTGAAAGACATATGACACAGGTCTAAATGTAAGAAAATTAAAGGAATTTATTTTATCGTCTTCTGTCACATCTTTGAAGGATACTTATTGCGTTCAAAAGTTTGCAGCTTCTGATACATTCCTGGATTGAACAGAGTTGTTTTACTGCAATCGTGAGTGTATAACTCACATTGTTCTACTGGTTCAAAAAATATTTCATTAACTTTTTAGTCAACTTATTCAGAAACCCAGTTTTACTTTCAGTTTCAAGCCTTCAGCATGCTGAAGTGAGTAAATCGTCATCAGCGCAAGAAGTCTACACAATGTTGTGTGGTACTATTTTGTCTTCAATGCTGTGTTGGAGTTAGTTGTGTAAATGATGCTACATTGGCCCACATACATGCTAAACACAAAGCATGGTGTTGTGATACAGAAGCCATGAAATTTTGCAACATGTGCCAAAAATCTGTGGCAGTCCACCTTATCTGGAAATCTTACATGTTTATACTACAGAGTCAAATGCATAGTAGCATAATTTTTAAATGTTTTTTTTTTTAAAGACAGTATATCGTCCTCCATCATAGAAATGCAAGACAGAGATTTTATTTGTTGCTCCTGTGATTAGAGTATAAGGATGATGATCAGAACTCATAACCTGCGGCAATTCTGTCTTGACAGCCGTCTGATGCAAGAATGTTGATTCCCTTCATCGGCAACTTGAGAGTTGATTTTTTTTGACTTTGGAAAGCAGAAGTAAACAACCTAATCTGCAAACCTTCAAACTCTAAACTTTCCTACATTTAACATCATGTCCACTCTTTGTCAGGAGTTTTTTTTTTTTTTTCTTTCTTTCTTAGTTTTCCATCTCCTGGACACCAATCAGGCCCACAGCCCATTAAAGCAGTGTGTGTGACTACTGAATGGGTCCCACTAGTTTACGCCCCGTGTCTGCTCAGTCAATGTGTGTGTTACAAAGAGGGCAGGCTAGGATAACTCAGGATAATGTATTGTCCTGAGCGCCGCGCCCTGACAGCGGCCCCCCCTCTCCGTCGCCGGTGTCTGCTCATTCATTACTGCTAATTTGACATGTTTACGGACCCCCCTCCTAACATTACATACTTAAGGCAATTGACTGACCTTAAATGGAAACACCTACAGCCGCGCGGCATGTCAATACTGGATGAGGATGTTTGTGTGTGTGCGCGCGCGTTTGTGTGTGTGTGTGTGTATGTACCTGTGAGGCGGTGCATCAATACTGAGTTAGTGGTTAATCTGGAGGAGCAGGTGAGTTATGTTTCCAGAGAGGGGCTCCAGCATTTTCTGTGCAAGTGTGCGTAATGTAGCTAAAAGGGTGAACAATTCAGGAAATAATGCAGGACGTGTGTGCGTGTGTTAGCGTGTGCGTGTGTGAGATTAGTCCTTTAAGAGGTAATATCTGTTTTGATTTCGTCCAGTCGCCGCAATTTCCCCCTCCGTCTGTTTGTGTTTTTCCCCATATTCAGCACTTAAATACAGAGCTGTGTCATTAAATGGCCAATCTTGCGTTTGTCTCTCACTGATACACAACATTAATCACCAATTAGCTTGTCCTGTGACTGGCACCCTCTCTCATTAGAATATGATAGAATATAATGGTACTTAATGATGCTTGGGAAACATAATTAAATGACTGAGCTGTAGAACATGTGGAGGAACCGCGGCGCATCAATCAACAGCGACCCCGTCAATCCAGCACTTGTCAGGAGATCGGGTGTGTGTGTGTGTGTGTGTGTGAGTGCGCGTGTGAGCGCAGATGACAAACAGAGGTGTGTGTGCGCCTGCTGAAACCGCTGGCCTCTGTCGTGACCTCATTAGGGAGAAATGAAGGGTGGACGTGTCGCCGTCACAAGATAGCGCCGGTGCTTCAAAGTGTGAATGACATTAATATGGCACTGTCTCTACCGCCGAGTTTAATGTCAGTTGTGACTGTGGATAAATAGAAAAGGGGCCATTTCTCTGCGCTACCTGCTTCTTCCTCTAATTAATATCGGAATAAATGAAATAAATAATATGCAGTGGCTTTAAAGGTATCCGCACCCCTTTGAACTTTTGACATTGTTGTGATTTACATCTATCTATCTATCTATCTATCTATCTATCTATCTATCTATCTATCTATCTATCTATCTATCTATCTATCTATCTATAAAATTAGTCAGCAAACTGAGGCAGAATTATTGTGAGAAAAGAATAATTTCCTGTCGTTGTAGTCTAGGTTTTCAATATTTTTACATGTAAGAAATGAGAAACGTGTGTCATGCAGATGTATTTAGCCCTGTTTAATTTGATACCTCCATCTGATTAGTAAAAAGAGCATTGGTTTCTCTTGGTGCTAAACTCTTTGGTTGTACTCCAAATGACTCGCTGCTGTAATTACAACGAAAGGTGGCTGAAAAACAAAAAGAATAATCAAACTGTATATTCTTTTACTTAACGTTTACAGTTCTACACTACTTTATATTGATTTATAACATGAAAAAAAAAAAGAAATACACTGAGGTTTGTGCTTTTTAAAAGGGGGATGGATGTATTATGTAATACTGACATAATGTAAGGATGTTATTTCCTCATCATAAACATACCTGGAGTGCTTTGACTCTTTCATGCATGTTTGAGGAAATCTTGAGTCTCCCGTAGCAACCATTAGGGGGCGCTTGATCGGTTGCTCTCACACAAACGCCGCTTGTTTTCACAAAGCTCCTCAATGGAGCTGCAACCTCCAGCCGAACCTCCACCTCACAAAGTGCACCTCCCCCTCTCAGCTCCTCCAGACTAGCGGCAGCAGCAATCAGCAAACACCTGGTGGAACTGAGCTCATCAGTCCAACGCTCCTAAGGAATCACCGCGATGACTCGCCGAAGGCGGAGCGTCGGAAAGAGTAGGGGCGTCTTAAAGACACACGGGCCAATGTCAAAGCATCAAACTGCAAAGTCAAGTTTCTTTTAAGATATTTTTGATATATACAGCATGTTTAAAACAACTGAAGGTAACCTGATGGCGCTATAAAACAGCACTATGTGGCTGGGAAACGTATAACACCGGACCATTTAACATAACTAAATATGGAAGGGTTTAAGTGGCACAAGGCACCGTATGCCCTTTTTAAATTTGGTTTTATCATAAATCTACGAAGCAAAAAGCCGGACTAATGTGGCCACCGCCATATCATCAGCAGATGGAAGGACGGAAGTGGAGAGACAAGAAGGAAGAGGGGAGGGCAAACAGCTTATCTTTTTTCATTTCAGTAAAACAATAAAGATAAGTGTTCTACATGCTTGCTTAACACACACAGTTCGGCCAGGAATGCAACCTGCTTCTCATTGCCAGCCTACATCTATCTATAATGTCCAATGTGACTATTTTCCAACTCACAGCACTATTAATATTCATTCCAGCAGTCCTTGTGTTTTGCTCACTGTCTAGGTCTACCTCTTTCTGAACACCCACCGCCCCCCGCCCCCCTCCGTCGCCCCCCTCACACCCACTCCTCTCTCCTTTCCATTTCTTTCCTTTCTTTTCTGTATGCGGGATCCCCATGGGGACTCCTGTTTTTCTTTCAAATGCGCTTCTCCGCTCTTCCTCCCCTCATGTGTCCATGCGGAGAAGAGAATGAGGAGAGGAGAAAGGAGGCGGAGTAGGAGCATGAGGAATATATGCATTAATATATTTCATTAGGATACTAGTAGCACTCTCCCGGCTCCTGAACAGCACCCCTCTTGATGTGTCGGGGGGCCCCTCTGCAGGAATGGTGCCTTTTAATGCTAGGTCCCCGGAGTGCCGAGGTCTGCTGGCTGCGCCGCTGCCCTCGGCCTCCCACTCCCATTGTCCTCCTCCCACACTGACCAGTCTATCCGAGCCTGAAAACCAGCCGGAAAGAAAGAGCAAAAAAAAAAAAAACAAAGGAAAAAAAATGACTTCACCTTTTGTCAGGGTGTATTTATGATTTATGAGCGCGAGTTTGAATGTGCGTGTGCTGCTCAGCATTTGGGGGGAGGCGAAGCTGAATCCCTGGAGCTGCTCGGTGCAACTCCGCATCGATGCTTGGGTTCGCTAATCAGAAACATTAGGCCCATAGAACTCATTTTCCTGAGGACTAAGTGTGTAAACTCCATAATTCAATAATCTTCCTCTTACTGCTAGAAAATCATGCACTCTACCTACCACTTTACAGTTTGTCAGCAAACTATTAACTCTGTTATTAGATGTAGTGGGAAGAGAGCCCTCTGCAGCTATAAACCTTTGGGCAATTAAGTAGGCGAACACAAACAATCCCTCCTTGTGTGTTTATGCGAATCTTTACTTCATCAGGTCCTCTCGCTCTCTCCTCTTCCCCCCTCCAATTCCTCCTCCTCCCCCTTTACTTTTGGCATTACGGAAATCTCCGGTTACCGTGAAGACCCTGGAATACTTTGAGGTCAGCAGAATCCCGGTCGCCGCAATTTTCACGACCTAATCCAATCGCGGCCTCCTAAATTAGATATGCAAAAAATAAAAAAGAAATTAATTTTCTGCTGATGACCGGGTATGCAAATGATGACTCAATTATGGTGGGCTGGTGCCTCTGCAATTAATAACCTTGGAATCATCATTAACTAATATGTTTAGGAGGAAACTTGTCAGGCTAACCATGTTCACCATGCCATCAGTAATGCATTAATGAATTAGATTCATTAGAGAGAGCAGGCTGGCAGAGGGGGCTGGGTGGGGCGCAGCCCTGTTTCTGACCTGTGGAATTACCCGTTTCCCCAACTCTCATCCTCTTTGGCTGCCTGTCAGCTGTTTGCACAAGACAGTTTTATTTAAAAAGGAAAGGATTCACCTAAGAGCTTAAAAAACAAAAATCTACCACCTATAAAATCCATTAAGGTGACTTCGGATATAGTAAGATCCCTATAAATGGTCAGTTTTTCCATTTGTTTCGCCACTTTGTTGTAAATCCTTCACAGTCTGTCAAGTTGCTTATCCTCCATAGCTTTAGCTCCATGGAGTTAGCTAATTCTTGTGTGATGTCATCAAGCTAAATACACACCAAGCAGAATTATCGGTTTGTTCTTCAGTGCAGCTTTTCTTTTCAGAGCTTCAGACCTTTTGTGGATTTTTGCAGCCAAACTCCACACATCTTTACTCATCTATGTTTTATTTTCAGAGTGCATCTTTACTTTAGTAAACTTTCATACATCTTCAAAGCAGACAGAGGGACATTTTCATCTCAACAACTGCAAAGTATAACTTCAAATCCTATAAACGCACCAAAAACAAACTGTTACTTTCAAATCGTAAACATCTGGGTGATGTTTGATTTCACACAGGGTTGGAATGACTGACAGTAGATGTTGAGCACATGCAGCTGGGATTGAGAAAATGAAGCGCGTTTTAAAGCGATTTGTTGGCTTTTGCGAACGCTACGTTGACGGGAACATTTTGAACAGATTTTTCAACATGGACGCCGAAGTATTTCATCTGTTCTAGTCAAAACAACAGCCGAGACCCGGACAGGCAGATCATATCGCCGATCACGCAGCCAAACAATCTCGGAGCTATTATGGAAGCTAATGTGGAGAAAGTGCAAAAACAGAGCAATTAACTTTGTGACTTTGCGCAAATAAATCGGGTACTAAGTTTTAGATTGCAGTTGCTTTTGTCCGTGTCTGCCACAGTCACACGTTTGCATAGTTGCATTCTTAGTGCATATAGCAACTAAAAAAATATCACATTTGCTTCCAGTGTGGCTGTGAACCCACTAGACATTCACTTTGAGTCTTGTTATTTATTATCATTTATTTAGTTAAGCTGTTTTACTATCACCATTGTTACTTACTTTTTCCTCCCTTGTTGTCTCCCTGGTTCCACGCTACTTTTTTTTTTGCTTTATTCCTCTCTGTTCTTCTGTTCTCTCGTCATTTTTGTGTTGCCAGAGTCGCTGCGGCTCACCTAGTTGGTTGCCTAAATCAGATATGGACCGATGTGCAGTTAATTCAACAAAGTCATGGGGAATGTTGCATTTTCTGCTGCTTGAAGAGCAAACCTGCCACTGACACGCCACAGGAACCAGTCCCACCTCAAAGCAACCAAGACCGAACACATTAAAACAAGGAAATTGACATAGAAACTGCTCTCAAGTGCTGCCTGGAAATATGGTGTGTAGACGGAGCTGCCGGTCTGACTGGTATGCTTAGAGATGTGCAGTATGTGCATTTGTGGTGAATGATGCAGCCGTTTTAAGTTACATAACTGGTAACTGAAAATCAAATCGGGCCATTACTGTCCAGCCTGGTTCTCTTCAAAAACCACTTCAGTGCATCTCCGTCTTGTTTCTGAAACATCTGAAATCCCGTGAGCTGTTCTCACAAAGGGCTCAGAGATTTTGCTACATGCAGGTAAATAATAAACACGAGTTCAACTTTAAAGTCATTATTGTTAAATGGTCATTTAGGACCCTGAAACCACTTAGTTATTTTTTTTATTTTTTCCCCAACACAGTATTTTATGAGTTACGAAGAAATCGGTCTAGGTCAAGTGGAGTGATTTATAGAATTTTTTGTACATACTTAAAATGAGTTGATAACTAAAACTCTGACCAAACAGCAAGCGTTAAGCGAAAACTCCTCTCTTTTTTTATTTATGTTACAGGCATTTCATTAGCCACCTAACATTTCCGTATGAAATGACGTAGTTTCTATCATAGACATCATATACGTAGACCCCTCATGGAGCGCTGTAACAGCGTCCGCCATCTTCTATGTGGCAGCAGGGCGAATGGAGCTCCTTAAGTCATGTGCTGTGTGGACTTATTTCAACCGTTTTACGAAACAAACTGGATTCATTGGCATTACCTTTCACAGGTAAGGATGAAAGATCAGAATTACTTGACTTTGCAGCCAGAAAATCGCTTCTAAACAACCGAGAAATATTTCCTATAGCTTAATTGGCCCAAAGCATTCGCTGATTACAGCAGCTAACGTTTTCATACTGTTTTCTAATGAGAGAGGTGATGAGAAACCGCTTTTAGAGGAGAAGTTCGTTAAAAACCAGGGGATTTAGTGAGGAAAGATCAGTCAGGAGCAGAGCTGGAGCTGCTGTTCTTCAGTCTGTTTCCAGCTCAGCTTCACCGTGTCGGTATTTAGCTATAAAGATGCTACGAGTCAGAGCCCAACATGCTGAAAATGTCTTTTACTGAATGTGAAGGAAACATATATGTATTTTCTATTTCACTTTTGGATAATTTCTCTTTTATCCTTGGCTTTAGCCTGTGAACCAGGACGTCTCAGAAGTCATTGGAGTTCTCCCAGTGTGACCAGCAGACTGAAGCCCTGCCTGTGACCAGTGTTCCCAGTATAATAAATAAATGTTTTATTCTTTAACTTTTTGTGTATTTTTGAATATCTCAATCTGAAGTATTAGTGTATTAATGTAGCTTATGTAATGAAATAAGAATAATTTACTCTTATAATTATTTTCACTCTTTGCTGTCAATAGCAGAGTTGACATACTGTAATAAATATTTTTCTCTGGAAAAAAGTAAGAAAAATATGTAGTTTAATGTTTGGCAATGACTGATTTATAAATCAAAAGTCATTTCTCAATAATGTATAAAAAATAAATACAAGAAAATAATTTGTCTTGAAATGTTAAATTAAATTATGGAATTATGTAAATATGTTCTTTAATTAAACAGTGTAAAAGTGTGTCTGTTCATCAATGTCATAAAAATGGTCAGAATAACTTCTATCAAATAAAAACATTGTGCTCTTTATTCAGAAATGCCCCCAAAACAATTAAATAATCACATCAAAAGTTAGAAACTCTGTCTTTAGTCATTTCTTTTGATTGCCAAAAATATTAATGTGTGTGAGAAAATATGTCAATGATAGGTATTCATTTAAAATACTTTGTAGAACGGCACTTTGTGAAATTCGGTCCTTTTACTTGTATTAGCTTACTGGGACATATTCCACATTCAATATGGCGGACGCTGTGACGTATCGCAGCAACGGACCGCCCCGCCCCATGAGGGGTCTAACGTATTAATGGTTTCTATAACATTCTGACCCATTTCCTGAAATGTTTCGCAGGAACTTCTCACAAAACAAAAATGACAAAGAATGCTTCAGAAGAAAAGTTTGATCTTGAATGGAATAAGGCTCAATTTGTTACAATTTTCATTCCTAAAAGAAACATGATTTAGATCAAAGCTAAAGGCAGCCGGCTGAAAACAGAATCACATCTCAATGCTCGTCTTATGAAATAAAAAAAACAAAGACACCTGACAAGAGTCACAGACAAGAGGTAACTTTAATTAACATCGTGAGAGTCCAAAAGTTATCTTACAGCTCAGTTTTCATCAAAAACAATAACAATCTATACAGTAGATTTTTTTTTATTCCCTTATATTATAGAGCTGTTCAGTGTATTTGCAGTCAAAGACAAACAGAGGAAAAAAATAGACACCAGCTATTTGGTTTGCATCTTTTTTTTGTTTTTTGTTCTTGTTTGTTACCTAAATACAAAACTTTGTCACCCACTACTGATATTCATGTCCAGGATGGAACTTTGCTTACAAAGATGCCATTGTATGACAACAGACCTCTGTAGATTATCTGAAACAGACCAGCCACCACCCCAACTCCCACCCCGATCCCCCCTAAACCCAAACTCCCCTACGCGCCCCGGCCCGGGCGGGCGCAGGAACACATAAGTGCCTGAAAAACACTTGTCTGTCAGCAGGCGCCGCCGCTAAAACGATCCTCTCTAGTCACTTTAACAAAACCAGGCCCCTAGAAACGAAAAGCGAAGAGAGAAAAGCCCCCATTCGCCCCCCCAAACCCTCCTCGTCCAGCAACAGCTTGAAGACACACGGCAGAGACAAAGAGGAAACGACGGAAATGGCTGACGGGTGTGTGTGGGGGGGGGGGCCTTCGTGTGCTGCCGTTCTTTTTGATTTAGCCATGAGGCCGGCGCAGGTCAGATATTAAAATTGTGCTGTGACAGTACTCGCCTAAAAGTTCAAAAAGTACTACTTTTTGTTGTGAAAAAAAAATATAACACCGTCGTGCTGTCGAAATCGTTTCCCAATTGGAAAAATCCCCCAAAAAGAACCAATTTCTTTCAACGCTAATGTGCAGCAAGCATGGAGGAGTCAGTCTGCTCCGACTGCCGGTTTCAAAGCATGCCATCGCCGCAGCATTATAGTACATCGGGGTGTGTGAGATCGTTGAGTTATGGCTCTTTGTATTCTAGTCTGGCTTCAGCACCGAACAGAGCGGGTTTTGTGCTTTGTCCCCAAAGTTCTCGTGAATTCCTCTGTGGCAACACGCAGTTGTGGTGAAGGGTAGAAAACTGTACATGTGATTGAACGAAGAAAAAGGGTTTGCATTGTTAAGGCATCTAGACTGCTGGTAAGGATTACAGTGGCAGAAAAAAAAAACAGTATATAGATAGTAGATGTAAGCAGGCATAAATAACATAAAAGAAGGAACAAAGGGAGGAAGAAAGAGAACACAACAAAAGAATAAACCAAACGTTTCCTTAAGTCTCTTGGTTTCCACACGCATACGCGCGCACACACACACACACACACACACGCATACACACACACACACACACACACACACACGCGCACACACACACACACACACGGCAGTCACTCAAGAGATGAACCCATGCATATTATCAGATCAAGAACAGTATCCATCTAAAAGCCTCGAAGGTTCAAACAAAAAGATATAGATTTACAGTATATATTAATGTGTTTATATTCTTAAAAAAATCTACCTCAACCAAATACTCTGTAAAGATGCTACTTTTTTGCCGTACAATAAACATTTTTATAAGGAAAAAAAAAGAAAAAAAAGAACAGATTTTGTTTTTATTAACTTACAAATAATACAAAAATAGACAATGGCATGTTTTGAATGAGAGAAAAACAAAAAAAGGTTTATCAATGCAAAAAAAACAACCAAAAAAAACAGTAAAAAAAAAATCAATTAAAACAGTCACATTTAAATAGTGGGAGACAACAGTAACAAAGCAAAAGACTGACATGTTCAATTACTTGCATTAAACGTACACAACACAACTAAACGATGGTGAAAGTCAATGTACATACACAGGATAAATACATTATTTATAGAATATTTTACAGGACTCCCCCTTTTCTTTTTTTCGAATCCAAATCCGTGTTTTGCAGATGAGATATTGACAACACAGAAAAGAAAAAAATCTATTGTCTGTACTGAGAAGCTGCCATAAGACGTTTTAATGCTCACATCCCAAACTATAGCTATCGCGAAAGGAAACCAGATGCCAGATTTTTTTTTTTAAAAAGGAACAAAAGTCAACTTTTATTTAATATATACAAAAATATATCACGCTTTTTTCTTTTTTTTTTTGTTAAATTTGATAATTGCTAGGCTCCTTCAGTAACAGTGCTGGCTGGACGCGCGCATCCTCCGGCTTTTCAAGTCTTTACTAACATCTCCAACCGAAAAGAACAAAAAAGAAAAAACAAAAAACAAAAGGCAAAATCTTCACCTTTTCCTTCACACGATAAAGCAGAGAAAAAGCATATTGCAAACAGCTCAATCCTCACAGTTTTATCAAAAATTCATACAAACAAACAAAAATGCGGAAGGGAACATAAAACACAGAAGGCGGGTGGGGGCATTTTTAAAGGACAACTCTTTAGATTTGTGAGAGAATTAGCAGCAAATATCGAGGGTGGAATTGGTTCTCTTCTACGATTTTCTTTGCGTTTTGTGTTGCAAAACTTCATGGACGGTGCAGGCCGCAAAACGGCAGGAGTTGGTGGGTGGTGGGGGCGGGGGGATGGGAGGTGTGGTTTCCGTAATCAAACCCAAAGCTTCCAGCCATAAACATCAAGATAAATAAATGCTCTTTTCATGAGGTCAGTGTCACACTGTGGGCAAGCGATCAGTCTCTTTACACTCCATCCGACATGGTGTCAGAGATGCTACACTAATTCGACCAAAAAAAGGGGTGAAAAACCCAAAAAAACTAAAAAAAGAAACATCACAAAGGCTCAATATGTCCCCTTTATCTTCTTTATCTTCCCATTCCGATGAAATCCCATTGGAAAGGCCTGAGTTTTATAGTCCAGCGTCTTATCTTTGCTTCCTTCACTGAAGCTCTGGAGAGCAGCAGAGGCTCGCCAGGCTCCGCTACTGTGCCTTTTCCTCTCAACGCTCTCCCCAAAAATCTCCAGCTTCCCACATCCTCTACATGGGTGGAACAATCATCCCAGGGATTGCTGCTTGGCGAGAGAGAGAGAAGAAAAAAAAAAAAAAGCAAGGAGAAAAGTGGGGTAAAGGGAGGAAGAAAGGGAGAGAGGGGTCAGTCACATGATTGCTGGGTTTCATCTGTCATCAGAACAGTCGCATAACAGAAAGTCGCTCTGGCATCTGGCGAACAAAGACTTTTTTCTTTTTTTTGTCCTCATTATCTCTTCATTTCCAGGCCAAGGAATGAAAACATTTCTTTCTCCGCCGAGCCGCTAACTCGGTGTACGTCAACAACGCAGTCCGGCTATTCGCGGGCTCTTCGGAGCTGCTAGCAGCTAATCGTTAGCGGTTAAACCGTGTAAGAAGTCTGTGTTTCGGAGAGCAACGCAAACATGACGGTGACCACAGAGGTGATGAAATTAAACTTCAAGGAAAAGTAATATTTGAGTTTATCAGTTTGATTCTGACACCTTCCTCTGAGTTCCCTTTCCCCCTTCCTCATTCCCCCCCCACACAGAAGCCATCACAGCAAGGAATTTTTCATACAACATATTGGCTTCGTATTGATTCCCCACTCTCTCCCTTCAATCCACTAATTCCCTGGTTCTTCCATAAGAGTCTCTGGCTTGTTGGGATTAACAGAACTGTGTGTGTGTGTGTGTGTGTGCGTGTGTGTGTGTGTGTGTGTGATCAGCATGCAGTGGCCATTGGGTCTCGGGTCACTGTGGTCAGCGCTCATCAACGCCGCCAGAGGAAGCGAGGAAGTGCTTAGCTTGGGGCTCTGATAAAGATTCCCATCCATCATCTCTACCTCCCTCTCTCTCTCTTTCAGGATCTCAACGCTGTACAACATCCTGCCTAGACGAATGGACAGTGAGTGTGCTGGCTTCAGTGGAAATGGGAGAACAGAATGACCTGCAGTGGCATTACAACCTCAACACTCTCCCCTGCCCCTCCCCAGAGAGACACCCGCTGGGGGCACAGGCAGGAAGCAGGAAGCAAAAACAGGAAATACAACACATATGGTGTGGCACAGTCACACTGACAAATCAAGACTTACAAAAACAAAAGCAAGGACAAAAAAAAACAAATAAAGGCCGTGTGACATGTTGCAAATGACCACCTGAAACGGTTCCGGTCAGAAATTTACACACACTCATCATCTGCATAAATGGCATACGTCATCATTAAAAGCCCCAAGCTCAAGAAATGAGAAGATGTAAGCTTCTGACCAGAAATGTAAGAATGTAGAATACAAAAAAAATATGGAGAGGAAGAAACGAAATAGAAGAATAACATACTTCAGGAGAAGGCCAGGCCCTGCAGAGAGCTGGCTGATGAGTACTTGCTAGAATCCACAAAAGACTGATCTAAAGAGGGGAGGAATAGTAGGAGGATGCAAGAAAGGCAAAGAGAGGGACATCAAAGGGTAAAGAGGAGAAAGAAAGGGAGGATAAGATGAAGAAGTGTAAGTAAAAGTGAGAACCTGTTATTAGAGATGTACAGTAAAAGTAAAAAGGCAGTTCCTCTCTTGCTAATGGCTTCGCTTGTCAGCTCACCTTGCAGGCTGTTAGCATTAGCGCTGGTGCAGGTGGGAGGAGGTGAGTTCTGGGGCCGAACGACGGGGGCGAAGGCGCTCTTCTGCTTGACGGCGGCGGAGACCATGTTGGCCGGAGAGAAGGAGAAGATGCCGGAGGAGCTGCTGCAGTTGGACGCCAGGCTGGTTGAGGACGCCATGGTCGGGCTGGATGGGACGACTGAGAGAGGAGAAACGGGCAGGAAGGCGTGTTTATGTGGGACCGTAGAGGGAGAAGGGCAGGGAAGAGCAGACAGAGTTGAAGACAGAAACGGGGGGGTTAGAGAGAAGGCCGAGGGCAGAGGACAGGCAAACGGGATGAACAGAAAGGGACTGGTCAATGGATGATGGCAGGAGGGATAACGTTTTGAACTCAGATCAACTGACTCAGATTGTTTTTACCAGCCTTGTATTTTACTGTGCAGTTACTTGGGTAATGGGACGTTTGTGGTAAACGCGAAAGCAAACAACCTAGAGCTCCCTTCCTTCTCTTCTAATCAGTCTGTTTTGGTGACTCAGCCGGGGCTCAAAGGTTGGCATCTCCTTAACTTCTCCGTAATGTTTTTGGAGCCGTTCACTTTAATATCATGTTTAATCCAGAAGATTTCCACCCAAATCCAAGAGTCAGTTTGGTTTCAGCAATTACAAAATACAAGAGAATAGCATCTGCTCACTGGAAAAATAGATCGATTGAGACATTTGGTATCTTCACCGCAGTTGGAGCAGAGTTATACTTGCTTTGTTTGGGTTAAGTTCTGCCCCGGTGGCCGTCGCAACATTTCTGGTTGAAAAGTTTTAATTAAATGTTGGGATTTGCATAAGGACAACACATCTAAACACATATGTTTTGTTTTTTTCCCCTCCAACATTCACATTTGTTGAATGTCTTAACTTTAATAATGTAGTGGTTGGTTTTGTTAATGTAACCACATTATAAAACCAATTTTTTATTCTGCTTACTAGCTATTTTTTTTATTATCTGTTATAAAGCATCTTGCTATCTCTTAAGAAAAATAAACGGAGATCCAAAAAACACAAGTTGACATCACTTGCAGTATTACATAATTGTAATGAAAACAATAGGAGAGTGGAATAACATTGTGGTGTGGCCAAAAAATGCATAAACTGTCATGAATTGGTGAGTGAGAGGTGGTGAGGATGAACGCAGAGACCCAGGTTGTGATGAAGATGATGATTAATTTAATGGTAAATGTGGCTCAAAAAGGTCCAGATCAGGCAGCACAGCAGAGGGTTTAGCACACAGCTAATTACCGGTAGCAACTGATACAATGAGGACTGAAAACGAGAGCTGAATGCTAACCAGGACTATTCAGTACAACTGGAGACCAGAGAACGTAAGACGTACGACAGAACTGACTTCAGACGAGGACCCGACAAGAGACACAGGTGGACTTAAATACACGGGAAGGGTAATCAGGAAAACTAGACACAGCTGGGAAGCAATCAACAGGACAGGAACAGGACTAAATACAGAAAACCTCAAAAAATAACTACACAGAAAACAACATAAACCATCCTAAATATATTTAGAAACATGAATAAGCCTTCATCTGTGTATTTGGTTTCATTTTTAATTTCACAAATCAAACTTTGCTCCTTAATCTGGAGTGGGGACTGGTAAAGATGACCAAAAAGATTTGGTGAGTTGTTTAGATTTTGGTTTTAGAAATGTTTTTCTTTTTCTGACTGATCCTCCAGTAGAGGTGTCATGTACGAGTGATTCATTTCAAGCTCGATGGTGGAGCTCTGACTGCAGCTAGGAGGGACTGCCGTGTGAAGACTGGACTGCCTGTGAGTGCTTCGGCATCATGTTCAATGAGCAGAGAGAAAAAAAAATGACAGGTGCTTTTACGTCAGAAAACATTGCTGGCTTTGTCACTCGTTCTTTTGAAAATGTGTCGCTTGAAGGGTTTTAATTATCACATCAAAGTGCCTAAGATGGCAATGCTGCTATGAAGTTCTTAAATAATTAGCAATAGCAAATATTTCATTTGGCGAGAAATTTATTAACAGCTTTTAAAATAAGAAAATCACTTTATAGATCATGTAGTTTATTATGCAAATTAATGAGCTGTCATTCATACAAAGTGTCCAATGTTTCTGAATATAGGTCATCAATGGAAATAAGCTGCTATGTTATTGATCAGAGCGCATTTTATCAGCTGCAAGTTAGCCAAAATTAGCAGTGATACCTTCACTGCGGCTGGTTTAAACCAATGATTCAGACCTCTTTAAACATAAACACTGACTTAAAAAAAATCATCCATTTAAAGTTTAAAAATAATGTAACATATATTTTTATTGGTAAAACAGGAGCCATTAGGAACTCGAATATCTCAGGGCTTCATGTAGTCGTGTAGGTTTAATGGTAGAAAGATATTAGATTCAACAGCAGAGCAGTTTTGAACAAAGCTTCAAAAACGTTCGTGAAACTGGAATTAAACTGAAGCCTTCAGTTGTATTTACAAGAATGCGCAAAAATGAGCAACAAATAAAAAATACCGCCTCTACCTGCCCCATCCATTCATTTCTGCCAGGTTTGTCTTTTGTCTGCTAATACACTAAGAGCATTTTCCCCCTCAGTGACTTTACAATCAGCTGAGTCGTATTTCACCTGCCCTCTGAATCCTGCGTCTGCTTTTATTGTTGTTATTATCCAACACTTAGCTTTTATGGCTCTTCCTGACAAATCCTTTGCAATAAAGTCATAATCCATTTATGAAGGGGCCTAACTAATCAATTAATGAAAATTGGACCTACAAAGGCAGGCCGAGGGGCCATTGATTGAAAGTGTCTGTGTGGGGCCGATGAGCCTGTTAAAATACTTGTTAACACTCAGGAATCAAAGAGCTGAAATGGAATTGCTTCTCTAGCAATTAGTTTATTGATTTAATCAAGGGTCTTTAATGTAGGGGGTGAAAGTGTGTGCACAGAAGTGGGCCGGATATATGTGTGTGTGTGTATTTGGAAGGGGGGTGCTAGGTGATATGCTCTCCTGGCCAATAAAGCAGGGATTTGTGTTTGACTCTGCCCTTAAAGAAACAGATGACCCAGCTGAACTGTAATACTTCAGAGTCAACTCTTGATCTCACTTTTGTTTCTCAGTCTGTCTCAAAAACGTATTCTGTTACATTGGAAATGACTGATTGGGTAGAAACCACAATGAGAATAATAATAATAACATCTTGATTCTTAATTTTTAATAAGAAGTGGAAATGATTGAGAATTAAAAGGGGGCAGAAGGTCATGCTGGATATGGAAATATTTTTTTTCTCTTCACTGCTTTCTTTAGTAAATACTTAAAATCGGGCAAGTTTGTCTTTCCGTTGCATTACTGAAGCTTCTTGCGCAACAATTTTGGGAGTCCAGAGGCCTATAAGTAGCTGTACAAACATGGTCACTCTTAATTTTTCTTCAGTTTCTCTTCTGTTTATGTCATACTAAAATACGAGATTTGTTTTCCCATCTCAATGCTAATCTTTCTGCCACAACAATTTTGGGAGTCGGGTTTGGATTTGAACCAGACAACCATTTTGGATTCTTGTTTCTTTCCTTTTCTTTTGCTCCTTTTCTTTTCTTATCTTTATATATTTTTTATATTGCAGGTTTTTTTGTTTGTTTTTGCTACAGATCTGGGGGCTTATCCAGGATTTTTTTTTTACCTATGACATTTTCACCGAGACTTAACTAGTTAGCAGTCTAATCATGACCAGGATGGTTTATTTTCATTTTTAAAAATAATTACTGAAGTTTATGCCTCAATAATCTTTTTTTTGGGGGGGGAGGTCAGTCTTCTCCCACCTCTGTAGATTGAAAGATGTGATGCATTTACTCACTAGCATAGGGCGAGTTGCCTGCTGATCCATTGAGGAAGTTGGGTGAAGTGCCCAGGGTTGCCATGCCAGAATTAGCGTAGCCATTCATGCTAGTGGAGACAGAGCTGTAGCTGCCCTGCTGAGGAGTGGAGCTGGGGACATAACCATGAGGGGACACACTGCTTGTACTTCTACTGAAACCTATGGACAGGGAGAAAAAAAAAAGGAAAGACAGAAAGATTTGTGTTAGATGGTAAAGCAGATGGAGGGAAAATAGAGAAAGATTTCATGCAAGCCTGCCAAGTTCTCAACTCCGTACAAGACTGATGGATGCAGCAATATGAGCCAACAAGATTTCTTAAAAAAAAAAAAAAAAGAAAAAAACTCTTACACAACATATGGCAAAGCACGAAAGCAATGAACAGAGTGGAAGAAGAATGATATTAGAGATCCGACAACTGAAACAAGAGGCCTTTAACCCTGCTGGCTCCCCTCCAGTTTTAGATGCATTGACAAGGCAATTAACACTAAAGTGCTTCCACAGCCTTGCTGTAATTTATAAAGAATGAAGCCTGTATTTCTGATAGGTTGGAGAGCTCCTTCTCTTGAAGGAGTGAGGACAAGGTGGACAGTGTAGTAAGGAAGACGATAAATAGACTTCTCAGGCTCAACGTGCTGACGCCGGAGGAAAAACAGCTGGAAGTGAAAGTATTTTTCTTTTTTCTCTTTTATTACCGTTGTCTTTTTTTTTTTTTTCTCCAGCGCACTACTCTTCCATAATTAGCATCCATTCTCCCCCATTCTCACCTCACATGATACAAGCTACGGTCTATGATATAGGCAGCTGACCTCCCTTGTTTGCCTCGTAGCTGCAGATGTTTCCAGATGAAGACGGAGGGCAGAAGAAGCTCTTTGGAATTATTGAGACGCGATCCAGAGGCAGGTCCATCCGCTCTCCTCTCGCTCCCCTGATACACGTGATGAATCACCACTGACTGCACCCACATCTCTCTCTGTCAGACAAGGGCCGACCCCAGTCTGATATACACACCCTAAGGGCCCACTCATTTTTCTCTATCGTACTCCATCCATGACTCTCTTTTTCTCCATTCCTCACTCTTTCACAGCCATCCTTTGCTCCTTTCAAGTCCCCCCTCCCCACCCCGTCGTTCCCACTGCCGCCCGCCATCCCCGCTCTCCTTCTCCTGTCCCGCATTTTAAAGGTTTTCTTCGATGCTCCACGCTCTTAAATCAACCCCCCGCTATATTTCCCACATGAAAAATAAAATTTCCATTGCACTACTCATTTTTACTATCCGCCTCAGAAAGAGGAAAATAAATTAGACTCCTGTCACTTTTCCCTCCGTGTCGGGCTTTAACCATTTCTCGCTGCGCTCCGCTCACCCTGATTGGCCGTTTGTGCCACCTCCGACCCGGTGAAGGAGTTTACGGCCATCATGCCGGCGTGAACGGAGCTGCTGCCCAGACTGGCGAGCTGGTTGTGCCCCCGCGGCACTGTCGTGTAGAGGGCCTCTGCGATGTCCGCTGCTCGTTTTAGAATCATCTCCTAACCAGCAGGAAGAAAAACAAACCAGCTCTGGTTACTAATAGGAAAGGAATTAGACAATTATTACAGTGGTAATTGGAAAGTGCGCCTTCTTTTAATTATAGAGTCTTAAATCTCAGCGCGTAATAGAAATGAATCAGTTTTTGCCAGTTTGTAAAATGTTTTTAATCTAACCTCAAATGTAAAAAAATAAATAAATAAATCACACATCATCTATTTCAAAAAACCCACAAACTTCACTTTTGACTTTAGAATACTTTGGTATACAGCGAAATAAACCCAAATCATCACACATTCATCACCGTGCTTAAAGGCTAATAAGGGATATTTGTGCTGATATTTTGAGTTTCTACTTCTCTAATCACAGAACCGTCAGTCATACATCAACATTAGTTTTATTTGACCAATGGAAATTCTTCCAGAAGTCTTTTGTTCATTAATATTCAATGTTATTTGTTTAGGCTCGTTGTGATTTTACTGTCATTAGCTCTTGAGTTTCTCTGAGCTTTCTGAGTTTCAAATTGGCAACAGCTTCAAATGTTTTCCCACAAATCCAAGCGAAGCTGCAACATCATATCTAGTTTTTGCCACATGCTTTTGTATTTTAGCTTGATTCTTGTTCATATTTAACGGTCCTTTACGACAATATGGAATCTGCTGTCCGTTTCTGTACATGCATTTTAAATCAGCAAAAGATCAGATCGTTTTTATGGAGCCCTCATACGGCATGGGATTTTCAAAGTATCAAAACAAACAAACAAAAAAAAGACAACCTTTTCACAATTTCATTATATTAGCGCAATAATTTGTCTTTCTTAAAAGCAACAAAAAACATGACTTTTCCTCACAGTTTTGTAAAGTTCATATTTCATCACTCCTGTCTACCATCTAAAGTTAGTTTTCACTTTACTTCTTCAGCTTTTCTCCTAGTCTGTGATAAAAGAGATGAGATACTCCCATTTGCACCACATCTAGCGTGAGACACCAGTCTTGTTATCACAGTACGATAACAATCTCACTATATCACAGCATTAACGCAAAACACAGCCATCTACTCTTCCATAATTAGCATCCATTCTCCCCCATTCTCACCTCACATGATACAAGCTACGGTCTATGATATAGGCAGCTGACCTCCCTTGTTTGCCTCGTAGCTGCAGATGTTTCCAGATGAAGACGGAGGGCAGAAGAAGCTCTTTGGAATTATTGAAAATGCAAAGCAACAACAATTTCTATTTCTGGTATTGGCATTACAGGTCTAATGCCAATACCTACAATATTTCTTTCACTCTTTGTTTTCTATGCGCTGACTTAAGCAAAAATAAGTCAGTGCATATTTTCCACTCCAGTGGAAAAATCCACTAAAGTGTTTGGTGTGGAGAACAATCTGCCTTCCAGCTGCGTAGAAAATGGTAGTTGGTAGTTTAGTCAGGATATATGTGTAGGTAACTAGCCTGCAGTTGTCTGCTTTATAGCATTGGAGTGGCAAGTCGTTCACTCTTAGTAGTCCAGGCCATGACTCTCCATCAGAGAGAGTAAAGAAACAAGTGGGGGAGGGGAGGAGTGGGTTAGCATTTCTCTCTGCTAACCCTAAATCTCTTCGAAACTTTCTTTGGCATCTGATTCACAGGAAATTAAACAAGAGAAACTGTGTGAAAATCAACATTCCTGCAGTTTAAGGTTCTTTTAATGAACCATTAAAGTGAGGAAGGGACCGGCATTTTCTTTGGCTGTATGGAGTAAAGAGTAACGCAGCGCTGCCTTTCCCCCCACTTTCACTCAGCTGGCTGCGGAAGGCAACCAAACCTTTCCATGCTTCCAAGACAAACAAACGAGCCTATCAGGAAATATTTACAGTTGCGGAAAAGATGGGAAGTCATGTCAAGGAAGCTGAACGAGCACCATCCACTTTTATGCTAAAAGTAATTAGATCATATTGTATTTCAATTTTATGCATAAATAAAAGAATGCCATGAAACCACGACACGCCTCCTTTAGGTTATCGTGAGATTCTTGTGTTTTTGTGTAAGTGTGGTTGTGTCACCTGGTTATTGTGAGGCATCCCGTACAAGGCCTCCACCAGGTCGGCGGCTCTCTTTAAAATCACCTCCTACATGCAAACAAATAGAGAGAGACAGAGAGAAACAGAGAGAGAGAGAGGGGAAGGGGATTGATCAGGAGCGTGACGGCTCAAAGAGTTCAGTCACTTTTATTACGTTTCACTTCTTACATTATGCTGTGAATGCAGAACAGAGAGTGGCAAAGAGAGGAGGGGGGGAAGAAGCAGACAGAGGCAGGGTGAGGAAGAGAAATGGGCCTATCCCAGCACTTTGTTACCAGCCAGGGCAGTTTGGGAGAGGAGAGGGAAGATACTGTTATCAGTGAATAAAACATGAGCCTATATCTCTCTATCAGTCAACCATCTTCTGCATCTACTTCCCTCCTTTTTTTCTTTTTTATTTCTTGTCACTGATGGATCGTGACTCCGGTGCGCATGATCACGCATCAATTTCATTTAACACAACATATCATCAGGTTGACGGCTACACAACCACCCCCAGTCAGTGGCAACACTCTCGTCTCCTGGCCTGTATTAACCCCGGTAATGATCCGAGTGAATGGCCCCCACATCCACTTTGTGTGATAAATGTAGAACATCATTGCTCAGGTGAAAACCGCCGAGCGGAATTTCCCACATCAAACATTTATCCTAACGCAGTGTTACCGCTCCCCCCCCACCACCGCCGCCGCCGCCGACCCCCTCTCTCTTCTCTCCGTCTCTATTCCTTTCCCCTCCCTGAGTGGATGAGTGTGTGACTCCAGGCAGTCGTTATATATGTGTGTGCATGTGATGGAGACACCTACAGCCCTACAAAACCCTTTTTAAAAGTTAATGTGCCGGGGCCAGGATATATGCTGGAGGTGCGACAACCAGAAAATTGCAGCCCCCGCCCTCCCCGCCTCCCTCTAGTTTCTTTCTCTCCCTCTTTCTTTTCCACACACACGCTGTGCGTTATACTCTCCTGAGTGTATCCCTCGCTGTGAACAAGCCCCGAAGCATGTGTGCTCTCTGTTCCGTGACACACCGCCTTTCAATCAGACCTCATATCAAACTCCCCCTCCCCTCCACCCACCACTCCCCCCCACACACACACACGCACACACACACGCATACGCGCAGCCGCACACATGTGGAAGCTGTCGAGCACGCCCGAGACATGACGAGAGGGTCAGCAAAGCAATAAAGATTGTAGAGCGCTGTCCGAGGTGCTAAATTCACTCAATAATGGGAGCGCTGCCTCTGTGTTAACCTCCCATTACTAGCACTATCTTGGGGGGGGAGGCGGGGAGGGGGAGGAGGGGGAGACCAGAGAGGAGGCCTGCTTCAGGTGATTGAGAGATGTAGAGGCCCTAGGAAGGTAAGTGGTTCTTTAGTATGTATGCGCCGCTCTTCGCCTTTCCTTTCTCTCTGCTTTTCCTCCACGCCACACGCCTCCCAGGGATTGCTAGATAGGTAGATGGACGGATGGAGGGGAAAGAGAGGGATGAGGCAGAGGGGAAGAAGAGGGGGGAAATGAGGGAAGTGTGAGGCATTAGGACCCAACCAGATCTGCAGCTGGAGTGTTAACAGTGTTCCGGGAGGACACGTGAGCGCTCGGTCACTTAACGTCTGCGCATTCACCCCCCCCACGTCCCCCCCGCGCCCTCCCTTCCCCACCTGTGTCTCCAAACTACTTTCTTTCGTCTCCCTCTTCTATTAATCACTCTCTCGTGGTCCTGCGCCCCGTCTGTGCCCATCAGCCTCTCGTTAGCCGGGGATCTGTCCAGTGGCTAAACGCGATTAGGCCGAGCTCCAGAGTCGTTCTGATAAACAGATAAATGTGGTTAGCTCTGCCGCTGTAAGGGGAGACCATTTCCTGGGCGCAAGGGTCTCTTCCCGTAAAGTCAGGCCCACAGAGACGTCAACAGGAAGGGGAACCTGATCCAGAGCAGAGCCTGGCCCCCGTCTGGAGGGCCGGTCACTCATTAGCAACACCCAGACGCCCACAGCTTCTGCTGAACTCCATGCAGTCCAGCTACCTAGTCGCTCTCACAGTCTGGCTATTACCTACAGCAGAGTGTGCGTGTCTGAACCTGGTTTTTATATTCTTGTGGGGACCTATTTCTGTCTACAATGTGGGGTTGTGGGGACTATTGCTCTTTGTGGGGACATTTTCTTGGTCCCCATGAGGGGAAAAGCTATTTTGGGGTTAAGTTTAGGGCTACGGTGTGAATTGACTTTTGGTTAGGGTTAGGCATGTGATGGGTAAGTATAGGGTAAAAGTTAAGCTGTAGAAAATGAATGGAAGTCAATGTAATGTCCCCCCAAGATATGAAAACACCACTGCATGTATGTGTGTGTGTGAGGTGTCTGGTTGCTTGCTCCCCTTTTAACATGCTCAGAGTAAGCTTCTTCATCCCTTTACAAACTGACAAAGGAGGTTTGACAAAGAAACCGTGCCTTGAAAAATTACTCACACCTGATACAACATTACTTATACCTATGAAGTTTAAGTGAAATAATACATCCTGGTTTTTCAAAGTAAAAGTTACACTCCTAAATAAAATGTATTGCAATAATTGCTTCTAAGATTCACTTGATTGTGATGCGTTAAACAATGGGACAGTTTAGATCAAAGTATATGAATGACTCAGTTTAAGTCCAAGCCTAAAGGCACTTGAGAATTTGTGAAAAAACTTGAAAACTGATCTTTTAAGACGCCGTCTTTTCAATCAGATTGAGTGCAAACTATGGTGCACAAGAATGAACAAACCTTTTAATAGCTTTAATCGGACAAATGTGCAAATTTTCAACTTCTATGAAAACTTTGTCGAGACAATGTGACTGTATGTAGATCCAGAAGTTGCCTGCATGTTCCCCTCTCCTGCCCAACTGAGATGATTGAGGCCAACAATTGGGAGAAGTGTGGTCAACAAAGTGTTATTACCTCAATAAAGGCGCAAATCAATAGCTCTGAAATGAACAAGCAGGCCTGCCAGCTACCGCTGTTCATTTAGAAAGGAAAGAGACACCACCAAGTGAGGGAGAACGAGACGGAGTGGGAAGAGGAGACGGATGGATGGATACAAAGACATTTAGAGAGATACGGGGGGTTGATAGGCTAAAGACCCGAACTCAACGGGACAAGCCGCGCATCCACCAGACACTCCGCCAGGATCAGCAAGGAGTTCTTTATCTTCCCTCTTGCATCTACCTGAGCTCTTCATCCCTACCTCCTGGCCACTTCCCTCCACCCGGTGCACATGTGCGCGTGTGGACTTCTTTTAGTGTGCTCTGCTCTTGTGGATGTGTGCTGGAAGTAATAAAGTCCACCCGGGGTTGACTTCGATCCACTGACCCAGCAGGAGGTAGGACTGGACAGCTATGATGGATCACCTAACCTGCTTCTGCCTCAGCCTCCTTTCTTCCCTCTATTCCTCTTTTCCTCCCCTCACCTACCCCTCTTTGCCAGTCGAAATGACCTTACACTCGGTGGAAGAATAAATGGAGCTGCTTTTTGTTTGTTGTTCCTGTTAATTATCTCCGTCTGCGGAAAATCTCCATAAACAGTCCCCGGCAAAAGCATTCAGAGCTGTTTAACTTTTTGCATTTTGTCCTGTTAGAAGTTATTTCCATTTTATATTACAGACTAACACTAAGTGGTTCACAGATGTGAAGTTGAAGGAAAATGGTACATAGTTTTCAAAAAAACAAACAATCAAAATCTTTTAAAAATATGGCATAAGATATGACCTCGACTGAAACACCTTTCTCTGAAATCACAGTTGACATTTTTTGCTCACTCTTTAAACTCAGTCAGATTGGTCGCCATTTGACTTAAGTCTGGACTTTGATTGGACCGTTCTAATCACACTTTTTTATTGTGGGGTTGCTGGCTCCTATCTCAAGTGGCCACCAGGCGAGAGGTGATGTTAAATCTCAATTAAGTGGCCAGTTCATCACAGGACAACACTGAGCAATACAGGACAAACAACTACGCACAATGACCAATTGACCCAGCAGTCACATTTTGAACTGAGGGAAGAGTTTGATCACTAATATTCTCAGAATCACTGAGATTTAACAATAGAATTTAAACTGACAATAAATTACAAATTGGTGGGACTTTAAATATCCAAATGTTCCAAAGGGTGGCTTATTAACAGGTGTGAGGGTGAAGTGGTCTGAACAAAAAGCATGCCAAGCTTTTTAAATTTTAGATTTCTGTGCAACCTTAACTCCTCGTGCACAACTGTGTGTTTTTCTATCACAGAAAATCCCAATAAAATAAAAACTTCAAGGGATAAGAACAGTTATGAAAGGAATTGCTCCATGACACCTCGTGCATTCTGTAGTCTGTCATGCATGTTCGACTGTCTCCAAAGAACTAACTGCGCGTGAGGACACACCGCCCTTTGCTATTTCTATGAAACTCAAGACGTTTTCAATACATCTCATGTCTTCCAGTTATACCACGTCAAACTCCTGTGGAATCATTTCACTGGGCAAGCAGTGGAAGGACGGTAACACGAGAAGAGTGCAGAGGCGCCGTACCTTGGGTAATCGCTCCTGGTCTCCAGGGTGTCTGGGGATGACCTTCTGTAATCTCTGGAAGCCGTAGTCTATTGTTGGCTCGTTTAGTGCTGAAATAAAAAAAACAAACAAACAAAAAAAAACAAAACAACAATACATAAATAAAGCTTTAAGTCTATGAGTCTTGATAAGAAAAAACACACAAGGTTTAGCCGAGAAACATGACAGGACGCGTCCCGGACACCTGACTTAATCGAGCGAAAACGTGAAACCAAACGTGGCACAAACGTAGGTATTCTCCGCAAGCTCTGGTGTGTGTCTTTGTTAGCCTGTGATGTAATGAATCTCTCTCTGTCTCCTGCTTTGGTGGTTAATAAAAAGACTGTCAGGAAACATGCGGGGGTGAATACATTTGTGTGCATGACTGTCTGTGTGCGTGTGTGTGTGTGAATCTTGAGGTCTTGCGTTGATCAGCGACTAATATAAGCAATTACAGAGCTTGGTTCCAATATAACAAAGGCTTGATCGCTCCGGGGAACAAGCTAAACACATGCACACACACACACACACACACACACACACACACACACACACACACACACACACACACACACACAACACACACAGAGTGAGCTCATCCTGACGGCAGGGAGAAAGCACTCTCTCTGCATGCTGTGGTCGTGCAACGGTAATTGAATATGAGAAGATTTACCATGAATATTTAAACATTAGAATAAATACAATGAAGATCTGAGGCATACAGTACAAACACTTCAGAGGAGGACTGCTGCTGGATAAGTGCTCTCTCCACATAATTCATTCCTAATGTACTGTCTCTGCCTTTCTCCCTGTCTCCCTGTGCTTCCGAACAGTCTTAGCTCTCTCCTGAGCCGCCTTGGAAGTCAACGTGAGGTCTTGTCTACTTTTCAGGGGAGCGTCCCTCCCTTCGAGGTTGCTGCGTCTCAGTCGCCCGAGTGCGCTCGGGCTCGTATTTGTGCCAGGAGACAAAGAAAAGCTACTATTATTCGCTGGGAATTGCCTTGGTGCGTTTGTCCCATCCGTCTGTTTTCCCTGTGGGTCGCAGCTTGGATGTTTCCTGAGGGCTGATGCCTCACTCGCCTCACATCTGAGCAGCCAGGCTGACTAGGCGGCCCCAAGAAAAAAAAAAAAAAAAAAAAAAGGCCCCCAGAGGGTATGAGTACAAGCTGTCCTGCTGGACCTCTAGTGATTTCACCATTGCTTCACTCCTATACACGCAACCACACACACACACACACACACACACACCCGCACACACACACACACACACACACTCTTGAACCAAAGACAGGAGCAAGAGTAGGTGATGCTCTCCTTTAGCAACACAAACATATTTGGACAGCTCTCCCTGTGGACTGCTCCCAGTAATCCATAAGAGTGAATGAAAGGAAAGGTGAATAGCTAGAAGCAAAGACGCCAGAGGGAAGAAAGAGCAAAAGTCCCGGTGCCAGGGGCAGGCTCAACTTCCCAAGAAGGACGCACATTAGAGGCTGCATGATCCGATGGATGAAACAAAACACAATGACACGATCGCATGCAACAAATACGGCGTGAATTATTGCCGGGGACAAATATTTGACATTACTTCCCCCATTGTCTGATCTCCGCAAAGCCTAAAGGAGGATTTTCCCTGGATTAGGACCCACCAGAGTCGGAGGAGAAAAGAGTGTGTGTGTGGGGGGGGGGATTGTTCCGGCAAAATCCTCTGTTTCGTCTCAAAGGCTTTTGTTTTTATGATGAATTTTTTATCAGTTCTGCTCAATGTGCCAAATGAGCCTCGAGTGAACAATAGCATAAAAAACCCTAGGACATACAGGATACCCCTATTACAAATAAAGACACAATTTTGGTAATTGAGAGAGGAAACTATATTGTCTCTGCTCGTTTTCAAGGGCCATAAACCAGAGGAGGTGTGTGTGTGTGTGTGTGTGTGTGTGCGTGTGTTTGTGTGTGTGTGTGTGTGTGAGGGCGGGGGAGACGAAGCACTTCGCTAACTACTTTTGCTCCATCTCTTTAGGGATTATTTGTTGCCTTTTTTATGCCCTTACAGGTGCATCTGCATGAATTAGAATATCTTTGAAAAGTTCATTTTTCTCAGGAATCCAGTTCCTGAGAAAAATGAGTGGTAGCCTTTTAGTAATTTGTTGCACAGAAAGTGATTCAGATCAAGCTACTATTTCTGTTCATTTTGATGGCCAAAAATTGAATTCCTCAAAATATTTGAAGATCACATAAGGTAAATAAAAATGAGTTTTAATACGTATATTTCATGAAATGCACAGAAAGGGAAAACACTGCTGACTTGACCGTTGTCCAGCCAGCATTTTGTAAGCACCCCTCATAAGGAAGGCATCCTTTAAAAAGGTATTGCTGAAGAAACTAGCTTCACTTTGCGCTCTCCTTGAAAACAAACCGAAATGTTTTGCTCATGTCTTTACTGTAGCAAGCCTTTATTGACATATTCTCCTGAATAACTTCTGATTAAAATCAAAATGTTGCTGTCTACAAGTCTCCTGTAAAACATATCCTTCACAAACTTGAAGTTATTTATCATACGGCCTCCCGCTTTGTGACTTTTCACAGGAAAAAAAAAAAATCACTGGTTTCTTCCTATACCACGAAACTCTCACTAAGAAAACTCCTTCATATGTACAGTAATGACTTGATACCAATAAGAATAGTTGATGTTTAAGTTTCATCTGGTCACTCTTCTTCACTTCCCCCTCTTAAAAATTCTTTGATAAAAATTGCCCAACAAAGCTGTACCTTTTGTTCAGCGGCTTGATTTTATTATGTGACTATATTTGCTATTTACTTTAGTCTTTTCTGGTGTTAATAGTCTAAAATTTTTCTCTCTTTTGTTGTATAGTATGGTGTAATATTGTTCTTTTCCAGCTCTTTAATGTTAATGAGAATTGGTTCTCAGTCGATCCGGTTGGATAGGTGAAAGATTTCTTTTGTGTTTGTTTTTTTGGACAATGAAATTAATTAACTTTTCAGTGATAATCTTGCAAAGATGAATGTAAGATCTACGTTCAATATCTTACATTTTGCAGCAGAAGTTAGTGCTAGAGGGAAAAAAAAACAACAACTCCTTTGCTTGAAAGAAAAAAAAAAAGGAGTGGTGGGCTTCTGCACTCCGGGATTCAAAGCTCCCACTCTCCCATACAGGTATATTTATAATCCTTAGCTGTCGCTCTCCAGAAGAGCAAATCAAAGCCAGTAAAACATAACTGCCATAAATAAATGAATAGATGAGCAACAGCCCTGGACTGGAGGGATTCACCTAGCAATCACCCACATCAGATCAGATCAATGCTCATGGAAATTTCATGAAGCCTAGAATCCACATCGCTTCATATTTCACTATAATAACCCACAGAGCCGCAGGGGGAGTGCGTACGAAGAGGTGAGGGGGGGAAGGGGGGAAGGAAGGGAAGGAAATAAAGCCAGGGTGTTGAAGGGGGAAGTGGGGGGGACTGGAGAGGGAGGCATTGAGAGGGTGAATGTTGGGTGCGTACGGAGAAGGTGGGAGGATAATTGAGAAATCAGAGCAGTCCAGTCGTCCTGGAAGCTGAAAAGTCAGCGCCCGGTTGCCCCGTCTCCGCGGCTTGTGTCACAGCGCTGTGTGTGCCGGGAGGTGAGTGGGTAGGGTAGTTGCAGGGTTAGGTAATTGGCTCTGAGGCTTGATGTTAACACCTTAACAGGCCCTCAGACGGCGGGGTAAGGAGCTGATCATATCACAACCTTCTGTTTCTCTCCCCCTCCTCCCTCCCCCTCTCTTCCCTCCCTGTCCTTCCCTCCCCTCTGCAGTCTCCCGTGCTCAGGTGTGATCTCATAAGCGCTGCTTGGCGATCGATGCCGCCAGTGGCAGGGGGTTCAATAGCCCTGAATTACGGCTTCATTTCTGCCCCCATCCCCTCCTTCCCTCCCCTCCTTTCCTCCTCCTCACACAGATGAGAGCTGCCCACTAACACCCCCATCCCACCTCCCCCTTTGCCTTCCTTCTCACTCACACACACTCACACACACACATAAGAAACACCCCCACCAACTACTCACAATCCAGATCAATACCTTACAATCTAATTTTTATCCATTTTTCCATAAACCCTGAGATTGCGTTTATTTGCAGAATCCGACAAGCTAAATAAAGCATCGCTTGAACATGTCAGGGAGACTAATGCGTGGCTGGAAATTCATACAGAGAAAACAGATGAGTGGAGCTTTTCGCTCCTAAAGGAAGGGAGAGGCTGAGCCCGACGGGAAGAGAGAGAGAGAGAAAGAGGGGTGGGGTGGGGAGGTGGGAAAAGATGGAGATTCTACAAATCAATGGAGGTGAGGACGCTGCTAGAACGTAAGCCCTAATTATCTGTTGCAAAAAGTGCATGTCGACAGTTAACAATACCTGACAGCTAGGAGCCTCACAGGGAGAATGCAAATTTAAAAAAAAAAAAAAATCCAGATAGAAACTGTGCGCTTGAATTAAGACATAATTATATAAAAAAAAGTAAGAAACCTTTCCCTCTGGTGAAGGCGGCTCATTTTCAGCAGGGTATAAAATAATCTACATCCAAATTCATTTACATCATCATCATCATGGAGCAGATGTTCCCATAATAAGAAGGCAGCATGCTAAAGAGGGAAGACAAGCCACATGGTGCAGAAAATTAATCTCAATCTCAAATAGAGGTGTGAGTTTTGTTGCAGTTAGGCACCAGGAATGTATGCGGCTCCCTCGGCTGGCCCGGTTTCCAGCAGCTGTAAGACTGGGCCGGTTTAATCAACAGCAGGCATCCGCCCAAGCTCAATAAAAGGCAGCATTCACAAATGGGAGCGGGACGAGTAATTGACCACCTCACGGTCGAACCCGGCTTTTATTGCCAGATGACATGTGCGTCGTCAATGCGATGTGGGGGCATCGCGAGTTTATATGTGGATGTGTTTATCTGCGGGATGTTATCTTTAGCCATGCATAAAAAAATAAAAAAATAAATAAAATCCTGCATATTTTCTGCTGAAAAAGTTGCATCGAATTAATCCAAGCTTTCCCTGGTTTGATTACAAAGTGAAACCTTGTATTGACAGCGCTTTGGAAAAGCATTCATGCCACTAGGACCTTTCCGATGTTACAATTACAAGCTTAATTATGCTTCCTTGAACTAGTTAGAGCAGGTCGCCGAGTGACACAGAACATGTTCATTGTAACGTTTTCATAAAATCATTCTCGGATAATACAATTTTAATTGTGCCTTTCAGAATTAGCTGTTTTTGGGGCCTCCTGTCACTTTAAATTCAAGCAAGCTGCTGCTGGCCACGCCCACTCAACATGTACATTTGCACTTCATAGCATATTTTTTTCTTTTACTGGCTCTAGTGGCCTTTATTTGATAGTTAATTGACAGGAAAGTTGGTAATGGGAGATGAGGAAAGACATGCAGCAAAGGTCGCCAGGCTGGGAATCAAACCTGTGACAGCCGCGTTGAGGACTAAGGCCTCCATACATGAGTTGTGCTTAACCCCTGCGCCACCACAGCACAACCTTAATAGCATCTTTGACCCTGAGTCGGATCCAGGAGCAGAAGAAGTGAAGCCTCCAGCACAACAATCAGAAACAGCAAGTTGTTTATGAATTGCAAGCCAACAACAAAACACTTGTCTTTTCCAGCAGCCATTGCAACCGGCACACAGAAAGCTGGGTTCACCTGCGGTTTCTGCTAATTGTGATTGAGAAACGACTCGTTTTCCAGACACCTACAAACATCAACTTCAGCTAAATATTTTACTGTTAAAATTTAGGAAAAGGGAAAATGTGGCATATATTGATATTCACCCCTCTTTAATCTGATACCCCTAAATAAAACCCAGTGTAACAAATTGCCTTCAAAAGTCAGGTGGGAACATCTGTTGATAGCACAACTTTTATTTGTGAACTCCATAAATGTGGCCTTAAAAAGTCTTGTTTTCCAAAAGCCACATAGGTAATCACTCAAAGATTGATCTGGTCAGACTAAAGTGAACTGTGTAAACACCATGCCTGCAGGTAAACATGGTGATGGCAGCATCATACTGAGATGAAGCTTTTCCTAAGCAGGCAAATATGATGAGAAAAATGAAGGCGCTGAACTCATGGCAGTTCTTGGAGAAATCCCGTTTAAAGGCTGTAAGAAACTTGAGTCTCAGTCAGAGGTTCACTTTTTATGAAGAGAGCCACCCTAGAAATACACCACAAGTCACAATGGAAAGCATTTTCATGAGGTGGTGTGGCCCAGTCAAATCCTTAACCTAAATTCAGCTGAGAGTCCCTGGTAAAATTTGAAAATCTTGCCACAGTCTCAATATCCAGTGAGAGGAATGTTGTGAAAGAAAAATTAGGGGGATGTATTTCATAAGCATTTCATGCAAATTTCCAATAAAATATAGCAATGTTCGCTATTATAAGGAGACAAAATGCGGAAAAGTTCAAGGACTGCGAATGCTTTCGCAAGGCACTGAGACCTAGCGTTATTTTGGAGTTTGTGAGAGCATCTTCATGCTTGCATCACACCCCTTGGCATTATCTATGCTTCCCAACAGAACATGCAGTGTTCTAAAATGACAGGCAACTGACTGCCTGAGCTTCCTCTACTCCTAAAACTAATTTAGAGCTCAGAAGGCAGAAGCTCCGCAGAGACGGGGGAAGGATGTCAGCGGCAGCTGGTTTAAATTCTCTTCTTGACTTTTGTCTTTTTTCCTCTCGCTGTCCCCGCTCCTCCTGGCTGCGAGCTGACTGATGTTTCCACCACACCTAATCTGCACTCATTGCTGAAAAACCACCCCTAATGTTTGCGTGGGCGCGCGTGCGTGCGCGTGTGCGAGCGTCACCGGCAGCCCTTAATGTGAGCCAGCAGAGCCTTTTAATATCAGCAGAAGCCGAGGTGGAAGCGGCACACAGACAAGGTTGCATACTGAGGAGGGAGGGGGATTGCCTTTTCAACGACACGGGCGATTCATCAACTCTCCCAATCTGAGGCCGGCATTCCAGCCCTGCACACAAGAACGTGTGGACACGTGGGTCCTGCTGGTGGAGCATTATCGCCTCGTATTGCATGGAGAAAAGAAAAGGGAGCGCTTCCTTGATGAATGTTGCGACGACCCAGTGAAGAGGTGATACTCAAGCCAACATGGAGTTGCATCTGTACCCAGAGGAGGAGGAGGATGTAGATGGAGGCGGTGGGGGGGGGCAAGCAATGACCTGATAATAAGAGAGGGGGATTAGGGAGAGCTCTCAGCCCCAGAGGTGGGTAAGGCAGAGGGCAGAGAGTGGAACAGAAGAGGGATAAAGGGATAAAACGACAGAGGAAGAGCAGGGATTGGAAAAAAAAACAACAACATTCTTTTATTCTTATCAGTGGATAGCTTAATTGCCTTTGATGATTCTAATTGAAGCTTTTGGAAGTCTAATGACAGAGGAGTCCTCAGAGACGGCAGGAAACACATTACTGTAATAGCTTCTCAGCGATTCTCCTCTGCACCCAAAGTTCCCTCAGTTGTCCCGTCTATCCAGAGCGACAGTCCAATTTTTGTCCAGCTGGTGGCTCTAGCTGCGTGCTGGAGTATCGATAATCATGCAGCGGAAGGTGTGCGGCAAAGAGAAAACACAAAGAAAGGGGTTATGAGGGTAGCATGTTTGCAAAGCAGCAGTAGCAGCAGTATTGGGTATGTGTTGACTTAATTAGGTCTGTGAGCTGCTCGCTTTCCTCTCCTCAGCAGAAGTTGATTAGCAATGCCAGCTGTCCCCAATGTAATTCGGAGCGTGCACACGCGTGCGCGCACGTGGAATATACGAGTGCATGCGAGTCTGACGCTGCTGGGCTGCGTTGATGTGTGTTGATGTGTGTTTATGTGTGCGCCGTGGCTGCCAGCTGCCACACGGCGCTGCCAATCCTCTATGATTAGTACCCACTGGCAACTGGGCTCAAACTGGTGCCAAACAGACCCAGGAGGGTAACGTAGCCCACGGTAATCCTCCTCTCTCTCTGTCGTCCGCTTCTCCTCTCCTCCTTCTCTCGCATCAATTTTTTATTTTTTTTTTTTGTGTCTCTCACCCCGTCGACCATTTCTGGCTCTCGCTCGCGACGCTAAACGAGAGCAGGCTCCTTCTCCCCCTCGCGGGAAGTGGAACAATACAGAAGGTTGGGAGAGAGAAAGGTACAAATACCCGCTGAGGATGCGCAGCAGTGGCTAAAAAGGAAGTGTGAGAAAAAAAAAAAAAAAAGTCAGGCTGGGATCTGTGCCTCGCCACGGTTGACTGTGCCCTTGTGAAGATGTTGTTGTTGCTTGGCAAGCAGCTCTGTGGCGTCCGTGCTAGGCTCCAGGCGGATAACCTTGCAGCCTCTCACCTGTTGAGAGTCCTCTGTGCACCTCTGTGGCGGCCAAGAGGGCGGTGAGAGCGCGCAAAATTAGGGAGAAAGATGAATCCGCTCAATGTTTTTCGAAAAACTGAACGTGACGTTGTGATTGGACTGAAGATGGCGAGAAGAATGCAGGATTTGTCCGTTTTGGAGATGGACCAAGGAACTTGCTGTTGATCAAAAACCGGTGACCGGCTGGTCAATGCCCAAAAATCTGATGTCTATGATTCAGTGAATAGAGCGTATGTGCCAGGTTGCACTTCTGAGCAGCACACTCTTTAATATGAATGCTGACACAGAGGTTTGACAGTGTTTTCACTGTCATTGAGCTGTTTAAAAAAAAGCCAGTCAAAGAACAGAGATGAAAAAGGAAACCTAATCTTCTACGGGATATATAGACACAAGTCTATAGATTTGTAAATGTATTACACTCTTTTGGAAGTTGAGGCAATAATCTACATTTTCTAGAAAATAAACACTTAAGATCCTTATTTAGTAATGGTCCGATGCTAACTGCAGTAACCCCTAATATGAGCCGATAAAGACAGTTTAAAATGTCAACGCCATAAATCATTTGCCTTTGTTTTAAAACAATAGTAAACCCCCCCCCTTTTTTTTTTTTTTTTTTACAATGGCGGCTCTTTCACACACTTTGTTGCCTCCACAATAGATTTATGGGAGGAGGGCTAGAGAAAAAAAAAAAAACCTCTTTTAAACGCCTATATTGTAATTCTTAAAGACAAGTATCTGCAAAAAGAAAAAAATAAACTGTACAGAAGGGTCAAAGCTTTAAAATGAAAAAGAGATCGGAAATTGGTCACAAAATTGTGATTGGATAATCTCTGGCATTTATGAGTCCCACATGACTGGTGCACCAAAAGGCCGAAGGCGCACACAGACACTCCTGTATGCACTTCCTGTATACCCACACAGCTCTGTGTGTTTGGCAGCCTGTGAGGTGTTGGACAGCTCTGGCATGGCAAAGGCTGCACACCCATCTGCCCCTCCCGCCCTCCCTTCTTAGTAATGCAGTTACTTTTCAGCACGCGTGTGCCTCGAGTACATATGTGCAAAGACAGCAGAGCGTCCGATTGCAGCCTTTACCATAAATCCACGTAGCTGTGACTGATGGTTGTGGATAGATAGTGTTTTTTTCCTCTGTAATTAAGACACAAGATGTAGAGAAATGCATGGCGACTCGCACGCTCTCGCTCAGTTATGATTTTGTCAGATGTTGGCAATTCCAGTTGGGGCTTAGTGCCTAAGTCTATCAGTGGTTGAGATTACAGACAGATTTATGTGATTCGCGGGCTCCCCAGAGGACCTGCGGCCTCGCACTGGTTAATCACTGCTTCACATTCGCTCCTTCCCGCCGCTCTCTCACCGCACTGCTACATTTTTCAACGCAACACCAAAGCTTTTTGCACCCCTGCCGATAAAAAAAAAAAAAAAAAAAACGGCGTGAAACTGCTTCCGTTTTTTCTGAATCCCGTCTTCGACGGGGGTTAATTCTTGATAATCCCACTAATCAAAAGGTTAAACCTCCCCCCTGACCTTCGCTTGCTTCATAAAAGAGGGAAAATTCCTTTTCTCGTCAGATCAGCAGGCTTTTTTCTTTTCACTGAATTATCGAGTCGCCTTATTGAACTTTGAATTGTCTAGCGTGCATGTTTTTCTTCTCAGCACGGCGAAAGCACATAAAATGCACAACCTCGACAGTTTCAGCAGATACGGCCAAAAGGAGTGTGTCTAAAATAAGCCCGCGTGGGAACACGGTTTATCTGATTGCGCCTCGTCGTTCCGCCACGAGTTAAATCCCGGATGCAGGCAGGATGCGGCGTTGGTCGACCGCGTTATTGCGCTGCGGCCTGGTGTCGTTGTCGTTAGTGCATCAGTGGTACCTGTGTAGATGAAGCGTCCAGGTGTGCCTTTGCAGAACTGTTTCGATTTGTAGGACAGCGTGACTTCCACCACCCCTGGGATGTGCCTGGGCGGGGTCTGCACACGGATGGCGTGGGGAGTGATCAACTACAGAGAGGGCAGAAGGGAGGGGGGTTAATGAAATGAAACTTCATATCTTACCAGCCGCTCCTGGGAGTACTCTTGGATTGTCTGAGCCCCTCTTGTTTTGCAGCTTTGACTGTTTTTTTTTTTGTTTTGTTTTTTTTCCGGTATAATAAGCCTGAAAATGATGTGTTAGCGCCAAAGCCCTCAGGTGGCCTCATAGCCCAAGGCAATGTCACTGTGAGGCTTAGGATGGTTATCAGCGCTGACATGGGCTATGTAATAAGGATTCAAAAGCTGTTATCTGTTTATGAATAAAACACACTTTTTCCTCTGCTCGCACCTATTGAACAGCTTAAGTAAGTGCATAATATGCTTGTCCCCACTGGCCCCGTCTCTGTGTCTGTCAGCTGAAGCCATCCAGCCGCCGTTAGCCACATGAAAGCACAAAAAGGCTCACTTAGTGAGGCTCGCGTCGCATGCACGTGTGCATTCTGAAGGGTCTTTGAAGGAAACGGTATCATGACAAAGCGCAGATGAGACCTCATTGAGGGCTGGTTCTCTGCAGCGAGCTAGCACTCAAACGCTAGGAGCGCTCAAAAGCTATCAGTGCCGCTGCCAGCACTTTAAGCATGTGGATGCATGTGTGCGTTGCTCTTAACTGTCCCTTTCATTCCTCACTTAGCCAGGCTTTCATTCCACCATTGTCTGCAACCCGCCTCCCCCACGTCCCTCCCAAACTCACCCCCTCAGCGAGACAATATAGGAGCTTTTTATAGAATTATTCCTTTACTAAAGAGAAAGCTGTTTAGCTGCTCTGCCTTGCTGACCTTCAGTTTTTACACATACACTGCATTTACATTTTAGTCATGTGGCAGATGCTCCTTACAAAGGGATTCGTCCTGCGCGGCGTGCACACGCGTTTCAAGAAAGCGTTCTTTCAAACGCAGCCTAATAGATGGCAGGTAAGGAAGGAAGGAAGTGAACAGAGAGCGGCGCAGACTGCAGCCTGCTGCTCAGATTTTAAAATGGATGTGAAAAGTACTTACAGTTTGAAGTTACTTATTGCTTTTAATTGCTTATTAATCGTTTTGTTAGTGTTTCTTGATTGGTTCTTTCAATATTCAAGTTGTCGGTGTTTGTTTTTCTCCCACATAGTCAAAGTCAACGACAAGCAAAGACTTATTTTTATCTGTTCTCAGCAGTAGTGCGTTAGCAGAATGACTGCATGTAAAATTATCACTAATCGCAAATAAAGAACTTTGACACAGCTAAAATTACTGGCTTGGAAATTCAAATTTTCTGTGAAATACACCAAAAAAGGGTAATCTTACCAATGCATAATGTCCATCATCTTATTCTGCAATATTTTAAATTACTTGATTTCTATCTACTGCTTCAAGTCAGATTTTTATGATCTCTTGGGATTAAGGTAAAACAGATTTGGATATTTTTGGAGCTGATTCCACGCTTATTGTTTTCCTCTTAAATGTGTTGATGTCTATTTAAAGAGAGGAAAAATAAATTGTGTGGTTCAGCAATAAAAATACTTTAGTAACAAATTAATAAATCCAACAAATCCATTTCTAGAAGGAAGCCTTTAGTTAACATATAAATGTTTATCAACTTAAACAGTGACGGATAAATCTCATATTTGCTCTAAGATTAATCTCAGCACCTTTCCCATAAAATAACTGTAAAAAATATTTTCTTATGTGGGATGCTACGTAAATCTGCCAAGTAAATATTCTCAAATTAAAAAAAAAAGAAAAATGCTTCAGTGTGATATTATTTAAGTGCAATATATTTTTGTAATGACAGGTGAAGTGTGAAACAGGTAACTCACCTCACTCCAGACAAGCATTGTTCCAAAAATGACTTGGAGGCCATCGAAGAAGTTGTCTCCGATGATGATGACCGTTGCGCCCCCTGTTGTCCAGCCTTCACTGGGACTGATGGCTTTGATGCTGGGGGTTGCTGGAAAACAACAAAAAAAAAAATTCCCACATCACAGATTAGATTCTAACAGACCGAAAACAAAAGATCAGAAAGGTTTCTGCCACCGGTGCCATGCATTGTCCTCCTCTCTCTCTTTCTCTCTCTCTCTCTTTCTCTCTCTCCATCGTCTTTCACACACTCTCAGACACACACAGATCACCCCTCGGCCCTCTCCCAGGGGTCGGGGCGTGGACGTGGAATTCTAATCAGAGTGATTATACGCACCCCGTTATTAAACATCACCTCTGCCCTGCGTGTGAGGGCAGCGGTGGTGCGCTTGTTTTTATGACACGTGGCAAAGCGTGCGGGCGTGTAAATGTCAGGTGTGCTCAGTGTCTGATCAAAGGGCACGCGACCGGGGAGCAGAGCAGAGCCAACAGTAGCTGTGCCCCCTGAATACCTCTGCCTTCATTAACCAAACACTTAGCTCTCGCTCCGCTGTGTGTGCAACATAACTGTGTGTCAGTTTCCATCTCCTGGCCGGTGGAGCCTCTCTGAACACACGCTCCTGTTGGCATAAATGTTGCCGATTCGTACGGTGTGCGAGTTTCCCCTTGCAAGAACGTGCACAAAAGTATTCAGACTGCTTGAACTGTGTCCCATTTAGTTGTAATGAAAGTAGAAACAAATGTATTTTATGGTTATTTTAGGCCGGTGAAAGTTATGCGTAATTGTAGACTGGAAGGGAAATGATATATGGTTTCACCTTTTCAGTAGGAAAACAAAAAAGTTTCTTCTGACTATGTACTTATGAAGACCTTTGAGGTTTAAAGGAACAAAGCAACCTTACTGGCCGTTCAGCTAAGCTAACAGAAGCCCGCGGTAACCCTGAAGGAGATTCAGACACCGACAGCACCGGAGGAAGAACTTGTTGACAGGATAACACATCCTTTATGGAAGAATAGCATGAAGGAGGCTTTTGTTGAAAGAAATCCATGCAGGGGACAAAACAAACACATTATAGAAGGTACTCTGGTTAAAGTAGACCAGATGTCTTCATGTGGCGATGGCATTATGCTGCATGGATGCTTTTCTTCAGCAGGGACAGGAAAGCTGGAGTTGGTGGAAAAAAGGCTGAAGCAAAACCAGAAGGCAATGCTTTAATAAAACCTTTTAGAGAATACAGAAGTCTTGACTCTCTGGGAAAAGATTCACCTTCCAGCAGGAAAACAACTCAAAACAGGAGCCAAAGTTATGCGTTGGAGTGGCCAAGTCAAAGTACAGATCTCTATTAAATTGTGTCAAGACTTTTAAAAAAAAAGACGAGCGCAGACTCATTCAGATCCACAGAGCTTGGCATTTTGCAAAGAATATTGGGCTTTTATTTCAGTCTGTGGATCTGCAGAAACTTGCAGACGTAGCAGCTGCGAAACAAACTGACAGTAACCATAAGCACGCCACTCTTTTTTACTTCTGAAAACATTTCTCTTCCACTTCACAACTACGCATGAGTTGGCGTTGCTCCATCAAGTATCCCCCCTCACCAGAAAAAAATAAAAAGAAGTCTGCGGTTGTGACATTACAAAATGTTACATCTGCAAAGTGCCGTTACCGTCACAATGGTTTCAGTAGCTTCTCCTCTATTTGCTTTCGGACCTTATCTGTCCATGCTGTGGACTCGGAGATTACTGAATGTGATTGAAGAAAAGATCGGCACTGAGAGGAGGGGAGAAAAAAAAATACATGTTTATATAATCTAAATCTCCTCTCCTTAACAGATATGCAGCTTGTCAGACATGTTGTAATTCTGCAAAGCGGCATAATCCACTTTAGACTAGGCTGACTTTTTTTTCCCTCCCTCACAGCCCTGCCTTTGCTCTTTGCCTGACTCCCTGTTCTGTTGATCCTCCCCAACAAGCTGGAGTGATATTTAGCCCCCTGATACGCCCGCAGAGATCAGCGTTTGCCGAGCAGCAATCTGTGGCCGTAATCACGGCCCTGAGATGCCTCCCCTTTCACAGCCGCTGATATTATGTGCCCTCGGTGTGCATGTGTGTGTGTGCACTTTCTTTTTACGTGTGTGTGTGTGTGTGTGTGTGTGTGTGTGTGTGTGTGTGTGTGGATTAACCAGATGGTGGAACGTGAATCCATGTGATAGGATTATACTTTGGGGTGTTCCTCGGTGCCATCTGTTCGACTCTATGGGCTGCTCATCTATTACTGCTTGAAATGGGCCCCAAAGTCACGGATCCGCCACACATATGCGGCACTGGGATCGCACTGCTTTGTATCTTTTCATCTCTTCTTTTTGATACACTCCTGCCTCTTCCTTTCATGGAAACTGCGAGCCGCCTTTTTCTACACCTCTCTGTTCTGTACTTTCGCTCCGTTTTGTCTTCCTTCAGACTCCCTCTCAACGGGAGGAACGGGGAAAAAGAAAAAAAGTCAGAGGTGAGGAAATTCCCAAACAAATCTCTCTTAACGGAGGCGACATCTGTTACGGTGGCGCGTTCCGCTTTCGGTGCGAGATCCGACGCCTCCAACATGTCTCGTCTTTGCGAACTTTTCTAATCGACTGTGAGACCGGGCAACGGAGGGGGGCCAAGTGGTCCACTTTGTCTCCGGAGGACAGTCATCAGAAAGACTTAACCGTGGCATTCAATCGTAACTCAATCTACTCCAGGCGGTCATTTAAATCCCTTCTTAGTTTTGTCGTCATTATCATCCCTTAGGTTGACTTTCCTCAAAGAAGAGAAAAAAATATGTTTCTCTTATTTAATGTCTGGGAAATCGAAATGAGAAAATAACTGGATTAGGGACTTGGGAATCAGTGCAGCCTCCTAAATCATACGCACATGTCATTATGAAGTATTAAAGGTTTGGGTTTGACTGTGAGTGCGGGCGTGCGTGTGTGTGTGTGTGTGTGTGTGTGCGTGTGTGTGTGTGTGTGCTGGTTTTTTTTTTCTCTCTTTTTTTTTGTTATGGGTGTGCTGGCTTGAAAACCTGAGGGATGGAGAGTGATGGAGGGCTAGAGGATAAAAGCAGGTCTCCAAGGAAATAAAGCCAGTGTTGGCTTTAAGCAGAACAGACCTCATAAGACACATAGTGCTTATGTGAGGCAGAGTAGAAGGCCCAGAGGCGCAGACCTGAGGGGAGCAGGCCACATGGGAGAGACAAGAGACTCTCGCGTGTTTCCACTCGCTCCTTAGCTCCAGTTAGAAGAGAGGAAAGTGAAATCCAGGAGGAAACAGGATGAAGATAAGAAAGAAAGCACATGTTTAAGGCATTGAGGAGATGAGAGGGGAGAAAGGGAAAGAGGGGGTTGAAAGTGGAGCTGGATTTTTTTTTAAAGGGGAGGAAGAGGATGAGAGAGGAGGAAAAGGAAAGAAAGAAGGGAAAGGCAAAGGAAGGAGTTTTTTCTTTTATTTTAAATACCGTGTTCCAGGTAGGACGGAGTTCCTTCCGAGGGGTCCAAACGTCGAGCCCGCCGACCGTGTTTGGAGTTGTTGTGCACAAACATGTTGTCAGACACGGCCAGGACGTGGCCCTCGACGCTCACCGTAGTAGACACAACCACCTGAGAGAAGGGAGGCCAAGGAAAACAAGACAACCGCTGAAAACTTTTGAAAGCAGCTCATTACAACTTCAACATTATCTATAGGATCAACTGCAGACTGCATGAAGATGTCTTTTCCCCCTGAAATTTAGGTTTTTAAGCAAGTCAATAACCAAATAACCAGTTAATAACATAGAAAGGCTGTGACCACTTCGAGCTATCTGATGATGCTTTTACCCCTTCATGAGGGTTTCATGAGATGGGCAAACACAAACTAGTGGACTTGTGAAGCGGAAGGAAAATCAAACCCAGTTTTCAACATTTTTACAACAAAAGCTCTGAAAAGAGTGGCTAATGAACTTATAGTTACTTTGTGGAGCTAACTTTTGCTGCAATTAAAGCTGCATGTTTGTCACGTATGACAAGTTTTGACATGGAGACATTAGGGTTTGCCCGTTCTTATTTGCAAAATAGCTTAAAATCAGCCAAATTGGATTGAAAGACTTTGTGAGCATCAGTCTTCAAGTCTTACTTTAACTTTACACTTAGATTTAAACCTGGACTTATTGGCCTCTTCAACACATGAGGATGCTTTTGGATGCTGAACCCTATCAGGATTTACTCCAGTATCGTTCTGTATTTAGCTCCCTCCATCCGTCTGTCCATCCATAACAGGACTTCTTTTGGCATTCATTTTAACAAACACTTTCTTCTTGCCACTCTTCCATAAAGGTGATGTTTTTGGAGTTTTGGGAGTGCTTGCAAGCGGTTGTCCTGACTCGCATGTGTCATGGTCTTCATAACTATGTTCTTTCACAAATGCTCTCTAATGAATCCTCTTTATTTTATAAGAGTGCAGATGTATTTATAACAAAATTAAGTAACAATAATGAAGGTCTTGTTTACTAATTTGTTGACTTTTAGCTGCAATTTGTGCTCTGGATTTCACATGGGGGGTATCCGGATAAACGGGGCTAAAATCATGCCAGATATTTAAAATTTAAAGTATTATTTGTCTTCCACTGTGCAATGATGTCCAAATCTGAACTGATCCCACTAAAATGCACTAATGATTCTGATTGTGAAGGGGGGGGGGGAAAAGAAGTGTAAACTTTCAAGGTGTATGAAAAATTAGTTCATCGTGCATTTTCAACTTTCCTCGGAAGAGACGCTTTGCACGCCTCGCTTGCAGCGTTCTGTTGGAGCATAGTGTTTTACGGTGTTCTACAACAGGACATCAAATGCTTCTTGTGTCTGCCACACAGTCACTGTGAAGCCCGTTGCATCCTGAGTGAGTGCAGAAAGCGGTCGGTCACCTGAAAACGCCTCATGTCTCGAGGGTTCCCTGCGTTCTTCAGGCAGTTCTGGTTGCACTTCAGGAAGAACTTGAGGAAGAACCTGCGCGCGCACGAGGAGAGAGACAGAGAGAGAGAGAGAGAGAGGGAAAGATCAGACGAGCCGTCGAAAGACTACCTGCGAGTCCTTAAAAGAGATGCCACTGATGAATGACAAAACACAGATAAAACTAGAGGCAGACGGGGCTCTCGCTCCATCTGACACTCCTCCGTCAGCTGCTGGTGACAAGCGCAGTTATTCCTCAGTAAAACCTTCGCAGAGGCAGTGACTTAGACGCAACCTTGTGTATCAAATCGCCGAGCGTCTGTCACGGCTCGCCGTAAACTCACCGGGGCAGATGTGCCCCCCCGCCCCCCACACACACACCTCATCACCCCCACCGGTCCTCAGGCTTTGCACAGCCGTGTGACGGAGGTTGAGCTGTAGCTACTCTGCAGCACACAGTGTTGCCGCTCCTGCCTCTCTCAATCTCAGTGTGAGAGACCACATCAACAGCACCTGCCATGCATTATTAATAGGCTGAGATGGCAAGTATGGCTACCCACATCAATACTTAATGAGGGAGGGGAGGAGTACAGGGGAGAGTTGGGGTTGTAGATGGGGTGGAAGGGGAGGCGGGGTGTGAGGGAGGGCGGTCTGGTCTGGAAAGCAGAAAAAGAGGAGTGGGGGCAGTGGTGGGTGGGTGGGGGGCGTCTGACAATTTATTCCCTCGCCCCACCCCGAGGCTTGAGACCTGACAACTTCTTCTGTAAGTGAAACTGCAGTATTGTACATCTCCTCATTCAGCCTTCTGCGCTGGCTGTCTGGCTCCATGACGAAAAAAAAAAAAAAAGAAAATCAAATGAACCGCAAAAATAAACAGCACTGTGTACAAATAAACAGGAACCCTAAAACAGGGGGAAGAAGGGGAAATAGAGGTGGGGCGGGGGGTATAAAACTACATTTCCCACCCCTTCCTCCCCCTTCCTCTTCCTCCTCCTTCTCCCCCCTTTGAGGTAGCTCAAAGAAGTGCTGACAGCTGAAACTGCTTACAATACAGATCTCCAGCAGCCAGAGAGAGAATCACTCCTTTGCTCAGCTTTTCTTTCATATGTCTTATTTTCTCCCCTCTGTTCATTTGTTATGGCTACGATTCTGCACTGGGCAGCGCGTTTGGAGCCAAGCTACTCGGATATAATCGAGCGCACACACACACACACACACACACACACGCACGCACGCACGCACACACAAACACACACACACACGCACGCACGCAGGCATGTCAGGAAAAACACAGCGCCCTGGACAATTGCTTCATCTAGTCTTAGGAAAAAAAGAAAGAAAAAAAAAACTAACAAAAAAAGAAGAAGATAAATGGACGTAGCAGAGTTATGTCTCATTTCGAGAGGCCGGCCTACTGCTGTGTGCATTACAAGCATCTGATGTAACACAAGAACTCGCGGTTATTCCCCGACAAGTTTTAAATGCATGACAGCTGGCTGGTGGTGGATGCTCCTCCTTGACTGGAGAAGAAAAAGCCTGCTATGATCTCAATAACAAACTCTTTACTCTAATGCTTTATGTCCCCCCCCCTCTTTTTTTCTTTCCTTTGGCTTCTTTTTTATTTTTTTTTATTTCTGTTGTGATTTATAATCGTACTTGCACAAGAGGCCATATCTGAATGAGACAGGGAAGGGTGGGTGTGTTAGGGGGAGAGGGAAAGAAATGGCGCAGAAAGTGAAAGGAGAAACCGATTGAAAGATAGACAGAAGGACGAAGCAGACAGTACGTGAAATCCGAAAGGAGAGACAGACCACCCTCCTGTATATTTTAGAAGCTGTGGGCCAATATCTCAATAATTCATGAAGTGGAGAGATGTTTTTTTTTTTTTTTTCTTTTTCCTCCAGCATGCTGTTAGACCCCGCGGACCGAGGGTCTCCCAACTTTCTTATCTCCTCAAGGTCAGAGAGCAGCCTAACAGACAGCTGTGGACCACATCCACTTGTCCGACATACTCCACCTTCCTCGCTGCACCTCCTGTTTAATTCATCGATTCCGCTTGTTTCCCTCAACGGCCCTCCTGCTCCTTTGCCCAGGCATCCATGATGGATGGAAAGATGGATAAGTGGAGGGAAGAGAGTTAGGGTCACTTGAGTCAGAGGTGATGGAATCAGAGGGTTACATTTGGAAGAGGAGTTGGGATGAGACCCATGAGAGGATAAAGGTGAAGGAAACACACCAGGTCCGTCTGATAGTTTTGTCTTTTTAACATCCCCTTATGTGTGCATGCCCTAATGTTCTGGTATAAAAGATTGAGGTCGTGGTTAATCATTTCAGGTCGTATTTGCACGATTAATTTGACATTCAACGGAAAACAAATCAGAGAGAAAACATATTAAATCGCTACGTTAGCAAGGTCAGTTAAGTATTAAACAAATACTTCACTGATTTGTTTGATTTAATTTCAACATTAAGTCTTTGGCATCGCTACCTGAAAACACTTGTCCATGCTTTCCTGCCTTAAGAGAGAACATCACTTGTTCACAATCCTTTATCCACAGATTTTCTGTCAGATTTAGTCTGGACTTTGGATAGACCATCCATCTCCAAAAAAAAAAAAAAAAAAAAAAAAAGTGAACCTATTCTTTTGTTTATTTTGGATGAGCGGTTCAAATCAAATCACCGAAATTATGACTTTCACTTTTAACTTTCCACTTCTGAGATCATCAGCGAGTGCTTCTGTGTGATGAAGTCGGGATAAAGGAGCAATGTGCGCTGATGCGTAACAGCAAAGAGATTACCATACGGATTTAAGGATAATCTGATTGACAGCTGACGAGTAAATATGTGCAGATAGCCGACAAAAGCCCGGGATTCTATCCGGTGCTCGGTTCAGTGCCCAGTAATTGTTGTATTTTTTGCTGCTTTTTGTTAATTAACTGAACAAGGCAAATGGGCAATCAGTTTCACAAAAGTCAATCAGAACCTCCCTGTGGTGCGAGAGTAGGAATCACCTGTTTACACAAAATGACTCGATTTCAGAGCCAGATGAGGAAGTGGTGATAACAAAAAGGCCCAGGTTTTGTTGTCACCAAATCCCCTATGAGCTTATGAGCAGCTAAATCACTGAGACATGTGACAGAGTGCTGAACGCTGTGCAAAGCCAATGTTTTTTTTTTCATTCTCATTTTGTCATTGCACTCACTCAATATGCTTAATTTGCTCTCCCTTGTGAAGGCCTCCATCCCACTTTACTTTTTTTTTGGCTCTGTCTCACCTTACCAACTCAAAAAATATATTTTTTTTCTGACGAAAAAACATCTGTAGAGTTTCATCCACTTGTATTCAGACAACTTTGATCTTATAGCTATAAAAAAAAATCTAGATTTTGCAATTGGTAGGTCCTTGGTGATTCTAGAGGAAGACGTTCTTTTCAGATGAGACCCACACTGAAATTTATGGGCTTAATACCACTGCACATCATACCTGAACACGGTCTCTGTGGGGAGGTTTTTCTTCAGCAAAGACAGAGAAGCTGGTCAGAGTTGATGGAATGATTGACGGAGATCAAAACATGGCAAAAGATCGAAGGTTCAACCTACAACGGGGCAAAAAAACCCTCGGCGTAAAGACACAGAATTGATCAGATCAGAGCAAATTCATTACTCTGAAAGGCTCAATCAAAGTCTGCAGCAAAATCCAATCGAGCATTTAGAAAATCGATGTTTACAAGCACTCGTTATTGGGCAAAGACAGTGGAGACGTATTTGAAAAGAGCTGCAATGCAATGAAATGTAGATATTTTAATAACCGTATATCCTTTTTGTTCTACTTCTCTATTATGTGCTTCTTGTCTATCACATCAATTCCCAATAAAAATGCTCTGAAGCTGCATTTTTATTGGGAAGTTGTAATATTAAAAAAAAGGGGGAAAAGTTCAGTCTGTTTGAACACTTTCTCAAGCAGACAAAAATAGTTTCAAAAAACTTTTGCACAATTACAACCACATAAACACAGAATTTGGTTGATAAGTATCGAATAAAGAAAATCTTTTTTTTTTCCCCAACTCTTTTTTGTTCTTATTTTCTCCAGAATGTGTTTCCAAGTATTAAGGCTTAAAGTTTTTTTTTATTTTCACTTTGTTCTTTACACTGGCGTATTTCCTCATCCTTGCTTCAATTATTCCCACTTCTTCTTTGCATTTGAAAGTCTCGCTGCTTTCGAGCTGTTAAACCCGTGCAGGCAGATATTACTGGTGCAAATTGCTGCACCGGCTGGATTAAATGAAATAAAACCATTTCGCTCTCTCGTAATTACCCCTCAAATCCAGAAATGGCTGCGGAAGTGAATTTGTGTAAATAACTGCTTGGCCTCTTCTAGCCTCGTGGCGTAAATTTGCAACAGCGGGAAAAAAAAAAAAAAATTATAAAAAAAAAAAGCAAACGCAGCCGGTCGCCGTGGTAATTTAATGATCTCACACTTTCATCATATCATAACCGGCATTATTTGTCACTTTGGAGCAATTAAACACAAAATCACCCCCCTGCCCATGCAAAACAAAACAAGGAAAGCAATTATAACACAACTTTTAAGTAATCCCTGTAGCATCTAAATAATATTACTGCAGTGATAAAGATCGTCTAAGCGATTAGCTAACAGCACGGAAGCCTCCGAGGGACAATTCTGTTATATTTTCTAATAATTTTCCTACATTAGCCACAAATGAGGAAAGGAGTTGTTTTCCTTGTCAAATTCAACATGGATGACTTCAGAAAAACGGCTTTGAGTCGTTATTTATTTCCCACCCTCCTCCCTCGCTCTGTTAATTTTGTTCTGATGCGCTGTAAGAATAAAAAGAAGAAGAAGAAGAAAAAACCCTGGCACAGTTGATGCTGTAACTCAGCCCTCTTTTCTCCTGCCATCCATTTCAGCTGTACAGATCATCTCCACGAGATACGCTCTGTGTCTGGCTCCTAATATGCTTCATGAGGTGTGTAATTCACTGTGCTCCGGAGGGGAGCCATTTGTCTCGAGGGTTAACTAAGTGACACAACAGCACTTCCCCGTGCCTGTTAGCACCGCGGGACATGTTGAACCGATCCAGGCAGGTAGAAGGAGAGACACTCCTGCACTTTGGCAATTAAGCATTAGGGTACATTAAGGGAAATATCTGTCAGCATGTGTAAAGTGACAGTATAGTGAAGTGTGACATTCTAGCAGAATGAAATCTCTTCCTCAAACTCTTGCTTTGAGTATTTTCTTTGCTTCCCCCCCCTCCCCACACCACCCAGCTCCCTCCCTGTGTTTCATTTCTCATTTTCTTGCTGTTCCGGGCTACTCTTTCTTTCGCTCTTTCCGCCATGCATCACTGACACTTCAACCGAGAGCCTGACTGGCTTGTTTTTGTGGTGACCTGTCTCCCAGCGAGAAGTATATGTTTAAGCATAGAAGCACACACTCGTGTCCTGCACACATACACACACACACACACACACACACACACCCCCACACACACACACACACACACTAATTTAGGGAGATTTATGAGCGGGGCCTTGCACCAGGAGCCATGCAGGCTGACCCCAGGGGTGCAGTGGGGCACTGATAGGGGCCGGGGGCGGGGGGCCCTGGCTCCACAGTGGGGGGACATTAATAATCCAGAACCAGGTCTGTCTCTGGGTCTGGTCCTCAGCCTTGGACACCAGGCTGGAGCAAACTGCAGTGGCCCACTTTCGATATGAAAGCAGACAAATTTGGTGGTACCACTAAAAAGAAAAAAAAAGAAAAAAAAACATTTTTCACAGAAGCGACATTATCTCACGCTGGAAAAAAAAAATACAGAAACCGAAATCCAATGTCAAGAACAACATCTTCTATCATATCTCCTCTTTTTCAGCACAGCCCACTTATTTTCTTCCATATAATTTATGGGAAAAGACTCAAATGGCCATGTTGGACAATTGATGCTGACAATGTTTGCGTAATTTTCTGGCTAGCAGACTTGAACTTAAATTTTTTCATAGCGATCATTCTGCCATTTGCAACAACTTTACTTTATTGCAAGAACAGCTTATTTCAATTCAAGGCTTTTTTTTTTTTACACATCTTCACCAACTCAACTAACCCTAACCCTATCCATATCTATAGACTGGAAAAGAAACATTCATTTGTATCTCACTTTAACAGATAGACACTGAGAAATGAATAAATATCTAACAACGGGGGAAAAAAAAGGACGATCACAAACAGCAAAGTGTAAGGACAAAGTGAAACATGCTCACACACTTCACTTCATTCCTTTGGAGTGCTCCTCCTCAAAGTAGTGGTGGGCACCTCTATATTGCCCTCATGTCTATCTTAAGTGTCATGATTTATTCAAATAGAACATCTCAATGCGCTGAAAAATTCATTCCCGGCTCACTCCGCGCGCCGTCCCATCCTCCTCTTTATCTCCGTGATGTGTGTGCATGTCTTGTCAGCTGAATTTGTCCCCATCGTTAAATATTTCTCAGAACAAATGGACCCTGGAGGGAGGGAGATGGTGGGTCAAGGGTTGGGGGGGTGGAATCCGCGGTGCATCTTCGGAGTTCGGGGAGAGAGGCCTTGCTTAGGGGAAGAGATTGTCCCCTCGCTCTCCCTGCTACTGGAGCTCCAGTCTCAGCTTGGGGACAGAAGTCCCAGAGACACTTAACCAATTGTGTTTCATCCATTTGATCCAAAAAGGATCATTCAAAATTCAGCCGAGACATCTTTGAGGGAAGCGCGGGAAGACCGGCGGCGAGATCTCGCCATCTTGAGAAGAGGAGACCTTTGTTTAGCAACTTGTAGCCTGAAAACGTGCCTACCTGTGCGGTGATTGGGCACCTCAGCAACATCGACTGCAGGGGGGAAATGTGCAACTAAATAAACATCTGTGCATGTGTGTGTGTGTGCCTGTGTATCAAAGCCATGATGTATAAGAGCTTGTCTGGGTGATGGACAGTCTTGGCAGGCGGTGCTGATTGAAACACTTCCTCTGTCGGGCCTAGCCCATTAATCTGATGGAGACGGAGACAAAGAGAGGGAAGGAGAGAGGCTCCAGGCCCCCAGACCACAGGAGTAATGAAGGGTCCTGGTCCCTCTCACCCCGGCTCTGTCCTGCCATGCTGCGACGCGGTGCTACCCCTGTCCAGCCCCAAACTCTGCCCTCATGGGAATGACCGGTGAATAATGGCCCTGTCACCAGCCAGGTAGACACCGCTGCACAGCCGAAGGGTGTGTGTGACCGCTGGTTGTGTTCCATCGCTGCGCAGTCTTTTACCCTAACCGCTCTCCTCTCCGCTTTATCTGAAGACTGATGCACTTTTATTGAATAGTGTTGATTTAAGCACATGTTAAGCTTAATGCATAATGCATCGACTATATATAGCTTGATAAAGAGCAGCGTGTCACGCCGAGACCAGCCCCATACATTGTGGGGATGAATGTGCCGCTTGCAAAAGTTCTTTCTTTTTGTTCCATTTAAGCACCACATTAAATCATAACTGTGACTGCGACTACGCGCCGGCTCAAGGTTATGTTTCTAAATGCAGCGGGATCAGAAATCAGAAACTTAATTAGTGTGCCATGTTTGTTCTTGGCTGAAAAGTTGCTCGCCACCTAAAGGGGTCTTGAGGGACAAATATGGAAGCAAAGAGGGGAGAAAAATGTGTGACAGAAAGCGCGCGTGTGTCAAGAGGAAGACGGATTCTTAAACGCAGGCGAATGGCTTCCTACAGCGTGTGTGTGTGTGTGTGTGTGTGTGTGTGTGTGTGTGTGTGTGTGTGTGTGTGTGTGTGGATACTTGCTCATGTGCATGTTTTGGCCCTGCGTCCCTCTGTGTTTATCAAACATATTACAGCTCCTTCTAGATTCCTCACCTGCACACCCCCAGCCTGCTACATATGGCCCACCAATCACAAAATAAGGAATCATGCATACATTAGCATAGCTAATGGCCTACTCTCTCCATTTAATATGCAAATTTCCTGAAACATTACTGAATGCCTTCTGTTCTAAATGAATAAATTTGAATCGCAATTAGAATAATCCTTTATAATTAATGAAAACTGTCAATTTTGGTTCATAAGTAATTTGATTAAAGTGGTGATGGGACACTTATGAAGTTCATCGCGCCGCGAGAAGCGGGGAGTGCACTCCTGGTGGATGCGCGCGAGCCGCAAGACGACCAGCAGCACGGCGGCGTTATTGATGACGATGATTAATAAAGCTTCTGAAAGTGGTTGTCACACAAACCAGACGTTCTTGTTTTTACTCCAATGCAACTTCGCTCTCTTACCGCTGTGGTAGAAACAACAAATCAATCACGCCTTTCTGTCGCCTGACAGACAGGAAAAAGTGAGGAAGTGATTGAAGAGGTTTCCCGGCCTCGTGGTGCTGTGTCAGTGGCCCGTCTGTCCGGCTGGAGACACTGATGGACTGTCAAAGTGGGGAGAGAGCTGCACTCGCACATGCCAGGTCATTACAAGGAGCTGAAACGCTGTTTTTCACCAGAACACAGGGCTAGGAGGAGGCCTTTTGTTCTTTATCTTGTCAGAAGATTATAGATCACGCTTTTAAAAAGCCTGTTAAAAGGCTATAAGCAGTAATTATCTTACATGCAGCAGAAAACTCCTATCAGCCTAATTTAGTATTTATCTATCACTTAGTCTTAGAGGCTGGAGCTAGTCTGAGAGGGGCCAGGATCAAATGAACTTCTACTGTCTTGGGATGGATGCACCCCAGCCCTGCTTGGTCCGCTTTAATCAAACTTCAGTCTGTTTGTCTGGAAAGTCCCGTTCGTTTGGGGAGGTGCGAATGTGCAATCGAACTCTGGTACGGACCACAAAAAAATGGACTCTGGTCCGCCTGAAAACCCAGGTCTCGCTTCAGCTGAAGTGAACTGTGACGCAATTTGAATGCATATGTGAATGACAAGCAGACTGGACACCGCTCCAAAAGCAGGAAGTGAAATACTGCGGGGCATTCTGGGTTCTTCTGAGGTTTCCTTCAGTTGTTCTTGGTGCAGTGCCACCAGAGGCGAGGAGGTGAACAGGCTTTTCAATTGGTTTGGATTGTTTGACATGTGTGAAAGTGAACTATACCAGCTGAAAATGTAACAACTGTTGGTCCCCAATCGAGTGTTGAGGACTATCAATTGTGAAAAGACCCTTAAAGCAACTTCAATTTCAAAAACACAGCATTTTATGCAAATGTCACTTTATAATCTTTGAGCTGAAACATTTGCTTTGGAAGGTTATTTGCACAGAAGTCGATCATTATTTACATGGGAAATGTAAGCAGGTGGTGCATCTGTATAAATAACCACCCAATGCAAAAGTGAGGACAGTTAAAGTTTGTAAAATGCCATTTGCGTTAAATGCTACAAATTTGCTCTAAGGCAGGAGAAGACTGTTTAGACTTGTAGGAAGCTTTAGTTGCTGGCACATAGAACTGTATTTATTGTAGTGAAGATGGAAGGAGAGCTATTTTCTGCTAGTAAGATATTAAACACTGGAAAAAGAGATGCAGGATGTTAGGAATACACAAACTAGTGTCATTGCTGTTCAATATTGCAATGATGACAATTGAGATTTTTCTTTTTTCTTCAAAATCTGCACCAGGTGAGATCATAAAAGGAAATCAAAATCGATCCGATGTAAAATATATATTTGGGAACCAGAGTCTGAATGTGTGACACCTGAAATAGTTTAACACACCCAATATTGCCTCCAAACAGGATTGCATAAGCTGAAACTACAATGACCGTTCTATACGATGTGTGGCTATACATCTGTCAGTCAGAGAGGGCAGCCTGTGAATATAACTCTTCATGGACTCCCTTCCCTGCTTTCAGCTTTTCACTCACATCCTGCTCTCCTGCTATGAAAGCTTACAACAGTGTCACCTAAATTAGGGTCACTCAGCTGTGTGAAATTATTGCTTTGTGCAGTGCAGGTATGAATTTGCTCAGCAGCTCCATTGTGTGCATCTGAGAGTGTTTGCATGGCTTCAACCCAGTAATAATGGTCCACATAGTGTAGAGCCTTGCAGACTAATTAGCCAAATCACTGAGAAAATAGCAGGCTGCTAATTAATGGGTATTATGGCATTTCAGAAGTCACCATTCTAATTGGTTGGGGGCCGAGGGGGGGTCGGTTTCAATGCTGTAGCAAAACTAACTTGTTCCGTCTGTTTTTTGGTCTGTCTACCTTTTAAACAGTTTTTATGTTTATGCAAGTGAAATAATTAGTCCACATACATAATTTTGTTTCACATACAGACAGCGTCGGCTTTCTGCACTTTAATGGCTTGGATATTTTAGCCTGAGGTCCCGTAAGTTTAACAGAAATAGTTTGCCTTTCGATACAGATGTCATATCACAGTGAATTTGTAAAAAGCGACTCAGAATGGTGAAAAGCTAGTTGGATAAACGGGTGTCCATGCTTCAGCTGATTTTAGGAATATGAATTAAATTTGCATTGGTTCCACTGCTTTTTTGTTTGTTTGTTTTTTATGTGGCTGTTTTCTCTTTCGAACAACATCTGTGTCTCTATGAGAAGTTAGGCTCATTGACGCTGCTGGCTGGGATTCACCATCGTTCTCTAAGTCCACCAACAGCGTTTAGATTTTGTGTCAGGCAGTCGTTGAAGATACGCTTCTTTATCTCTTACATTTTTCATACATTTTTGGAAAATATGCAGCTGATAAGGCAGATTGTTGTAAATGTAGTGTTACATTGCTACGCGTTCGTCGCTCGGATAAGAATACAGCCACAAACTTTACAACTGTCTCTGGAGAAAGTGTGGCTGAGTAAATATGTGCTGATATGGCGTTTTGTTGTCTCAGAGATTTTAGTTTGGGTTGGTTGAAATTGCTTTTACCTCTTTCATGGGCCGGAATAAATATGAGTTCCTGAAATTACTTCCAATTACCTCCTTCATTCAGCCAGAAGGCTAACTTTATTACACCTTTTTCACCATTAAAGACATAAATATATTAACAATTACACAAGAAAAGGGCATTCTGCTTAAATTGTTTTTGCAAGAACAGCTTCTCAGCTTATAGTTTCATTTTTTTAAATTGTCAAATGGGTTTTAAAATGATCTTTGAGGGCCAGACATGGAGTCTCCAACCCCTTTTGATGAGGTTTTGTTAGACAGGCGAACTGAGTAACACATTTTCACATTTGACCCATTACCTTTCATATTAGACTGATTAAATATCTTTATATTACTCTGAGAGGAACAAACCCCTGATGCAAGTGAATTGGTAAGTAATATAATCCCTCTGAATAATTCTCTTTCTTATTTCGCGTCCCCGTCCTGGCCTCTCCGACACACTCATACATGCATATCCCCCATAGACTCCTCTTAACCCTATCAGACGCCGAGACAATCAAAATAGATTTGCATTCAAATGCCACATGCTCGGTATCAAATATCAAATCAAGCTCGAGCCGCTGAGACAGACAGACAATTGCCTCCACCACACAGCCTCCAGAACGCCAAACCCCACCTCCTCCTCCTCCTCTTCTCTCCACCCAATGTCCAAGAGACTCCCCATTCTCTGCTCTGGACCAGCTCCATCGGGGGAGTGACAAGCGGCGGCTCGGGTGCTTGATTGACAGCCTGTTGATGCTTCTTTTACACACATAGACTCCACATCGGCCTTCCTCCTGCTGGTGCCCTGTTCAGGGGTGTCTGCGATCGCCTCGGGGCTAGTGCCCTGAAGGGCTGCTCACTACTATACATACAAATAACAGTGTGTCAGCCTTGTGAATGGGCTCATTTTGACTTTGTCCTTGTAAAGTCACCCCCCCCCCACACCCCCTTGAAGCCGGGGCCGTATCTGCATCCTGCCTCGTCCCCTACTTTCCCTCTTCATTCTTGTTCTGGCAGACGCGTGATGAAACTTCCATTCGGGAAGGCGCAGGCACACACGGGAAAGGGAAACATGGCACATTTAAACGTGGTGTGCTAATGGGCGGCGCCTCGGAGGTGGAGGATATAAATACATCAACGAGAAGACAAGCCACAGAGATGGGTCCACACACATCATGACGGCCCAGGGCCCGGGGCCCGGGGCTTTAATCTCCCACACTCAGCCAGCACACCTGGTTAATGTTAAGAGGGCAGTTATAGTCAATTACATTCCCATATAATGCATAAACCTCGACCCCGCCAGTGCAGCTGGAGTAATTGAAAACAGGCGCAGAGTACACCGGGGTCCAGGCAAAACAAAAAAGTCAGCTTCCCACCCTTGACTTTGCCATTTACTATATGTGTGCTGTCTTCCTCATGTTATTATTCTAGAGTCTTGGGGGGGCATATGTAAGGGAGGGAGAGGGTGTGGTTGCCATTTAGATATAAGGAAGTGAAAGAGCAAACGAGGATATGGCATGTTATGAGGAAGACAAAAAGCTGTAGGACAGAGGGAGGAACGGTGAGAGGGGTTTTGTCTCTCAGGTGAGGTCCTGGGGCGGCGGTGGTGGCGTTCCATTTGGGACTGGGTGGGGGGGGGGGGTCTAAGAGGTGAGGAAAAGGGGGAGGGCGTGTGTGCGTGCGGGCGGCCGTTGTAAGTAAGGACTTTGAGACTGACAGGTGACATTACCCTGCGTCATGGCTGGAGGGACAGAGGGACAGAGGGCGCGATGGTTATCCAGGCAGAGAAATGTCACTGTCCAGACACGGCGCACACGCAAACAAGAGCTGCACGCACACCCATACGCATTACCACACGCACACAAAGATACAGGACAAAGGAGTCTGGAGTCTTTTAGAGGGAAAAAGGCTGGCTACAGTGGGCAGAGATGGAGAGATTACATCCTCCCCATTTAGATGCTAAATACAAAAGAAGAATCAAACTGAAGAAAAAAAAAAAAAAGCTGAGAGTCACTTACAAGTCAACAACTTTACATTTTCTTTCACATTGTCTCCAAGCTTTTGTTTTGTTCCTCTCCTTCCATTTCAATCCTTTCACTGCTGTTTTCATTAAAGTCATTCCTCATTTTCTTTCTTTTTGGCTTTTTTTTTTTTTTTTTGGCAAGGCTTATAAAATGTCCATATTGCAGCTCGTTTCGACCCCATTGATTTAGTGTTTGGTTAAATATTCACGACTGTGGATGCAATTAACATGCTGTTAATGAATAATTGATCGCATCTTAAGCGGCCATAAAACTCATGCATATTAATTATTGAAACAGGAAATATGAAAGAAAAGGAAGAAAACAACCTTGCTTGTTTTGCCTCAATCAACCTTCTTTCGTTTCTTTTTTTTTTTTTAAGTCAGGAAGGAATGGTGAGAGTGTTTGGGTTGGGCGAGTGAGACAGTGATGGGAATATGCAGATTTCTCCCATAAAAAAAAGAAAATACGCATTTAGGCTGCCGTTGAGTACATCCATTACATTTATACATACATCTCCTGGTGTGTATGATTGTGCGCTGCGTCGCTCAGTGCAGCGTTGTGTTGACAGCCTCAGTGTGACAGAGGTAGTAGCTGGCGGTTATGAGAGGCAAGTGTTTACCACGCGTGAACAGAACAAAAACACAAATCCGGCGAACATGGGGAGGCTTGTCAGCGAGACACTGGAGATCAGTCAGCCAACAATGAGCTTTCCCTCTCCGACTGTGTGTCTCTGCCAGTTTATGCTTATGGGCTGATGTTGCCCCCGGCGACTCCCCGGATTCTAGTGGGCGGAGAGCAATTGCCATAGAGAGGGACATGGGGGCGGGAATTATTGCTGCGGTGCACCTGTGGTCAGGTAAACAGTCAAATCCCCTTCGATGTGTGTGTGCGTGTGTGTTTATGTATGAGGGCGAGACACGTATATCGGTGCTTGTTTGCGAACAGTTTGGGGGTTAAATTCATTATCCGTACATCCTGCACTCCTAAACCACTCAAAAATGCCGTAACATGAAAAATACATCCCGGGAGCAGCCGCATACTCCAGGAAAACACCAATTTACATCATCGCTTGTTATTTATTTAGCACACAAAAAGCTCTAGAGATATATGTGTGTACGTGTGCGTGCGTTAATGCGTGGTACCTCCATCTCCATCTTCTAACTACTCCGCAATGTTGCTGCCTCGGAGCTAAAAAGTGACAAGCCGTCAATTGTGTTCCAGTATTAACCCCCTTCTCAATGACTGCGTGCTCGTCTTCGTCTCTGTGATGTCGGAGTGATCAAAGAAGCGGCACTTTGGTAAAAATAACCAAAGGCAACGAGATGGAGGACACCATGCTGCTCGCAGGCTGAAGAACGACGGCCAGCCTTTCAGCAAAAACAATGTCTGAGTTTTCTTTGTCGCTCTTTCTCAGTCTGTCTCGTTACTTTACTCTTTCCCCGTCTTCAATCGACAACATGCGGCACTGACTGCTGGGCGTAAAGTTTTAGTTTGTGGTGTACGTACCCTACAGTACTTTGCTAAAGTGTTAACTTCAGCGCATTTCATTGGTATTTTATGCAAAAGGCCAAAACAAAGTAGAAGATAATGGTGAATTGGAAGGAAAATAGGACATAGTTTTGAAAGTTTGGAACATCTTGAAGCAACTGACACGCTGTTGATGGTTTGTACGACCTCCTTTTGCTCCAATTACAGCAATTTTTTTTGTGTGTAACAGCTTTCCACCTTCAAACAAACAACATTTTTGTCTATTTTTCTTTGCAAAATAACTTTTGGTTTTGCAGCAGATTTCTACATCCTCTAACACACAGGGATGCATTGGTCTTAACCATTCTGCTGACACTCTTACTATAAGTTTAGGGTCGTTGTGTTGCCGTAAGGTGAACTTCTACGCTGTTGTGAAGTCTTTTGACATTTCTGACAGTTTTTTTTTCCAGATCAGAGCAGTATTTCGTGCCACTTATCTACCCTGTAAATACTTCTTGCCACAATTCTATAAAGGTTCGATTTGTTGAGACAGCATTACATCGCACATCGGTGGACTCTTTGACAAATGGGCGACTGGTTGGCCTGGACATCTTATTTAGGGGTATCAGAGTGTAGGGGGCCAGAATACAAACACACAACACACTTCTACTATAGAAATTTGTGTTGGTTCACCACATAAACCAACACAAATGCTGACACATTACGGTGACAAAATGCGAAGAAGCTCAACAGCTGTCAATACTTTTGCATGCCCCTTACCATTTTATGGTGCAAAAGAAGCGTGATTACATTTTTTTTATGTGAGGAGGACTGCATATAGTATTCATTCTGCCCATGCTATTTTAAGAGGAGGGCAGGGAAGCAGTGAGTGATGAAAGTGAAAAGGAGACCACCGGAGAGAAAGAGTGAGGACGGAGAGAAGCTCCGTGTCTCATCTTATCCTCCCAGGTTCACTAGGCGGTTTTTGTTCCTCAAACTACAAACTGCGCATTCAGTCATCAGGACAGTGAAAAGTGAGAGTGGGGAAGAAGAAGAAAAGAAAAAAAACAGAATAAGAGCAAAGACACTAAAAGTGGAGGGGGGGGTGAAGGGGAAACTGGAGGGGCATCTCTCTGTGGCTAATTCTTTGGGTGTGGGAAAGCAGAGCACCTTACACAGGTTGGCCTGGTTTCAGTAATGAGTTTGATTCTTCTCTGTGCCTCCTCAGCCTCACTGGGGACCAGGACTGCATAATAACATCCTTCACACACACACACACACACACACGCGCGCACACACCCACTTACCCAAACACACACATACACATGCAGCCACAAACAGGTCTATGGGGAGCTAATTATTCTCACCTGTGTTAATTATTGCTGTAAGCCAATCAGTGGACTCTGTGCTAATTAGGCAGTGTTAGGTCTGATTAGTGTTTTGCAGCAGGCCCACTCAAACTGTTATCTACCATACTCGTCCCCTCAGGCAAAAAAGGAGAGAGAAGAACAGGTGGATGCTTGCCCTGTGTGTGTGTGTGTGTGTGTGTGTGTGTGTGTGTGTGTGTGTGTGTGTGTGTGTGTGTGTGTGTGTGTGTGTGTGTGTGTGTGTGTGTCTGTGAGAAAGAGAGTGTGTGTGGAATAGAGTGCTCATCCCTGACAACAACTACCTGAAGGATAACTCAAACTAGCATCAAAACAAAGTCTTATCAGATTTGTTTCAAATCCAACTTCTTGTTTTAGAAAACAATGCACACCGCTGGTGCACAGCTAGTCTCTGCCCTCTCAGTTAATTGGTCCTGGTTTGAGGTCATTTCTTTCATCTGGACAAACAGTCCCCGTGCCCTTTTAGTTAATGAGGGCTGATCCGGGATCAGTTCTGTCACTAATGGCTCAGTTTTTTTTTTTTTTTTGCCAAGATAACCCCTCAAATTGATCCAAGCATCTCACGTCGTGCAACCCTCCCATACTGACCCAGGAGAGCTGCACGTGTGAGCAAATAAGTGTGTGTAAAAGAGGGAAGAAAAAGGAGAAAGGGAGTGTTAAATGTATAAATGAGGGTTCTGTGGATGACCTCCCAGATGAGGAAAATGGAGGGGAAAAAAGGGAGAAGAGCGTAAGGAAGATGAGAAGAGGAGAAAGAGGAGGAGGGAAGAAAGAGGGAGAAGGAGGCTCGAGGAAACCTTCCTCTTATGACACCATTGATTTTCCTTCAGAGGCTTGAGCCTGTCACTACTGAACACTTGGTTTCCCAGTCCTACACACATACACACATGCACATACACTCCATGACACACACACACATACATGCACACACAAACTCCGTGCCCTGACCTCCACGTGTGCCTGCTGGTCCATACTGGGTCTAATGACACCGGGGCCTCCCACAGATCAATACTAAGCTGTCACTCAGCTGGCAAGCGTGCACATTCACGCACGCACACACACACACACACACACGCACACACACACACACACACACACACACACACACGCACACACACCAGTGCAATGCATGCGCACACAAAAAACATGGGCGCAGATGCAGACATGCACCAGCACACACACATGCTAGGTGGGTATGCGTTTGCACATTTGTGTATGCTGGAAGCGATGTTTTCTACAACCTCAGCAGATGCCCTCTTACTCCCCCTCATCTGACACTCCCCCCCACCCACTCACCCGCTCACACACACACACACACACTCACACGCACTCATATGCACACACTGGACCAATGCCATATTCTCTCACACAGCCGTTTTCTTGCCCTCCTGCCACCTCACACAGAGAAGAGTCCTGATTTCATTTTGATGAATGAGGATGAAGGCCCCTGCACAAAGCGACGGGACCTCGTGATTGTAAATTATAAAGTGTCATCGATTTTACATAAACCGTCCACGCTGGCATTCATGCAAATACACACACACACACACACACAACGAACACACATTACTGCTTGATACGTGTCACAGGAAAGTGTTCGTATTTGCTTTTGTCACTTCGATGCATGTGACATCGAATGTCATGTGACAGACGACACAAAAGAGCCGCAAAGTGGAAGGTGAATGCAATATCGTGTTGCAGTTTTTTGAAATGATGAAATCTGAAAAGTGTGGAGTGCATTTCCATGCAGCCCGTTTTTACTCTGATGCCTCAATTTTGTGCAACCAATTACCTTTGGAAGACAGCTAGACCCCACATGTGTGCAGCTTGGTTTCAGTGTAGTTGTAGATAGTGTTGGAAACTTATCGTATCATTATAATGAAAAATTTTTTTATCATAAAAATTTTGATTTATCGTCCCGATAAATTTCAGTTAATGTTACTATGGTTACTATGATATCTCAGGAGTTTTTTAGAGAAGATAAGTGAACAGAATGATTTTATAAAACAATATGCCGAGCTTTGAACATCTCAAAGAGCGTTTTGCAAGCTCTTAAAGAGAAAAGCAGCTAGCAAGCAGAACATTAATCAGATGAGCAGTGAAGAGGCCCATGGCAGCTTTGGAGATCAACAGAGACCCGAAGCTCAAGTGGAAGAATCTGTTGATCCAGCATCGATTAGTTATATACTCTAATAATCTTGCGTTTATGGAATATTAGAAAGAAGATGAATGTTGTCGGAAGAAAGCAATAGAGCAAAAATATGGCGCTGGTAGCATCATGCTGTGGAATAACTAAAAAGTTCAAAGTTATGAAAACTTTGAAAGCAGCTGTCCCTCAGTAAGAGGAAGTGCTTCTTCCCTCCTCTCATCTTTTCCTACATCATTCACCGGCGTCTCTCCCTGCATCTCTTCTTCTTCTTATTCTTCTCCCCCATCCCCTCCTCCAGTCTCCCTACACTTGCACCCTCCTTCATATTCTCTCTCCTCCTCCTCAACAATCTCAAGCACCCATCCGCTTCTCTTCATGCGCATCTCAAGTAGCCACTTAGAGAGCCAGACGTGGAGCTTGAGCCAAACTCCTCCCTCCAACAGAGTTGGAGCGCTCCGACCGTCCGACGTGTGACTTTTTGGCATCTCCAGGTCAGTGAACAAAAAAAAAAAGAAGATATGTATATATATATATATATATATATATATATATATATATATATATATATATACATATATATATGTATATATATATATATATATATATATATATATATATATATATATATATATATATATACATGTATATATATATATATATATATATATATATATATATATATATATATATATATATATATATACATAAATAAAATATCGCTTTCCTTTAATTTCTGGACAAACAAGATAATTACCTCTGACAAAAAAAAAAAAATAATAAAAAATCTGTCGCCTGTAAAAAAGCTCAGGCTGAAAAACATTTGTTTGTCTCTGTTAAATCACTAATTATAGCCTGGCACAACGCGGGGCAGATGCGGGGCTAATTCACCATTAGGCCGTTTGGTGTTTATTAAACTTTTATAATGTGATCACTCGGATAACGGCACAATTGTTTCCCTGGGCGTGTGTGATTATGGTGTTGTACCCCTCTGTCCCCTTGTAATGTCTCCCGTTGAGTATGAATGCTCCTGTATAAGTGTGTATGCGTGTGTGTGTGTCTGTGTGTGTGTGTCTTGGAGCTCTCCGAGTAGTGTTTTCCATTTCTCATTAGAGTGGCACAGACTCCTGCTGCAGGGTCAATGGAGGAGGAGGAGGAGGGTGGGGAGAGGGTGTGTGGGAGATTTTGTGTGTATCCGTTTGAAGGGGAGTGGGGTGGTAATGAGCGCAGGAACATAATACAACGGCGTCCATTAATGCTCTGAGGCAGTGACATTAGGCATACTTAACTAATAGAGCCAGTCTCTGCAATTACCCACTGTTATCTCTGCAGCTTTAGAGGGGAACCGGCTTTAATAAATGTTTGTAGTAATGTGATAAATGCCAGGTTTGCTCATTTGTAATCTACACTGCAGGACAAGGGGAAGCGGTTTAGGTCTAATTGTTTTCCTCCGGATTCAAGGATGCACACAACCTCTCGCAAAAGTAGCCCTGGCCTTCAGACTTTGCAGTGTTTTGTTGGGACGCAACTGCGAACCTGGAACAAGCTTCCAGAAAACCGCAAAGATGCTGAAACACTGAGTTTGCTTATTCGCCCAAAATCCCCACCTGTTCAGAGTTGATTCATATTAAATGGAACATTGATTGATATGTTTGATGTCTATTTGCTTGATGATTTGTTTTAGATGATGGCATTTAACAAAATATTATGTTTCTTGTTTGTTTCTTAATAGGTTATTGTATTATGCTGACATGTGTCATCCAAATAAACTTGACTTGACAAACTTCGATGCATTTATTGGAATTTTAGCTTATCGACCAACATATAGTAATGCACTAAGCAAGAAAAACATTGTTGTAAAGATATCAGAATCTAAAACAATACTATACGAGACGAACTTTCAGCAGCCTCGGTATCATATTTTTGCTTTTTTTTCTTTTTTTTGTAACAGGTCTCCTTTCAGATTTGCAATATTTTTTGTTACATCCATCTTTCCTTCAACTTTAACCAGATTTTGTATCCCCGATGAGGGAAACCATCCCGGCAGCATAATACTGGTAACACCATGTTTCCCCTTTTTTAAGATATTGTAAAAATGTAGGTAGATGTTAGTTTTCTGCCACAAGGCATTGCACATGTATGCAAGTGTGTTAATTTCTCATAATTTTACACACATAAGGACTCCATTTACAACTTTTTTCATTTCTAAAGGTAATTGGACCAGTTTTAATTTAGGAGCATCCTCCCTTCCACTTCAGAAACTTTTAATAATTCATCTTAGCATGAACGCTCCTGAATGTCCCTGAAGCTGAGCCGAGAGAACTTCTCCATAGATACTGGGGGGGGGGGGGGGGGGGAGAAAAGTGTTTCCCTCCCAAGATGTATTTCTCCAGGTGCCTCTCTATCTCCGTCTCTCAGTGGGATACCATCAGAACTGTCAAGCAGAGAAAAGCGGTCCGCACCTGACGCCTGCCGTCACGCCTCCCTCTTCTCCCCGTCTTCCTTTTCATCGCGGGCCGACATCAGAGGCGGCGCCGTGATTGCGTGTGTAAACATCTTGTCATGCTAACATGGGCGCCATGACAGAAGAGAGATGCGCTTCATTAGCGGCACGCTTGTAAAGTTTGTCTTTGCGTTTGAACGTGCCTCGGTGGGCTATATGTCTATTCGTGGGGGTGTGAGGAAGAGAGCGTACACTAAATTTACCGAGGTCAGCGCAGAGATGCATACGCATGGGTTCTTGGTTTTTTGTACAAATTTGACACAGTTTAGGAAAGCCGCCCATGCTGGATCCACACAAAAAGCATCCCCGAGCTCCTCTGACTGAAAGAAGAACTTAGTGGCTCGTTTGCTACTGAAAAACTTCACACACCCTTCATTCTTTTGGCAGTAAATCTTCCCTGTTTGTGCAAAGACAATAACCAGAAGAAGAGGGGGGAGTGGTGTAGCGAAGCAGGGGTGGGGGGTAAAAAGAAGTAACAGGGCGAGCAAGCAGCAGGGTTAATTGTTTTCCAGAGAAAGAAAATAAGGTTGCAAAGGCCTGCTCGTTTGAACTGAATGTCACCTCATGTAAATCGCGACTCCGGCGCTGGAAGAAGCCAATAACCGGGATCATTAGCGCGACTCCCTCTGTCGAGGAAGAGCGCGCTGCAGAGGAGGTAGCGTTCAAACACTGGGGAAGATTCCAAGTGTGATTAACCAGAAGAACCTCCAGAGTTAAATCTGGAGTTTCGAGTGGGAGGACCAAAGAGAAAGCTAGACACACACAGAAGGGCAGGCAGAGAAGGAGACAAGAAGAAGCAGGAGAAGAAGAAGAAGAAGAAGAAGAAGAAGAAGAAGAAGAAGAAGAAGAAGAGGAGGAAAGAGACACATGGATGAGGAAGAAAATCAGAGACAAAAGACGAGGAAACGAGTGAACATTCCTCCCAGCGAGGTCAAGCCACTCGGTAAACAAACCAACAACGTTCGCGGCGCACACATAAAGGGGGTGAAGCTGTGCAGAACAACAAAGTGTCTCAGTCGATTGCCTACGCCTTACTTTGTCTCCCCTCATGAGTTACATAAACACAAACAAAGGGCCTTTAAATTCAGCGCTGGCTTTTTGAAGTGGAACAGTGACATGTGCTTGGGTCTCATTTGTTGATGCTGAATGAAAAGTAATGGGAAAAAAATAATATAAGAGGAATGGAAGGACGTGTCGTTCCTTTGATCAGACAGTGCTGTTGACCATAATTGTCTGCGCGCCGTCGTGTCCGCTTTACATTTAATTAACGCACGGATACACCCTTGAAGATGTCTTTTTGTCTCCCTAACAGAACGGCTCAAATTAGTCAAGCTCAATGCCAGAAAACTCACACATGAGAGCAGATATGAAATGGCTGGGCTCTGGGACATTGATGGCTTTCAGAATAGCTTATAAGCGTATTCTTTTCATGTTTTCAAAGAAAAAGGTAAATCATCCTTAAAAACATTAAAAAAAAACATACATCTAAAGGGATGATTTAGATATTGGGCAGTGAGTAGCTTTGCTGCCTTGCAGCAAGAAGGTCCTGGGTTCGAATCCCAGTCTGGGGTCTCCCTCTGCACAAAGTTTCTCCCTGTGCGTGTGTTGGTCCAATCCACATCATTAGCAGTTTCTAGCTAATGAAGTGGATTGGTATTTTCCCACTGCACGGAAACAGTTTCATCTTCATCTCATTTGACCGGAGCATCTTCTTCTACGGATTTGCTTTGTCACCTATGTAGCAGATTTGTTGAGGCCATGGACAATAAAGTCTCTTTGACAGATTCTGCTGTGACAAACCTCTGAGGGTTTCACAGATCAGCTGCATTTATGCTGAATTTATATCACACACTGGTGTACTTTACTGGAAAACTGGGTGTCTTCTAAAGGCAACAGCTGGATTTCAGCAAGAGGTAAAAAGGTGTTGGGCGGTGAATACAGATACATGCAGATTTTAATTTTAAATAATAATTTTTAAAAAAATAGGTAGAAAAATAGGTATTTTGTGTTCTTCTGTCACCTAAAATCCCAATAAAACACATTGTGCAGGATAAAAAAAAAACAAAAAAACTGGAAGTGGTGTGAACACTTTTTCAAGGCCGTGTAAACACCAGAACTTAGTTGCACAATCCCGCTGCCACTATCACAGCACACATCTCTCCCTCCCTGGCTCCTCCAGGCTTTCCTTTCATTGTGACATGTGAAACTGAGAGCGCCGCTCACAGTGCCTGGCCCAAGCGATTCATTCTTCCTGGACAGATTTATGGAAAACAATCAACAGAGCATTGCATCTCGCTCAAAACCCAGCGGGTCACAAGCGCTCATCCTGGACACCTGGACTCACATCCTGGGCCGCAAAGCTGTGGCGGAGGCACGGAAAAAAGGGCCAGTCCTGGAAGCTGGCTGGTGAGGAAGTGAGACGCACCAGGCTGCTGGGGAAGGGAGGAGGGGATCTGGCATAAAGCATACGGTCTGTGTTCTCACTTAGCAGAAATAATCAGTAAACAATGAATCATCGCTGAGGGCTGACATCGGGACGCTGCTCGGTGTCACACGGTCTCAGCCTGCTACGAAGGGAAAGGCCTGAGTATCCTTCGCTGAGAGGGGCTGGTGTGTCTTTTCAATTAAGAGCAGCAACACAAGCAGTCATGTAGCACATTGGCTGTGAGAGAGCACTTAGTGGGCCGTGTGCTAGACTCTCCACACACATCGGGGCACTTAGACAACAAAGCCTTGCATCCTGTGCCGCGCGCGCACACGCACACGCACGCACACACACACACACACGCTTAGTCCTGCACGTCTGAATGTATACCATCACACTGCCCGCTCGCTCTCTTCACGCCTCATTTAAAAAGCAAATTGAGCACATCTTCTGGGGCGAGTCACGGACTAAATCCTGGAAAACGTTACGCTCTCCTCGCTCGCCGTACCACATGCCGTCGCACACGAGGCCCTTTCACACGGTAAATATATCTCCATTTTGTTCAGGCTCCCATTGTTCCTCTACGTCCCAAGCCTGTAATCTCCAACACTACAAAAGAAAGTCCTAAATAGCTCTCTGAGCTGTAGAACACTGCTCATTTTGGTCAGCTCTGGCCAGCCTAACCCCGTCATTCTGGGAGGGAACAAACACCAACACAAAGGCAGAGCGAAGAGCAAAGGTGAGAAGCCGAGTTTGAGTCGTGCAACGCAGCCAGCTTTAAAGTTTTTCACTTTTTGTCACTTTGCAGCCACAGACTTTAATGTCCTTTGTTGGCATTTACTGGCAAAATTTCTACACATTAGAGCTGCACAATATGTCGGAAATTTATTGTTTTCCCAACGGCACCACAAAAAAATTGTTTGGTATTCATGTAAGTACAATGCAATTCAATCTCTCTATGTGTTATGAAAAACTACAGCTGAGCTGTGTAATTACCAAAACAGCAGCTTTATCCAGAACATTTTCAATAAAACCACGTTGTTGCAATGGGAACAATTAATTAGACGTTTTTACACTACCAGCTCAGACTTCTCACTACCTGAGATCAACATTTGCGGTGAAACTGAAGACATTAATAATATTGCTTTGTTAATGTTGTGCTTCTTCAATTATACAGTCATTGCAACAATCGTTGACATCTGCCCAGGTGTTTTCAGCATCTTGTTCAGCCCCAATATTTGTTGTTGAAAATGTCCTACCAATATAAATCTTAAAAGCGTAGTCTACCTTGTATTCACTCCTTTACTCTGGTACCCTTAAATTAAAATTCAGCTGAACTGTAGTCTACTTGTGTGTAGTTTCACTTCAGTATAAACACAGCTTTTCTATGATCAGACAAAGTAAGAGATAAACTATTGAAGAAGCTTACAACTAGGTTTTGAACTGTTCAGTCCATCAGCTCATAACAGAAATTTCATGGTAATAAACTCAAACCGACAGACCTAGCAAGGAGTGCATTACAGTGTATTTACAGAGGTCAGGGATCGCAGCCGCCAGCGAATCGCTAAAATCTGAGTACTTGAGACCTCTTCCAAAAATACTGCCTATTGTAATAGTTCAATCACCAAATATACTTTAACATGTATGAACACTCAGAGGAACCGTCTTAGTGCTACCACAGAAGCTTATATCTACAGCCAATCAGTGCTAAGAACAATAAATGGAGCTCCTGGATTGGCTGCTTTACAGATCCCAGCCAACAGCTTGTCAAGTAGCATTGGAAATAGTTCGGAGCTACGTTCAACATAAAAATCTGAGAAGGCTGAACCACGAGTAGATCGACTATAGTCAGAGAAGCAAAAAACTCACGACAGCCCTGGAGGAGTTACGGAAAACAACAGCTCAGACGGGAGTGTTTGTTAACAATTAGACTATTACAATAGATAATTAGACTATTGTAATAGTCTTTTTACCTGTTTGAATAAGACCTCCCTGTCTCGCCTTCAGTCTGTGAAGAAACGATTCAGCAAAGCTGTTGGAAAAAAAATCTAACAGAAGAGCAGACAAAACTCTTCTCGCCTCCCTCCACTGACCTCCTGCGAACTTCAGGATTGATTTTAAAGTTTTGGTTTTAACCTTTAAGACAATCCACAGCCAGGATCCCAAATACATTCTGGACCTGTTTGAATCTTCTATCTTCGCCTTCTACTCGGAGCACTTTGAGTCAGATGTTGCCGATTGAACCTTTTTTCTAAAAACCCTTGAGGGGACCAGGCTTTTCAGGCATTGACTCCGAGGATTTGGAACCCCCTCCAACTCTCTCTTCACAAATGCTTTAAAGAAACAACTAAAAACAGTTTTATTCACACCGGCTTGGGCTTAATCTGTACCTTGTTTTATTGCTCTGCCCTCGTGGAGCGTTTTGTGACGTACAATGCTATCGAAATGCATTTTTATTTTGCCACACAAATCCTGTTAAGAATGTCAACAAGCCAACTTTGGAGGCATGGTAAAACTTGTGGATCGCTACGTATGGCTGGAAACCGTCGCTGCACATCACCCTGAGCTCACCTGCATCGTACAGTGGGGATGCTTTTCTTCTGCCGGGACTGGGAAGCTGTTCAGAATCGATGGGAATATGGACAGAGCTAAATACGGAGCAATCCCTGAAGAAAAACCTAATACAGGCAGCAAAATATTTGAAACTGGGGCTGGGGTTTGCTTTCCACCAGAATAACAACCCTAACATGTAATGATGAGAATCTAAACAAATTCATGTGTCTGAAAGGTCCACTCTATGGTAGAGAAACTGTGGCAAGGACTGAAATTAATGTTTATAGATGCTCCGACTCGAATGGAGCTGTGGTTTAAAGAGGAATGGGAAAATAATCCTTTCTCTCACGTCATACTACTTTGCAAGACAAAGCAGTTTTGCGGAGAAAATGCGGCTACGATGTTGGCATTTACAGTTAATAAAGAAAATGTCCACTTGTCAAAAAAAAACTAAGAACTTTTCACTGCTACCACATTTGTAAATTATGTTTTATATGCCCTAATAAACTGCCATTTACCTGGAGTCAGCTGGAAAGAATTAACTTAACCACCTATAAAGTATGAACTAACTCCACTGACTTTATTGGGTCAACAAAAATTTAAGCATTAATAAAAAAAAAGAAAAAAATTCCAGAATCTAGTTTGCCACAGAGCACAGACTGTTTCAGTTAATTTAATGTACTGGAATAGAAAAGAAACAATAAAACACAACCGAGGTACATGCTCTGGAAATAATAGGTTATTTTTTGTGGGGTGTTTAACAAATAAAAGAGAACCAGTTGCTTGGGTGAGAAGGCTGAAGGTCCAGATGAGAAGAAGAGTGGGGGGGGAAGCTGTGCTGTTTTGGAGGCTCCTCGACCTCCAAACTCACTGCTGTCAATCAGCACAGCCGTCCATCCCCCTGGGACCCGCTTTCCTCCAGCGCTGTTTGGGGGTGGGGGCAGCCGGGTGGGTAAGGGAACCATCGCAAGGGGAAGAAAAAAAATAAGAACACAACCAAACAGATGCAGAAAGCTGCGGGTCAATGTGCATCTGCACGTGTGTTTGTGTGTGTGTGCGCACAACATTTTTGCACGACATGCGCTATATTTTTTGCTGCTCTTGTGTGTGTGTGTTTGTGTGCGGGTGTTTGTGTGTGTGTGAGAGAGAGAGGCAAATTTGCGAGGCAACTATAGCACCTGAGGGAGGGGAGTTCTGCCTGCATATCGATGAGCCAGCAGCTCTCCCTCCTTGCCCCTGAGCCCTGCACAAACATCACAACCAGCTCAGGGCCAGTCCTTTTCAAAGCCTCCCATAACATCTAATGCATCCGCGCCCCCCTACTTCCCACAACCTCTTGCATGAAAAAATCAGCACATCAACAGCAACGCAAACATCTTCCTAGGAGAGGGAAGGCTGTGGAGCTTTCGAAGGAAATCCAGATAAAAGAAAATAAAACAAGTAAAAAAGAAAAAAAACTGCAACAACGTGGTGTCACCCCGGGGTTGTCATGTCACTGTTTCAAGTGTTCTTTTGTCCTGGTGAGAAATGTCAAAGCTTCTGATAGGTGGTCAGAGACAGCGTGTCAAAAAAAAAAAAAAAGTGGAGCAGAGCATGAAACAAAACAGGAATGGGATAGAAAATAACGAAGACCCTGATATTCACACGCCGCCAGCTGCGGTCCGAAGAATGTAGGACGGCTCCTCAAGCAGTGTGTGCTCACCTTCTCGGTATTACAGTCCTGAAAATGAAACTAAACTAAAGGGACGGATGGCGCTGCCAGTAAACCGCATTAGCATCAAATGCAAATGAGAAGGGGGCTAATGGCTGGACAGGTGCAGACTGGGCCTCTAAATGACACACACACACACACACACACACACACACACACACACACACACATACACACGTTTGCAGACTTATGTGCATGCACACATGCTTACAGACTCCTGCGTGCACACACACACACGCACACACACACACACACACACACACACACACACACACACACACACACACACACACAGAGACAAGATGGATGAATTAAACATGGGTGGGCTCTGCTTGGGGGGGCTAGAGGGGCTGACATAAAGTCAATGACATACATTATTCACTACTGCACGTTAGCCAGCTAAGGCAACACATGACCTCTCACCCCAGGAAGTGCATCCAAACAAAACAACCAAAACAATAAAAAACGGGCTCCCCAAAGGAGAGATTCTGAGACAAATTGGGAGTACGTCGCTGTGGAAAATGTCCCAAACTCTGCAAAATTTTGTAGAGTTTGGGACAATCAGATCAGACTGATCTGAACCCAGTCTGCAAGTGCAAAACTTCCCACTGCGGAGCCGAGAGTGAGCCTGCTTCACAGGCTCGGAGAACAGGAAACAGTCGACCATGACATCACCCTACCCGGGAGGAGCACTTCCTGCCCGACATTCTTCACTCAAGAGCGCCGCGCGCGCGAGCGAGCACACACACCCGTCGGGAAATGGCCTCTGTCAGCACACAAATATGGATATCCAAGCGCAGACACACGCATGCGAGGAAATGGGCAACATTAACAGACGGGCCGGGGGAGTGTGCTGAACCCAAACACATACACGCTCAGAAACAGCAATAAACGCTGTCTGGGCTGACCCCTTTTCGCCGGAGAGGGGCAGCCCATTGGTCTTGCTGGGTTAAATCAGTGGATCCTTATCTTTGGTCACAGAGTCTTTCCACACACCCCTTGTCTCTGCCTGGGGGACACCCTGCAGAAGGCCAGTGGGAGCTGGATGAGCAGGAAAGGGCCACAGGACACAGGTGGTGGGAGCCAGGAGAGGACACATGGTGCTGGAGGGAGCGAAACAACCTCAAAGAGAGGATGTTCGACAGATTCGAGAAGCTTTTTGTTAGCTTAGTAGTGATATGTTTTAGAGAAAATGGCTTGTCATTCCCACTTTGAGATCTGTGCTGTTTTTTTTAAGTGTTTATTCAACATTTAAATAAGGCTGAAATGCGCTTTATGTATGAACTTGACTTTATCCCATACAAAACGAAGCGGCTGCTTCCAGGGAGTGGGATCCTCCTGCACACAGGATGACGCCACCTTAACCTGGAGTCAATTAATTAACCCTTTAGACTTTAGAGAGGCAATCTTCAAATACATGTTCAATGCAATGCTAAACTGCTTAGTTGAACACACTTCATGATGAAGAATGGCCGATGATGACTAAAACTGTTGACAAAGATGAGCCTTGTGATTTTGCGTTGAGCACCACAAACTTAAATTCATGCATCTGATCTTCGTGCTGATGTAAAATTAAATCTCAAGGCAGCATCATTAAAAGGGAGCGCGGATTTAACACACACTTCGCAGAGGGACGGGTGTTGGTTGTGCATGAGCCGGCAGGGAAATGTGTTTGTGATTTGAGGCCCATCCAGGCACATGATGGACTGATCATAGCCAGTGCCTGCATATGATTAGCCCCCACGCTAACCAGGAGTGATGGAGAGGAGAGGAAACTGAGGTTTGAGGGGTTAAGGACTCCCCTCGTAATATCCTGCCACCGTTAGAGGCTGCAGCGGACCACATATGCATCCCTAGGGGGAGAGACGCACAGCAGCATCTCACCTTTCAGCTGCTTCCCTTGACCGGTGTCAAGAACGGACACGGCATGTCAGCTGGAAGTCTACCTGAATTTCCAAGAGCTTGCCACCTCTCTGGTTGGATTTATAAGAGATGGCGTGAGTTGTCTTCTTTTCTTTTTTTTTTTTTTTTTACAGTGCTGACTGTAGACGTATGGTTTGAGAAAACTTCAGAAAGGTCAACCAAAACTGCTTGTCTCTGAAGTTCACTGAAGGTAGACAAGTGTAACGGTACATTTAGTAAAGATGTGCATGAGCCTTTTTTTTTTTTTAATCGTAGTAGCACAGCACACTGGGAAAAAAATGTAAAAATTGAACTTTTACTTTGAGATTTACTTTATATTTTAAGGAAACCAATTTTTTCTTAAGAAACATTTGTTTTTGATATAATCTCCAGCGGTGTTATTGATACCCCTGCTGAACAAAACTCTTCCCAGTGTGATTGTTCGGTGTTTTCTACAGTATTTCACAACATTGCAGCATGCAAACAGATGGAGCTCTATTTTTCTTATATTGACCAGAGTCCTGGCTCTTCTCTTATGCTCACTTCAAGGATTTTTGGTCTGGGGACGAGAGAGAAGATTGATTGTGTCTGATGAACCATTTCTGTGTGATTCATTTTTCAGTTTTTTGCCAAAGGCAGATTTTTATTGAAAATTTCCTGGTATTTCAAAGATTTTGTGCTTTGCTCTCACAACAAGGTTCCCAGGCCCATTAGAAGAAAAACAAATACAGACCCACAGCATCACACCCCCTCCTCTATACCTAATTATTGTTTCACACCAAATGCACATGGAGTGTTAATTTTTGTCTCTTCTGACAAAAAGAAAAATCAAACTAATGTCCAGGTAAGGCGTTTCAAAACCACCGGTTGCTACGTAACTATGGAGATGCCAAGATGCCTGTTTTTGCCAAAGTACTCCAAAAATGAGCCTTTACCACATCCTTCTTACTGTCTGTGCTAAAAATATAAATTTGAGTCCCTGTCCAAGATTATGTCACATCATAATGACACCAACATATATTAACGTATTGATATCAACAAATATTACTAATTAGAGGTTCCTGAAAACTTCTGTTACATTTTTCTAAAAGTTTTCTAAGGGATTCTAGTAACCAGTGATTAAAAAAATTATATTTCATAACTTGTTAGAAGCGAACAAAAGGTTAGATTTTTGAAAGCTTTTCAGTGTGAAATCCATTAAAATACTTTTTTTCAAGGTGTTTCGCACAAATGTTCGAACAGATGTGTCTGCGCCTGCTGCTCAGATGCTCCTCGCAGTTCCAGCAAAACACTACAAACGTACAAGTGTTTCCCGCAAAGCACATAGTAAACAGACACACTTTCCTATAAAAGCTTAAAGCCCAAACAAAACTGTCTTTTTCATCAGGAGGGGAGATTCTCCCGGTGAGCGTGTACAGTACCCAGAGCGGATTCCACACAGCACCACATTTGTTCTCCTAACAATCAAATAAGTTTCTCATTAGCTGACTTTATTTTTCCTCGTTCCCGCGGTTTTGCTGCAGTGGCCTGTTTCTCCCGACTTAACGAGAGGGAGCTAATTAGGCAATCACACCCATTACTCTTCCAGAAGAGTTAGAGCTAGCCCGGCTAATTAGGGCTGTAAAATCTAATCATCTCTGCGAAACAGCAGAGGGCTAACGAGCCCTTATTTAACGAACTAAATAACTTCAAGGGTGGAGAAGGGCTGCTGATGGTATTTCTTTATGAATTTGAAGGAGGGGAGCTCATGGTAATTGAGTCAGTAGTTTCAGCCTCGCAGTTGTTTGTTTGTTTATGAATCCTTGATTATTACAATTGCCAAGAATATATTGGTGCTAAATGAGCAAACGTATCATTCGTCCTCCCCCCACCCCTCCTTCACACTTAATCCCCTTCAGTCCCTCCTTTAAAAAAAAACAAAAAAAAAACTGCCGCCCTCTCCAAAAGCTCTGCACTCACCTGACCTATTTTTCCTGTCCAGAAAGAAGAGTGCTCGCTGGAGAGGAAAGCTGAGATATTGCTGTTGTTTTGCCTCCCCCTGTTCTAATTTGTTGTTCGTTAACGCTGCCCTCACACCTGAGCCATCGGGCGTCAGGGGAATACCGCCACAACACATGCTCGGCGCGGCTAAGCCGTTTCTCGGCTCGCCTGCTCCTCCGCTTGCCGCTCAACTCGCCGAGGAGAAGTTGAGTCGGGGTGAATTGAAAAATGACAACGTGGAGAGAGAGAGAGAGGGGCGAAAAAAATCAACAAGTATTCTCACGAAGAAAATCAACAAACAAACAAAAAAAAATACAAAAATAAATGACAGAGAGTGATGGGCAAGGCGTGTATGTCTGAGGCCACGTGGTGGGGTGCAGCTGTCTCAGGGAGCGCTGAGGTGAGGCCTTCCGCTTCAATGGAGCAGAACGAGGGTGGCGTTCACACGCACACACAAACACACACACACGTACACAAAAACAACGCACAGAACTTGTGCACAAACACATATGCTCACGCAGGTAAAGAGTAGCTTTTGACGGAGCAGCAGCGAGAACAGGACAGCTGCGTTCATCGGATAGCACAGGTCACTGCCTCATTAACACACACAAAAAAAAACACTCAAACGTGACAAATTCAAATCAGACAGAAAGTAGACACTCAGACTTGTTGCAGCTCACAAAACAGGGACGCTGTACAGTGATTCTTTTTGGAATGCATTCAGAGCAGTCCTGAAGGGATTATTTCAGGGATTCTCCGTTGTACACAGCTCTCCTGCTAACTTTATTTAACACATCCAGATATGTTCTGTGTCAATGCTAACGCTATAGCAGCTAATATGAACCGGTTAAGAAGAAAATAAAGTTAAATCTACTCCAAACTCCAGAACATCAAAGATTTTTATTTTTTTATTTTTTTTGTGAGGTATAAAACTGTTGTGACTTAATCACTGGACAGCTATTTACATTTCAAATGGAGTTAGGAGGCCTGCCATCATAAATGTACTGAGAACAGAAGAAGTGTTTCCTGAGGTGTCAACAGGCTAATTAATTTGACACACTATGACGCTCTTGTTATCAGTTCCTCTTCACTGATGATATAAAGGAAAGAGATTTAAAAGAAAAGCAAAAATATTTACATTTCTACGAAATAGCTCCATTTACTGGAAGAACTTTCTCTCTATTTACTTCACATAAATGGTGGTGCACTGACTTCTAACTCTGCTTCCCCAAGTAAATAATATCCTCCTTTGCTGTGAATACTTATGCTAAGACTTAAGATTCGTCAGCGTAGTGATATGTTTTCAGGATTGAAGTTGCTCTGAGACTGTAGGAGTTTGGTTTGGTCTTGGTCCCACTCTGGTTGGCTGTTATCTTTAGCTTCTTGGACCAACTAATCTTCATCTAAACCAAATGAATATATCCAGATGGTTATCTGATGTAGATAAGATTTTAACATGTGCACCAGATTAAATGACTTTGTGTTTAGCATTAGTTGGTCCTGGTGGCTGATGCTAACAGCTAGCCTAAAGTGGCTTTCTGCTGTCTTAAAACAACAACTCCAGTTTCAAACAGATAACATAACAGTTTATGTCGATGCTACTTTCTAAACTGTAAAACCTCCCTTTGGCGCTTATTCATAGAAAACACGATTACTATTTACTAAAGGTGGACCACAAATTATCTTCCTGAATGAAACAAGGACTGAGTATTGTAAATCTGGACAGAGTGAATTTATTATAGATATAAAGCAGCATAGAAAATAACCATAGCAAATGTGTGAATGCTAATTCACAGATTTTGACACGGACTTTTAGGTAAAAACAGTAATATTCTGGTCTTATTAAGAGTTTCACTTAGGAAGTGGCACTGCCTCCTGCTACATCAATTTCCATGGGAAAAAATGATCAGCTTGTCTCTAAATATTCAATGAAAACATGCCTGTATGAACCACTGTGATGTTTTACAAATTGGCATTTTTAAGACTGTTTCATAAGCCAACTGTTGTCTTCAGCTTTTTGGTAGATAATTGTTTTAGCTCCTTCAGTTAGCATCAATCAAAGTGTTTTGATTGTTGACGCTCAAGCTAATCTCTACGTTTACGGTGGCCGAGATTGATTTTCCACTCTCTTAAAACTACTCTAACCTCAAAATTGTCACAACAGTTCATGCAAATATCTTTTTATGAAGTTTTATCCTGTCACTCTGTTTGTACCGAGTGGTTATTTACAAAATCCAGAGATTATTTACTAGGGGAATGGAGGTAAGAGGCAGTGTTTTTCCTCTGGGAAGTTAACATTTAAACAGCTTACAGTGAGAGAAAGGAGCAATAAAAAACGATGATCTATGACAAAAGTATAAAAAAAAGCCCTTTTTTTCTTAACCCAACACCAGCAAACTTTTTTTTAAACTTGTTCCACTCAGAAATGTCCAGTCCAGAAATCTCGTCTCGTTTCACTTCAACATATCCCGCCCAATGTGTATTAAAGTCACCAGCTGACACATGTGGAGGTGAACTTTATTTATAAAGTACATTTATACAACTATAATTGACCTATGTTTTCTATAATTTAGAAAATTAACTACTGAAAGAATATATCAGAAAATAAGTATTTAAAAATGCTTCAGAGCAGAGAGATAAGAAAAAGAAAAAAAATGCTCCTTGAATATTTGGAAATAATTCAAATTTGTATCAAATGCTCCCAGAGGAGAGTCTTTATTGACGCGCATTAATGACTGACGTGTGGAACTGAAGCTCTCCCGATGTGTGTCCATTAGCTGTGTGATATAAAATATAAACTGTGTGAAGGCAAAAGTATTGCAACTGTTTCAGAGAACACATTTTATGGATCTTAGCACTGGCTCACTTTTATATAAGGCAGTTAATCTAACTGGAAGTGCTTTTACATGTTTTGTTCTCGCTACCACTCACACTGCCTCCAACCTCTAGTTCTTGTGTAAATAAATATTAGCTTCTGTGCAAATAACCGCCTGACGCAAGCAGGACTGAAGCTTAAAAGTTTATGAGTGCTGTGATGTTTTCGACATGGTTGTGATTGCTGTTAGCCTTAGCCTCAAGCTAATCTGCAGATGCCAAGAGTTGTTTACTGAAGGTAACGTATTGACTGCCTATAGCTTTCTTACACAATCTAATTTCATAAGCTATCCCTTCTAATCTTCATGCATGAACTCCAAATAAACACCTTACATTAAAAGCACGCAAGTTCTCCGCACACACACACTTCCAGCAGAGGCTGGACAGTAAATCTACAGGGCTTTTCTTTTTTCCTGACTGGCTTTATATCACACAAGCCGCAGCATCGCTCAGAGCTAGTTTATGACAGCAGGAGAAAGGCACACACTTAAGGCCAGTTGGTGTGTGTGTGTGTGTGTGTGTGCGTGTGTGTGTGTGTGTGTGATTGTCAAAACGCAGCAAACAATTTTCAGCCAACAGACACACTCTCGCATTCACCCCCAGACTGCAGCTGTAACCCAAACTGCTCATCACTTAAGACATCAGCACAACCGCACAAACACTGTTTGACCACACTTGAAGCCGAGCTCAACGGCTGCGTGATTGCTCCTGCACTTCATCCACTCGTAGCCCTGGAATATAATTTACAGCTGCTTCGCACCTTTTTTTTTTCCTTACACAGAACATTATACGGTCGCTGAAAACAAACAACAACCTGTGGCCTCCACTTTACGAGGCTCGCGAGGTTTACGTTCTCGCAGACGAAAACGGACATCAAAACCTGCTGGCATCTTGATTCTTGTGCCCTTTTTGGAACTGTGGATTTGTTTTTCCCCCGTGGCTCTTGTACCGGCGCTGAGTACCGTGTTTTGTGTCAGCAGTGATGATGAGGGAATCGTGTCACGGGTTCGAAGGGTGAGGTTTGCTTACCTGTCGATGATGACAGGGTCTGATGGGGTTTCGTTCCTGTTGCCGCAACTCTTCTTGTCACAGCACCGACTGCAGGTGAGGGGCAACAGAACAGCAGAGGGGGCAGATCAGGGAGAGGGGGGGGGAGTTAGTCAGTAAGATGTGAACAACAGAGAGAACAGAAAAAAAACAGATGCAACTCTAAGGGGAGATGGGAAGACATCTGTGGGTACAGGAAAGAGAAAATGGGGAGTAAGAGGGCGTGAGACTTTTTTGGGGAGTTCAAAAAAGGAGACGAGATGTGGATTTCACGGTAAGACCAGGGCTCGTTCTGTGGATCAGCGGAGTGATTTTCGGCAAAGTTTAGGGGGAGCGAGCTGCAGCGGGGCTAGATACAAACTTGAATTAGCCTCCAGGGCTCAGGTTAGCTCCATTTCTGTCAGACATCACACAACCAGACATCTTATGTTCTCTATTTTTCCTCGGCTCTCGTCGCCCTCCCTCTATCCCGCCCCTCTCTTTCTCTCTCTCTCTCATTTTGTGCTCTTTCTCTCTCTCTCAGAAGTGGGTCACAGAGTGGTCCCACTGGACCTGGGGAGCGGTGCATGCTGGGTAAAAAGGGGGCTGCATACTGATGTGACGAGTCCTCTCAGAATCATTTGACTGCAGCACGGTGTAACAGTGTAACGTCAACCCACCCCCTCCCACCCCCTCCCACCCCATCCCTGAAAGAAAAAGTATCACCACGTCTACCTTTATTCCTCTGTGTCTGAGTGTCTGCATGTCTGTGTCTACCTGCGCCTAACTACATGTGTGCTTCCACTCGGAGGAGTGTGTGGGAGGAGAAGGAGGAAGACAACTGAGAGGCTGACCCTCCCCCCCCTCCGCGCCTCAAGCCCCCCTCCATGCTTTCTCCAGTCCCTCAGGACCACAGGCTTGGAGAGCCAGATCAGATTTCTGATCTCCTCTGTTTCCTGCAGCATATGAAAACAAGTGGTCCAAATTGCCTCGTGTGATAACCAGGAAGCCGCTACACGCGCCGCCACCAGACGCTCTCTCTACACGCAACTCTTCCGAGCCGGACGCTCGCTTTGGGACGCCGCGGCGGGGCTTTTGCGTGGCGCCTTGTAATCGATGGGGCACACGACTTTTTTCGAGCGCGAGTGCGCAGCGGCGTTTCACGCAAAATCTGAGTCTGCACATAGCTCGGTGTCAGGACGAGGCAAACTGCCGAGTGTTACACGGGGGCCTGAGGAGGATGGGTTTGAGTAATGAGCTTTTCCTTGTCCTAATTAGCTGAACATGAGAGGGATCCACACACATGCATGCACGCGCAAAACAGAAATAGGCCAGGGCCCAGCTCTCTCCAACCCACTTTGAGGCAAATGATAAGATTTCTATCATAATTTAGCTATGCGCTTTGTTTTTTTTCTTTCTCTCAGTTGTGAAGTGACATAAATAAAGGCGTCGGTTTGAGTTTGGCTTACCTGCACATGATCTCGTGGGTTAACAGGACCCGGCACATCTCTGGATTTTTATCCTGACCCTCATAGACAATCGCCTAGAAGAGAGACGAGGAACAGAAAAGAATTCAGTTCCTACTTTTGTGGATGTTTGATGCAAGGGACACGTGTAGCTCATCATTTGTTCATTTTTGTGCATGTGTGAATATTTGTGGACAAATATTCACACATCTTTGTTGAGATGTGTAAAAACCCCTAAAATACATTCATTTTTTATTGGAGTACCATAATCTCACACTGAAAGATTTAGAGAAATCCAGCCTTTAAATTGAATGTGTTTATTAAATAAGAGAAAACAAATCATGATTTAAGCAGAATGATCATAGTGAGTTTTTCATAACTAAACAATTCCTTTGAAATACATTTTTAAAACGATTATTTGTACGTCCCTGTGATAAATTGATTGAAAAATATTAAATAATCTGTATATTTCAATTTGCCACATCTGACCTGACTTGACTTGGTATGTTGTCAAGTCTCCATAGCAACCATGTAACGACAACTATAGCACAACTAATGGTTATAGTTTATTGATATCAGAAAAAAGACCAATCCTTTGTCCTACCATCACAAATATAAACAGAAGCTGCAAGTATAACTGGAAATGTGTGATCTGGTCGAAGACGTTTCGTCTTGGAGGGTTTGGTGTTAAAAGAAGGATAAACAAGTAGAAAAGCCCAAATGCACCCTGTCACAAAAGATTATACTGTAATGCGGTGGGTCTGTTTCTCTTTCAAAGGTCTTTTTAGCCTTTTCAGAGTTCATTCGATTATGAAATATTTAAAATATGAGTGCATTTTAAGTAAGAATCTGCTGACCTGTGTCAAAAAAAAAAAAAAACAAACAAACAAAAAAAAACTGAAAATGGGTCATTATTGATTGTTTCGGCAAGTTAAATGATTCAGGACATTTGGCCAGATCAACACAGAAGTGCTTCACCAGACACAAAATCAGACGTCTTTCATCACCGTCTCAGCCCCCAGACCTACATCCTGTAGAAAACATTTGAAGGAAGCTGAAGATAAAACGCCGAAAAAGAAGACAACAAAGTCTGGATGATCTAGATCTAGTCAAAGATCTCCTCTCTCTGTATCTGTGAGAGGAGAAAGTTTGGACCTGTCCTACTGGAAAACGGTGTTCAAAAAAGCTTCATGAGCAGATGCACCACTAATGATGCGATTATTGTTTCAGGTCACATCGCTAATTTTTTCTATTTTTAGAGTGAGATTATGTTACTGCAGTAGAATATTAATACACGTTTTGTCTCTACGAGGGTTTCCAACATATTTGGCCATGTCGGTATATTTATATTGGGAGCCAAATATGCGATTGAATAGTTTTCCTTTAATATATTATTGTTATTCTGTCAGTGTCGTTTCCCTGCTTCCCTCCGTGCTTTTCCATTTCCTTTCCTTTCCGCCCATGTTATCTCTTTTTCTTTGGAAGTTTTACACTTTATCTGCCTCGTTTCTTGAACCAGATGCATTCTATCTTGACTTTAATTCAACAAAGCAACGGTGGAAGAAAATATTCCTTTCTCCTCCTTTTTGTAGAGTAAATAGGTGCTTGACACTGTGAGGCAACCAGACCAAACATAATCTTTGCCTAAGCTGCAAGGACAGAATGTGATAAAAAAAAAAAAAAACGATCTTTGTGATGCATGCTGTGCTGATGAAAAGTCAACCAAGACTTCAAGCCAAATAAAAAACAGAGGGATGTGTGTGTCTTTCATTTTGGTAGAAATGTTTGTCTATCTGGCAAACGCACGTATCGTGGGAATCCAGTCCTCCCGAACAGGAACGCTGTGTTCCGACAGAGACGGTAAGAGGGAAAATTGTTTGTGTGCGCACATATGTGTGTGTGTGTGTGTGTGTGTGTGTGCGTGTGCTTGTGTATGCGCCGCGTATGTGTTCGTACTTGCACGTATGTGTGTTTGCAGTGTACAGTGAGCAGTTGGACTGCCAGACTGGAGTATAGTGCACCATCTGGTCCATGCAGTACGCCGTCCAAAAATCTAGTCTGGTTACCCCACCAACCCCACTCAACATGCTCTCTAGGGCTTGATCACCCCTACAACTCCCCCCACACCCACCAACACACACACACACCAGGGCTGATAAACATGCATGCACACACATCATCTCCTCCTACTCTTTTCATTCTAAGACAAACTCTCTTCGAGCCTAATGGCACTAGAGGCGGAATTGGCAAAACAAAAGACCTGATATGAAAACAGTGTTGAGGGGGCTTTACTTTACTCCTCGCCGTCTAATTCAGCCCCACGAAGAATTCCCTCAGAGTGCGCCAGCTAACATGTGAACCACTCTGTTTTTTTGTTTGGGGTGTGTGTGTGTGTGTGTGTGTGCGTGTGTGTGTGTGTGTGTGTGTGTGTGTGCGTGTGTGTGTGTGTGTGTGTGTGTGATTGCAATGGCCGCAACAACACACTCCAGGATAGTTTGTTCTGTTTCACATTGAGGAAATGAGGGTCAAGGTCCTCAAAGAGTGAGCTGGCATGCATCACTGTCTCTCTCCAACACTGACACACAACCACGTCTGCGCCTCGCACAGATATTCACACACACCACACACACACACACACACGCACACACAATTTTATACATAAACCACCTCCTAAAAAATAAGCACATGCACACCATCCTCGCCTGCAGGCTGTTGTGGAGAGGAGTATGAGGACACATGTCCTCTACTTTTTCTGGGCCTCTGTAAATGTGTTCCACAGGTAAGACAGGTCGTTTATCAAGCTGGCTGGCCTGTACTGAAGTTAAGGGTCCCAGACACAGACTTTGCAGCTAGGCAGGGTGAGTGTGTGTGTTTCTGCGTGTGTGTGCATGTGTGGGAAGGGGGTGGGGGGGTAAACATCCAGATCAGCAGGACATATAAACTAGATTTTTGTTTTGTTTTTTGTTTTTTTTCTTATGTTTCTTTCCTAAAACCTGATGCAGGATTTCCTTCCTACCTGTTTAGTCATGGAGTCAATGAGCCGAACATATAAGTCCTGCTCTGTCCGGATTCCTTCAGAGAGAAAGAGAGAGAGAAAAGATTCAAATGGGGAAAAGTTTGACCCATTCAGACATAGTCATTCTGTTTCCTTTGCTCTTTCAAAAAATACAAAACAAAACAAAACAAAACAAAAAAAACACTCCAAACTGTCTTTAATAACTTTCAGTTTGAGCTGCAAAACAGTGAGTCCGGCTGAAACCAAAACGTTCATTTTCTAAATACAATACAAACAACCATAGCAGAAAAGATAGAATCAAAATGATTTGGGATTTTCTATGTTTGAAATAATTTCTTTCTTTTCCTTTTGGTATTTATTACATCAACACAACAGAATTAATAGAGAGCACTTTTTTTTTGAGTTAAATAGATGAGCAATATATTTATAAATGAAGGCAAATAAAATAAATAAAAGTCTTACCAAACAAAACAAATAAATGTAAATAAAACCAAAACATGTATCTTTAACGTTTCACAAGTTTTGATTTTCTGACTTCTCCCTCTCTCTCTATATATATATATATATATAGATATAAATATATATCTATATATATAAAAACAAAGCAAAACAAACAAACAAAAAACCCTCACCGTTACTGTAGAGGAGCTGAAGCCTATAATGAATGCCATTGTTGGTCTTTTCCCCCGTTGTTTCCTATAAAAACAGAAGCGAACACAGAGAGAGGCGGTCAGAGCAAACCCTCTCCTCCTCCTCCTTCTCCTCCTGGGACCCTTACAGCGGGAGCACCGCCTGATATTATTTTTAGATAAAAAATGGCGAGGCTCAAACTCTGATCAGAATCAAATCAGTTCGTTTTACAAAAAGCAAACACTGACAAGATTTGGGGAAAAAAATAAATACATTAATAAATAAATAAACAGGCTTAGACTGATTTGGCGGAAAGTTAATAACGCAGGCAGATTTATTTGGTTATATAATTTAAAAATTAAACAAAGGAGCTCGATTTTTTTGTTGTTTTGTGTTTTGAATAAAAGAAAAAAAAGTATAACTTTTATAAAAGCTACAAAAATACCGGATCTGTATTGTTTCTTTCTTTCTTTTCCAAATTTGCTTAAATCAGAATTTGCATTATTCTCTATTTTCAATGAGCCGCGGCGCAACCGTAAAGTCACTCAATAAATGAGCAGCAGATTTGGATCTTATTAATAACATACAAATCTAATAAAAGCTGATAATTAATAATTAACATTTTAATTTAAAAAAAAATCGTCAAATTATTGTGATCGGGGTGAAACCCGTAGTAGACGCACCAAGTAAAAAACTAATTCTGATGTTTTACTGATGCCACACTGAAGTTTAGAAAACACTGTGACTGGTGATATCTGCAAGCTTTAAGCTGTAAGAGGAAAACAAGCAAAAAAAAAAAAAAAAACATCCACCAGGAGCGGAAACTGAGAACCAAAGGTCCCAAACTGGACAAAGTAAATCCAAAGACGAATGCGGAATTGCTTCACATTTTATCAAAACATAATCAGCAGTAATAAGAGGTCTGTGGTGCTCTCGTAAGCCACAGCTAAAAATCACATCAGGGAAGCCTTCAAGGAAGAAATGATCCCTGCTGTGGGAGTCTGCCTACTTTGTTAACTCGCGTCTGGTAATTTATCACTTTGACTTAACGGCTTCATATACGTCGTGTCAGGAATCAGTGGCTCAGACGCGCGCGTCATTCCTTATTTCGGTTGGTTAATTTCTAAGCGGTTCATCCATTCTCAATTATGTTTTAATCACCTTTATATATATATATATATATATATATATATATATATATATATATATATATATATATATATATATATATATATATATATATATATATATATATATGAGAGAGAATTAAAAAAAATCTAAACTCACCTTTTCTTTCTCCACAAAGTCGACAAATGTGGTCCGTTCTATTTCCACCGGCTGACCCTGTCTGTCGTACAAAGCCAGGACGAAGTGGAAGAAGTTGGACTTGCGGAGGTTGGAGGGCGGCTGCTTCTCGAAGTGCGCCCGAGCGAGACCCACTCCGCTGCGGACACAGGCAAAATCAGCAATAAAATAAAATAAAATAAGGCTACACGGACGGCAGTGAAAAGAAATGCATCTAATAAAAGTACCAAAAAAAAAATAAAAATTAACACGCTAACTGATTCAGTTGCTTATTCCCCATGTCTATATCCAAACTTAAAATTGTTAGGTGACACGTGCACAATTTCATTTAATTAGTTCATTAAAATCGAACAGATAAATTGAGATGTTACATGTGAATCCAAGCAAAAAAGCAAAAAAAAAAAAGTTAAATATACCGATGTTAAATTATGACTGTCATAATTTGGACAAGACAGATGTAGGCCTGCTGTAAATACGCACCAGAAACTTCGAGATTTTAATTAAAAGCAAACAAAAATATAGCATTCTCGCAATGCATGCAAACTTTAAAAACCCGCGAGGAAAGCTGCTTCATCTCAACGCAAAAAATAATAATAATAAGAAGAAGAAGAAGAATAAATCACTGCGAACTGAGAGGTCCAAGCCCAAACTCAGAGCTGACTTTTTTTTCTTCTTTCTTTTGCACACTAAAAACTTTGGGGCCAAAGCCGCATTTAAACGCGTCATGCTGGAAAGTCTGTCAAACAGTTCTGAAACGCGTCTGAAACAAGTTGAATCCGAGGTGAAAAATAAATAAATAAACAAAAAACTTGAGATGCCAGCGGGACCTGAGGTTATCCCACCACTGCGTCCTCTGGGGACGCGTTCTGCCCCCAAAGTGAATCCGCCGCTCCGTCTTTAAACGCCGCACATCACAACGCGCTTTTCTCTCCACCCGCTGTGGTGCCAGAGCGGCGGAACGCGGCGCAGCGCCTCGTCCGCTTCGGGCTCACCTCTGGGCGGCTGTGTTGGCGTCCAGCACTCCGGCGCCCTGCATCCATGTCCGAACCGCGTTCATCCCGGCCACCATGGGCTCCTCTTTCATACTACTCCCACTCCTCTGGATGCTCTCGTGGATGCCAAACATCAAAACGCACCTTCACTCTCTCTCTCCCCCTCTCTCTCTCTCGTCCTCTCTCTCTCGCCTCTGTCTCTATCCTCCTTTTCCCTCTCTTCTCTGCCTCCCCTCCTCGCCTCTCGGCGTCTCCCTTTGATAGCGCTGTCACAGGAGCAAAGTGGCGTGGGTCTACTCCACTCGGTGTTTAGACGCGCGCGTTCCACTCAAAGTAAACAAAAGATGCGACATGTGGGGAAGAAAAAGGGGAGCTGTCAGCATCCAGGGTTAGCTGCTCCTCATGTTGAGGAAGAATGGGAGGCAGCAGCTGTGAAGAGGAGCGACGTGAGAGCGATGAAAGGGGGAAGCGCAGGATGAGAGTGCGCGCTGAGTCGGCGACAGTCCCCCCCCGCCTTTCCTCCTCGGATCAAGGTACAGCTGATAAAAACAAAAACAAAACAAAAAATAAACAAGCAAAACAATAAAAATGTCAGTTTTTGCAACAAACAGGGCCAAAGATGAAAGATGAAACAGGTTTCTCTCTTTGCTCCGTCGCTTTCAAAGCAAAAGTCCTCCTTCCGGCTCAGATGGATAAAACGGAAGATTAGCGCAATTAAGAAGGCGGTCCTGGGTATATCCGCCGCTCGGCTGCGCCCGCTCCGGCTCGGGTGATTTGCGCTCTTTTCGCTTCCCCTGAGGAATCACTTCGGACCATCTCTGGGATGCCAAACAGGAGAAACTATAGTAAGGCGAAGGAGGCGTGGTCTCTGGGAACGCCTCTCTCCCTCCCGAGCTCCGTTAATGACACGGGCAATCAGCATGTCCACCAACCCGACCGGGAGCGCGGCCCTGTCCCCGCCTCGCTCCGGCGCAACGTCCCGCCCCGGCCACTTAAGTCTCGAAGCCGTCCCGCGCACGCCCCGCCGCGAGTGCGTGAGTCTCGGTGGGTGCGCATGCATGCAGTGTTTTTTTTTTTTTTTTTTGTTTTTTTTTTGAGTGCACCTCCTCGCTTTGCAATTAATGTAGCTGTTCACGACAAAAAAAATCAAACACCGACTCACGGGGAGGACATCAATTTAAGCAGTTCTCACGCTGAGTCTGAAGTAAGGAGAAGACCCGGGGAGCTTGTTGGAACATCTTTTGCCTGCCGCGATTTCACTTCAGCTCACATAGGGATAGACAAGAAAAATAATAATAATAATAATTGAACAGATGTTTAACTGAGTATAAAAAAAATACTATTTTTTTCTTCTCTCGTTGTTTTCTAGAGGGAGGCGCATGCGTTGACGAGAGACTTGCGCCCAGATTCAATTGCGTTTAAGTGGGGGGTGTCAGTGCAGGATGAGAAGCTGACATTATGCACGCTTGTTCTTTGAAAACATAAAACAGAAACATTTCTTCAAATTCAATGTTGATTTTTGCTACTAGAGCTTCAATTAGCTGTGCTGAGCAGTCCAAGTTCTCAACTCTGGCAGATTAGGAGCTTAAGAAAGTTTCCATCGTGCCAACCGCTGCGCACAGTTTAGTTTTCTCTCTCTCTTTCTCAGTCGGTTGGTTTGAAATTAGATCTTACTAGATGCACTTCAATTCTTGAGGGAGTGTATGCTATAAATCCAGAATAAATATGAGGATTACATGCTAAACTGCGCTAGGCCGTGTTAAAAAAAAAGTGCTGAAAAAAACAAAAGATTAACAAAATTTGCATGTTCATAGAAGCGTAAAACTGTACAGTGGTTGACATCGTTTTGCTGTTTTTTTTTTTTTTTTGCACAGCTAAAAGCAGAGCGCAGAGAGGCTGTTCTCCTTGTCATCATTTCTCGCTGTTGGACTAAAACAAAATGATTTTTTTATTATTATTTCAATTTTAATTAAGGATTTTTGCTTGAAAATGTAGTCCTTAATAATGGTTAAAACTCTTTGTTGTGGTACATCCTGCACAAATATTTTGATTAGAACTTTATACAATGTGGTCTACCGTTTTTTTATGTTGTGTCCATTGAGGCTGATATATTTTATATGAGTGTTATAATGAATGAATGTCAACATAATGAACATTAAGAACTAATAAAAGCCCCTACGGTTCATAAACTGACTGTCACTGTCAAGTTTTTAACCAGCTTTAGCTAGTTTAGCAACAATGCTAATGCTAACGTAAAGCTGAACTTCTAAAATCTCAGACAGTAGATAAAACAATGGAATATTCTAGATGTAGATGTCAGCAATACATTCACATATAACAATACATATATTTTTTATATATATATGTAAAAAGTTTAATACTCGTTCGGTACCATTAGCTAGTTTAGCAACACAGTATGCTAGATCCAAAGTAGCTAGCAAGATCAACATTTTAACCCCAAAGCAGCTGTTGCTTGTAGGCAAAACACAAATGTGAAAAATGTTGAAATACTAACCTTTTAGAACAGGTGTAGGTCTTTCACTAGTTGTATCACTTAACCAGTACAGCACAAATGCTAAAGTGCTGTACTTTAGCACAGCACTAAAGTATGTGCTTCTCTTCTACATGGTTAAGAAGAAAGTTGGGCTTCTTAACCCTCAGACAGTTATTTCAATTTAATTAGTTGGGGTTATGAGTAAATGATTAACATAAATGTTGATTAAAATCTTTGAAATTTCATTAACCAGCTTTGTTTCTTCATAACATGGCAATACCAATATATATATTTTAAGGCTTTAACCATTTTGATCATTTTAGTGGTTAGGTTGGAATTTATTTTAGTTGCTAAACTCATGAATTTTCTACACAAAAAGTCAGAATAAAATCCATCAATATAAAAACGCCGACAGTTTGTTTTATTAGTGCATTAAAGTCACTTTTATATCATCAAATGAAATATTCTGGAGGTCATGCATCAGCTAAATTCAGCTAAATGTTAAAAGATGAAAACAGTAAGATTAGTTTCTACTGTATCAGATGAAAATCTAAAGACAGACTACTGACATCATTCAAGCTTTGTGATGACAGACTAAGAAAAAGTTCAAATGAAATAAAAATCAATTTTTCGGTGGGGTTCGCTTTAAAATTATGTTTGCAACTCAAGTGATGCGGCGATATTGCGCCTCTCTCCAGACTATACCGCCTCTACTCTCTGCGGAGTCTGACCAATAAATGCCATAAACGGTCAAGGTTAGACACCAAACCCCAGCAATCACCCCATCATTGTCTAGTCTGGAGCTGTTTATTTATGTCTCCTGCTGCGGGAGGAGAAATGTGAGCACCCTACCATTACACGATACAATAAATAGTGATAAATAAAAGCAACGGGGGATAAAATGTCTCTCTCTCTCGCACATTCACACACACACACACACACACGCACGCACACACACACACACACGCACACACACACACACTCTCTCTTTCCGACGCACACACATGCTACACAAGTCCAGAGCCATCCTTCAGCACATTTGTTTGATTGCGGCCCCGGCCTTCGCCAGGATCTGTCCGCCTGGGTCGACATGGACACTGCGGGCCTCTGGGGTGGCTTTATATTTAGATCCCCGAGCATCAACACAAACACACACACACACACACACACACACACACGCACACACACACACACACACACACACACAGACACCGTTAGTCCAAACATCACCGTCTCGGTGTCCAAAAGCGGAGATGTCAGAAGCCAGGCCCGATGTTTCAGCCATGTTAATGCAGCGATTCGCTAACTGCACGGCAGCCACACACGAGCCTTGCAGAATATAGATCTGATCATTAGCTCCATGCAGATATGTGCGCACCATTTTAACCATGTGCTGACCCGCCTGTGCGTAAAGGGAACACGGCGATGCGTGTTGGGGGCTTTTAAAAAGCGTTAAAACCTGAACGTGTTTACAGCAATTTATGAGAAAAGGCTTGCGAGCTTCAGCCCCCCCCTTCTCCTTCTGTACAGCCAGATGATGTCGTAAATCAAGTGGCTTGGTTGATATTACGCTCTGACCGAATTGAAACCTCGAAACATAATAATTGATTAAGGAAAAAAAAAAACAGTCAAGGATAGACCTTATGTCGAACAATATGCTCCGTAAGTGGTTACACAAAATACGTGGACTATATTAAGTTTTTATGTTTAACTACATTAGATAGAAATGATGTGTGGAAAATTCACAAATCTGCAGGACTGCAGAAAGAAATCAGGGCTTCAAAAGAACCTAAATATCTACGACAAATGTAAGAAATATTTGCAAGGGGGGAAAAACGAGTGACTTTACAAGCAGAACTCACCGAGGCAAAGTGAAGTTTGCAACGCTGAAACCTTTTCTTCAGGTCAAGCGCGCTAACTCACCCGTAACCGATGCGATGCTGTCACCTCGTGGGCGAAAAAGGCATTACAACAACTCGCTTTATTAACTTTAAAAAAAAAAAAAAAAAAAAAAAAAAAAGCATAATCGATTAAAGACGTGCAGATAGCGCCCACCTGTGCAGAGTGAGGCTTCTGGGCCAAGCAGCTGTTATGACCAGCTCATAAGGTCAGTTTGGGTTCATGTGGGTTTATTACAGAATGAAAAGAGAACTGGTCCTGTTGGCAGCAAGCTAGGCTGTTTGCTCACAAACATCAGTTTCAAGGTGCTGATGCTCCAGAAGTCAACCTGTAACCCAGAAAATAAAACACTACAAAGCTAAAGGCAGAACTTTACACATATGAATCAACCACTTGACCAAAAAAAAAAAAAAAACAAAAAAAAACACTTTAATCAAGACATCAGCCTAATCTGATGAAATAACAGGTGAAGAAATTAGGACAACTGCACATATCTTTCCCTTTAATGTGGCTAAAATTACACAATAAGCTCAACACATCAGGTACACATGACGAAAACAACATTTTGATTTAGGTTTGCCTTAATTAAACGTTAGAGATTTAGTCTGGTGTGCTGCCGACTGTTAAATTGAGAGCGAACATCATGATAAGATTGAAAAAAGAGCTGTCTAAGGTCTTCAGAAAGAAGACTGCAGTAGCTTTTTACTAGATTTAAATAGATCCAAAATAATTAAAATCAGACATTCAGACATATGGGGGGGGGGGGGAGTGCAAAACTGCAGGATTTTCAAAACAGAGAAGATCCCAATGTCTGGCTTCCTATGCAGACATTGAAAGCAAAACACAGTAAGCTAAAAACCCTAAAATGTTATCTCAGGTCCTATAACAGGCGGTTTCGATGTGAAAGTGCAGAAGTTTAACTTTGATGGGAGAGAAACCTTGGCTCTCTGAAAAACACCAAAGCCAGCATAATGTTTGCCAAAGACATGAAGGCACTAATCAGGATTTTCTGGAATAATTCTGTTTCTAAATCTGAAATGGAATCAGTGGTTCTTCAAGCTATGTCAGAAAAACATAAAACATTATGTGTTTTTTTTTTTTCTTGTTGTTGTTTTGTTTTTTAAGGATTTTGTAAGACAAAGTATATATATTGTGGATCAATTTAAAAATTCAGAAATGTTCAATTATAAGGAAGAGGCCCGACTTTGAGTATCAAAGGAATTTACCAGAAAATTTCGAGCTGACTTGATTTTGTTATTTGCGCTACGAATGAATCCCCGTCTTCTTTTTGAGTCGGCTTTCTGTGCCTGAGCGTAAACGCTTGGCTTTTCTTGATCGCAGGGACAGAAGGGCTGTTCATCGTGAATTAGTTTTCATAGTGACTAAAACACTAGTTTCTGTCAAAGGGATTGAAAGGGCACCGTTTGTGAAACTTGGCGCTCACCCTGACCTCATCTTCTCTATATTTAAAACGAAGCATGAATTCCTGTTCGTAAAAGCCTGTTTTGTCAGGCTTTTACGAACATCGGTTACATCAAGCTTGAGCCTGAATATCATACAAATGTTTTTGAGACAGTCTAACCATCTTATTTGGTGTACTACTGACTTATTTATATTCAACACAATATTACTGAGCCACAATTAAGCCGTTTCATGTCAAAAACCACACAAAAAAATATATATATTCTGTTTAAATAGCAAGAGAAAAAGAAAAAAAAAATCAGTTTAATATTTTTAGTTTGGGTGAAATCTTCTCCATGCTGCACTAAACACTAAACCTTTTAATTAAAGAGATTAATCAGGTTTTTATCCATGCAGCTGTCTCTCTGTCTCTTTTCGCCTGGAACTTTTCACATTTTGTCTCTTTAAAAACAAACAAACAAACAAACAAACAAAAAAACATCATGGACTTTTTTTTCTCCCCAAAAGTGCTGTATGTACATTTTCACAGCTCCGTTTGATGTTTATCACTTAAGCGACGTCAGACGGCGACAGCCGTCAGAGAAATCACGTGACTTTTGTTGTTACGTTGTGGAATAAAAACCATTCACAGTGTTTTTGCCGTGCGATTAAATACAATTTAAGCAACATTTTCAGTGACTGTATTGAGAAAATAACACATGCATTCTGCCAAATTTTCCTGAATATGAGCACACATCTTAACATGATCCTGTTTTTAGCTTTAAATTTAGAAAAATAACTGAGACAAAAATCCAATTACTTGGGGAGCGCTTTCAAAAGTATATTGCCCGACTTCAGCAACAACTCCATTTTGAACAAGATGTTTCTACATATGTACATATATATATATATATAAGAAAACTGGAGAAATAAAGGCAGGGATATTTCCCAAATAATATGTCAAGGGTGAGCCGTTAAGAGTGAAAAGGCCAAGAGGGGTCAGAATTAGCTCCTCTTCTTGTCATCTGGCCTCGAAGGGTTTAGATCACAAGGCCTTTCTGTTTATAGATGGGGAAGTGAGGAGTGCGTTCACCACAACCTCCTGACCCACAGAGTCATTCAAAAAAAAAAGAAAAAAAAAGAGCATTGCAGGTGTGAGGTTGTCTGTTTGGGCTTTCCTTCCATGTGAGGCGGAAAGTCGGTGCAGGTCGCAATCAATGTGACAGCCTGATTAGGAATTTCTCATCGTCTAGATGTGATTTGATTCCAGAACAACAAAACACACACATATTGGTGTGATGTCCTTCTGTGTTCATCCATAACAAAAAGTCCCCTTGTACTTAGGAAGGAGGCTTAAAAATCACAAATTAGCTCCACTTCTTCAAACTTATGATGTGTGTAAAATGAAAGATTCAAATTGAAGCACTTTTCTGTTTTGTAAGAGAAAATACGAGCTATCATAATGATTTCTGTAACTAAGGTTTAAACTATGTAATATCAATGTAGTTGGAAAACTAGAAATGTGGAAAGGAAATGTTGTTGCTGCCATGAATAAATGTAGATTTTTCCCTATGTTTGAAGAACTGAAATGATAATACGTGGGAAACTCAGAAGGAGAACAATATAAATAAATTAAAAAAAAACACACCCTGATCTGTCAGTTAAAGTGTGTGGAGATGGTCTGTTTGGACAACATATCCAGGATTACAGCAAGCAGAGGAAATTTCTTTAAATCTTCCACTAACAATAAAATCTCAACTCCAGCCTGAAGACCAGTGACGTCTCAGACGTCCTCCAGCAGTTCCAGCTTCCTTCTCCTGCTGTGACTCTTCAGCATCTCCTTGTCCGGCTGGTCGGTGGTTTACTTTAAGCATCATGAAGACCAACCCAGGTCAAGCACTTCCATGTGTTTTATCGGGATGTTATGTGACAGAAACGACACCAAGATAAAATCAGAAAATTGAGGCACTTTTACGCAGCTGTCTTGGGTCAGTACTTTGTAGAGCTACTTTTCGCTGCAGCTGTTAAAAACTAAATGCCATGAGAGCCGAAAAACATCTTAAAAAAAACAACAACACACACGGTCTTTACCAGCGAGCGCATCTACTGTCTGAAACTTTGGTTCTTCTTGACAAAATAATTCAAGCTCCGTTAAATTAGATGGATCATGTCTCTATACTGCAACTTCAAGTCCTCCCACAAATACTCTCTCTTGGATTTTGGTTTGGACTTTTTTTTTCTTGTGTTTGTCTATATCTTTTTCTTTTTTCTTGTTTTTCCAGGGCCTCCCTGCATTTAGCTCCATCTACATGTGAACAACACCGCCAGCCCAGGTGGGTGAAGCGTCTTGCCAGGGACACAAACGACGAGGGCAGGTGGACCTGGAATACCACCATATATACGCCGCTACGTACACTCATACTGAATAAACAGAAAATGATTTAAATATGCACAGAGACTTCTAGATGTATCGTGGAATTTTAGGGAAAAAAAAAAGAAACCTGACATCCGCTAATGTATCTTGACAAAACTCTGTTTGCTAAGGGAAAAGTCACTCGTGATTGACGCCTGCAAAGAGTCGCGATAACTAGGTTGTCTTGGTAACAGCTCCCACACTTGGTTAACAATGCACCGATTCGATGGACTCTGGCCTAAACAGTCCCGTCACTGGTGACCTCTGATAAAAGCATCAAAAACGAATCAGAGATTTGAGGTCACACAAAGGGTGTTACTGAAAATGTTGTCGGCAGCGACGGGACGCTGAAACGTTTTGGATCCACGAGTTGCTTTCATTTCTTTAAAGGCCAAAGTGCCGCAGTTAGATCATCAAAGCTACTATTGTGTTATAGTGTGAGAGCTTCCTCTCACGGGATATTTGAGGAACCACGTCTGAGCTCAGTTTTCATATTACGTTACTATTGATGGAGGGAGTGTGATGTCTGCTCTGTTATGTCACTGCCCTATTTGCAGTTTCCGTCAAAGCTCTTTTTTTTTTATTTTTTTTTTTTTTATGACAGAACCGGCAGAACAAACGGCATTTCTCATAAACGTGATGTGGTGCCATTTGTAGAAAGTGATATATGAAGCTGGAGATACCTGATGCTGGTAAATGTTCAACAAATACAGTTCAAAGTGCACTGATTGTTTTTTTTTTTTCCTTTTAGTTTGTCATAAAAAAGGGAGTGGAGTTTCAATAAAAAAAAATTAAAAAAAGTGGCTGTGACTTATTTGGTTTGTGAAAAGGTGTAAAACCCAGAGCAGCTGACGTCACGTGCACCAATTGTCCAAACAGAAAACGGTCTAGCTGCCTCTAAAATGTAAGAATTGTGCAATAAAAAAAAAACAAAAAATAAAATTCAGTTAAATAAAATAGTTATTCCTGGAAGCTGGATTATAACAACTGCAACATCGAAAGAAATACAACACATATAAAGCAGTGAAGTCATGCAATTGGAATAAAATCCAGCAACTTGGCCACCTTGTTTTATTAAATCATATGTTAATAACTTACAGCTCACAAACAATGCACTATCTAATAAGTTAAAAGCGGGACGAGCACTGTGAGATGTCCACTAGGATCCTCTTTCCTCAAGTCGTGTCGCTCATTGCTGCCCTTTCCTCTTTCTGTTTCCCTCATCCCTTTTCAATCTGTAACAGAGACGCAATGAATTACTCACTCGACCTCGACTTCAGCGCAGCAAAGTTTCTGCAGAAACTAAAAACAACAGGGTGAAAACCACAAAGGGACACGTGTTGGCAGGTACCCAGGTACAAAAAGCGGAAGTAAGCCAACCCGCAGCAGTTTTTGCAGAGAACTACAGCTAATATGAAGATGTGCACAGTTTTACTGGGAGGAAGAGAAATAGTGTGACATGTGGAGAAACGGTGATGTCAGAACGTCTCAGTTTCACAGGAGGTGGGGAGGGGGATGAATATGACACTCATAAGTCACCACTGAGAGGCACTAACCTGATGTGGGTCCATTCGCTCCACTCTGAGTCACAGAGAGCATCTTTCGCTCGGACACACACGACCTTAATCTTTTGCTTCACTTTAAACTGGCAGACGTCAGAGGAAGACAATATGGAGGCCTAGAAAATGCACACGAAATAATAGATGATATGTATTGTTTCTCTTATCATTTGATCCATTATTTTATTTATTTATTTTTTTTACTCTGCTCTAACTCATCCATTGTAGGAATTATTTCTACCTTCGAATGCTTCAGCTCTGTGCATGGGTTTTCACACTTTCTGCACTGTCGGCTGAACTGTGAGATCTGGAACGTCAGAGGGAAGTAGGAGTACGGCGTGTTCCACGAGCTCGGGTAACTCCACTCTACCAAGGTTTTGTTGACCTTGCTAATCCTCACCTTGTCCGGTTTCACTGACCCAGGGGCAGACGCACAAACGAAGACAATATGAATTCAGAGCACGCAAGAAAACAAACCATAGAGATTAGAAATCGCATCCATAAGCAAGGCAAAATGACAAAACGTCTCACCTATTTCCGACAAGTAAAACTGCTTAGAGTAGCTCTCCAGCAGAAACTGATGGGTCCTGACAAAGACAGTGACCTGGACCTGCCGTCTCTCCTCGGCGTACGGGCAGTGCTGCCAGTCCAGGCAGGAAATACCAGAGCCGCTGTCGTCCACAGAGCAGCTGAAGTTGCTCTGAGCTGACGAGCACATCCACTGGTGGCGACTGGGCTCCACAGAGCAGTGGCTGTTCTGGCCATCGGACATGCTGAAATGGGCAAGTGAGTTTGTTCAGACCACGCAGAGAACATCAAGAACAGCTATTGAATAGAAGATGCCACTGTCCCACGGTAGGCAGAGTGTCAAATCCGAGAGCCAAAGACAAGAACCACACCTGCAGTGACGAGAGCTTACCGTTGAGCTTTGATAAATGCAGCTTTGCCAACACGTTTGCTGTCCCATGTCCAAGAACAATGAAACTCCCCGTTGTAGTTCTGAGTGGAACACTTCAAATAATCCTCTAATGAAACAAAAAAAGATGACAGGAGATGGTTTAGGGCAGTGGTCTCAAACTCCAGTCTTCAAGGGTCAGTGTCCTCCAACTTTTGTCTCTCTACTTCAATATTAGCTTGTTAGAGCTCTAAAGGACTTGACTGCATTGCTAGTGAGGTAGTTTAGCCATTTAACTGAAGTGTGTAGGACAAGAGACACATCTAAAAGTTGCAGGACACCGACCCTCAAGGGATGCAATTTGAGACCACTGGTTTAGGGATAGAACTGAGCAGGACAGTACGTTGCTGGTTTTTGACAAGAATCCTCCGTCTCTTGGCTTCGTTTTGCTGGATCAGGACCTCGGTGTAATTTAGGAGCGTTCCATCCGGGCTGTGGCACGTGTAGTTGCCCCCTCCCAAGCTTTCCACTAACCGCACCAGGTACCAGTTTCCTCTCTGCGCCTCCTCTACTCCATTCTTCTTCCAAATAATATCCTGGTTGTGGTTGTCGCTCGTCACAGCGTTCTCTGGCATCTCCAGGCAACTGATCGGCTGTTGTCCCGGCTTGCCATCAACTTCCAGCACCAGAACTACGAGGCGGCAATCCCACACATATTCAGAAAAAGAAAGACGTGAGCGATAGACTTAAAAAAACAAAATCGTACTTGGAAGGAATTGAAGGGGTTTGAGCTTGATCACCCCAAATTATCAACCAGGTTGTAAGAAACTAAAAAAGAAAAAAATATATAATCTGATCTCATACGCAAGTGCTGCCACACTCAAAGTTATCTATTTTCAGGAACATGTTAATGTCAGAAAAATAAATATTTTTTGCATGTTGTGAAATAGCTGCAGTTGAAGGTAAGAGAGATTAAGACTAAAAGCAAACTAAAGGACAAATGGAGTACGGTTAATGTGTTGTTTTTAATCCTTTTGAACTTTCCACCCACAGGCAATGTAACATACTGAAAATTGTTGCATTGCTTTCAAAGTCTCAAATTTAAAATAAGAATCTAAATTCAGCTGCTCTACAGTCACTAATCCCTAATATAAGACGCTAATAAACTGTTAGAAAAACAAACAACTCTAATATGATTACTACATTTATTTAAGTTACAAACTGTTTTCACACATGCCTTGCGACATCCTCTCTGTCCTCTATAAATAATTATCTAAATGATAGATTTTAAAGAGACAAGAGAGTCAGTTGTCAAAACCGTTATTGCTATGTTATATAATTGCATTTCTAGAAAATTGTGTTTACAATAAAGAATTCATATATTTTTCTAAATATGAACTATACCGTTTGGCTGGAGAGTCCAGTGATTTGTTGGATTTTGGCTGCTGACCAGAAGAAATGCACACAGGATGCTGACAACAAACAGCTTCATCTGAATCACAAAAAGGAAGAATAAAAAGCATACAAAGACAACATGAATAAAAAAAAAAAAGCTATTACCGAATCAAAAAAAATTCATAGTATACAATGTACCTTCCGTAAAACTGATGCCAAGATTTAGAAGTACAAGAATTGAAGTCAATGAACTGAAATTTAGTTTTAACTGAAATCACAGCGACTGTTTCTTACTTTTTATATATTTCTTAAAACAATACAAATCCAGATCGATACGTTACGCATAATTCTTGCATGTAGCAGTAATTCATAATTACATTTTTTATTCTACACAAGACTATTATTACAAGACAGCCTGAAGTCTGCTTACCTTATTTTCAAGCCTCAGGTTTGATGGCTCTCCTGCCTTCCTCTCAGTTTTATACGGTTCTCTCACTTTATGGACTTCTTTCATTTCCCTTTTTGCCAGGAATAGAAAAAGTCCAACTTCACTTTCTATGCTTCTGGATTGGGAGGAAAATGATCGATGATTTTATTACTCACTTCCACTAAATCGTTTCACCGGGTGACTCTTTAAAGAGCGGTATTCTCGGGTTTTTGTACCCTCCAGTTTCCATGTGACCCGATGGATGACAGCAACGCCACTTGGTGCAGTCCCTCCTTGTTTACTGTCAGGTTGCAAGGATGTTTATTTTTCCTTCCATTTTCATTTTGTTAAAGAGCCATCTGTTTAGTTCACAGCCAACCTGGTGCAAGTATGCTGAAGACAGCTATCCTATCTGTCTTCTGAAATTTATGAGGCTATTCAAATAGTCCCAGATATGCCCAGGGTTTTTTTTTTCTCACAGGAAATCCAAAACGCCTTGACCCAAATTAAAGCAGCGAAACTACTAAGGGTGTACTACATCTGTGAGGTTATAGGTACAAAAAAAAAAATTCCAGTCTTTTTGGATTGCTCAAATGTTCTCCTCATAACATGTCACAAGTAGGACATTTTACGGCACATTCAATCAATTAATGTTAAAAGAATGATTAAATCGCTGACTTTATTTACTGTACTTACGAGTTTGCCTTGAAATGATAATCTACAATGCAGGTGTGCCTCCAGATATAAAATACTGTAAGAGATTAGGAAAAATGGACTTTGAAGGTTAGGTTCTACCAAACAAAGTTACTGAATTAAGATCTATGATTACAGCTTTTTTTGCCTCTTTAATCTTTGACTTGACTCAATAAATGTAGGTATGACAAAAACAATGGGATGTTTACTACCAGTTACCCAGGTGCAGATGAACATGTGCCGTCCGCTGGTCACAGTTTAATTTTATAAAAGTTATTTCTGTTTCATTATTTAAACAATCAGTATTATTGATGACAAACTTAATTAACCCTTTAACTGTCCACTCAACCATCAGTGAAGGTAGATGCTTGATTTTATGTGTGTAAATTCCAATTGTAGCTCTATGGCAGCATGAAAACATGTGCTGCAGCAACTACGGTATTTACATTTAAGCCCCTTTTCATGTTAATGTTTTTTTTTTAAGCATTTTCCTGAAGGCATATTTTCACAAGCACGGTCATTACTCATCAGTTTTCCATGTGCAAAATGGGTCCAGCACAGCTTTCACACTCATATCCAATGAGACTCTGTGCCACTCATTCTCCCTCCGGCTGCGGAAGACTTGGACTTTATTTGTTGTTTCCCGCAAAGAACCTTTCCTTATGTGGGACTCGTTGGATAACTTTCTTGTCCGTCGTATTTGCCTCAGTGTTATGAGGCAAAAATAACTCAAAAAATATCTTGGGTAACGTATTGGTTTTTTTCTTCTTTTTTATCCCGCTTGGTAAACAACATTTCGATGCGCGCTACCGCCATCTGCTGGAATGGAGTGTGAATTGGAACGACAATTAAAAAGATTGACCTCCACTTCCTCCGCCATTACAACACCGTCTGTTTTGTCGTCAGTTTGCTCTACTTCCGCCAGGAAATAGAGCCGGTGTCATGTCAATAAAAAAAAAAAAAAAAAAAAAAAATTAAATTAAATATATGAAATGCGCATGTAGATGACTGCATAAAAAAGGGGGAAAAAACTGTGCAAACAGCAATGTCATTTAAAATGAGAAAAATTGTGGAAATAGCAGCAGGAATATAAACACTTGTCGAGTTTGTTTGGAAGCAGTGACGGTGAGAAAGCTCATCAGGGTGCTGTGAGTAAGTACCTATGTTATTGAAGAAGCATTCTGGTTTTGCAACACATTCATGCATGAGGTGGGAGACATTGTCTAACAGTGGTCAAAGGGGTTATCCTCGGACAGAGCTGAACTTCCTGATGGGCTTATCTAACCACTTCCTCTAATCTGCAGATAAACTAACAGACAACAACATGTAGAAGATGGTTAACCCCGTCACAAAAAACTTCCTCAGGAGCATCTCCTGCATGTTTATGCCATGATAATAAGAAAGCTGAAGGGGCTGCAAAGTTACGCATTACAGAACGGATACCCTTTTCTGAAACTGCATCTTGAACAAAGCTGGGTTTTATGAATGCTTAGTCAAAAAAAAAAAAGAAAAAAGAAAAAAAAAAGAAGCTTTTAAAGAAAACGCAGCATTATGCCGTAGGGGTTTTCTTTCTTACCAGTAAGTACAGGGAAGTTATCGATGGGGGGAATAAGAATAATGCTGAACTGTCACATTGTCTTGAGCAAAACATTTAAGTTAAACATTTGTATTTATCGTCACGGTTCATGTTCTTGTAACGCCGAATTCTTTCACACGACAAAGTTTGTGAGCCAGTAGAACATAGCCTGGTGGGAAAAGCGTCAGCTCTTCTGCCTCGAGCTGCAAGCAGAAATCCAAATGTGTTCAACCGAAAGGCAGCCCAAGGAAGGTATGCAACTTGAACTGACGATGTTTACTTGTTTCCCCAAGTACAAATACTTAAGTATAAGTAAAAGGAATGTTCTGTTAATAACCCAACAGAAACCATGGTACATCTGTGTTTGCAGTTATTCCCGTGCTCTTTTTGATTATTTAGCCTCTCTGGAAGCTTGAAAACAATCACACCCGATCAGTGCACGATCTCCCATTTACCATCTCATCACTTATAAATGCTGTTCTGTAAGTGTTTATCAGGAGTTGGCTTCGGAAGACTAAATCAAGATGCTTCGAAAATTTAGAGACAAAGCACAAAATTTGGGTGTAACATGACTTAGTAAAATAGTCATGTTAACTATTTTACTAAATCTGTTTTTTTTTATCATTTGAAAAATATAAAAAAAAATTAAATTTTCTGTCAAAGAATAACCCTGAAAACCTAATCCATGCATTAGATGTAAGGCTCCGTTCCTCGAGGTCAGGATTTGAAGACCACTGATCTATTCTATGTGTGAAAACACAAAAATACTAAATATTTCTTTGCACCATGACTGGCGTGGAAAGAGACGGGGATAAAAACTGCCTTATTTGGACATTAACTGGATTACTCAACACTGATTACAGTTTGTGACTGATAAAGTTTATATAAAAAAATAAAATAAAATAAGGGTTGGGGAGAGGAAACAGGGGTCCAGAGTCTTCTGTTTCATTCTTCTGAGTCCAATTTAGTTTTTTTTTTGTTGTTTTTTTCATGAGCTGGATGTATTGTTACACCTCCATTTTTATTAGGTATGCCATTGATGTCATGTTGTCCACTTCTGAATGAACTCAGAGCTGTTTATTTGGCCTGTTTGTTTTCTGCTCTTCTTTCATGCAGTCGCCATAATAATGCTAATTGTCTACAGAATTGTTGCTGTATTAATGCACGTAAATGGCGATTGTTATAATCAGGTTTTCAAGGCTGGAACACCAACAAAACAACAGCGGCATTTTCTGTTTTTCCTGTTTAACAATAACAAACAACAAATAGAAATGGTTTCTCATCTCTGTGGTTAGCCAGAGAAATTTGGCGTTTCATTGTATTTTGAGTCAGATCCTCTTTCGCCCAACTTTCTGATGACAAAGCTTCATGACAAGTTGTATCCTATAAATGCACAAAAATCCATTTTGAATCATAATTTATATTCAGAAGTGCATTTAACAGTACTGTTACAGGACTTGCATAACGATAACCTCATCCAGACACATTACAATCCAGCTGTCTGTCAAACTATAAATAGTCTCAGGAAATTCTCGCGCAATGATGCATCTGGTAACAAAAAATCACTGGAAAAGGTTATGACATCACAAAATGGAAAGGATGCAAGAGATAAATTTAATTCAGGGACACAAAACAGGCGAATAGTTTTGTCATTGAAGAACTAAAAATGAAAACTGTCAAGAAGATGCACTTTCTCTGACAACGTAAAGATTAGCTTGTAAAACAGACAATAGGCGGATACTTTTTTTTTTTTCTACAGTACAGCTTTTACCCACATTAGAAATACATATTGCTAAATATTTTTGACACAAAACTTTCAATGGAGTTTCCTTTGAAGACTCCACCACAGTAATACCTGAATTTTGAGGAAACAGGAAAAACTAAAATTTGGACAAACAGGTACGGAGTATTGAAATGAAACTGTTACAGGTAGAAAAGGAAAACCGGGCAAGTCCACGAAAAAGAAAAAAAAAAAATCAAAGCGAAAGTAAATGGGCAAAGCAATCATTGCCAAAATTCAACATGCAGAACTACACTAATACGCGCGCGCGCGCGCACACACACGCCCCCCCACACACACACACACACACACCTACACACACACGCATGCACACACCGCAGCACCCTTCTTCCCCATAAAGCCATCATAAAATAATCACAGTGTTTGTCATCATAAAAAGCTGGCAGCTGACGTCCGGGGGAAAAAAACATTTGTTCTCAGTTTCATGATATCTAACTTTAGTGGTTAGTTTGACTTTATGGAATAAAACTGTTCTTTGTTTCCTAGCACTGTGTTCTCAGTGTTGACTTTGTGGTTTACAGACCTTTTGCCGTCATTATGCTCCACTCTTTCCCAGTGTCTGAATGAAAAGCATGGCAAGACCCTGAATATTCCTTCGTTTATCGGTAGAGTTCACCTGTGAGTAATTGAATGTCAGTATAAATACAGTTGTTGTGTGAATACTCCAGGCAGGGCAGAAATAAAGCCGGGGAGGAGTTTAGCAGAGAGTTTATAGAACAGTATCCAAAGGTTTTGGGCATCTGATCGACCTCTGTTCAATCTGACCATGTGAGTATGGCACAATTCAAAACTTTTCATAGACATGGCTGTCCAACTAAGCCAAACCAGTAGACAAGACAAGTGTTTTATCAGAAAGTACCCGTAGCAATTCTGGAGGAGCTGCAGGGATCGACAGCTAATTGTGCAAGCCATGTGGAGCCCTGCAGCAGACACGGTAGACATGTGGAACAAGGGGCTCTGGTCAGATGTCACCAACACTGATAATTGATGTTTTTGGACTGGATTCAAAACAGCAAGATGTGCATTGCTGCATCTTCTTCGGCAGTGACAGAGAAACAGACAGAGGTGACAGGAGGATGAATGCAACTAAATACAGAGTCAAATTGAGAAAATGTATGTTTTTTTTTTGTTTTCTTTTCCACACAATTTGACCCTGCAATGTTCTGAGGTTAAAGATGCATTAACATTTCAGAGGCTGATCTACCAACAGGACAACTACACTAAATGAAGAGCCAGAGCTGCAATTGAAACGTGCACATCCTCCATCTAGCATGATGGGGAATGTAATGGAGATGTTTTGCAAAAGAAAGTTAATAAAAGATAGCAGAATTGAAAAGTTGAGACACCATATTTTAAAACATTTTTTGTTCATAAATAAAAACAATGTAAAATTTTATTTGGCTTTTACACAACCTAACAATACGGTTTTTGATTCTCATTATGACAAATTAGCCTTTATGTAGCGTTCCAGGCTTACCACTAGAGGGCCTCAGATGGCAACAAATCTTTTGCATAAGATTAACAGCTTCCTTTTGAGATGAAAAGCCACTTAGCAATTTGAAGCCATATTCATTAGTGCTCCTAATTAAGTGTTTGTAGTTGGGCTAGTTATGCCATCAGCACAGTTCAAGCAATAATATTAAATCACTCTTGCTGCCACATAAGAGCTCCCCCCCTCTCTCCCGTCAACATAAGTTAAAATTTAATTGAGCGGGCCTGGTGTTCTTTCTCAAGTGTCATAACTCACTGTTGTGCAGCTGTTAGGAATTGCACAGCTGGATGAGCGGCTGTGTACAGACTTGTGATGTGTGTCTGTGCAGCGGAATGCCTCCCACATGCCCTCGAACCACAACAACTGGAGTGAAATCAGTGGAGTGATCTCATTTTATGGACTGGAAGGTAGAAAAACAAGGGGAAATGAGAATGCAGTGGTGATGTAATGTTTCAAGGAGCGCACACACACACACACGCGCACACACACACACACACACACACACACGTGTGCTGGAAGGATACATGTGTTCATGTGCATGAGAACAGCAGTGGATAGAAGAAAGTCGCACGTGCATAAGTGTTAAAATTGGCCACCCGTACTCTGGTTTTAACGACTCTTTGAAAATCTCAGATGTCAGTAACTAACAGAACTTCAATGAGATCCATTTGCTTTGTGAGCCTTTTTGACATTTTCATTCAGGTCTTTACGCTGCACACACACTGCAGTTCTTTAGTGGATGTTCTCTTAAAGCAGCTTGTCAGTTTCGGTGGGCAGACATGTTTGGTTGTAACGTGACAAAAACTCTTTTAACGAGGCACTGGTATGGAAATAATGTATAGAGAAGATTATACTCTTCTTGTTTAAAGGAGGTGTTTTATGTAAAGTCAACGTTGAAGAGCTTTATATCATATTATTCCCTCATCAAAAACATACCTGGAGTGTTGCTTTGATTCTTTGAGAAATCCTTGCATATCCTATGACGGCCATTAGGTGGGGTGCCTAAACGCTTGATCTCACAAAGCAGAAAGCTCCTCCATGGAACCGTGGACGCCGACGTTTGCGTTGGCGAGGTCTGTGCTTGCTGCAACATGTTTTGCTTCCGAGATCGTATTTTAGGCTTGAATAAGTAAGGGCAACTGCTTACTGCACAACAATAGTCTTTTCCAGCATCACATTAGATTGTTTTTTTTTCTTTATTTTTTTGTTTGTTTTTTTAACAAAATTTTACCACTGTAATTAATTAATTAACCACCTCTGTAATATTTACAGTAGTTAAATTTTTAGCCAAAGTTTAAAAAAAAAATAGTCACGGAATAAACACAGTTTGCATCAAAACGTTTCTGATCCGTCAAACAATTCTTTGCAAGAACGAAAACATGACGGAGGCAACGCAGTAAGATAGCAAATGGGACAGACAAAAAAAGCATTATATAATGATTGTTTAAAGGGGATGCTTGTTTTGATTCATATTTATTTTAGCTCAATTAGAACCTTTTCTCTCTGACCATGAGTGCCTCCGTGTGTTACAACTGCTTTGCGAACGTGGAGCTCGAGTCGACTGCTGAACGAAAGCCATCAAGAAAAACTCCAATTTAGAAATTTTCTGAAAACCCAGAATCCTTTTTTTTTTTTTTTTTTTTTTACACATCTCACTAATACTGTGCTGCTTTGTGTGGGGCTACTCTTACAAAGCCCTGCATAAATAATGTAATCTCCAATCAAACAAATATCTTTACTTGAATTTGACTACCATTGATTAATAATTATTGTACAGTTGCAACGTTACTAGTCAGACTTTGGCTAAAATCAGTGTTCAGTGGACTTAGGCAAAGTAGATGCCAAACTCTTTCGCATTTGAGGAGTTCATTGAGTTGAGCGAGTTTTTAAACAAGACTTACTGCGGATGAGAATTTTAAAAATGAAAACTGTTTCTCCCAGAAGCACGGTCCCTATCGGCCCCTCTCAGTGGGAACGTAGGCAGGTGTCATGCAGTTTATCATCCTCGCTCAGACAAACGGGGTCAGTGAAGGGTAGCCTGCTGGAGAGAGAGGGTAGGTACAAAAACTTTCCCCTGGAGCTGTATCGCATTTCTCCAGACTGCCTATAAAGTTTTTCCTCAGACAAATCACTTTAAGTTTCTGGCATTTCTCGTTCAGCCAAATAAATTTTGTTAGAGCAGGAGGTAAGAATAAACCTGGCTGGCGACTTAAATTTATCAGGAGGTCTTTTTCTGTAGCAGGAACGAGAATGAAGGGACATTCACCAAAATGTTTGGGATATTTCCCTTCAGTACAATAAGTAACTTCAATACATCCGGTATAGATAATTGTCAAAGTGCTGTAAAACTCATTCAAATATTGCAACCCCCCCACCCCCCTGTGAAAGAGTAAAGTTTGTTTTTTGTTTGTTTGCTTTTATAAACACATTAAATGAAGCTTTAACCATTTCCCCCTGAATCTGTGGGTGGTACGGAAGGAAAGAAATGAGAGCTGGTTAATGCACAAGATGTTGTTGTTTCTGTCTGACAACTTTATCAGACCGTCTCATGAGGTCCCAGGAGGTCAGTGACGCGGTTGCCTCGGTTTGCGTGCGCGCATAAAATGCCAACATTTACGGCAAATGAGGACAAATATGCTAAGTGACTCACTGATTACTGTCGCGATAAGTCTTCTTTTTCAAGCACCCACCTGTTGTGGCAGAAACTTCATGCGTCCAAATGGATATACTGGTTTTGCTCTGAACAATTGAGCCTTTGGGCTCGCCGTTATCTCTAAACAGCTTGGCGCGGCGCTAAACCTCGCGTGGATTTCGCCTTTCCCGTCTTCATCCTGCAGGAGCTGCGTGTTGCCTTAAAGGTCGCAGCGGATAAATATCTGAACTTCTTTTTCGGGAGGGTTTTTACCTCTTGAGTGGGAAGTGTAAACTGTGGGACAAGATGGACTAATCCATCCGTGTGCAAGTGGCCCACAGCGCATGACAACATTGCCATAGCAACATCAAACATTTTCGGTGCATGCATGGTTGGGATAATTAAAGGATGACAACAAGAACATGGAGGTTCCTGTCAACTCTGTGAAGGCAGCTGTCAATTTTTTTGTTGTTGTTTTAAACAGAAAACTTTAAGCAAGGCAAATGTTGCAGCATGTCTGTTTTTAGTTTTTGCATCTTGTTTGTAGAAAAAGTGCAATGAATCAGTGGTTAAATGTAAAGGTAATTGGTCTCAAAATATGCATTAGACTGTTTTGTCTTTAAATAGTTTTCTGCTAAATAATTGCTTGCATTAATTTTACTTTAGTTTGACTCCAACTCAAATTTAGGCCTCGAGGGCTGGTGTCCTACCACTTTAAATGCGCCCTGGTCCAACACACCTGACTCAAATGTCTGAATTGCCTCCCCAGTGTGCAGTCAGGTTTTCCCAGAGTCCTGCGAATGACCTCATTATTCGACGCAGGTGTGTTGAAACAGGAGAAACATTGAAAAGTTGCAGGATGCTGTCCCCCCCCTGAGGACTGGGTCTGAGGACCCCTGGTGGAAAGTATTCATTCTATTTGAGCTTTTCTTCCACATCTTATCAAGTTGCAAGATTTTTCTTTTGCTGTAGACAAAAGAAAAAGGCAAAACAAATGCTTGGTAGGTTCCTGGTGTATGTCTCTGCCAACATTGTACATCTAGAGACTGTTAATTTTGCTCTTTCTTTTTGGCAAACCAACTCAAGCTCACACAAGTTGGAGAGCGAACAAGCAATTCCTTCACAGATGAGTTGAATCTATATAGAGGTTAAATTGAACACAGGTGGAATTTATTTACTAATTAGAGGACTTCTGAAGGTAATTTATTTTATTATAAGTAAAGTGAAGAGGAATTCATACAGATGCATGCCACAGATTTGAGATTTTATCTGTGGAAAAAAAAAATTGTGAATATTTTTGCTTTTGCAAGGCACTGCCCATGCAAATGGTTAGGTTGGGAAAATCATTTATTTATTTATTTTATTTTTTGCTGCTTAAACCTTATAAGACATGTTTTTCATGTGGACAGTGTCCAAGGATTTTGGAGCAATTACGTTAGCAGGCGCAAGCTGAGGCAGATCTCGATGAACTTCTGGATGTTATTCCCGTCAGTCCAGACCTGTTGAGTGATGCTGACCGGCACGGTTGCATTTCTGCGGAGGCACAGATTGTTGAAGAGTGATTGACGGAGTCGTGTAACGTAAAAGGGCTCTATATGCGTTACTCGGTAGTTTGCATATTCCTTCTACGCTAGTGATCCTTATCTGCGATGCATCCGATGTAATCTTGGATCAAAGACCGCTCTGCGTAATTAGCGCCGGTGTGCACGGCTGCAATCAGTGTGGTGACGGTATTATCTGAGCCGAAACGGCTGATATGTGAAGAAGCAGACGTGTGATGCAGTGCCAGTGGTATGTCAAATGTTCAGCGAGGCTCATTTAAAGTCACGCTCATTCAACAGCACTGTACTTTCTTTCTTCAGCCGCGGCTTGAGTGGACAGACGGAAAACAGAGGAGTGTTGGCGGATGGTGCCAGGCCGCTTTCCAGGAAATGAAAATGCCAGTATACCGGTGACTAATGCCGCCAGGCAATATCAAATGTACAGCTTCCTGTACGGCTTTCTCCTGCCTTCCATCAACAGTGTTATCTTTTCTGGTTTTGCATGTTAAAACTAAATCCAAAGGGCAGATGAGGTTCTCTACGCAAATCTTCTTGGAACATCTAGACGACCTGCTAAAATGGAGTCTTTCCTCTCCACCGTCTCCTCATATTTGCTCAGGAGACTCATTTAAATCTCAGCCACTCTTACAAAATAGGAATACGCTATAAACTGAATTGTATTTTGTTGTATTAAAATAATTAAGACTGAAATTGACTTACTGTAGTTGGACCTCAGCCTAACTATGTGATTTGAATGAGCTGGACTGACACGAACTGAATTTGTACTTCGTTTGTTTTCTTGCCTGGTGCCTTACAATCACATTTTTAAATGTTACTGGATAGATAAACTTAACTGAACTGAAAATTTTAATTATGGTTATCATTACTTCCATTCAGGCCAGTGGCTCATATTTCATCTGTTCTGTCTTTTTGCCTTTTAATACAGATTTTGGTTGTTCTTCATATGCATGCGTTGGTTTTCTACTTTTTCCTCTATTTTTTTTCCACATCAAAAAAATTGTGTGATGTCAATTGACAGTTTGAGCGAGTGTTGGTGTCACCTTTCAATGGACTCGTAACGCACTCAGGGTGTATCTGTGATAAGACTCCAGTCCACCCCATCCCAGAACCTTTAGGATTAGGCAGGTGCAGAAAATGTTGATGAATAAAGTTTTCAAATAAGAAATCCCAACAAATGTTTATCCAAATGCATAATTATACACTATAGAAAAACAAAACAACAGAAAAACTCTCAAGTGTAATCAAGAATTTTATCTTCGGCTCAATGTAAATGAGTGTTTTGACACTATTTTGTGTAGAAACTGGCTGTAAGGTCAGTTATCTAATCCCACATTTTAGGCCTGAACACGGAAGTTCACTGCAGACTAAACAGAGGATTGTTTGTCATATGGACAAATGGCACATTGTTCAACCAAGGAACACACGGACACACACACACACCCATAATATGTCTTTCTGTCTTCACAAGGACTTTGCATTGACTCCCATTCATTTTTTTCATTTGTTTCTGTAGCCTAGCCACGACCCTTACTTTTAAACCCAACTATTGCTTTTAATTTTTACTGAAATCTAAACTCAATTCACACTCCAGTCCTAAACCTCACAACACAAAAAAACTGCACTTCTTCTTATGGGAAGGAGCAGTGGCTCTTTACAACATTAAGTATTTGTGGGACTAAAATGGGCCTTACAAAGTGATAAATGCTAAAACACACACACACACACACACAAGTTGCACACAAACTTCTGCAATAACTTTTCCATGAATAACATGTTGATGTCAAATGATACCAAATACAAACAATGTTCTCATGGCCTTAACTCTTGCAGGGTCTGGCGAACATATTTTCTTCTTACATAAGTTTATTTGCTGATTCAGCTAATTTCCATCTTAATATTTGTTTTCTCTGACCCTTGATAAATATATTTTTTCTGTTTACTCACCACTAGGCTGGGCTGCGAATTGACTCTGCAATATCCTGTAAAGTCCTGAACGCAGCGCGTCGTTAGATTAATTGGTCGGTGACTTTGGAATTGAACTAGTCCAGTTCGTGCACATATCTGTTTAAAGAATTCAGTCTATTATTTAATCGGCAACAGCTTCATCTGAGCTCACCCCTCTCAGATTTTTTTTTTTTGTGTTTTTTTTTTTTTTTTGTTTCCTGGCCCATGATCTACATTTTGACTCTTCCAGCACTGTTATTTTCAGAACACACATTCTCCAGGCAGGTGTTGGCCTCAGTCGCTCCATCAGAGCCGGACGAGTGTGTACTCTGGCTCCATGACAGCACATGAGGTATTTTATAGAATGCTTTCCTTTGCAAAGACTGAATCAGTTTCAAACGTTTTACAAAGAGCAGAAAAAAAAAAAAAAACTGTTTCAAATAAATATTACTTGAGCCAATTTATTCGTCATTGTCAGAGAATAAATCAAAAGGGTTAGCGAAGGGCACTGCTGCGGCCTCGTCAGGGCTGGTCATAGGTTGGAGAAATGTCAGGGTTGATGATGGCTGTCTAAGTAAATGCTGGAATTCCAGTTTGCCAGCAGAGCAGAAAACTGTTTCCAATCCTATCAGTGGTCACGCTATTGTGGTTAATTGCTAATCAAATTACGATTAATTTGATCAGGTTTTTTTTTTTATGTGCCCAATGTTTTGAGGCCCCAAAGATATACTGAGCTTTTGTTTTAAATCAATTTGATACTGATTAATTCTTCAGAACGTCTTCCAGATGCTGTGCATCGATGTTTCTGCATGATGTGTGAACAACTCTGACTGAATTCAATCAAAAATAAATTCATAATAAATAGGCCATATTATCTTGAAGCAATTCCACTTGTGTTTATTTGAACAAGCGTTCATTGGTTAGTCGGTTCACATTGAGCAGTTCTGAAGCATAAATATGTCAACTAATAAAAAACATTCAAACAAAATCCTATGTTATTACATTAGCATGGAGTTGGGACCACGTTTTACCCCAAAAGTTTTTTTTGCCAGGTGTCTCGTGGCTGTGCTTCTGGAGGGACCACCAGAAGACCGCCGTCCTGTTGGCTGCATAAGTTGTTACCAAGGGAGGGGTAAAATGTGGAAAAGGAAGCCTTGGCTTTTAAATGGATACTTGACTCATTCATGGATCGCTTGTTTGGAAAAGAGTTCCTCCTTCAAACTGACCACAAAGCCTGGAAAGAATGACAGACACTGACGGGAGAATCACCAGATGCCGTCTTGCTATGCAGCAAATCCCAGTTCAAGGCTCTTTACGGTCCTGTTTCCAATTACTAATTACCTCTCTCGCTCCCAAAGTGTGGAGCATGCACTGCGTGCTCTGACTGCAGATTTGCTACAGCGAAAGACAGTATTTCTCAACATGGGAGTTTTGTCATGTCATTTATTTTGCACACCTCCTCCAGGGTAAGTGTAAATGCAAAAGGTGTCTTAATCAAACTGAGGTCTGCCTTGTTTGTCTTTGCAAAATACATCTTTAGATTAATTAAATCAGTGTGTTATTTTTGTGATCAAAGACATAACTTTCTGATGAATTAATATAGATTGAGACATGGCAATCTTATTCATTCACTGAACAGGCGTTTATAGGTTAGTTAGTTAATTAATGTGGCTCTGCCCACCACGGACAATGCAAAGTGTAAGATCTTTGGTGGTATGTTGGCCAATTTTTGCTGCAATAGCAACTGCTGAGAGAAATAAGAGAATGGTGTCTGATAAAATTGGTGCTTCGAAAAGCCAAATAAACAGATTTTAAAGTCCCAAACCATATGCTTTTTATATTTACTATTTGTCATGTTTTCCCTGTTTTTCCAAATTAAAAAAAATATATATCAGGCGTTGCAAAAACAAATCCTAAACTAAACCTGCCTCCCTGGAACATTCTACCTATTTCGATTTTTCTCAACTTCTCCCGGATGCAGTTTTGTCTTTGCTGAATATTCCCATTTATATGCAGGTGAGCGAACAGCTGGATGTCGGTCAATTATCCTTTTGATTCCTATTTCGTAAACAACACGTCAGAGATGATGGTGGAGATGGGGAGCAATCATATTTCATAATTAAATTCCCCCTCTACTGGAACACAAAGCTAATATTAGAGACTCTGCTAATGCATCTTTCCGTTAAATTCAGATTTAAAAAGCTTCATTATTCATCACCCGCAATCTTGGCACAAAACCTGTGAGGGGGAGAAAAAAACCCAAACCTATCATGTTCTGCTTAATAGGAGCCATTTGTCTTAAGTGAAGTGGACTTAATGCCCCTTTTTGAGTAGAGAAGAGTAAAAGTGTAACTGAATTAGCTATAAACACTTTAAAATTCGTCATAAAGGTTTGTGATTGATGAAAAGAACGTTGAAGAAATGTCTAATATTAAAGCAATTAGTCAAAAAAGATGTCAGCTTTGATTTTGCTAATGGTGCATGCATAAATAGGTTCAGGCTAAAAGAGAGCCCACCTCACTTTCTTAAAGTTTTTACTAAGAACAGGGAAACATGCTAAACAAAGTTGCAGGAGGTTTTGTCACATTTTAAGAGACAGCATACTCTGACTTTGAACAAATGGGTTCACAAAGACAGAAAACCCTCCAGGTTAAAGTGGACGTCAGAGTTGGCTTTTGTTTTAGTTTGATTTGTGCAAGTGAGTGATGTTCTGTCAGCAGAACTTGCATTAGCAGCCTGAGCAGCTCAAAAACACGTCCAGCTCGCTCTCAAACAGCCAAGTATGCACTGCACTGTCACTGAACATTTGAATGTAGACACTATGATCAGCCCATAAAACTTAACATGTACTTTTGCTACAGTACGTTTCCCCGTTCAGATTTCTTCTAGTAGCTGGGAGGAGTTTGTCTCGTAATCGGTGGGTTGCCAGTTCGACCCTTGCTCCCTACGGAGAGGCACTTCACCTGCCTCGCCTGTTGGTGATGGCCAGAGGGTCGTGGAAGCCTCTCCTCTGTTGTTGTGTCTCGGGGAGGCTGTGGATACAGTCCAGTAGCTCTCCACCATCAGTGTGTGTGAATGAGAGAATGCCTGAATGTAATGGGAAGTGCTCTGGACTTGATTAACGTTCTGCTATTTACCATTTCTACGGCAGGAAACGTCCCCTCAGTACCTGTTCTGAAAATGAACGTTTAAAAATACTGTGTTGGAAGCAAGGGAAGAAAAGGGCGAGGGAGAATGTTAATTGTGTCTTTTAAAAGATAATTAGGTAACACTTTATTTGAAGGGAGGTGAATAAGACAGTCATGACACTGTCATAAACATGACATAACACCTGCCATGAACATCAATAAGTCTTCATGAATATTTATGACTGTTGTCATAAAGTGTCATTTGGTAAATAATGACACTTTTAATACAGAGTTGACATGATTCAAAATGTCTTTGTTATGACAACTTGTCATTAACCAAGACATCATGATCTGACATAAATTTGTTATAAAAGTATTACCGATTAAACTTTAAAAAATAGCTCTATGTATTAATATTATATAGCTCTGCCATGTTGTTTAGTCTTAATTTTCTTAATTTAATCGATCCTAAAGTTTTACAGCAAGATGTCTACAAAGCACTTATGAAACATTTGAAGCATTTGAAACATTATTTAAGGCTGTTTTAACCCTTGTGCGTGCGAGGACTGAGGCAAGTGATACAAGTTTTACGTGTGTGGGGTCGGTTGGACCCTACTTCTAAACACAAGGGTTAAGTAGTGCAATACACCATCTCCACCAGTGAGAGGCAGCAGTGCACGAACAGGTGTGCAGTGTGTTGGTGAAGAAGAAATCTTCCATATTGTGGGGCCCATAGACATCAATACGTAGACCCCTCATGGAGCTCTGAGTCGTACGTAACAGCGTCCGCCATCTTCTATGTGGCAGCAGGGCGAATGGAGCTCCTTAAGCCCTGTGCTGTGTGGACTTATTTCAACCGTTTTACGAAACAAATATGGATTAATTCTCATTACCTTCCCCAGGTAAGGATGAAAGATCAGAATTACTTGACTTTGCAGCCAGAAATTCGCTTCTAAACAACCGGAAAATATATCCTATGTAGCTAAATTGGCCCGAAATAACCGCTGATTGTTAGCTTAGCAGCTAAAGTTTTCATACTGTTTTCTAATGAGAGAGAAGTGATGAGAAACCGCTTTTAGAGGGGAAGTTCATTAAAAACCAGGGGATTTAGTGAGGAAAGATCAGTCAGGAGCAGAGCTGGAGCTGCTGTTCTTCAGTCTGTTTCCAGCTCAGCTTCACCATGTCGGTATTTAGCTATAAAGATGCTACGAGTCAGAGCCCAACATGCTGAAAATTTATTTTTCTGAATGTGAAAGAAACATATACGAAACATATTGTATGTATTTTCTATTACACTTTTGGATAATTTCTCTTTTATCCTTGGCTGTAGCCTGTGAACCAGGACGTCTCAGAAGTCATTGGAGTTCTCCCAGTGTGACCAGCAGACTGAAGCCTGTCGCCAGTGTTCCCAGTATAATAAATAAATGTTTTATTCTTTCACTTTTTGTGTATTTTTAAATATCTCAATCTGAAGTATTAGTGTATTAATGTAGCTTATATAATGAAATAAAAAATAATTTACTCTGTTGGAATTATTTTCACTCTTTGCTGTCAATAGCAGAGTTGACATACTGTAAATTCTCTGGAAAAAAGTAAGAAAAATATGTAGTTTAATGTTTGACAATGACTGATTTATAAATCAAAAGTCATTTCCCAATAACGTATAAAAATAAATACAGGAAAATTGTTTCTTGTCTTGAAATGTTAAATGTACATTAAACTATGGAATTATGTAAATATATTCTTCAATAAAACACTGTAAATATGTGTTCATCAATGTCATAAAAATTTTCAGAATCGTTTCTATCAAATAAAACATTGTGCTCTTTAATTTAATTGTGCTCTTTAAAGTTAGAAACGCTCTCTTTAGTAATTTCTTTGATTGCCAAATATATTAATGTGTGTGAGAAAATGTGTCAATGGCAGGTATTAACTTAAAATACTTTGTAGAACGGCACTTTATCAAGTTCAGTCCATTCACTTGTATTACCTTACTGGCACATATTCCACATTCAGTAAATATGCACACACACACACACATTATATATATATATATATATATATATATATATATATATATATATATATATATATATATATAATGTGTGTGTGTGTGTGTGTGTGTGTGTTTGTGTATGTGTGTTTGTGTGTGCATATTTGCACACACACAAACAGTTCTTCAGCAGAAAAGAGGAGAAAATTAACCTTACTGTTCAAGAATATATATATATATATATATATATATATATATATATATATATATATATATATTTTTTTTTTTTTTTTTTTTTTATATACATATATGTTATTATTTAATATATTGACATCTGTGTGTGTACATATGTTCATAAATGTTGATTACTGTATATATAAAAACGATTTATCAAAATCAATTGTATTATAGGTTCACATTTATTTTCTTTATTCAGAAATTACAATTAAAATATAATGAAAAGTCATAAATGTTGTCTTTGGTGATTGTTTAATTTCCAAATATATTCACGTTTATATGTGAGTGGGTCGATGACGAACATTAGCTAAAAATACTTTGTGGAATGGCTTTTTCTCAAGTTCGGTCCATTCATTTGTATTAGCTTACTACTGGCAGAGATGCCACATTCAATATGGCGGACGCGATTACGTATCGCTGCAACGGGCCGACCCGCTCCATGAGGCGTCTACGTATTAATGTCTATGATCGCAGCAACGGGCGGCCCGCTCCATGAGGGGTCTGTATTAATGTCTATGGTGGGGCCATCCTCACACAAGTTATAACGGCCAGACCTCCTGTTTAAAAAGAAGCCAAAGTTTGACACCTATATGAAGTATGTGTCTTATTAACTTTACAATTTCTTTGAGAAAATAACATTGACTATGTTCTCTTTCTTTGTAATGTTAGCTATGAGTAATTCAAGCCAATCCTACCTTGCTGTAAGTTAATGTTAGCTAAAGTTATTAAACTCCATTACTGTAGCGTTAGCCCTTAATATTAAACATATTTTAAAGACAGGCAAATTAGTTTTTTCCCTCCAATTTTGATTAGCAAATTAAAAGCTAATATGTTAGTCAAAGGTATCCTTTATGCTCATTATTTAGCAACTTAGCTGATGTGACACAGTGCTTGTGTTCTTTGCTTTGGAAACTTTAGCCACATGAAGAGCCAGGCTAGCCTAAGTACACATGGTGGTGGGTGGGTGGGGATTGTGGGGGGGCAAAGTTGGCTACATGCTACGAGTGTGGAGGATGATAATGAGGACCAGCCACCGGAGAAAGAAGTTCCTGTTTGACCAAAGAGAAAGAAGCAGATGAAATATTCCCCGAGAAAATTAGGTAAGTCGTTTTTGTGTTAATATTTTCATCATGTGAAGTGGGGTGGGACAGCCAGGTAAGTGGGGAATGGGGAGCAGGAATCAACATTCACCAGCTGAGTTAAGTTACGTTTTAGACAACTAAAACTGATGTTAAATCTATTTATTTATTAATAAGCTTCCTGCAAACAACCCTAAGTTAGAGTATCTGGTTAGAAATAATTTAGAATGCTCATTAAGTAAAAAGATGCATTAATGTGCCTAAAACTATATGTTAAATGATGTATTCGAATAACAGTGGCAGTCTGTCTGAACTTCTGCCAGACAAATATTTGATCAGAATAATTTTGTTCAGCTCCATTTATTATGCTACTTGTATTAAGAAATAATTGTATTGCACTTTATGACAACCAGTCATGTTAACTAGGCATTTGTCTGCCAGTCTACCATTCTGACAGTGTGCAGCAAGGGACATTTTTGGAATGGCATTTAAATAAATGGTATTTAAATAAATGACATTGTTATTTGTTTTTTGTTCTTTTTTTAAGTGACCACAATGAATTGAGTCATCACCGACTATGAGAATGTCCAGAAGAGATTCACCAAGTTTGAATTCACGAAAAGGCTTTCGCCATGATTAACTATTGCAAGAACAGCTGTAATTTCTGAGCATTTCTGGACTCCTTCAAAGAGCTGCTTACAAGAAATGAAGACAAGAAGATCTCCTGTTTTCAGAGCATTACAGGAAGACTATTACGAAGGAGATGGCTGACATAAAGCAAAAAATGTTACTGTTGAAAGAACCTATTTTCTTAAGTTAAAGAATAAGTAATTCTGTTTTAGTTTTTCAATTAGTATTTCAGAGTAACAATATACTGACCAGACGTTAAACCCTCTGTTATCTTAGAACAAGTTATCTTTTGTTTTATTCCAATGTGCAAAGGGTTTGTTCTACAGTTATGATGGTAGTTATAAGTAGTCCAGTGTGTTTCACTTCATTTGAGGTAAGACTTAATATCAATAACTCTGTTAGCATTGCATTTGACACTGTAATACTAAATTACATCTTTATAATTGTTGCTACTAGTTTCACTATACTTGAGGTAAGAGTTAATATTAATGACACTGTAATAACACTTAATGACATCTTCATAACTGTTGTTACTTGTTTCACTTTAGTTGATGTAAAAAATTGTTAATGAGTCTGTTATTAAATCATTTGACAGTGTAATAAAGCTTAATGAAATGTATTGCTTGTCCTACTTGTTTTGCTTTATTTCAGGGAGTAGAAATATTAATCATTGTTTTGTTAAATCTTTTGCTAGTGTAATAATTAAATCATTATGACAAATTTATGTCAGATCATAATTTTTTGGTAAATGACAAGTTGTCATAACAAAGACATTTTGAATTAGGGCTGTTGTAAACGAATATTTTAGTAATCGAGTAATCTATCGATTATTCTTACGATTAATCGAGTAATCGGATAAAAAAAATTATAAAATGAAATATTGGTAAATCTGGCATAATACCGGTGTTACTATCAGATATCAATATCAGTCCAATTTTTCATATTTGAGCATCCCTAACAGTTGCTTTTTTGTAGTTTAGAAAACTAACCTGTAACAATAATAGCTCACTTTCTAAGTTAACCAGAAGAAAAGTTATAGAAAAATCTGAAATTATATTGAATTTAATAACAAAGAGGCAGGCTCACAAATATGCTTATAAAAAATGTCTACAATCCAGCTTTTAGTTTATGTATTCATCTTCAGTGAGTTTAATAGATTAATTAAACTCACCTTGCCACCTAACCTGTCACGCTTTGGGTTTGAAAATACGGGAAATGCCGCCTGGAGTGCGAGGAGAGGGCGAATGAACGAACATGGGGTGGAGGGGAGGAAATAGACCAGCGGACTGACGAACCGTTAGACCGGGGGACGAACACGGGGGAAGCAATACGGGATATTTACACACCCTCACTGGTCACACTCAGAAACTCATCTACCAGCCATGTACGATGCGCTCCGCCACCCGTTTCTTCAGACCGGGATATGGAATTTATTGTGCGGTTCGTCGGTAAAGCTACATTTACACGGTAAGCATCAGCTACTCAGCCGCCCGCCCTGTTCAGTCTATCCGCTCACCTCAGCGCTCTTCCCGCCGTTCGCTTTCAACCAGCAGCCCCGGAGGAGAAATGCTGCCGTACTCCAGGCATTCCCCCAGTCATTTTAAGGATGCTTATTGGTTCCCCAAAAAACGATAAAAAGTCGGGCATTATCATCAATCAATAAAATCCCCACGGGCCAATCTTGAAGATTGGACTTTATGCCGCTGAGACTTAGCTTTTGTCAACAACTCAGAGGCGGAAGTGAGAGCTCCGCGCAACGCAAATGAAGTCCCAGCCGGAACACGGTGCGCTAACTAATAAAACATAAATTAACGAAGCTTCGAGGCAGGTAAATTTTCCTCGAGGAATTTTAGTAATCGAGGTACTCGAATCATTCGAGGAATCGTTTCAGCCCTATTTTGAATAATGTCAACTTTGTATTAAAAGTGTCATAATTTACCGAATGACACTTTATGACAACAGTCATAAATATTAATGAAGACTTATTGATGTTCATGACAGGTGTTATGTCATGTTTATGACAGTGTCATGACAGTCTTATTCACCCCCCTTCAAATAAAGTGTTACCGATAATTATTGCATCATTTTCTACTACCTATAGAATGTCGTGGGTGGGGACCCATCTGAGATGAACTCATTCAGGGCCCAGGCATGACTGTCAGACGGTTTGCTCCGAGGTGTCTGGAGAAGTATTCACTCAGCAGAAATAATCTAAGCTCTGGAAAAAGAAAACAAGAAAAAAAAAATCCCTAAAATGTTTACTGTGTGCTCAAGCTTTACAGTAAAAGCTCAAAGATTATATAATCAGTTCTTATGTATTAACATTGCGTTGTTTGTGCTTACATTTCTTGAAACGGATCTCTTGAATGTTACTATTGCTCTTCTTAGATATATTTTAATGTGATTCTTGTGTCCCTATTCTTTTGTCTTCCTGTAAATCAGTCTGAAATACAGTTTTTTGCTCCACTTTACCAGTAGCCACAGCACAACTCTGGTGGGAGATGGTCATTTTGTGGATAGTATTCAAACATGAATCAAGTGAATCATGGACGAGTGCCACGCTGTTCAAAGTGTTGTAACATTTTGTACATTTCACTGAAAAGAATACAACATTGAGGAGAAAATATTGCGGTCGACAGGACATATCTGGCCCAAAGTCAGCAACAATACAAGCTGAAAGAAAAAAAAATATGTGCTTTGAGTCCCTCTGGGTTTAACAAATATGCCATTTAATAAACAGTTTGGAGGAAAAAAAAATGTTTGGGGGAATTTGGGTATCTGAAATTGTTGGCAATACATCAAGTTCTGGAAGAACAAAGATGTATTTTAATGTATCTGAGATCAAAAACGTCCAATAACAGCACTGTGCTGACTTTGATGGAACAGTACAGGTGCACTTTGTCTTGCTGCAGGAGAAACATGAACAAACCCTGTATTTTTCAGGGCCCAGAGGCGCAACTACATACTTTCTTAGGTGTATGCGAACATGTCATTGGCGCCCCCCTCCCCGGCTCCAATGACATAAACTTGGACAATTCATCTTTAATTAAAGTATCAATAAATGTGCATATATGTGAATAGATTGCTGCCTACAGGGCAATTAAAACGAATGAAACAAAAACAAGGCAATATTTGATCATGTAACATATAAGTGAGCCAAAAAGCCACTTCTGTTGGCCTGTGTCTAGAACCGCCTATGGGCTGCAGGTCTGAGGCTTTTTGTTAGCAAGTTTTCCATCATTCTTATAGCTTGATAGGATACCAGCTCGTTCCATCTCCATATCCATCTTGTGTAAATTACAAGCTACTTCTCTCTTTATGTATATTTATAGAGACACACACACAGATATATATACAGGGGTGAAAGTAAGGGGGTACGGTAGGGTTCTGCGTACCCCTAAAAGATTTAGCGGGGGTACGCAGTACCTGCAAGAGAGGGGAGCGGCTGTCTGCTGTAAAGAATTAACGGGTTCACTATGCAGCCGAGAGTGAACCCACTAATCAGCCGTGACTGATTAGTTTTTCAAGAACAATCTAAAACACGACTTAATCAGTTAATAAATTACTTTTTCCCCATTTCATATTGTTTCTAAACTCTTTATGCTTTGCTAGAGCAGCGGTGCAATACGTCGATCGTGGAAGGTTTTGAGTCAATCTCGGCATTAGGTGACAAACTGAACGCCGCCAGGAGGCTGAGACCAGGACGTCCTCATCTGATTGGCTTATCAAAACGTTTGTAACTTTATTAAAGAACAACAACAAAACGTGTTCAAATTAATGACCCAACAACGATAATAATCTCAGTGATTATTGTTTCAACAAGGTGTTGCGCAGTTCTGTGCGTTTCGGTTCCATTACCAAAATAACGAGCAGAGCAGGAGTTTAAAATTAACTAGTCAACCACCCCTGTGAGAGGCTTATTAATAATCGCAAAATAAATATCAAGCCTGCAAACCTAATATCGTAACAGACTGAATGTTACGTTTTTAACGTAATCTCTGGTCGGCTTGAGGAGCGCAGGAGGTTGCCATGGCAACGGGTGTGCTTAAATGACAAAGAGAGAGACGGAGAATAAAAAGGTGGCAATGGTTTAGAGTTGATCACCTGTTCAGGTTGTTTTACCTTTGTTTACCTTTGCTGTGGCTCATTACAGCCGCTGTAATTTCTGAAACACGGTAAATATGTTTCATTAAGTATTTAACAAACAAATGGCTTCTACCGCGATAATTATGTTAAATTAAATTAATTGTCTAATATAAAAAATGGTTTGGTGCTGTTGGGCTCAGAGTCTGAGAGGCTTTTCCTTTATCAAACTTTTTTTTTTTTTGCTTCTTATTTAGTGGAAATATTGATGATGAGACTTTCTCCAAAATAATAACCTTTTTCAACCTTTATAGCTCCACTGTTGAAAATGAGGCTCTAACATTCACAAATGACAGTGAAATACAATCCAGTCCAACATCTGGTTTGAGGTGATTCCTCTGGAACCTGTTGGAGGAAAAATATCCCAACTTCAGAAGATGAGCTTTAACCTAACAGAGCACTGTGGTTCCTCCTATCAGTATGAGAGTCAGGGTGAGGAGGCGCCATGTTAGGAAGAGAAGTGAAAGCTGCAGAATCTTCAGAACAAACAGGTCATGATGCTGGGCTACTGATTATCCCTCTGTCTGGACACAGGATCAATAGAACCAGTTTAAAAGCTAAAATGAATGGTTATATGCCAGACATGGAAAACTGGGATGCCCTCCATGCCATAATGTTCAGAATTTAGGTCTCATGGCATCTCAAGGTTCAACATTGCAGGCAGTGGGTTGAGGGAAATACAGCTTTATTTTGTAGCAATTCAAGAGCTACCCAGCTTTTCGCAAAAAAAAAAAAAAATCATCAGCACAGAAACTCCAAAGCAATATATATATATATATATGTGTGTGTGTGTGTGTGTGTGTGTGTGTGTGTGTGTGTGTGTGTGTGTAGAGAGCGAGAGATCGATATATAGATTGATATCGATATGTAGATATATATAGATATCTATACATAGATTTATATATATTTATAGTTAGATAGATTTATATATCTTTATAGAGAGAGAGATTTATATATATCACAAAGAAAGATTAATACATTTTTCCCACTTTGTAAAGGTTTAGACTTCTAAAATTCTCTTTTTGTTCCACGTTGTTTACATTTTCTTTCTCTAAATCTCCCTTAAATTAATAAATGTGGTTGTCTGATTTTCTGTTTCGAATTTAAATCTTACAATAGTTGAACATGAGTTCTGGTGGTGTTGAACATGGGGGAAGCTGGAGCACCCAGAGTGAACCCACACCTACACGAGGAGACATTTCCCACCGTGCCGTCTTGTCTTTTTAATATTAAAATTCCCAATTAATAACAGTAGCTCCTTTTCCAATTACCACCAATCGACTGATTTCCACCCTCCTTTCAAATCTAATATACTTGAGACATAAGGTGATCTCTATGCTGGATGGAATTTACATCCGTCTTTAAATTGCCGCAGAGGTGTTGGAGTTAAGGCCTTTTTAATTTGCCTCCACAGTGAAATCTTTTTGTGGGTCTCTCTTCTGGTTCAGATATATTGTTCTCCTCTGCTGACTCTTCAGCAGCTTGAGGTTCGGGTTCCTGAGGTGTTGAGTGGTTTGCATCTTCCTTTAATGTAACCTTCGTCTGTAGAGGGCATGTTCTCAGTTCTTCTGTTATGTCACTCTCCCCTTCTATGGAAACTACAGGAGCGTTACCTGTTAGGTCTTCTGATGTGGTGATGTGGTGCAAAGTTTTGTCTCTATTATCGGGGGGATCTCTGGTATGATCTCTGAATCAGATTTTGGTGTGTTCGCGTTTGGGACCGAGTTTTTATCTGTCTCTGTTGGCTTTACTTTGGTTTCTAGTTCAGCTTTTATTGCCATCTTTCTCTTGTTCTTACTTTTAGATTTCCTTGATGGCTTTTTCTTATCTTTCTGGTCCCCATTCTGTTGTATATCAGGGACCATTTTGTCTTCAGCCCCCTGCTGTGGTTTCCCAGTCACTGATTCATTTTTATAGATATGTAGGTGGCTGTCTCATCCCCGACTGCTTCTGGTATTGAAACTTCTTCTCCAGTGTTTTCAACATTAAGGTTTTCACTATTCAGGGTCTCCAGTTCAGACACAGCTTTCACTGCTGCTTTTCTCTTGTTCTTACGTTTAGGTTTCTTTGTTGACCTTTTCTCATCTCACTGATCCTCATTTTGCTGTTTCTCAGAGACAATTTCTTCCCCGGTCGCCTGCTGTAGTTTGCCGATCACTAGTTCATTTGTCTGACTGTCAGTTTTGATGGTGGCTTTCTGACCTTCAGCTATAACCGGCATAGAAACCTGTTCTTGTTCAGTGTTGACTCCAGAAATCTTTTCGCTATTGGGGGTTTCCAATTCAGACGCAGCTCTCAATGCTGCCTTTCTCTTCTTCTTCTGCTTATATTTCTTTGATGACTTTTTCTTCACCTTTTGATCCCCACTTTTTTGCGTTTCAGAGATAATTACCTCTTCAGAGATATGCTGGTGGGTTGAGATTGTTGTTTGAATCATATGAATCTCATTTTTGGTGGAGGCTATCTGATCCCCAACTATTTCTAGGACATAAACTTCTGGTTGTTCACTGTTTTCTGAAGAAACATTTTCATTATTGAGGGTCTCCAGCTCAGAGACAGCTTTCTCCTGGGTTATTGCTGCTTTTCTCTTGTTCTTACGTTTAGATTTCTTCAGTGGTTTTTTTCTCATCTTGATGGTCATTTAGTTGTGCTGTCGAGATCATTTCTTCTTTGATCGCCTGCTGAAGTTTACCGATGACCATTTCATTTGTGTGAATCTCAGTTTTTATGGAGGCTGCTTGATCATCAACTATTTCTGGTACTGCAACTTCTTGTTCAGTGATATCTCCAGAAACTTTATCATTGGTGAGGTTTTCCAGCTCAGAGACAGCTCTCATTGCTGCCTTTCTCTTCGTCCTCCATTTAGATTTTCTTGATGGCTTTTTCACCTCTTGATGGTCCCCATTTGGTTGTGTTGTGGAGACCGTCTCTTCTTCGATCGCCTGCTGTTGTTTACCGATGACTGTGTCATTTGCGTGATTCTCATTTTTGATGGTAACTGTCTGATTCCTAACTATTTTTGGTACTGGCATGTCTTGCTGTTCGCTGTTTGCTCTAGAAACATTTTCATTACTGAGGGTTTCCAATTCAGATGCAGTTTTCATCGCAGACTGTCTGCTGTTCTCACCGGTGGATTTCTTGAATACCTTGGTCTGTCGGTCCTGATGTCCATTCAGTTGTTTTACAGAGGGCTCTTTTCTTAACAATAAAAAGAGCTCAGTTTGGGTAGGAATCGATTGATAAACTGGTTCCAAGTGATGTCTGGTTTCCAGTGCAGTTATCTCAGTTTGTGATGTTGTTGTTTGACGGAGTGGTTTCAAGTGACGTCTGGTTTCCGGCACATCCATCTCCATTTGTGTCGAAGCAGATTAGTAGACAGGTTTCTGCTGTGAGGTGTCTTGTGAATCCGTCTGAATTGCAACAGAAAACATTGATTTCTTCCTTCGTCTTCTCTCTGAGCGGATTTCCTAATTAGATCTTTTTGCCGTTTAAGTTCAGCGTTTAGTTTATTATTTAGATGGAACATTTCATCAAGCAGTTTCTTTAAGTATTTCTGTACCTCGATATATTCAGACTCTTTGGATTTGGCAAGACACGTACACTTTGTTTGACTTGTAGAAATCACAGTGTTCGTCGAATAGCTTTCCTTTTTCAAGGAAGCTGCCTCATCACGTTCTTGGGCCAGCATTGAAACATTTTGGGTTTCAATATTCTCTGCAAAAAAACTTACATCTATGCGAGGTTCTGAGTCGGGGAACATTTTCCACAATGTCCTTTTTCCTCTGCTGGGCAAAACTCCGGGATAATTTTGTTTTTCCGGCTGAGAACCGTTATCGATGTCACTGTTTTCAATAAAAAATGTTAGATCAATGAGAGCACCTGACTTGGGGAAAGATTTCCATAACAGTGGCCTCTTCTTGATACGCTTAGTCTTTGACTGTTTTTCCCCTTTTTGATCCATTTTCTTCTGCGTTTTTGTAACGTATTTCTTTTCGGTGTCTGGCTCTGTTGTCGAAATCACAGGTTCCTCTTTGCAAATCTCCTTTAAGTTATTTTCCTGATTACCTTCTTTTTCAGGCAGAGAAGTGTCCTGCTTGATAACATTTTCAGTGCTGGTCTTAGAGGACTCTTCCTTCTCTGGTGTCTCCTTGAGTACGGAGATTGATTCCTGTTCGGTAACCAGTCAATCGTCTTCCGTTCCAGTACTTTCATCTGAAGTCCTTTGATCAGTGGGGGCATGTTTCTCCAACCAGATGTGAAACGGTATCATTTTCTTCTTGTTACACCTCGTCTTTGGTGCCTGTTCCTCAGACTTAGAGGGCTGTTCTTTCTCTTCTGTGTCGACTGTCTCCTGCACTCCAGCGATGGACTCTTCTACACTGACCTGTGAATCGTTCTGCTTTTCAGTATTAGCTGCAGAAATCTCTTGATCAACTGGGACATGTTCCTCCGACCAGGTTTGAAATGGTACCTCGGTCTTCTCACTGGACTCACTCTCTGGTAGCTGTCCGTCCCCTTTTTGATCAACTGTTTCCAGTGCTTTGGCGCTCGATTCATTTTCAGTCACTCCGGAATTGAAGGGGGGCGCCATTTCCTATATTATCCGTGGTCTCGCGTTTTTATTTTCTTTTGAAATCTGGGATATAGCTTCACCTTTAAAAGGAGTTTCACTCTCAGCATGTATTTGAACTTCTCTCTTTTACTTACTTCAGCACAGCTCACAGTTTTTAACAAGTTCTGTAGCTTTCTGTGTGCTTCTAAATCTGCTCTTTAGTTGCACCTTTTCGGGCCTGCTACTGCCTCTAGTGGCGTGGGGGTGGTAGCACAAATATAATTACGTCACTCAAAGAGAATACCACAAAGTCTTTATTATTTTATTATTAATTCTGGCATTACTGACATACTAACCCCCTCTAGTTCGGCGCCCCTATGCATTGCATACAGTGCATACCGACTTTTTGCGCCACTGTCAGGGCCAGATGCTGTGGATTGCTAACGCGATCTACTGAGACCTTGATGCAACTGGACTCGGACATTTCTGCTAAAATGGTAACTTATGTGAGGATTTGGTTTGTTCCTGTGTGTTAATTTAAGTTTCTGTTTATGTTGAGTTTCCGTGTTGTCCCGTCTACCCGTGTCTCCCCAGTGCCTGTTTCCAGTCATTCCAGTTGCTCCCAGTTTCTGAGCTCCTAGCCTTCTGCTCACCTGTGCTGCCTGGATTTTTGTACTTTGTATTTCATAATTAAAGCCATCATCATTATTGCACTGAGGAACTCCTGGAAACCTGACAGCTTCCAGACCTTCCAGAGTTTTAGGCGGACTTAATACTCACAAAAAGCATCGGGAAAAACTACAATGACTTTTGCAAATGTTGTACAAAACGTTAGTCTGAAAAGGAAGAGGAACCTAGCAAGCATATTTCCAAAGGTGTGGATTATGTAAACATTTGAATAAATTAATATGAAGGCTTTAGTTTTACAAGTAATGCCTGGGCATGGCAAGATGTCAAAATTAAACTTGACAAAATTTGCTAAAATTGTTCTAATACACACAAGTAAATTAGCTTCTTGCTCAACACATATTCCAGTGATTCTTGGACAAAATGGGTTTTAATTTTCCCATAATTTTTTTAAATTATTATTTCTCAACCTTATGTATGCAAATATGACAAATAATGTTTTGGAAATGTAAAGATGCTAAGGTGGAGGCTCCCAGTTGCAACATTTAAAAAAAAAAAAAAAAAACATTTTTAATCGACCTGACCCAGAACTTTGTCATCAACATCTGACAAAAATAAATAAAAAATAATTTTTAATGACCCTATTAGTGATATTTTATTCATTTTACAGACAAATGCTTCTCAAGAAACAAAATAAATATTATTTAAAACAAAAAACAACAAAAAGTCCATCTGACGGAGTTGACACAGAATTAAAGGTGGTGACAAACTAGTCAGTAAAATAAAATACTTGAAGTAATACATGTGAAGTAATGCAATTTATGTAAAATACATTAAATGAATTAGTTGCACATTTAAGTGAGATTTGACAACAATTTCATTGAAAGAGTCACAAAAACTCTAATGGAGTTGACATCTGGCGGAGTTGAAAAAAGTCAAACTACCTCAATTTATATGATGTTATTCTGAAGGAGGCCATATTGTAGCTCGTCAGGTCCATGAAATCTTTACATTATACCAAAATTAAGCTTTTATTTCACAAAATCTCATCAAAGTTTTGTAAATTGTCAGTTATGGAGTTGACACATCATGGTTGTGACAAGCAACTTAGGAATAAAAAGAAGAAAAAAACTAAAGAATAACATAAGCTAACCGGAGCTAACTAGCCCTCCTAGCAAAGGAAGAGAAAAGACGACGTCATGGGGTCCTCAGACGTTCTGGTGCCCCCCAATAATGCCTGATTTTTTTTTACATTCTTTTAATTTCTGACGGTGTTGACAAAAACTAGGGACAAATTTCAATGGAGTTGGAAAATATCTAAAAATTATTTTTAATTCAATGTATTGATACTTGTATAATTATTTATATGACTACTTATATTTAATTGTCATAATATATAAATTTAGTATTTCTTTAATTGTTTTAAACTATTATAATGTGTTGAATTCTGCTCCTGGACAAGGGCTTTTACAGGCATCATCCACCGACTATAATGATTAAAATAAAAAAATATTCAGCAAACACCAGGAAAATATAAATTGTTGTGCTCACATGACCCAGGATCAGATATTTGAAAAAATTATATTTTGTGTATATTTTATTCAAATTTTGTGCTTTATCCATAGGACCTGTTTTGTCCCTATTCTCAAGAATCACTGATTCATGTCAGTAATCTGGCATTACTCCAGATCTCTGTTTTAACAAACTCTTCTTACACATCTAAAGCTGCCAACTTGACAAAACATCATAGGAATGAAAGACAGCAAAAGGTGAATCCTGCTTTAAACATGGGGGTTGTGGACGAAACTCTGACTTTCACAAAATCTCCGTGAAATAGAATTACTTAAACAAATCACATGCGGCTCTCTCCGTCACCGTTCACACATGATGGAAGTCCCCCACTAAACACATCAAGATGTTGACATGCTGTCCTTGCCAATCCATTGCCATCAGAGAGGAAATGACTGCAATTCCCGTAGGTATCGCCGATCTGACCCAAATTTCTCTTGAGGCACGCTTCTCAACTGTCCCGTGTTAAAACTATTTTATGTCTTAATGTTTAGTTCTTCCTAGCAGAACCATCTATAACTTCTACACACACAATCCAGATGCATGTCTGCTCCAAGGGAATGAATGCGACTGAGGGCACTTATGGCTCTCGGTCACAATGTAGGCCAGAGTGTTGCAAAACAAGGATGCTTTGTCTTATAGCTGTAGTTTAAAATTTTATATCTTGATTAAACTATATCAAGTGTCTAACTGAATGGCATTGGAAGGTGGCGATATCAATTTCTTTATTTATCTGTAATAGTGAATTTCCTTCAACATCTTTTTTTTTTTTTTTTTTTTTGCAATGAGAAGAAAAAAAAAGTCCCATAAACATTGTGGGGGGAAATACCTCATTTTAACGATAGGTGTACAAATTAGCCTCTGTTTCAAAACGACGACACGCCCTGCAGAGAAGAGAGGAATGGAATGGAGTGGAGCCACTTTTCAACATTATTAGACCAACTGCTGTGAAAAGAGCTGTTACTCACGCTTGGAAGATGTGTTGTGGTCTGTGGCATTTGAACAAAAGAATGTCACGGATGTCTTGTTGTGACCTCTAGAAACAGTTTCCCCCTGCGAAAAAATACCCCGCGCATCCTGTCAGGACTGACTTCAGCTTCACAGCAGAGCAAAAACAAACTTTCTTTATGTTCTGTACTATAAATTAATGGTGATCATTTGATTTTATGAGCAGACAGCAGAAACAAAGGCAATTGTTCGGTCCAAAAATAGTCTTGTGTGGAGTATTGATGGGAAATAATTAGCAGCAACACCAAAGCGTGGGTACTTTGCTTTAGTTTGTTTCTGGAAATGTTTTTCAGAAATGACATTTGTGATCTGCAAGCTATGTAAGCTTTTAAAGGAGTCACATAAGCACATTCCTCCCGAAGTGGAAAATACCACTAAAATTTGCAAGATCTGTTGTAACCTGGGGGAAAAGCTAAACGCTTCATTAACATATCATTAAAGAGCAATTTTCATGGGTCAGTCAGTCAAGGGTAAACAATAATGTCGGAAAACAATAGAGGTTAATATTACAGGTCATGTCACAAGGCAAACCACAAACATAAGTAGTAAACTTTCCACCTACGCTGCAATTCAGTCCAGTTTTGGAGCTCTATAAAATTCATACACCTGCAACATGAACTGCATAAAATGAATTAATGCACCGCATCAATGCCATGCGTGCCAAGTTTGCAGAAAACGGCCTGAAAGGTTGCAGGTTTTGTTTATCGTGAGAACACTTTTTGCATGACAGCAGTTTTATTTGCATGCCAATTTGAGTCAGTATCGAGGTCAACTCTGGCAGACGCCGCGACTGGAGGGGGTTTTTATCTCACGCTTCGATCTTTGATGAACGGCACAACAAGGCAGAACACTCTGCTCTCGCGTTGTACTTCCTGTTGGAGTGACAGAACTCTAACACATAGTTAGACAAACTCTAACACTGGATTTTTATAAATATGCTGCAATGATTAATTTGCATGTCGTCTACGAAAAAATGACGCAGCAGGATTGGATTGTGACTAGGTTTTATTTTTGGGAACCTCTGACTGATTCAGTCTACTCTGTTACCTGCAGCAGCGAAGCTGTCAAAACCGACGACATGAAACCCACTTTGTTCTTTCACTCTGTGGCCTGCCAGTCGCCCTCCGGATGTTAATATGTGGGGATTATATAAAAAAAGAAAAACAAAGCTTACCAATGAAAAACTGCATACAATGACTGAGAGAACTTAAGCTTTTTTGATGAGACCACTGTCACATTATCACATGGACTACATTCGCTACAAATTCTTGAATGGGACACAGTAGCGTTAGGTTTTTTTAGCACCATTATAGATTTGGATATTTGGTTCAAATATATGGAGAATGCTTTAAACGTTTAGACTTTCTCTTTGGTTCACTTTCACAGATCTACCACGCTTTCACTTTTTAAAGAGAACCAAACTATCCTTGAGCAGGTGCAGGTCTAGATGCATTAAGCAGCTCAATAATAAAAAATGATGGCTGATTTAACATCTCACGAGTTTGTATTTTTAGTAAAGTTGTTAAAGCCACAAATTAGGCCTTAAACCCACTGTTCTGGAGGACTTTATGACTGCAAAACCAGCTGAGAAGTTGAGAAATTTAAAGGTGACACGCTTCAATGAAACTTTATCTTAGTGTGCAAACTGTAAGCAATACTTAAATAAGCACGAGGATAATCAGGTTCACTCACTCAAGAAAAGGTAACAAGCTGTCCATTTCATCTGGAGTCCCTGCTTACTCAGCTTGCTTGGTTTTTCTATTCTAATTTACCCAGGAAACCCGTCATGTTTAACATTTCATTTCCAAAATGGTGAGCTACAATTTACATCAGTGTGCAAAACAAAAATGTTTGCACTTTGTCCCAAGTGCAAACATTGGGACATCGGTAAAAGCCAGTTATGTTATTTTAGAGATTATAATCGTAACATGCTAGCAGGATGCTATGCTAACATTTTTGCATTGGTTGCACTGGTGCATCGAACGTTTTGTCTTTAGTGTACCCAAAATTTTGACCACTGCTTTTTTTTTTTTTTAATCAGTGTCTATACTGTTATGTAAGTAAATAACCGAATAAATATAGAGATTTTTATTTGAATCAGAATTGTATAAGATGTGGTAAATTACTGAGAAAAAGTGGTTTAAAATGCTTTAATGAAATTTAAACTTATCTCAAGATAAATGATGTATAAGAGTGCAAATGTTTTAACAGCTCGTGAATATCTCAAACTAAGCATTTCATTACGTTAAAGCCAAATTTCTAATGAATTATGTTCGACTTGAACTTACAATATTGCAGGCAATGCTAAAACAGATCATCTCGATGATCTGCTGCTGCCTGTCACTGAACGGCAGCAGCAAAGGGAGACGCTTGGAAAGTGCATTTATTGCATTTCAATTCAGAATGCACCAGAATGTGTCACAAACGCTGCTGGTTGTATCATACTGCATCTTAGCTTGGAAAACTGGTCAGGTCTCTCTGTCTGCGAATCGAATACATATTCCTCCGTTTAGCCTCAGAGGGCTCCGTCTCTATGTGGCTCATTATCTGATGCCGTCTCCGGACCAAAGCTTGGCTTAAAAGGGGCAGGCTGATGCCTCGGCTTCAGGGCATCGGGAGTGATTTATGAATGAATACCTTCACGTTTTTCTATGAAAAGGTTTATCTGCAGAAAGCATACCCCAAGTTCACACTCTTTGCATCGGGGCAGTGAAAATTTTGACGACAGGTGTTGCTCTTTACAGCCAATTTCATGGAAAACTCTGACGGTAATCTCCCACGGAGCAGCAAATCAGCGTGACTGACCGCGATGACCTACCCAGGGTAGAAGACACATCTGTGTGGCATCAAAACCTCTGGCTGTAGGCCCACCGTGTCTCATTAGCGATCAGAGAATGTATTTCCTGCTCTTTCCGCTGTTCATCTCTTATTTCCATGGCAGAGACATTTATAGATATTTTTTAAAGATTGTTCCGCTAATTTGTGTGCATCCTGCCTTTCTTTATCATGCAGGGTTTTTTTTGGTTTTTTTGCCATCATATATTGTTCTCTGATTTAGCATTTTCAGTTTTTCATTTTCTGTTCTCTTGAAGTGGCTCAGTTCTTTTCGTTATAAATGTCTCCGTTTTTTTTTTTTTTCTCTTCAAAGGATGGCACGACTCCAAAATAAAACAAAAAAATCTTTAAGTGCATTTTCATTACGCCGGGAACCGTGGAGCCTTTCAGAGCTTTTGACATGGACTGACAATTGAGGTCACATTGATCACCCTGATAAAACATAACAGGAGCTACAGGGAAGAGCTGCCAGTTGTTTCCACCCACCGAGTCTCTTCATCGGACCATTAGAATAAAACCTCCATCTGTTTCTCATGTTGTTCTCTCCCAAGCTTTCGCCTCGGTTGTGGCACGGCATGCACGCTTTTACGGCTACCAAACGACTCTACAAAAACAAAACTAAAAGCACGTATTTTTTTATTAAAAAAAAAGAAAAGAAATGTTGATTTCATGTTTTTTTTTTGTACCCCCCTGAAATGATTCTTCTTTGAGATTCTGCTTACAAGATTATAAAAAGATTACAATACAGTGCACGCAACTTTTCTGCAACTTTTTTTTTTTGTTCTTCAACAAATTAGTACAATTGTCAGATTATCTATCCCAGAAATATGTGGATCACTTATAGAAGTATGTGATAGATGTGTGAAAACCTTGTGAGATCCTCGGAAATGCATTTTCTTTTTCTTTATTTTTTTTTACCATAAAACGTTCAACATTCACGTGTACATGTGGACTTTCATGTGACTCGCCTCACTTCGCTGATCGTGCCTGGTTTTCGCAGGTGAAATTCATACGATTTTTTTCCATAAGTGTATTTACTAGCCCAGTTTATTTACAAAATACACATTTAAAATAAACTGCAACACCAACATTTTTCTCTGAAGAAGTACATTTTCCAAACAGAACGCTCCCGTTTCGGCAAACATTAAAGAATACTATTAGCATGATGTGGTTTTGCGCCCTAAAGTTGTTTCGATTGTTTTCTAAGGCTTGATCAGATCCCATGATCTGAGGTCAGACCAGATATAATCTTCTCTCTCCCCCGTTGGTGGTTCTCGTGTTTTAAGGTTTACAGTACCTACTAGTGTGACTGGCCCTCGGGACACAGATAAGTACGCAACCAAACAAGCAGGTTAACAGTGAGATTTCTGAAAGCTGCTTTCCTTAAAGGAACGCTACACCATGAGGAGAGCATGGGCAGCTATTAAATCTATTTTCTTTTCTGTTGAAAAGACAAAGAAGTCCTATTAGAGATGAGGAAATCAGATGATTAACAGACCGAACATTATTAGATAAATACTTTGTTTGTATCTGAGCTGAGTCTGTGGTTGCCCAAAGGATTCTAATTACTGGAAGTGAAAACACTGAGGTCCTCGGGCCGTGACTCATTTAAAAGCCATAAAAATAAGACGTCTTTTATTTTCTATCTACATTTACACATTTCAAATAAGATCAGTTTTACTATATAACAACTTGAAATAAATAAAAAAAAGCTCTTTTTAAATGATCATTTCAATTACTAAAGGATAAAAGCCAACCAATGCAACCCCCCTCAATAGATCATAAACAGCGATCAACCAAATTTCTTTGGTTCAGTCTCACTAACCTCAACCGACCCTGAGGGGCCAAATGCAGAAAATCATATAATAATTTCAGAACCTGCTTGACAACATGCAATGGGCTCAAAAGATCTCAAAAGAGCAACAAATTCTTCCCTAACCTGGAGAGTCCATGGGACAATTCAACCGGTCTTTCATCACAACCTGCCTTTCTACTCCTCAAAGAAAAGCAACAAAAGATATTTAGCAGATGAACTCAAACAGCATGACTCAGAGCTTGTGGATCTGTGTACAGATTCTCAAACTTTTCTCTTTGTCTTTGAATCCAAGTGCATGAATTTCGTTTCTGTGGTCTGTAGAAATTGTGGTTATTGGCTCATTGCTCTCAGAGAACATAAACTGAAGTCAAGTGAGCCAAACCATAACTGCCTTCCTGATGTCTTGGCTTATTATTTCCCCCCCGCCCCATCATGTGGGCAGAGTGTTTCAGGTGTGACCGTAAAATACATACAGGTGCGCCTCCAATTTCTTCAAATGTGTCAGTTAACCTATCAGAGGTTTTCAAAGCCATGACATCATCATCAGGGCTTTCCCTCATTAAAGAGATAGTAATCATTCTCTAGGTAAACTTCTGATTTTGAAGCTATTAATAGATAAATCCCTGACATATTTATCTCAGGTGGGGAATCATATTGACATTTTTTATTTATTTTACTTTTGGGAATAATTTAGATTGCCTTTCTATGCGATTCTGCTCGATTCTTATCTCCCTTCCCTGCTCCGTCTGGACTTTCTCCCATTCAGTTGGATTTCTGAATAGGAGAAATTTCAAACGGTCCCAATTTGTCTCCCACTGAAACGTGTGTTGACATGTTGCTGACAGTAAACAGTCTTTCCTGAAATGTGACCAAACACTATGTTGAAGGTATTCTTTTCACTCTTTTAAAAATACACGTCACATTATTCAAGAAAAGAGAGACTATTTGATCTTTTTTCCATGTTGGATGGTTAGCATGTTTTGAGAGTTTTGATGATTTACATACGCTAGTGGCAGCTTTAACTAAATGGTACAAAAAGCATTGAAATAAATCTGAGTGGGTAATGCGATGAAAATGTGGCCACAAAAATCTCAGAAATTAAAGATTTTTCCAGGTAGTTTGAATCGATATCTTCAGTCAGCTGATTTGTTTTAACATAAAAGTTAGGAACACACTGTGGGAAAAAAACAAAACAGTTTAGCTCTAAAATAAATGTTTTTTTTTTTGTTTTTTTTTAAATGGAGTCCTTAGAAAAGTAAAAGGTTTTTCTAAACATTAAAAACTCGACTTCTTCTTTTTCTTTATTCTCTTGAAAGTATTAATGTTGTTATCTGTGGAGCTCATCTGGTAGCCTTAACAAGCTAATAGCCTCTGGCTCTATGTGGGTCTGATTGTCTTTAGCGCAGAGACGGCACCACATGTTCTCACAAGGTAGCCAATGTTCTGTGTCTGCTCCTGAAATAGAGCGTCTGTTAATTGCAGCCATCCTGGGATATTACTTGTAAATCAGTCTTTGTCTTAACTATATTTTGGTGGAAAAAAAAAACAAACAAAAAAAAACAATAAAAACTCAGCTTCTAATCTGTTGTGCTTTTTTCGCAGTTGTTTGTTTCAGCTGCTATTTGATGCTTGTTGGGGACAATTAGAGAATAGAACGAGGAACAACGTTGTGCCCTTTATCTTGCTGATGGCGGCATTTAAAAGATTATTTCCTTTAAAAAAGAGGTAGACAGGAGATCTGTGCTTGTTTCCAGGCTTCGCTCTGCTCTGCCCAGGGAGTCTTTAATTGTTACTCTTTTGTCATTTGACTCTTCTAGTCGCCCCTTAAGTAAAACGACGAAAAGAGCAGAGCTTGCCTTTACCTAACCCTCTGCTCTCCGTGTATCCAGGTGGGCATGGCAACCAGGCGAAACAGCAATAAAGACGGAAGAAAAAGGGTGGGGTGGGGGGAAGCGGTGAGTCATCGCCATCTGCAACAAAATGTCCGAATCAATTCAAAGAACAAAAAAATATCTTTGGAACATGTTTTGTCCGGAGCCACAGAAAGTGGACCCGCTCCTGCTCTAAAACCTAAGTAGGCAATAATTGCAGCGTGATTATGTGAAATAAAAATAAAAAAAGGGGCTCTTTCATAGTGCAACTGGAGTCTGTCCAAATCATATGACTTGTGACTGAAAAGGTTAATGATTATGATCATTGTATGGTAGTGCAGATGAGACACTGGCCATTATAGCACTAACAAACAAACAAAAGTAGTAATTCTTATTTGCATGCTAATGTAATAACTCAGGGAAGAAACACAACCGCAATGATTACAGCTGATCCAATAAATAAATATCCAAAGTTTCTTGACATCCTGAAGAATAAAAGTATTGTGACTCCTAGTTCAACATCTCAATGGCTAACTTTGCTCTCAAAGAGAACATCTGGTGGACGGGGAAGAACTCAAAGTCTCGTGTGATGAGCCAGCTGTCCGAGCACCAGACACTGGATGAACGAAGTGCCTTACTAAAGGTCCAGCTCGTTACCGCTTCACCTGCTTTCATGCAGAGATTCTGGACCTCATCTCTCAGCTTGTTGCCGGAGTTGATTAAAATACAGCTGTCGGATATAGCGCTGAGCTCACTTTAAAAATGAAAGGCAGCACTGTTTCTTCTAGCACAAAGGAAGCAAAGTCCCCACTTTGGCACTTAAAAGACAAATATATATATATATATATATATATATATATATATATATATATATATATATATATATATCCATGGTGACTGCATCTTGAGTTAAGCAGAGGGCATCGCCATGGAGTTTGGAAAAGCAAAGTCTTAGATCCACTTTGTATAAAGTAAACAAGGTATGACGCAGTCAAATGGAACATCTACTGACGGTAAACTTGGTGAAGATGGCAATCAACTTCTGGTCCAGACAGGAGCAGATTACATGAATGGTGGGTGGAGTTTCCACTTAGTCTGCAAGCATTTGTTCAACCAGTTAGACATTGCCTGGGGAAACTATCAAGAGCTGCTCAGAAGTACCAATAAAAGAATAAAGGTAAAATTACTTTGGGTATCAAGGAGACTCCAAAATCTACACGTATGATAAGTCTCATCTAAAAGAAAAAAAATAAATAAAACACTTTTACTTGTCATGGGCTTTCAGGTAGCAGTGGCAAGAACCAGAAAGCACACTCAACAGGTTAAAAACTAGTCATGTTTTTTAAGATAAGTGGTGTGAGGTGCCATGAGCTTGCTTTGACTAAGCCTGTTTTCCAACCGGGCCATTAGGAGTGAGAGGCACAAACGAGTTGGGCCAGTTAAAGTTTCGCTCTGGGCGTGTGCTTCGTTACAGCGGATGAGACATTATTTCCAGATGAGCTCCAGGGCAAATCGCTTCGGATGAAAGTCCATACATAATCCACAGATTCATAAAAAAAAAATCTGCGTAAATTTGACATCCATCAAGACATCTTTTATTGACAAAGTCATACTGCATGCTGTTATTTCCCCTCTTCTCACTCTGAAGCCTTCTTGGCTCCGCTTGTTATGGAAGAAAAGTTGTTGAATTTTGGGGACTTTTCAGATACCTTGCTCAACACCTGCAGGAAGCAAGATAGGGCGTGCGGTAAAAGAATGTCTCTCCGAGGCAATTACCGGAGTGCTCTCCAATTTAGGAGCCTCGCTCAGGCACAAGTACCTACCAGGCTTCCAGCTTTTCCTACGCTCACATTTCCTTTAAATTGGTGCTGCAGCTGTTTCCAGTTGTGTTGTTTTTGTTGATTGCCATTTGTTTTTTTGGCATATGTTATGGGTTTTAAATATGTGCAGTAGTGTGGATGGATGCAGTGCCCTTAATAGGACCAGCCGCATGTTTTCACACTTGAGCGTTTTCAGAGGCACCTGAAAGCTTTCGTAGCGGTACTTCACTGAAACGCAGCACAGATCAGTCAGACCCGTTTCATATCTTTCTATTCTCGCCGTCTGGCTAATCACATAGTGTTCTTGGTCAGAAATATTTAAGGAGGTGGTTACTGACGGTTATATTTTCGTCTCCATAACAGATTAAACACTGAGAAAAACATTTCGTTTGGGAGCTGTGTAAATGTGGAGCAGGATTTTACTTTCAAGAACTGGAAACGATGTGGAAATATCATTTCCAACCTAAAACGGAGCCTGTGGTGTCTGTGCCAGATTTCTGATGGACTTTTGTTTGATTTTGCATCCCAGGGCCTGTCAATTTTCAAGTTCAACGCACATTTTGAATTAGAAAGAGTGAAAAGTTTCTGAAGTAAAGGAAATCCACATTTAGTAACAGAAAGTTGACAGTTTGTTTCCGTCCTGTTGCAAATTTCCACCTGATGGACTTAAACCTTAAAATGCCTGACTGCGTTACACAAGGTGAGTTTTGAAGTAGTGTCAGAAAATCACATTTCCCTCTGCATAAATATTACTGTGTCACTACTTGCACTATAAAACAGGATTCCCCCCCCCCCTCCCCCCTGGCCCCTCTACCAGGCTATGTCCAGACTTTAAACTCGGTGACTGTATTTTCTCAAGTAGCGTCATGTGATAAGGAAAAGTCCTCGGTATAAATAGTACGTCTGTCTCACAGTAATGCTGGCCCCGTCCTGTCCCCGCTCTGAGCTGCCAGCGATCACAGGCTCTCGGCGTTACAAGGTTTCATTCAGTGGAAACGCTTATGGCGTCTGACTGGAAGTAACTACTATCATGTGCCGAGAGCAGAGCGAGATAACTCGCTGCCCAGCACTCAAGCGCAAGGCGACAGAAACGCACCGCCACCTCCCATGTGCACACGGCGGCACACCTGTAGATTCGTACGTGCAAAGGAAAAGCACAACCACTTCTGCTGCTGGGTATTCAGATGCGGCGCTCGCCTCCAGCCTTGCCGCATGTTTCAAAGCCTCCAGCAAGCAGCCCTACGTGATGAGAAACAGTCACTTTCTCCTTTTATGCAGCGTTCAGAAGCATCAAGCATGTAGCTTCGTCAGTCAGGGTTGCAGAAAAACTCTCACAGGTGGGACTTTGAAAGAGGAATGTTTTGCAGGCATAGGCTCGTACATGTTGAAATTAATTGCCACCTCCCAATGAAGTGAAGGGCAATGTCTTCTGTGTATGATGATTATGTTAAATTTGGATGTTCACGTTGGCTTTACGTGTCGCAGAACGGATCTTCTGCTTCAGGAGCCTTTTTGGATATGGAGAAGAGTATCTGATGGTATCTAGTAGGGGTGTAATGAGCTCCTGCTCCTTTAAAGCTCCGTGATGTTTCTTGGGAAAAAAAAAAACAACTTTTTTTATTTATCTAACTTCATACAATATAATATCAAGTTAGATACTCAGTGGTATCTATTTTTGAAATTCTCATTTTGAGGTAGGATTGGAAATTGATTTTGAATTGTTGATCAGCTTTGTAGAATGCCACAACGGACACTTAGCAGCTAAGGTTCGCATCGATTTTGTACCTTCGTATTGGTGCCAAACTTACAGAGTTTCAGTCTTTTATGGAATATGTTGTTTGGCTGCTTTACTTTGGAATCTGAAATACCAAAATAAACAATACCAAAGAGTCTGATGGACCCTGAAATGGATAATACCGTACATGCTTACATGTTACAAAGTGGGTTCAGATTTTTTAAACCTTAACTACATTAACAAAAGACAAAAAAAAAAAAGAGCCTTTTCGACTCAGGATGACTACTTCTCAAACACGGTTTGACACCTTTATCATTGAACACAAAGAAATGCATTTTTGTGAACTTCTTTATGTCTCCAGTAACAGGTCATGCAGGTTCTGTTTTTAAAAAAAAGGATGAGGGACACGTATGTACAGGCTTCCTTCTGAACAGTCAGACAGTATATCCTTTTCTGTTTGCCTTCAGGAAATAAATGTCCTTGCATCTATTTCCTTTTTTTCGCTCAACTGTTTTTTTATTTTATTTTTTATTTTTACTGCTTTGCTACAGTGCTTTCTCACATTAGTCAAGGTCCAATTAAATCTCACAATTTATGCATTTGCAGAACAAAATTCATGTTCCAACCACCGAATATCAAAATATCAGGTGCCAAACAACCTGAATGTGGCTTTTTTGCATTATTTATGTGTATCAGACCAGTAACAAACACATTAGTTCAATATTGTTCCACATTTAATACTTCACTAGTTTAGTTCAATTCCTATTGATTAAAACAGAAGCAATTCATGATTGTAGGCCATCCATAAACTCCAGTTCCAGTTAAAAATGTCATGAGAAAAAAAAAAATCTTTACAGACACGTAGCACGTTACTGTTTGCATCCAGATATTTTGTGGATACACACATCGCTGGGGGGCAAATAGATGAATGCCATCAATAGTCACGGTGCCACGGAACAGCAATTCAATTAGCAAAATGAAACATGGAGATGCAGGTGTCGTTAAATTAGTGCATTGCCCCACAGCAAAGGGAAAATAACGCAAAACAGTTGAAGAACAACTCAGATCATTCATATTCTTCTTTTTTGATGCTCTCTACATTGGCTATAGCAGCTAACTTGACAACAGCTCCATTAGTGTGTCAATGGATAGTAATTTTTTTTTTTTTTTTTTTTTTGCAATTGAACCAAATTCTGCAGCATATGGTGAGGTTGTCAAAATCAAGCTAGCATAAGTAACCTACTTTAATTAAAACCTTTTAGTCACCTATCAAATGTGAAACACCTTGTTATTTATTTGTTGCATTGAAAATTAGCAGCAAAGCACTGTGTCCTTTTATTTTTTATAAATTGCACACACATTTTAGATTTACCACATTATGTTGACAACTTGACAGCTAAACCCAACGGCAGTCATCATCAGCTGGCGCACGAGAATCTTGCATGACGTAACGTTGCAATGTGTGTACAACCACATAGAAATTTGTAGATTGTGTCATTCTAAATTTATCCATGAATTTTTTGGGGGGTTGATGGGCTGTAATTACTTAAGGAGCAGAAGCGATATTGCGTGCCTGAGAAAGCAATCGATGCAAAGCATGACTTTACTTTTGCAGCTAGCATTACTAAAATAGCACGCATTAAAGACTCATATCAACATCAAGAGTCACCTGAGTTCAGAGAAAAGGCTGTTTCATGATTTCCTACTGCGACTGCACCACCGTCCACACGCAAATCAAGTTTTTGGTGGCAAACTATTATTCGAAACAATCTCTTTCTAGTCTTCTGTTATGTCCAGACACTTTCTCTGAGCATGAGAAGAAAAAGCCGTGGCTATTTAACTTTAACCGTGTCGTATCGCGTCATGCTGACAGGATGCATGTATTACAATAACTTTGATCAGGAACCCACATTTCTAAAACTATCCAATAAAAAAACTGAATACTAAAAGCAGCATGATTTGCTGATTTGAGCACACGCCGATCAGCAGCAGAGCTCATATTTTTGTGGGATGAATATTATCCCAGGTCTGGGTCACTTATGGTACACATATGAGCGGGAGCCACATGTTGTTTTTTTATTTTTTTCTTTTCCTGTTCAAAGTTTGTGTAGCTGTTGCGATGAGAAACCCACGTCACAGAGGGACCTGGCAGGGTTTTCAGAGGTCAGATGAACACTTCCACTAACAGCCAGGGCTGCTTTGGTAATTGTATATCCAGCGGGGGGACCAATCTGGAAAGGTTATTTCCATCTGCTGAAAGACAAGTGGGTGGGCTTCCTTTTGGCTGTCGTCAAGAAATGGTTCAGGGACAGAAAGTTACAGAGTGGACAGGTTTTTAGAAAAAAAAAAACAACAAAAAAAACATACTTAAAACATGACAAATCCAGGCAGCCAGAAGAAGAAAAATTCGTTTCAAAGCGTTCTAGGAGCTCGTTTGCAGTGTGATATAAATTAAATGTATGCAGCTGATATAGCAGCAGTTTCATCTTTATTTCATATGTTCATCACAACATAGTTTTTCTTCCATTCTTGCGACATGGTAGTATTAAGAATCCCCTGACCAGAACTATGAATAGCTGACAGATTGCAGCTCTGCACAGCAAATAGCTCAGCCAGGCTAAATTACTAGCTTCACAATTACTACTGGACTCAGACGAGTCGGTTGACAAGCCCGAGCGGCATAGTGTGAGGACGTAACCACGCCACGACGCTGTATGCCTAACCGACTCACACTCGCGTTTCATCTCACCCCGATCGTATGATTTTTCAAAATGAGTTTTGTTTTCATAGGAACATCTAAGGCATTAAAAGACATGAAACTGTCTGAAACAGTCACGTCAATATCAGTCAAACATTTCTCATCGCTGTTGAAAGGGAGTTTTCATCTGCCCCCATTTGGGATTCAAGTGCGTACTTTTCTTTTTTTTTTTTTTTTTTTTTTTTCAGAAAGCTTCCTTGGCATCACTGCTGTTTAGTTCCATCCACAGATTCTCTTTGGGAATCAGATCTGGAGCACATTAAGATCTCGGTGGAAAACATCAGGCAGTTAGCAGAAATTATTCGCCTTGGGGAGCCTTGGCTCTTCCAACTGGACAATTATCAGAAACACACACAACCAAAGTTCTCACAAAACGGTTCACAGAAAAAAAAAAAAAAAAAAAAAAAAAGAAGTTTGTCGCAGAAGAGGAGAGGCTGAAAATACCATCGGAGACAAACAAAAAAAGCTTGTTAACAATTACCGATTACTGAGAAAGGATAGACCATAATACCCCTGAGTTTACCCAGGGCGCATTTTAGCATGAGTATGTATGATTTTGGGCTTAGCAAAATTCGGAAATTTCAATCTTTGATTGCTTGGGCATATTTCCAGTTGGAGCTGCGCCTGCTCTGTTTTACAATATGGAGATGCGTCCCTGACAAAAAAAAAAAAAATAATAATAATTTGTTCGTCTTGTGCATAACTGGAGCGCAGTTTTAATGCACATTTAATTCGAGAGTGTTGAATCAAATGTGTTCATGTAACAACATTTTGATGTAGATTTTGGGCAGTTTTGCAAAGAAAAAAAAAGTCATGCATTAATTTTACAGCGTCACTTCATCATTTAACAATTTCTGAGTACTCCAAGTTGCTACATCAGTCTCTACTGGAAAAAAAAAAGTTCAGTATTGACTGCGTTTCTGTTATTATTGTGAATCTTCTGGCTGTGTAACTATTGAAAAGGTTAATGATATATAAAACAAATTGTACTGTTCTCAGTGAGGTGAGGGGGTGATCTTTTGTTTCTCTGATGGACAAATGCAATTAGCAGGCGGGATTCTGAAAGGCGAGTTGATGATGATGAGATATGAATGAGCGTAAAAAAAAAAAAGACAAGAAACGTGTCTGGGATGTGAGGAACAGTTTTTCAGTTAACACATAAGAAACACTTTGTCCCAGGTAATTACTTACCAGAAGGGACGTGGCGTCCAATTTTTCCTAACTAAAAACACAAGTTTTAAGTTTTGGTTTGTTGAGGGATTATTGTTTTCTCTTACCGCACTATCCTCTTTTCATGTTTTCTTCAGTTTTTTTTGTTTTTGTTTTTGCCTGCATGAGGCTGCAAATACATTGATTGCATTCAAAGGTGTATACGCAGTACAGTGGGTAAATTCTGACTTTTGATGCTGAGTGCCTCTGTAGTTTTGCAGTCTCTTCAGTTTCAGATGTCCAATTTCAACATGGAGACTAAGAGACGCTCCCTCTTATGTCGCTTTCAGAACATTAAAGAACCGAATTTTAATTTTAAAAAATCAAAGAACATAAAATTGAAGCGTTTTCTTCCTGCTCGCCTCGACACATGCAGAGTGGTTGCTAATGGTAGATTAGTGAAGCTGTCCCTCCTGAGGAATGCCCGGCCGTTAAACATGCGCAGCAATTAATTTGATACTCTATATATAACGAATAAACACAAAGCCCTACACATTTATTTGTACCTCTGGTGAGGATGTGAGAAATTAATCCCCCACTGTAGCAGCAGCAGCAGCAGCAGCAGGAAGCCTCAATAAATATTTATTCTATAAACCTTAATTTATGTGTTTTTATCAACCAGTGAATAAACATCCAACTTTAAGAAATAAATCGTCTTTACAAACTCACTGGTGCCACAATCAGACGTTCCTGACGGTTCCTACAAATAAAAGTTGCTGCAGCATTTGGTCATTAGGTGATGAGAGTCTCAGATTTTCTAAAAAAGTGATCCAAAATGTTCTGTCTCCTTGTTTTACTGATACGATACTGAGGTCGATTAAAAAGACGGGAAATGTGACATTCAGTAAAGACAGATGTATGCCAGCCTTCATTTCTCACCTAAACTCGCTCTAAGAGCGACGTTTGATACCTAGAAACAACTGGAACTGTGACCAGTAAGGCTCCACGAGGAACCAGTGTTACTTTACCACCAAAGGAAGAACTTTAATAAATAAAAAGCCACCAACTGAGCATCATGTTCAAACACAGAAACTTTTATATGTACACTAGTGGACCAACGCACTGAATAGCTAGTTAACACAGACAGCCTAAGGTATGAGAGAACTTTGCAAGCATCTGTCTGCTGCAGAACATTAAAATTGAGATTGTTGTTTGAAAAAAAGTTATATTTTAAATCAGGAACTTCTTGCTGTCAGGCAACAGGGCTGGTTAATGTAACATCTACCTGTTATTGGTCAACGCCCTGATTTACATTTTTAAATGAACATCTTTACAACTGATAGGCAACAGAGATGGTATTGATAACTATTTGTAACCTTGTAATCCTGACCGTTCTACAGCCAGAAGGATTTGCCAGGCTCTAAGTTGGTTTGCTTGCAGAAAAAAACAAATTAACAACTAAACTGAGCACACTCGTGAAAATTGCTACGTTTCTCCAGAATCTGCAGCGAACCCTGATTTTTATTATTATTTAATATGCTTTTCTTGTGTGACAGATGAAATTTTATTTGTTCGGGGTCATTTTAGGGTTTCGCAAAACAGGAGACAAGTGGAATCTCAGTCAATACCATGTTTAAAATGAATTACAGACTCGCCGTGTTCACCAGTATGGCCTTGTTACATCAGCTGATGAGTTATTTGTTCTAGCTCAAGATGCAACCCTTCCCTAAGGCTTCAGAAGTCCCACAGCTTAAAGCTTTCTGTCGTGAAGAAAAAGCTTAAACCGTCTCCTAAGCACCACCAGACCGCTCATTTCAAAATACAAATTGCTGAGGATGAATCTTGTGGCTTTGAGTGATCTTCCCCGCGTTGGAGACGGCACAAGAGCCCGATTTGATTCATGAATATGTCTGATGGGGAAGACGTTATGCACAGATGTTACAGCCAATGGGTATTTGATTCCTTCAGCTTGTTTGTACTTCTGAAAGCTTGGTTGTTCTCGGTCATGCTGAGGCATAAAACGATCCTAATTAGTCAGTCGGAGTGTATGAAGCCTGAAGCGGCAGTGAGATCCCAGAGGAGTTAGCGCTGTCTCATTTGGACAAAATATGTCTAACTCAACTGGTTACATATGCACAGATGGAAATTAAATTTGTAACATATGAATACTGTTGCGTCTATTACATCTCTTCCCTTGCAAACTCGTTAATACATATTAAACAGCTTTTCTGCATGTGAAACTAAAACCTCAATGTGTTTTTGTGGGGTTTCATGGACTAGACTAATGCAAAATACAGTTTTATAGCTACGTTGTTGTAGTTTTTATTGAATTAAAATCTGAAAAATGCTTCAGATTTTTCTATTAAAATAGAAATGTCTCAAACTGAAAACCAGCCTTACAATGGCTTTCTTCCATAGAGAAAAAAAAAAAGTGTGGCATATGCAGATAATTGCCATCTGTGTTCCTGATTAATGCTTTCCTTGACTGGCCAGTCAGGTTAGGAGGAGAACAATGTCCAGCAGGTAAGTCGGGGAAAAAGCCAAATGCAAGAAAAACAACTTTTATTAATTTCATTTGAGAACATTCCGAAAACTAATTAGTCCTTTCCTTTCAAATGACAAATAATATCACGCACTTTGTGCAACAAAACTTCCATTTCCCACTTTGACCCCAGCTACATGTGGTACATAGAGAGGACATAGTGCGACATTTAGTTCCCATGCGTATCATAGCAGATCCTGTCTGTGTTTGAGCAGACAGGAATTGTCGGGCCTGGGTGTGCAGAGGGTAAGGGTCACAATACAAGAGAAAAGGGTGGGTCAGGGAACATGCTACCGGCCTACAGGAAACAGGAAAATATTATTAGTAAACTGGGAGTTTCACAGGATGGTGACGATAGCTGCGAGCGCTATCAGCGTACGACTCAGACAGCGGCGAACGTACTCTGATGCTGTCGTCATTTTGTGTGGGATACAAGTTATGGTATTGGCCACACAGGGTTATTGTGATATAATTTGTATTTTGAAGCCTTTGAGCCAGTTTTTACATAATTCAAAAGAGGGGGGGTTTTCCAACAAACCGGTTCTAAAGCTAAACTGGTGGTGATGCATGCGTAGCGCAGCAACAGTCCTTAGGATTTCCACCCTTTCACACGCAAAGAACTAGTTACTCTGACAGCAATCGACCAGATCTTTGTCGGTACTAAATCTGACCCATGCCAGAAGAAAGCTCTGCTTTCATTATGAGGCTGCTGGAGGCCAACAACCAGTCAAAACATCATGACAGGAATGTCTAAAAACCGTGGGTTTCGTTATTGACCTGTCAAACACAGGACAAAAAATAAATAAAGAAAAACATTCAAAAGAAAGTTTTTGTACAAGTGTGAATAGTAGTGGAATAACATGAGGTCACTATTTTTTCGCTTTCCTTCTGTTTTTATATCATCCATCTCACAGTTCAAGTAGGTCAGTGCACCACATAGAGCTGCACTCACTGCTGAACCTCCCAACTCTGTGTAGTTCCTCTATTATCAGCAGGCTGTGTTTACAAATCCTGCTTTAAATCTGCTTAACTCCCTTTCTCCAACACTGATTGTACCAATTGCACAATAATCAGCTTTTTTTGGAATTGCACAACATTCTCAAAAAACTTTCATTTTTAAGATAAGCTTTTATGACATAAGATGCCAATGGGACTCTGCAGGACTACTGACATTAACGATATAATTTGCTAGGTTAAGCTGTCTCCACAGAGTTTGTATGTGAATGTGACACCAAGCTGTAAGAGTGTTGGTGCAACCAGTAGTAAGGACGCGCATCGGCCAGACTGCCACCGACAGAATTGCTGTGGCTGCGCTGGTGGAGAAACGCGCTGATATCCATCCGGATTAGGGAAAATTAAGGAATTTTGTCACGAGAAATGCATGCAATCGGTAAGATCGACAATGAAATCCCAACCGTCTGCAGACGATGCATGCAGAGTTCACATGGCTCACAGAATATGCCCAGTAAACCCAACTACGTGGGAGCCTTTAAAGTATTTGATAACCACAAGGCCTTTCTTTTGCCAAATGTTCTTTTTTATGGCCTTTTAACTGATCTGTAGCTATAAACTGCCCACACAGACATTGTATCAAGCATAAAAAACACATGAAATCACAAAGCTTTCTTTCCAGACTTGTCATAACTCTTTAACAAGCGGCTAATTTGTAAGATGTAGGATCGATGATCTAGCCAGTTGATAAAAAGGCCCAGCTCGTGCTTGTGCTGCTTGTAATGAGGAGAGATGATTTGTGTGACAGATATAGGTGGGATAAAAGGCCAAGGTATCTGATGCATGAGCTGGATTTGTGCTAAACCTTTGTCTCGCGGAGCCGTATTGATCATCTCGGCACATAACCAAAGGGCTTCCACTGTTCCTGTCTGAGCAACAACATGGTCTCACCATGCACAGACCAAGGTCAGAGGGACCAGAAAAACAGCCGGCAAACAGAAGGTTGCAGCAAGGTTCTGTGTAATTAGACTTCGGTTTGTTTGGCCTTGGTCTGCAGAGACTGCAGGGTGATTTCTCTTTGTGCAAATTAGATTCTTGTAATCCCAAATCATTGGGGAGCCACATATCATAGTGTAGTCTCCTGGCACCGCAGGATATTTAGAGAGTGCAGAGGAGAATAGCTCGGAGGAAAACGAATGGTAGAAACGTCTAAACTTAACGGCCTACTTATTAAAACGGAGTACTGCTGAATTGCTCAAAAGGAACCAGCAAATGCAGCAGCGTGGCTTATTAGAAGATTCTGCAGTTTAATTACACCAACTCCACCGCATAAAGTGTCATCTGTATTTTATTTTAAGATGGACACGTGATAGTAATATGTGCAACAAAATGCTAATTGACGTGCACAAACATTTTAAGTCTGTTTTTATTTTTCTTGACTTATTGTAATTTATGGTTTAGGATTGGAGCTGACGCTTAATACTGACAACCACTAAGAAATGCCTTTAAAGTCACTGACGTGATACGCTACAGGACAAGCAACAGAAGTACATTTACCACGAAGAACCAACTGAGTGCTCCTGTTTCTCTCATAAGCACCATTTATTACACATTTTAGCAGGACTCCTTACTCATAAATTTGAATAAATTTGCTGCGATCAGAACAATCGCAGCAAAGTTGGGATGCCAACATTTGTTGCTCTGCTGGAAGGTGAAGCCGCATCCCAATCTGGAGTCTTTCATGACCCCTGTAAGATCTTCCATCATCTGTCCAATATTTAGGTTCATCTGTCTTCTCATCGAGTCTCCATACGCTTCCCTGTTCCTGCTGATGAACTCTCACCACGGCATGATTCGGCCACAAAGCTTAGCAGTGGAGTTGGGATGTTCATACGGGAGAAAAAGCTGCATCTTCGAGTCTTCTGACCAGGTCTCTTTCTTTGCTGTGTCCCCCCGTATGACCTGCACCAAACTGCAGAGGGGCCTTCTATGGGACTTTCTTTAATTTTGGCTTCTTCTCTTCACTATTCAGTCCAGGCCATATTTCTGGAGTGCCAAATAATTGCACTGTCAGTAGATTTTCCTAGAGTTACCATGCGCCTCTCGGTTGTGTCCTTGAAAAATGCTGTTCTCTGGTCTCTCAGTTTTGATCCATGGTTGTGTCGTGACGCTCGCTGTACGTTCGGCTCTGTGAAGGCCTGAGCTGTGCTCTTTGAAATGTTTTACCCTCATTTAACCCTAACTATATTCTTCACTGGCCGGGTTTGTTCCCAGGTCTTTATAGTGATGTTTGCCGACTAACTTTCCCTAACAAATCACAAACAAGGGGTCTCTTATTTGCATGTGATTTTTTGCAGAAAATTGGTTTCCCTGGATTTTATCTAGGGACAAACAAGAAAGGGTGCTAAATGCAGCATATAATGTGTTTTTCCTTATTTATTCATTGTGTTGAAAACCATCCATACTTTTTTTTACACTTCACACTTATGTAACACTTTGTGTTGGTTTGTTGCAGTACAATGCATTGCAGCTCCTTAAGATCTTGGCTCCAGTGAGACTTTCGGTTTGTTCCTCTGAAACCATTCAGTCACTCTAAAGCAGGTGATGCCCTTAATGTTGAAGTCAGTGGAAATCGGAGGGAATTTCATCGCAGAAACTCGCAGCAGAAGGCTGAGACACAGTTTAAAGAGTTCCCATGTCCAGGATTCCATTAGCATTTCGTCCTTTTCCCAATGGAGAAACGAGCAAACACAAACCCAGATCCATCCATCTTAGTACTGAAATCTGACAAGATTTGAATCTTTTCTTCTTTGGCTTTATTTATTATTATTTTTATTAAACCAGTATTTGCACTCTGGGATCAGAGGTGTATGGTTTTGTGCACTTTAGCTAAACTCTTTTGGAGCTGTTACAGACCAATTTATTTGCATGTTACAACCAAGAATTGATAGAAGTTTGTCTTTTTTTATTTATTTATTTGCTTTTCTACACATGCCCTCTGTGGGTTTCCACTTTTAGGCAGATGTCAGATGTTTAGTTTCACCGGTTGACTTATTAAAGGGAAAAAAAAAAAAAAACATCCAAAAATGTTTGGAAAAAACGTTGAGGAGGCGACATGTATGAGCTTAATAATTGGATGAGTTGGGATGTCAGTAGTGAATTTCTTCCTTTAAGACAGCCAGAGAGTTTTTTTTTTAATCAAGAGTAAGATGCCATAAATAATTCAGTTTGTCTCACTTAATTAAGGATTTTCAGCTAAGTGGACTCATCTCTCTTTCTCTAATTTTTAGATTTGAATATCCAGGCAATGTGAATTATATTGACTTATTCACAACAGGGAGTAAGAAAGCTGGGTCAATTCTGAATGTATTCGATTTAAACCTCTGCAGCCCTTTAAAATGTGAGAATCTATTTGCAACTTTTGATTGTGATAAAAGTATAAATCATTTACCTAAAGGTTCAGTGCTGTGTGCTTTTTGCTCACAAAGTTTAAGTTAGATTTGCACATTCAATCATTAGGAGCAATAAGAACACAAACAGGCTCTTTCCGGATAACAGTGTGATCCAGAAGCAGGGACACTTGTGTCTTCGAAATATCCAGGACGGAGGGGTCATTTGATCGTAATCTCATGACACGGAGCTGTGATAGCGACGTTAATGGAGACGTAACCACCGGTGGTGGTACCTGCTTGGCATTTCTGCCTGACGCACCTCTGCCGTGCTGCAAGGTCATCAGCCAGAGGTCGCCTTTCATCGATGTTTTGCTCCATGTCTAGGATCCTTCTTTTCTCCACTCACTGTTCTTTCCTCTTAACGAGAGCCAGAAGCTCCCTTGCTCAGCCTCCTCAGCAAGATCGTGGAGAGCCCACTTCCTGTTGAGGCCCCGAGACCCAGAGGGGGTTTGGGGAATCGATGTACAGATGACCTGTGACCCCTTCCGTACCCAACCTCCACAGGGAAAGTGAAGGCTCTCCTTCCAACTTGCGAAGCGCGCTGCTGATGGGTCTCTTTTCCACTCACTTGCGACCTCCCGTCTTTTCTTCCCATAGAAATATAAACAAGAGGTTTTAAAAGGATAATTTTATTTGTTAATGAGGGAAAAATAGCTTCTCACATTCACCACCTTGTGAAATCCTGAGTAAAGCTATGATTAAGCGTTTTTTTATTCAGTTTCTGTCACCGTACCCAGACCCGACTGCCGCCAGACCTTTAGAATGACAAAATGACTAAATCACTGACAATCATGTCAGTGCTTCCTCTGCTTCACTAAACATGCCAAAACCAAAAAAAAATAAAAATAAAATTTTAAATCGGCATAGTCAAAGTTCCCTGCTTCAACGTACTTCAAACAATTGTAACTTTCTCATGTCTCTGGAGAACTTGACTACATACTGATGAGCTAATTCAGCCTCTTGATTCAGCTGCGTTGAACCAGTGAAACATCTTAAAGGTGTAGGGCAGCGACCCTCGAGAGCCAGTATTCTACTGGGCGTCTATGACAAAAACCTTTAAAAAATAATACAATGCAAACATAAACAAGGGTTACTGACACCAGCTGAGCTTTTTGACCTCGTGCAGGACAAGAAGAAGTACACAGTGTATCCTAGAAGAAAAGGGGAAGTAGAAGTGAGGACAAGGCAGAACCTTCAAATTGCAATATTTGGCGGCTTAAAATTAGCATCCAGTACTTCCTCTTTCCACTACTTTGTCTAACTTACTAGACACGCAAAGCAAGAGAGGCTTAACGCAGTGTTCCTGCTGAAGCTGCACTGTCACTGAACCCTCAGCACTGTGTCACACAAACACGCTGTGAAATACGGCTGAGGAAACGTAACATGTAAAATAAAAATATTTATAGACGCTACCGCGTGTCGGCACATTGTTGTTTTTGGTCCCCGTCACTTGCACCGTTTCTGACGCCGCGCCGCTCTCTTTTCTCTTTTCTCCGACTTTATTTAAATTCCTGGCTTTTCATATCGATCTCGGGCCGTTCTCCCGTATCGAGCCGAGTCATAAGATTTACTCCGGTTGTCTTTTGCTCGACATCTTTACAGAAAAATCAAACTTTCATCAGTTCCACCGTAATAAAAACTCTGACCGAATATGATCTAACAGAAATATTGTTTTTTCCACCGATGGCCGTCAGCTACATTTAAAGAAAATAAATCCATCCTGCAGAGAAAACGCCAATAGTATCCATTGGATCAGAATGACCATGGGAGCTATTAGAACGAGACCTTCAAGAACAGACCAGCTTTAATTGTTTTCAAGCCTCAAATAAAACTACATATATTTTTTTTTTATTGTTTTTATTTTTTATCAGATCTCTAATTTTAACAAATAAAAATCATTATACTGGACAGGCTTGGGTACATGACGTGCTACGACTACCAAAAGTATTCATAGCCTCTGATTAAGTTTTCATATTTTGCCATGTTATAATTGCGACCTGCAATGCTTCACATTTACGGTGTGTGTGCTTTTACAGATGCATACACACCGTAAATAGGTGTGTTTGCATCGCAAGTAGGCAGGGATCCACTGTACTGGGATGTTATATGACAGGCCAACATCATCTGGTAGATGACTGCAAAGCAGAAGGAAAACAGCAGGTGGTTTTCTAAGATTTTAAGGAAAAAAAAAACAAAAAAAAAAACAAACAACTGAATTTTGTATTCATTTGTAGTGAGATCAGAACAGCTTCTTCAGTGAATTTAACCATAATCAAAGGTGATCTGTTCACAATGAGCTTCGTTTATAAGATGTTCCAACGTGTGGTCAGCGCAGTAATTTATGTGCAGCTATCCAAGACAAGCATGCCTGTCATAAGCACCAGAAAGATTTCAGAAAAGAAAAAAAGTCAAGACTTGACTTTGTGCAGCTTTTCAGTCCACAGTGACGGAAGATCATCTCTCTTCTCCGCTGCTGGTGAGGATAAGTGGAGGATAGTGTTCTCTTTTTTTTATTATTATTATTTTTTTATCTTTTACTCTGCATGAACCTCTAAGTGGCCTTTTGCCAATCTTTCCTGGGAACAGAGATAATAAAGACTCTGTGAAGCATCCTCACTTACAGCGACTTTCATTGTCAATTTGACTTTTCTCATGTTGACGTCGACTTTAAGCAATACGAGGTCGTTCGAGTCCAGCTGATTTCCCTCACAAGGATTCGCTCAGCTTTGGTAAGGAGCAGCTCACTTGATTCATGTGTGCAGAAGAAGGGAATCATCTAAACCTCGGAGGTCGGAAGCTCTTGAGGACTGGACTCGGACACTTGAGCTCAACATGCAAACGAGTGTACGTGTCAAGTTTTTTATGTGTATCTGTCAGATTTGAGGAAATGGGTCAAGGATGAATTGATTACAGAAGAGAACAGGCTGCTATGTTTTGAATGAATAGTCATGATGTGGAAATAAAACAGATTTCTTTGTCAGGCACAGGACATTAACCAGAATTTACCAGAAGAGTTAAGCTCGCTCATGTTTTTGTCCTTTTTCTTTTTTGTTTTCCTCTTCTTTTTTTTTTTTTTTGTTATTCCAATCGCAAGGATCTCTCGTTGTGCCGTGAAGTCATTATTGTGAGAATTGCCTGTAATTAGCATCATCCCGTTGACGTATCTCTTCCTACTTGGAGCCGAGATAACAATGGCTCATCGCTGGCAGAGCAGATTACTTGCATTTATCTCCGCAGAGTTGCTAAGACGGACCCTCCAACTTTATCGGCCGCTTAACAACATCCTCAAAGGCAATGGGAGGTCGCTGACCTCCAGAGATGGGGGTCGCGGCGCTCGCGCTCTGTTGGTTCTCATGCCTAATGCGCTCTGAGCATGAGCGTACACAGATGCCGTCAGCGAAACGCACAGGCAATCAACAAGGACAAAAAAAAAAAAAAAACTATAACAAGACTTGATCCTCTGTTAAATCGCAAAATAAACACAGCAAGAGCCATATAAACCAGAGCAGATTATTTCTGATGACAGCTCCTTTTGTTTCACATGACAGTATAAGCCAAATGTTTCAGTGTGTTGTGTAAATAGTCACTGAGCGGCTAACTTTACGCCCCAACTTCGCTTTCTGCGTAACAACTGATGTGTGCTGTTGTGTTTATGGTGATCATTTCTGCTGCTGTTGTTTAAATTGATGTATATGTGTGTGTGTGTGTGTGTGTGTGTGTGTGTGTGTGTGTGTGTGTTTTTATAGATCATGCTAATGAGTCTCTTTTTTTATTCTTGTCTGGTTTTCCATATGTGTTCTCTGGTTCCTGTTTTTGTTTTTTTTTCCTGTCAGTCTTCCTTACTGATTTTAAACAGAATACATGATTCTTTGTTGTTGTTTTTTTTCCTTCTTCCTCTGCTTCAGTAATTCATGAGTTTGACCTCAGACCTTCTTTGTCTATTATAACTCCGACCTTTGAGTTTCTCGGAATCAAATAAAAACATACTCGGTTTTCACGTTACTTCCTGCATGTAAAAGTTCACCACGTCGGTTCATCTTTCAACGAAGCTGACACCCACAGATGATTCGAATGGTGCTGATACTTTTTTTTAAAGTACAATATTTTCAATATTTAGCATTTAAGTCATAATCAGAAGAACGGTTAAATTGGCAAACTTTAGTCGTTTGCCCTTTTTTTTAAATTTTGTTTTCTCCATTGTGTGAATAAAAAACCTGAAAGATGTAGGTGTGGGAACTATCAAAAGCTCCATCTAATTTTTTCATCAACTATGACCAATTGTTTTGCCGCCTGGCGAAGATAACCATCCATCAGCATCGTGCTGGCGCCTGCATGTGAGCTCAAAACACTATGCGACTTAAAACAGTTATAGGTCACTGAATAAGGCAGTAAAACGTTGTTAACTTACCGTTGTATAACTGCAGCTATTTGGTTTTCTGTAGGTATAATAATTCACTCACTCATCAGAGAGTAGAGAACGTGAGTCACTTCGGTTCTTTCATTAAACGGCACCACGTCGTTACCTCATCTACCGTCCAGAGCGTTCAGTGATGTTTTCCCTTCTCTGATATTCTATGTTTTATGACTCAGACACTTTTAATAATGCTGCTCTGTTGTGCTGTATTCCTGGACAAAATGAAGGAAAAACAATTCGAAATGAAGTGTTGCACGAGACAAGGGATGCCGACAACGTGAGCTACTGAGGTGCTGCAACTTCAAGTAGAGCCAAAATACCTTTCAATCGCTAATATCCTTTGATAGTTGTTTTTTTTTAGTGTGGCTTTTGTAAAACAGAAACAAAAACACAATGTTTTATGACAGTTACACAAAGTTAGACTAAAGAACATTTTCTGTTCTGTCTTTATAATTTTTAAAGCACTCAGGTTGCACCTTTCTGAAATTTTTACAGTTTTGTCTTAGAAAACTGCAACATTTTCTAATTGTTTAACGCCATTGCATTTTAAGATGTTGTGTAAGCACAGTCTGCTGACACAAAAAATGTTCTGTGAAGCAGAGAAAAACCCAAAGCATCCAGAACGTCAAAGACAACAGGTTGATCGATTGACCAACTCATCTACAAATCCCTTCGTCTTTGTAGATATTAAAACCAAAAAGGTCTCTCAAACAAAAAGAGTAAAATCTAAAAACCAAATAAAAAGTAGTCTCAAGTAATTTAGACAAATAAAATATTAAAATTCAAATGTCAGTGGCTGTCCACTTCACTGAGTTTTGTTTATGATTTTAAAAACTATTACTTTGAGCTGTCGCTATGATGAACAGTGCTTTTGTTTGTTTGCTTTTAATGATGGCGTGTGTGTTTGCATCCACAGTTTGGCTGCTCAAACTTTCCAGAGCTGAAAAAAAAAAAAAAAAAAAAAAACCTTTATTCCCTTTCTGCTAAAATTGCATCATTAAAAACGTTTTCCATTCTTCAAAGTGGGAGCTCTTATTGAAGCAATAATAAGCATAAATTCAACGTTACCAGATGTTAAACTATGTCCATTTTGTTTTGTTTAAATAGAAAACAACCTCTTGTTTTTATTTTGTGTTAAGCTTTTCAAATGAATAAAATTCAAATTAAAAAATTACACATTTTTCATTAAGAAATTGAAATGTTGTGAGAATAACTATGTATAACAAGTGGATGTTTAAGATTATGTCTTAATGTTGTACTACCTTGTACAGAGGTCAAGGTAGACACGACGCCTCAAATCCACATTTAAATGACCGTCAGCCATTATTATTTTTGTGTGTGTATTTTAGTATTTCTCACCTTGTGAGGCCAATTTTTCCAACAAATACTATGGTGCTGTTGAAGGAATGCTGTTTTCTGGATGAAGGTCTGTGTGTGTGTGTGTCTGTGTGTAGGATGGTTCCAGAGAGGCCAACAGGAAGGGATCCCCACCAGAACCCAGCAGCTGCTGGTCCGCCGGCCAGGAACCCGCCGAGCGAGAGGGAGCGGAGCGGTGGCCAGCGTTTAGCATATCAAAGTAAAAGTGTAAAACGGTTTTGATTTAAACCTGCCCGTCACGTGGAACATTTTTCAGTGAAGGCTGAATGTTGGGTAACTGGGCTCCGCAGATTCCTCTCGCACTTCAAAGCCGCGAAGCTTTGGGTTAAGTGTTTTGCCTGTAGGTGTGAATATGAAGTTGAAAGGCTGTCTGTCTCTAAGACCCACTCTGGCAACTCGAACACCTTGGGATAACGCGAGCACGTTTAATACATCAAGCTATCTGCTTACCAGATCCTCTGTTGTGATAGTGCTTCCTTTACGGGAGAGCTTTGGCACTAGCATAACAATCTCAAAGACGGAACTGTCGGAGAAGGATTAAATGATTTGACCAACAACTGAATAACTGCATGTTCTTTACTGCAACACTTCCCCATCTTTCCATTAAAGTCATGAATTATTCTTCATTTGAATGAAAGGAGAGCAGCCTACAGTCTCTGCTCAATTTCATGCTTCGCTGAAATGGAAAAAAAAAAAGTCACTGATAATTTTTAAATATAAACGCACAAAATCGTATTTTAAAGTTCCCTTAAATATGCAACCAAGGGGAATCACTCTGTTAGAGTGTATTTTTAGCCCACTAAGTCTCCAAGCACACTGCTTCAATCCTTAATGCTGATATGAAGACATAATCACATTCCTACTTTTATAGTTAGAAAAAATGAGCTCCCACTTCTCTGAAGTTAAGGATATGAAAACAGCGAATGTATGCACGCTATAAATATTTGTTTTATAACATTAATTATTTTAAGTTAAGTTACTTCAAACTTAAAACAGATTACATGTGGCTAAAATCTGGCACAGATTTTTTATTTAACTTGGTGCTTACCAAAACCAGCATTGGAAACAATCCATGCTGGTCCAAATAAAGGATAATTAAAATTCAACTGAATTCTATTCAGCTCATTTATATAGCGACAATTCACAAAAATGTTGTCTCAAGGCACTTAAATGCACAAAAATCTAATTAAAAATATAAGCCTGGTAAATCTGCTGCACGATCTAACATGGTAACAAATAGGTCCTACATTAGAGAGCTTTGCATTTCCTTATTCCATGTGACCATTTGCAGTTTAGAGACTGCTGTGGAAAAAAAGGAAGTGGTGTCACTTAATCATAATTGCCCTGCCCCCATTCTCACATCCTTGCTGAAGTGAAGCTTTGAGGTTGGCACAAAAACACAAAGAGTTATTGGAGGATCGAGCTGCTTCCTTTTGGGGAAGAAGAGAGAAAAAAACAAAAAAAATAATTCACCAGCAGCTTGTTTATCAGCACATTAATCACTCCAGTCATGGGAAGAACAAAAGATTGGTCTTCCAGGGGGCCACCCCTTTCTCAGTGGTCTCTCTTGCTTGGGTTTAAACTGAGCTGGACATAATGTGCACTTATTGCTCTCGATGTGGCAAATAATCAGATGCTTCCAGCAGGACATTTGAACACCGTTTGTCACTGTGAGTTGGGAACGATACATTTTTCACACTTTACAACGGAAATAAGTAGGATAAAATAATGCAGTGTCAGCATATTCCAGTGTCCCAGTAACTGGAAGAATGGAGACAGTTTAGCACATGCATAGAGACTATGAGGACAGGTTAGTGAGATCAGAAGAAGGGACAACAGAGCAACAGATTTCACTCGTGTTATAGGAATAAAGTCGCTCTTTATCAATCACAATAAGCAATATTTACAGACCATCATGAGGAACAGCAGGAGGTCATCAGAGCCTTTGGGGGGAACTGTTGGTTGGACTGTGCGTTTGATTCCAGCTTTCTCTGGCCACCTTTCTACCCCCCCGTCAGGACACCCCATGGAAAAACTGGGACAGGTCAGGCAGCTGGACAGAGTTTTGCTGCTCTATGACTTCATAGATTCCAGCTGTGACTCCTGTTTCCTGGGAGCCGTGCAGGGAAATAGTACTTTCCATTCTGTGATCCAGAGTTTTTACCAATCTCTCTGTGTAGTTCAGTCCATCGGTTCCTTGATATGACGGGGCCCAAACGCAGGGACTCCATTAGGGTTCTTCTTTCTTCCCAACTTGGACTTCTGCGTAACAAGTAGAACCTCTGTTTTTCTTGTACAGAAACAGTAAAAAAAAGGTGAATTCTTGCTGCTGTTTGCAGGTTCGTATTTTCTTGAGATGGTTTGCATGTAAAACCATCTCAAATAATGTCAACTATTCATCATTTGTTGCTAAAAGAATCTGCGAAATAAGGACTCTCAAAGCATTTACTGCCCAGTAACTCCAAATTAAAACCTTTCTGCAGAAGCGCAGACCCAGAGTAACAGGTCGCCAGGTGTTTCCCATCATTAATGATGAAATTGTCAGAAATGCCACTTGGAGCATCTTGTGTGGATGAAACAAACTCAGCCCACTCGCATGCATGCAATCAAACGCAGCTGAAGGTTTTATGTGCGTGTAGCGAAACCCGGCTGTTTATGCTTGGAGCTCTATCTTTACGTCACAGGTCAACATTTGTTGAATGATGCAGTAAAGTGTTTTTTTTTCTTTTTTTTTTTACAACCTTTTTCTCTGTCTATACTTTATCAGCACAGAGATTACTAAACAATGACTTGTAAACCAAGGCAGCGGCTCCCGAGCCTTTATATGGTCGGCTCCACTCAGAAGACATGCAAAGCAGTTTTCGTCCTTCTGCCTTTGTCTTGGATTCCTTCCAGCACCAACAAAATACACTTTGCTACTATATTTACTTGGAAGTGCAAACATATTTGAAATGTCTTGCTTTTGTGTGTCGTTGGCTGGAGCACACCCACAGTTCCCCAAAGGGGGGGGGAGGGGTTAGCTCGGGACCAATTTGTGGTCTGAGCGCTGGATCAATTCCACGTCTTTGTCCTGCTGTTAGATAATAAGAACCTGGCTGACACGGGTAGCAATTCCTGAAATCACAGCAGGATTGGATGGATAAGAAAAAAAAAAGCAGAAAAGAAATTCCTTTTTTTTTTACTCACACTAATCCTCATGCTTAGGACTTTGTATGAAGTTCAAATATTTGTAAACGTGCAGTTTTTTTTTTTAAAGTAATATTCCCCAAGTCTTCAAACGGTTTCTTATTTGACTTCAAAGAATATGATCGGATGTGAAAATTGGACCACATAGTATTGAGTTTCTCTCTTGATTTGTGTTTCTCGTTTTTCCTGTGTTTACTTACAGCTTTTTACTTAGTAATTATTAGTTTTATTCTGTTTTCATCAGTATCTTCTGATGTATTATTTACCAGTCATACTAGATTTATTTGTGTAGCTCAGGGTCTCTATCCAACATGCATCAGTTAATCAGATTTGGCTCTTCATCCCTGTCATCAACCACCTCTGCATTTTTATTCAGGCATTCACTGTTGGACTGTTGAATTTCCCTCCAAGGTCTCAGCCAGTTTGTGGCTTGTGTCTGGGTTGTTCAAAACAATCACACATGACAGATATCATCTAATTTGCTAAAAAAAAACAAACAAAAAAACACTTAAAATGGGTAAATTTCAAATAGTAAAAGTTTAAAAGTATTTTCTTTTTATTTGAATTTTAAAGCTGTAAAGGCCACAATAGTTACATCAACTGAATATGTAGTTTTCACTAATGCAGCAGGTCATATTCCATATTTCAGTTCAAATTATGGGTCCCACATAAAAGAAATTCAAGGAAAACGAGCCCTAAGAAGAAAACAAAAACAAGCCTTCAACGTATTGTTCTTCTGAAACTAAAGGAAAAAAATAATAAAGGGTAGCGTCATGTCGGGTCACAAGGTCTGCAAGTTCATCCTGTAATGACGGAGATCCAGTCGCTCCAAGAAATCAGTGGTGACGGCGTTTGACTGAAAAGAGCTCTGAAAGACGGCTAAAGGGTTACCCAAACGTGAAAGAGATTTCAGAACCCCGAGCTGCGGTTTCTCTCAAATATTAGAGATGTGAAAGAATCAAGTTTTCTGCAAATAATTTGGAGTTATGTTCCACAGAAAACTGAATAGGCGAATCTGCAAATAGGCGAGGTTCCACTGTGTTTGGCATGTGCCAAACCTTTTCTGACTTTTACAGTAAGGGAGCCCTTATTGTCACTTCTACATAGAAGCCGTATTGTGGCTCACAGACTAACATTTTTCCGGTCACCTGGTCTGTCATCCTCCAGAGTTACCACAGGCCTCTTGGCCGCTTCTTCATCTGTGGCCATGTGTTAGAGAGCTCTGTGAGACGTTCAAGATGTCTGAAACTCGGCTTTATTGCTTCAAGCTTCTCTTGGTTTGCTCTTGGGTCTTTGGGGTGGCATACATAAAAATACCCTGTTATCTAAATTTTGTACATTTAGATTTGTAGTTGGCGGTTTGTGGTTGTGACTAAGCCAAATCCGAAACACCCGCATTCACCTACAACATATAAACACTATATAATATATATTCTGCAGATATAAGAGTCAAACTCTTATATCTGCATAATATTTAGTATAGCAATAGATTTAAGTATAAACAATGAAATGTATCTTCAGTTAGACTCAAAGCTAAAAACAAAACAAAAAAAAAAGCTCTTACTGCTGCTTGCATGTGGGAGTCGGTGATTAAACTCTGACTTATCAGCAGTGAGGCTTAGTGTGAGGGGCTCGCCATGCATGTTGTGCGCAAGATAAGCTCAAAGAGGTTACCAAAACCCAGAGAGAAACTGCGACGACTAACGTGCTCAGCATTTAACTTGGATCTCCGTTTCACCTCGTTTTACTCAAGACGAAAAGTCGAAAGAGTTCAGTGCAAACCTCAGAGCAGCGTGCGTGTAAATCTGGGATTTCTCTTGGATGCGAGTGGAAATTTCTGCAAAACGGCAGAGTGAGTGAATGCTGCGGGTCAGGTCATCCAAACATTCTGGGTACATGTGTAATGATGTTCCTGGACAATTGCCAGCGCAAGTGCAACACGACAAAAGACCCAACGGTTAAAAGCAGTAATAAGAAGCACGACGCGGGAGGCCACGCACGGCCCTCTGATATTTTCTCCGTTTAAAGCAAAGTCTCAGAATGTAATTTGTTGCATCTGTTTGAGCGATGAGCATAGGATTCAAACATTTGAGTTTGATGATACAATTTGCTCTTGCGTCATCAGTCGTATGGAGTTTTGAGAGAGCTCATTGTTGAGCACAAAGATGAGGGCCAGAGCCCGTGGTGTCTGCGTTCATCAAAGGTCAGAAATCTGGAAATCATCAATCCTTCCCTTTGTGAGATTAGCAAAATCCTGCTTCGACAAACACGATTTCAAACAAGCATGGAGAACGCTAAGCCTGAATACCTGCTTGTAATTCATGTTCCTGCATGATGGTTGTGCAACTGAAAAAAAAACACAAGCAAAAAGCATTCTCAACCTCACACTCTGCAGCATTTCAGCTGACTTATCGTATTTTTTTGTTGTTGTTTTTTTGGTAAATCAACACTGCACACGTGTAAGATAACAGAAGATGCATGAATATAAGTGCCTATTTTTGTTGAGTGTCAAAGATAGTAGCTGCTGATAAGGTCTCTGAACTTATGAACTTTATTGAATGCCTTTTAAAGAGGCGGTGTTATGTATTTTATATCAAGTAACAATGTCACTTCCAGTTGTCACAAAAAAGCTGCTCATGTCAAAAATGACTTGAAAGAACTTTGTACACTCAACTATTTGTCTTATGCTTAGTATTTTCAAAGTGTGCGTCGTACGAAAGAAAATGGACCCACTATAATTCATCTATCTTTGACCATCAAAGACAATTATTAGGTGAGGGGCACCTGGACAGATTGGCAGCCAGCCTCAGGACAACACAGAGACACAGTCACACCATAGAACAATTTAGAGAGATTAATTAACCAAACAGGAAGCCATGGTACCTGGAAAGAACCCGGACACTCTGACCGGAGTTTGCATTATGCAAACTCCGGTCAGAAACACCCCAGGCTGGGATCTGAACCTCGTACCTTCTTGTTGCGACATCAAGAGTGCTACAAATTGCACCACTATTCCCATCTAAAATAATAATAATAAAAAAAACATTTTCAAAACGCAGTTAAACCTCAATATGGCTCAGTCTTTTCTGATGCATTCAGTCACAATTTTATTTCACATTAAACTACATTTAGAGGCTTTTGGTTGAACTCAAAAACATTTTTGGTTCAATCTCAAAAACTCTGTGTTTGCTTGTTTAATACAAAGGCACAATTCATAATCGATCGGTATTTGAATACGTGTGTGAGTCTTTGCATAGTCCTTTTTATAGACTTGTCAGCATGGAGTGCACATTTCTGGTGACTCCAAAATGTTTTTTTACTGGCAAAGCATTGCATGAGATTTAGCCCTGAGGCACCTACACCCTGCAGACCGTCACTACGGAGTCCTATTAATAATGCCAGGTGTCATTTCATTGGTTGCGGCTGAAACCTTTTCAGAGGTAATTTCTAAATAAAAAAAAAAGTTGAGCACTGTACCAAACACACAGTCACTCAACAACATTCCAAGGTGTTGTCGCGCCAAGAAGTCTGAGAAAACTCAACTGTCGCTGAATCATAAATAATGTAGATCCAGTCATTTTCTAATTTGACCTTCCAGGTAAACCGGCTGTAAATCTACCACGATCGTACAAACAGTCCTATAAAGAGGGTCACCTGTTTTTAATGGGATCCAAACTAACAAACAAAGAGACTATAAAATCTCTCCTGTGTCCTGGAGTGTACCACACAACTGAATATTTTGACACCACTGTAAACATAGCATTTGTTCTGGAACATATTTGCAACCTCTTTACATATGTAAATTTTTACCCCTTGACCGTGTTGCTGATTTATTTCTTTCGCTCTCTTGCTCTCTCTCTCTCTCTCTTTTGCAGCCCTGCAACTCCAACCGCAGGGACAGTGTGTTCAAACTCCTGAGAGCTCTCAGCACTCTGCGCAGCCCGACCGCCCGATTGGCTGAGTGCTGACCATGATGTCATCACAGCGTGCTATAAGGGCTCTGACAAACAGCCTGGGAGACACATTAGAGGAAACACTGCTCAACTGACGGAGTCAGGAGTGAGACAGGCTAAGATTAAAAAAGTGGAGCGGGCATGTGACACTCTGCAGGAGTTATCCGCGCTCTGGCATCTGTACAGTGCAAGGCAAGCAGGACTCACAACAACTACCTGTTGAGGTTCGTAGTGTGTATGTGTGTGTTTTAAAAAAAAATGTTTTCTTGCTACATGTTTCTGAAGCTTCTTGGAGCAGATGTTGATATTTATGTTCTGTAAGCCTGCAGCTTAGCCACTGAAATATTCTTTTCTTTTTGTTGTTAGTAATAGTTGTAAAATTACACATTCAAAACCTTAGTACAGAAAGTTTTGTTTTCTTTTCAGCTCTAGTAATTTTTATCTTTTTCTCATGCGTGTGTGTCTGTCTTTGTGGTGTGTGTGTGTGTGTGTGTGTGTGTGTGTGTGTGTGCCTGTCCACCTGTGGTCTCTCCAGATGGAAAATTCGACGTTCTCTAGCACAGTAAACGCCTCCACGACAGCAATCCCACCAGGCGAGATTGAGAAGGAACTCAAGATCTTCCTGGGAATAATCCTGTCTCTACTTGTTCTGCTAATTGTTTTTGGAAACATCCTCGTCATAACCGCCATTGCCCGCTTCCAGCGACTGCAGAATGTGACCAACTGCTTCATCACGTCCCTGGCCTGTGCTGACCTGGTCATGGGTCTTATTGTTGTTCCTTTTGGTGCCTGTAACATCATTTTTAAGAAATGGCACTTTGGTGTATTTTGGTGCAAATTCTGGACTGCCACTGATATCCTCTGTGTGACCGCCAGCATCGAGACACTGTGTGTCATAGCCCTAGACCGATATGTGGCCATTACTTCACCCTTTCGTTACCAGTCAATGTTGACAAAGTGCAGAGCTCGAGTTTTGATTGTTATTGTTTGGGCGATTGCTGCGTTGATATCCTACGTTCCCATCCACACGGGGTTGGCATATTCAAACAAGACTGGTACAGATGTGAAATGCAAACTTAATGATCCTGACTGTTGCGAGTTTCATGTCAAGCCAGAATATGCCATCGGTTCCTCCGTCATCTCGTTCTACATCCCTTTGTTCATCATGATTTTTGTGTACAGCCGTGTTTTCCAGGAAGCCAGGCGACAGCTGAAAAAGATTGACCAAAGCGTTGGACGCTTTCATAACACCGACAGCAGCGACTTGAAGTCCCTAGAATCTAACAACGGATGGGGGCTAAAAAAGGCAAAGTTTTGCCTTCGAGAACATAAAGCCTTAAAGACTCTGGGCATAATCATGGGGGTGTTCACCCTTTGTTGGCTGCCATTCTTTTTGCTCAACGTGGTGGTGACCATGACAGATAGCAACCTCGAAATCCCCTTTAAAGTACTCAACTGGATCGGTTTCTCAAACTCTGCCTTCAATCCAATGATTTACTGCAGGAGTCCTGAGTTCAGGCACGCTTTCCAGGACATCCTCTGCATGAAGAGGAACCACCTCAGCAACCCGGGACCGGTCAATGGATACGTCCAGAGCCGCAACAGCTGGCAGAGTGAGCGACAGGGACGCAGTAAGGGCAGCTCAGATGATGGCGACCCCACTGAAAGGTGTCTGGGGAAGGTGTCGGAGGTCTGCAAAGGAGAAGACAAAACCACGGACTCTAATGGAAACTGCAACAAAAGCCTGCCGACTGTGACAACAAGCCTGTAGACTTGGAGCTGTGAGACTTCGGCCGGATGATTGTCACTGCCTTCATGAACTTTCTTTTTTTCCTCAATGGTCTGTTGAAGGTAAGGCCAGCCAAGGTGGCCTGCTGACTGCAATGATCCCTTTGAGCTGAGGAACGTATTTATTTATCCCATCATTTCCACGTTTGATACTGTAGGAGGATTTTATTTTTATTTTTATTTTTTATTACATACAAGATTTCTTTAAGCTACCTCAGACCTGCTTTACAATATTTTTGTGTTAACTGTCTTTGACATTGCGCCCGCTTTAGTTAAACTATTGTGGTATCTCAGATGTTTTTTGTTTTGTTTTGTTTTTTTAACCATGTAATATGCTTTATGAAAGTCATAATTACAGCTCGTCGTTTTCACATTTTTCTGCTTTAAGCTCCTAGGGAACGATGACTTTGTTTCTAAATCAAGTCAGTTTCATTTTGAGCATGCCTGCTTGGCAGAAAAACACACACACACACACACACGAAAAAAAACAAAACAAGGAACATATCTCTGTCAACGGTTTGCAGGCTGATGGGCTGCACCGCGTTGGTGTCAAGAGTACATTCCGATTTGCTGAGATCGCAATCTACCATGTTTCTGTCCTTACTTGCTTCTGACTGTGGTAGCGTTTGAGACCGGCACCATGTGAAAACCGTAGACACACGTCTCTTGTTCTTGCATTTGGCGTGCCGTTGCATTCGAGTCTGCTGTAAGCAGAACGCTTCAGAGATATGCTCTGGCACTCGGAGATTCAGATCTTCCTGTTTAGGGGAACAACGCCTGCAGTTAACGCTCTGCGAATGCTGTGATAAAACTTGAAAGCGCACGTTTGAGTTTTGAAATCCTAAAGATATCTGATATCTCTTTAGGCGGAGAGTAGGTGGTATTATCGCAGTACTTTGAAAGGCTGCCCTCAAATGCATATAGATTTTTAAAATTCAGCAATTTAAATATATATATATAGATATTTTATTTATTTTTTATATCTGATTTCAAAGTTTGCTTCTGGACAGTCTAACATGACACTGTTCATCCTCTCAGCTGGCTTCAGTGTACAGCACACCTTGGCACAAAAAGTCATGAAAACTATTAGCACTTTCTATCCTCTCTGTGAAACAGAAACTCTGTTCCTTTGTTGAAATAAGCCCTTGTCATTTTTTCTTTGAAATTAGTGGTTGCTGTGTTTCGGTATATGCAGTGTTTATTGCAGCCATAGAGGCCATTTCCTCGTCGTGCAAGGGTACAAACCACACATGATAATAATAATAAACAGGGTGGCAACAGTTTCAGGGCCGAGACACAGTGCTAGTTGCTGTATTCAAATAAAGATAGGATTTTAAAAAAACAAAAAAAAAAACAGCCCTTGCTCCTAAATAGCGCATCTTTGCCTCAGCCTTGTGACATTTCCCAGATTGTTCTCGGTGTGTGAGGATGTGTGTTCCCGTCTGGAATCGACGGAACGGTTTTCTTTATTTTTTCTGTGCATATTTACAGCTAAGTAAATGCAGGGGGTTGAATGTCAGAACACAGGTTCTTGAGGAAAACTTTCCCAACATTTTCACTGTAAGGCATGCTGAAACCACAAATCTGCTCAAAGTATTAGACCAAGTCTTAAAGATGATTCTTTTTGTTGTTGTTAAGTCTCGACAGTTTGATCCTGGGCTTGGCACTAAGCTATTAGAGAGTCTTGCTTTCTTATTGTCTTAGATACATGCCATTTTTGGAAGCACTGTGCAAGTGATTGTTTGCATGTCTTGTTATAAATTCGTGGTGTCATATTTGTGGATTCCTGCTGGCTCGCTTTGCAAGCGAACCTGTTTCAGTCCGAGCTCTGTGGACTTTCAGCTCAAATGCCACACTGCTCCCTCCTGGCAATGGCCTATCTTTGCACCTCAGCCGTTTCTCACTTATAAATGGTTACTGTTTTCTATCGATACTCCCGTATTATAAGGAATGTAATTCATGCCTTCGCATCCTCGTCGGTGCTTGAGGATGCGACACTGTTATGTGCAATGAGTCTTGAATAATGAGCTGACACTACAACATTCCGGGCACAGCTGCTGTTTTATATCATGCTTACGACGCACATTCAGTCCCCCCCCCACCACCACCACCACCACCACTGACCTGTCTCCGATTACCCACTGATGCACCTACAGCGGCTCTGCTAAGACAAAAAGATTCTGTTTTGAAAGGATTACGGGTCACAGGTCAGACCAGTCTAACAGTTTGTATTACCACTTGGCCTCAGGAGTTAATATCCAGCATATTTCAATGTGATGGACGACAGTGTGTCTGACAGATTGACATGTTAATGTGGTCCAAGTTCAGGTGGGGTAACTCAAATGTTACCCTCAAGGAATTACGTTTATTTTCAATGAATAAGTCCCTTTGTTCAACAACAACTCCTATTATGTTTTAATAAAAGTCATTTTCCAGCCTAAAGCGGCACTGTATAGCACTTTTAAATATGTTAAAACATATTTCAGGTCACAAACAAACAAACAAACAAAAAACAAGTGTTCCCATTGGCATGTACTATAATGTTTCTACTTTTGAATAAAATGTAAAAAAATAAAAAATAAGTCACTAGAGTAATTATAGGAATGTGAATTTCCTATATAAAAAAAACTTGTATAAAAGAGAAAACCTGTTATATGTGAACTTTTTTCATTTTTTTAAAAAGTGGTCAGAGTGAGAATATAGTCACTCGGTGGAATGTTTACTAAATGTTTGCAAGCTATTTTCGCACAATTTTCTTGTCATTGTTGTTCAGGTCTTGGAGCTTGTTACATTATGTGGTTCCCTGTGGTATTTATTTAAAAAGAAAGTGTAAGTTTGTGATGTAAAATTTTTATTGAAATAAATTATGTACATGTTTCATGTGATGTTCTGTGATGTGTTTTTTTTATTTTTTTTTACTAACGATTATATTCTTTAGTAAAAAATATTTTTTTTGCTCTTTGGGTTTCACACAGCACTTTCAGTCCCTTGTGAAACGTCTTCAGATCCCATTGAATCTTCTCACTCTATCGTGCTACATCCATAAATTTCAACGTTTCAATGACAGACCTACACATATAATCCTGGAGTGGGACAACAATGTAAAATATTTCCAGAAATATTTTGCAAGTAAACATCTAAAATGCGTGCCGTGCAGCAGTAATATCAGATGCGACTAAATGCATTTGAGAGTCACTTTGTTTGTTTGCATCTAATTTAATTTCAGCATTAATGCAGCTGTTCTGTTAAGGCCTGAGAGATTGCAGGTCCTCTGGGCTATGTCTCGAGTTTTGCCACAGAGTCTCAGTTGGGTTTGTTTCTGAACTTTTACTTCGCAATCCCAACTCTCGTAAATATGCTTTAATCTAATCCAATGTTTTTGTAGCTCTGGTGGTAAATTTAAGCTTGCGGTTTTGCAGTGGACTTCCAAGATAGTCTCAACTCTATTTTTGTAGCTTTGAAGAGTTGGCTCCACCAACTGGTCTTAGTACTGCTTGTCTTATTGCTTGTTTACTGATGCTGTCTCACAAACTCATGAGACCTTAATGGACACACAGGTGCACAATTTATTTCATCAGTTGGCTTTTAAAAGCGAATAGTTGCACTAGACTTTATTTGGGAATATCAGAGTAAAGTGGTTTTGAAGATAAATGCAAGCCTCCCTTTTCGGATTTTTATTTGTAAAACGAAAAAAAATTGAATCATGTATCGTTTCTTCTTCCGCTCCAGAAGTATCCTCTGATCTGTATCTGTGTTGATCTGCCTCATAAAAACAGCAAAAATCTGTTGATGTTTATGATTGTTGTGTGACCAAATCTTAGGAGGTTTGAGTTAATTACTTTAGCAAGACAATGTCAGCAGCCACATTTTACGGTAACACTTTATTTTGCAAATAATCACACTTTAATACAAAGTTGGCACTTTTAACAGACTTTAAATGCAAACTTTTAAAGCAACTTTGCAATGAAAGTGTCATTATTTACCGAATGACACAACAGTTGTAGACATTCATAAAGACTCCTTCATGTTCACAACAGGTGTTATATAAATGACAGTCCCATGTCAGCCTTATGCACACCCAGTCATATAAAGTGTTACCCATTTTACTAAGCCAGTAATTTGTGTCAAATGATTCAGAGAAGATATAAAGTTAAAGCAAGAGTACGTGACTGCCCTTTGCTCTAAAGCGATCATAGATCGTACAGAAGTCCTGGATCTAATCAAAACGAGCTGCACAGTGAAACTAGTAGCTTCTTAGGTATAAGATGGAGAGAGAGAAGTCTCAGAATGTGGCACAAAGTCATTGTTGAAAATGTGTTTTAGTTTTCCTCTATGAGTAATCGTGAGTGAACGTAAGAAAAAAAAAAAAAAAAAACGGGATCCTAAGTGGTTGTCATGACTCCAAATGACGTTTGATGCAAGGCTCTACACTGAATTGGACCCTGTGGAGTTGTGTGCTAAACACCATATAATTTATGACTGATAGATTTTTTTATATATACGGTCAACAGAACACACTGATAGTCATCCCCCTACTTTACATGAATGAGCTTGTAACAACATTCAAGGTGATAAAAAAAAAAAACGCCTTATCAAGTCACCTACTGTACAACACAATCTGTTTTATTGCAACTCTTCCCTGTCAGTCATGCCTGGTGGCTCATTTTCTCAGCAGTACAAAGGGTCAAAGTGGATTTAATGCACAAGGAATTCCATCAGAGCTGTTTAAAGTTCTCCAAATGATAAAAATCTGTTTCAAGTCATAAATCAGCACTTAATATATTTTGATGCTTTCTTCAAAGGATGTTTGCAATATGTTTCTCATTCACACACACACACACACACTGGGGAGAAATGTTGAGTTCAAAGTCCTGCCTAGAAGCACGCTGCAACGTTGAGGAAAAAGAAATCAAGCCTCTAATCAGTCGACTGAATCAAAAGTAAAATATTCACTTCACAGAAAGAGTTACACCCAAAGTAAAAGTGGCTCTTATATTAGCTTTGTCTGTGTCAATATTTTGCATTTCTTCCCGAAATAGATCAATATTTAATAATGATCATTTTCTTGTTACAGAACAGAATATCTGCTTTACCTTTAAGACATTAACACGTGCGTAGAAATAGAGTAAAGAGCAAAATATTAAGAATATTACATAGATGTAATAAAAAGCACATTCCTGAATAACATTTGAAAGGGACTCAAATACTTTTTGGTAATATTTACTTTAATGTCCGAGCTTATCTCTCTCCATTTGCTCAAAAACATTAAGTGAGATATTGAAAAATGCCCCAGCCTGGTGCTCACTGGGCCAAAGAAAGGATCAGGAAATCAAAAGAAAGCCTAATCTCACAGTCGCAAATAACTGGGTTTTGTCTTTACAACAAATATGTCAGGGTAGACAGAGGAATGAAATGCAGACTTGCGTGGATGGTAGAGGAAAAAACAGGACCAGGAGCCTTTAACAAACGAAAGAACAAACAAAAGCTGCTTTAGGGCAGGTAATCACAAAGCCTGATGCTAATTAAAAACAAGGAATGTTTACATGAGAGTGAAAACAAAAGAGGAGAGGCATGTGCTGTGAAACATAATCAGATCCCAGTCATAAACTAAGGTAACTAAGGAAATTTAGACTGGGGGCGGGGGTGAGAGAGTTTGGGAAAATAAATGCAGGTGAACTAATTGGAAGCAGAGAACAGGTGGAGCAGCTAAATATAAGTGCAACTGAGGACATCTAAAGACAACAGCATGAAACTGCAGGGACACTTCATGAAGCAGCGACACACGAAATATGGCTGAGCTGAGGAACAACTGAGAAAAATATAACAAAACCTCTGTTTAAAAGGTTTCGTACCTTTATCTATCTGGCTGAAAAAACAAACAAACACAGAATTAAGATTTTCTGCTTAACCTTTGACGAGGATTATCAACATTCCAGAATATTAGGGGAAATTATTTTTGGAGATGTCCAAAAAAAAAAAAAGGTTAAAAAAAAGCTTTAAATTTCCACATCATGCTTCTTCTGCATGGTACTTTTTTTCTTTATCTTTTTTTTTAATTAACAGAGTACTTGCAAACTACAGTGTGGCTTTTTATGTTGCTTTTGCTGTGATGGCTTCTTCCTCTCCTAGTGGCCTTTCAGTCCATGTTGGTGCTGGACTCATTCTGGCTTCAGCCGGCTTCTTCACAAGCTGCTTTGCTTTTTGTTCTGACGTTTATCGACACATCTCGCACCAAAAATCTGTTCACATGATCCATCTCCTTCCTGAACGACATGTTCCCTAATCAGTTGCATGCTGTTTATATAAAAATGAAATTGCTGAGCAGATGAAGACGCCACTTTTAGGGATCTTGTAACTCCTGGAGCTCCACAGTCCTCTTCCTGATAGCATGGCTAACCCTAACCCTAGTTTTTTTTTTATTTTATTTTATTTTATTTTTCACAATTTAAAACATGAAAGCTGTATAAATAGGTAGTTTGAACCCTGCTGTTTATAAACACACTTTTAAAAAAAAAAAGTTTATAAGTTCATCACTGGGTTGTCTGCCTTAAACCTCATACTTCTCTTTCCATGACATCTTCTTCTTCTGTAAACGGATCCACCCGTAAGCCCCTCCTCACTTTATCTTGACGTCTCATCTCAAATCCTTCGGTGCAGCATGACATCGCAATTTCATTTAAAGTCATATCAAATGTTCCGTGTCTTTCGTGGGTTTAGACGAGCGCTGAGGCCGATCCACTGACATGTGTGCAAAATGGAAGGCTGCGAGTTCAAACATCTGCTCCCTGGAGCCCTTAAAGGCAGAGCTTTGTGCCGAGAGAGAGAGAGAGAGAGAGAGAGAGAGAGAGAGAGAGAGAGAGAGAGAGAGAGAGAGAGAAACTTCCAGCAGTCGTGCGCAACTTCTTCTGCCAAGATTTTGTGCAGCCCTTCACATGAGCACATGCATGGTGATATCTATCACGTTACTTCGAGGACCTACATTTACAGGTTAATAAATAGATGGGATGTTTACCAATGTGTGCATGTAGCCAAATTCTCTGAAATGTGTTTATATGTATACAGGGATTCGTTTGAGTACATGCTGCATGCATAGTGTGCATAGTGTGAGTAAAAACATTCTTTGATGGATCGATATGTCCCTCGGCATTAAAGAGCTCCAAGGCATCCCGCTGTTTGCAGCTGTCTTCCTCCCATAGGCACCACCATGTGCATGTCCACTGATCTATGTAAACATGGCCACATTTTAAATAAGATATTTCCCTTTTTAAAACAAACAAACAAACAAAACAAAAAAAACAGGACCCAATGTTATGAAAGCAAAAACACAACATTTATTTAATCAAATTTCAGGCCATGTGTGATCACAATAAAATGTTTTTTTTTTGTGCAAAATCCTTCTGTTTCTTACTTTTTTTTTTTACCTTTTTAATATGTTTAGTAGTTTTTTTCACTAAACGTGCCTGTTTTCATTACTGACAACAGCAAAGTGCTTTGAGTTCCTGTCTGCGGTCAGTCGTGCTTTCTCAGTAGAGGAAATTGCAACATATTTTAGTCGCTGCATGTTGGTGCGGTGACAAAATATAGCGGGCGCAATTTTCCCTTGCAGTAAATCTCTTTACACTCGAAAGCATGCCGCTGCTACTCATTATTTGCACAATTAGCCGCTCATTTGCTGGAACTTCTGCACCCCTTAAAACTAGAAATTGATTCCACAGTTCTGAAGAATATTATCTGGCTTTTCCCATGTGGAGTTCGCATGTTCTCCTTTTTGCACGTGTGGGTTTTCACATGTTACTCCGACTTCCTCTTGTGTGCCGAATTTCCTTCCAGCACACACATGAATCACATGTGTTTATTCACACGGTTGTTCGTCCTTCACGTCTCCGAGAAGAATTGGTGAGCTATCCAAGAGACAGCCGCCCACTGATTGCCGGAGAGAAAAGGTCCAAGCAAACGCGATGGTCAAATTTCATGGCAGAAATCCACGAGGCAGACACAGACAATTAAATCAACATCTGGTGAACACTGTACGTCCGCTGCTGTGACTCTGTTTGAGCGCACTTACTGTGGAGAGAGGGAGTCAGGAAGAAAGCACAAAACGTGGACAGAAACGATCGCTTTGGTTCTGTTGCTGATGCAAAAGTCCCGTCTGATCAACTCCTCTCTCAAGCCATCAATTTTGTAACATTTCCCAGATTTCAAAAGAGCTTCAGTTCAGGCCTATTCCTATATCTTGGTGCAAGTTGGCTAAACCTTCACGATTTACTTCCAGCACTGCTTTTTCTAAAAGTGAGTAAAAACTGGTTTTCAATCATTTGAGCTGGTTGTACGGGAACTCGCAAAAGTATTTGCACTCCCTGAACTTTTTCAAATTTTGTTAAGTTATAAGAAAAAAAAGACAAATGTATTTTTCACAGGTTGACATTTGACAGACCAACACAGAGCCTTCAATAATAGAACGGAAGAACAAAAATATATTTGACACAACTGAAAGGCTTTTGGGATGTGTTTCTACTAGCTGTTCACATTTGTAGACTGAAATTTCTGCCCATTCTTCTTTCAGAACAGCTCAAGCTCGGTCAGTTTGGGCGAAGAGTCGTTGCACGGATGACATGCACGGGGCAGGGCCGGCCCAAGGTTGTATGGGGCCTCAAGCATTATTAGACTTGGGGCCCCTGTTCTTGTGAAGAACGTCACCCCCGCTGACAGTGTTTTAACATAGATTTGGTGTAATCTGGGAGAGGATAGCAAAGATGGATAATTGGTTATTATTTGTTAAGATGTATATTTATGAACAAACTGAGCTGAAAACACAAGTGAAAGACCGTATCAGAAATTGTAGCTATGCTAACAGAACAATCAAACCTTGGAAATTGTCCTTAACACTTTTAAAAGTGTTGGCACTTCCTAACAAACTGACATTTTTTACTTTGTTTTTGCTGAAACAAAGTAAATCAAACGTGAATCAAACATAATAGTAATCTCTAAACATTTTTGATCGGTGGTCTGTGTTTAAACATTAATAGAAGAGCAGCCATTGGTTGTGTTTAGAGACCCCAGACAGCTGCTTAGTTTGCTTATATCTTTGTTCACACATATTATTCTGCATTTTGATCAGAAAACACAATTTCTGGTCTTATCTAACCACAGCAACTCCTTCCACCTTTTTATTGTGTTCCCTGCCTGTCTGAGCTTTTTCCTTTCAACAAAGTCTTTCTCCTTTCCACTTTTCAAAATTGTGGAGTGCACAACCAATGGCTGTCTTGTCCATCTGAATTATGATATTCTTGACTTTGTTCCTTATGAATTCTCTCTTCTTTTTTTTTTGCCTGGCTGGTGGTGGGTCATGTCTGGGATGGCTGCAATTTTTTCCATGTATTTTTCATTTTTTGACCATGAATTAAACAAACTTTACGGGGGGTAATGTCTCATGACTTCACCCTGCTTTAAAATGTTCCATCCCTGAGCTGCTTGCCTTGTTTGCTCACTAATATTCTCTATCAAACCCACACAGCACAGCTGTTTTACACAGATTAAGTAGCTACTCTAATATTTTTTTTCTTCACTGTGAAGAGAGTTGTTAATGTCTCTGGTGACTCCTGATACTTTCCTTTCAGCGGAGGAAGAAAATAAACAGAGAAAAGCTCAGCTGCTGCGTTGTCTCAGAGTGTAAAAAAAAAAAAAAAAACGGACTACAATGTGTGCACATCTGGTGGTTGCTTAAAATGAAAAATGTGTTTTTACAGCGATTATGCGAGGTCAAGAAAGTTTTTTCTTGAAATTAGTCCTGCAACTGGTCACAAGTAATAAGGTAAGTGCTCAGAGTGAGCAGGAAGTGTTCCTGTAGTTTGCTTCAAAGGCCAGCTTCTTACTTTTTGTGACTGCTGATAATGACTGGCGTGTTGTCGCAGACCAAAGGGGATGCAGTGTAATGATACCACTTTAGCTGTTCCTGAGCTCCTTTCTTTTCCTTCCCATTGCTAATGCCTCAATTTTCTGACTAAATAACCACCATCATTTGCCTCCGAGCGATCAATGTGACTTCCAGCCAGCTCCACTGTATTGTATTCTTAATGGTTAGCAATTGTAATAGGCGATAGCTTTTGTAAAGCATCATTTTCATTGGGTTTAAGAAGTCAAGCTGGGGCTTTACACAAAGCTCTCGCAAGTTCTGGGAAAAGAAAAAACAAAAAAACAAAACAAAAAAAAAAGCTATGAGGCGGTGTAATGATCCAAGCAGCAGGAATCGACTGAGGAATGCGTTTATTAGGCAGCAGCCTTGCTGTTGTGCAGCAGCCTTGCTGTTGTGCAGCAGCGCTGGTGAAACGGACCTCTTGCATTAACCGTAGACCTCTCTGTTATTCTAACTCATAGATCTGCTGAGATTTACATGCATGAGAGAAGAGCTTGGCAAAACTCACACAGTCACTTACTGAAGTTTATGAAGTAACTGGGAAAACATACTTTCTTTCAAGTCACACAAAAACAGCAAAAATGTACAAACATGACTTTTTTTTTTTTTTTTTTTTTTTTTGCAGAGTCCTGAACTGTCACAGCCAGACTTGGTGGGCTCCATCAGCTCTGAACTCCGTGTGATTGCTCCTGACCCTATTGACACCCACAGTCGTCTCCCGCAAAGAACTGCCGGACATGTTGGAGTGAGACAAAGATGCTTGTCAGCTGGACGCCTAATATGGCTCTGCAGACATGGATGTTGTTTGAGGCTGCTGTGCAGCAGCGTGCGCAATGTGTGCGGTCCCGGATGATGCATTCAACTGCAGGCCGACTGGTCAACAGATAAGTGTGTGAAATTGCAGCCGGTAGATTTAATTTCCAAGAGGACAGCGATGAGTTCCTATTCAATAAATCAGAATATAATTGCAAAGTTTTGTTCAGTAACTGGGCTGCACAGTGGCGCAGTTGGTAGAGCTGTCGCCTTGCAGCAAGAAGGTTCTGGGTTCGATTCCCGGCCCCGGTCTTTCTGCAAGGAGTTTGCATGTTCTCCCTGTGCATGCGTGGGTTTTCTCCGGGTTCTCCGGTTTCCTCCCACAGTCCAAAAACATGACTGTCAGGTTAATTGGCCTTTCCAAATTGCCCCTAGGTGTGTGTGTGTGCATGGTTGTTTGTCCTGTGTGTCTCTGTGTTGCCCTGCGACAGACTGGCGACCTGTCCAGGGTGTACCCCACCTCTCGCCCAGAACGTGAGCTGGAGATAGGCACCAGCACCCCTCCCGACCCCACTGAGGGACAAGGGTGAAGGAAAATGGATGGATGGATGTTCAGTAACTCAATTCACTAAGTGGAACACGTTATATTTATTAATTACACGCACACACACACACACACGGAAGGTTTCAACTCTTTGTTTCTGTTAATTAAGATGATATTCTGCTTACAGATAATGAAAACATGACTTTATAAACAGAATATTTAACAAACATGTTTAATTCAGAAAGATGAGCGTAGAGAAATGTTTAATACCTGCCTAAAGGTTGTTATTTTTGAAAGGTGACAAGCAAGCGTCATCGAAACACGTGTTCAACTTCACCGGGATGCACTTTAACTTCCCACATTGTTAAAAATTTTATTAGCTTCATTATGGCAGCTTTTATCGGATCATGGGACTTCACATGCTCTGTGTAACCGTGTTTCCTGTTCCCCTTTTCTAGTGACACTCAAACACTTTAAAAGAATGTTATCTGCCATATATTTACTGTTTCCAGTAGTTTGGTACTGGGTAAAATGTTGTTTACACCATACTGAACACACTTCATTAAAAAAAAAAGCACAAACAGAAAAACAGCGAGGGAAAGAGATAGAAGAAGGTGAACTGAAGCATTTTCACTCGAGTTGACTGAGAAACAGCTGCAATACATAATTTATTCTTTCCTTGCACTGCAGCAAATTATATACACTTCACTCGTTGTTACATTGAATGTAGCAAAGGACAAAATGTGTCTCATTTCTTCGTATAAAAGTGTTTATGTGCGAAGCCATACATGGCAAGATAAGAGGAAATCAGTTGTGGAGTTAATATTTATGCGTTATGTATTAAATAACATCAAGTCAAAGATCCACACTGTTCCAACAAACCCTTTAAAATAAGCAAAACTAATACATTTATGGAAGGTTAACAAGTTTTATGATAACGGCATTAATAATGAGACTCGTTGATGTTGTTCCTTTCAGAAAGAAAAGTTACAAAATGATGTGATAAAATTCTGAAATACTAGAGAACTGAAAAAAAAAAAAGAAAACATAATGTCCAAAACTAGTGACATTAGTTTTGGACATTATGTGAGGTAATTACTTTAAAGTCAAGTAATAAAACCCAATTTAATACATAAATGAAACGGATAGTTTTAAAAGTGAATTAATCAAATAGTTGAAACAAAAACGTTCATCTGGAGGCAAAGTACTTGTCTGCTGTCAACACGCTGTGCAGAAGAGTTACTGCAGGAGTAAACCTCCTCCAGTTCAAGACTGTAAACTGCACAAAGTGAAACCAGACGAAAATCCTTTTGGCTTTCATCACATGCCGCTTTAGCTGCTCCTCTTTGACCTTGTCGAGGTAACAGCAGGACACAAGACGGCTGCCAGAGATCGCCCCGGCCGGAGCAGTCATCCTTAGACAGTAACGTTTCTGAACATCATAGACGGCACACATTCATTTACACCCTTCAGTAACCTGGGATGGGACACTGTAAAAAAGAAACAATCGCGTTATGCACGTGCGGGGTTCACGTGTGCGCGTGTGTGTCCAGGTGTGTGTTTGATGTGCTGGATGGGATCAGCTCGTTCATCTGTGCAAAAAGCGAAGTGGGATGTCGTGGAAGACGTAAATTTATCGTCCCGAAGGTGAATGGCGTGACGGGATAGGGGAAGGAGAAGTTTCATGACAATGTCTGTGTGCAAGAAACGAGTCCTGCTTACATCCTGAGGCCGAACTGTGACAAATCAAATATGTTCCAGCAAGGACAAAACAAAAGGGGGGTTCCTGCCAAGATTATGTGGTTAAATTTCAGCTTTGACAAGTAAGATAATTAAATCCTTATCTGTGCTTAACCTTATGAGCACTAAGGTCTGCAGTTTAATCGTCTAATTCGACTCTGGATTGCACATATGGTAAGCATGTAAATATGTATTTGGATATATAAAAAAAGCACATATGTATGTGTTTCTTACAATACATAAATAATCTCAAGTGTTCTTAATACCACTATAAGTCACTATTCTCCAGCAGCATCCACCACAGCTCAATCCAAAAGATCCTCCTTGGGATGTGGTGGAGCAGCAGATTTGCATCATTTAGCCGTCGAATTTACAGCAACTGACTGTTGTTATGATGGCGACAGCATGTCCGACAAATTGTTACACTTTTGCCATTAAGGACGACGGTGGTTCTGAAGAGAAAATGGGTTCCTAGCCTGTGCTAACAAGGCGTATGTGACATTCACATTACAGGAACTGAAGAAAACGTGTCTAGTTGTTACCGATCGCTAGTGAAGGTTTGCTTGGATAAATGAAGGCAGAAATGTTACATTTTCTTCTTTAGAGTCGCTGAAGTTTACTTCTTGATGAATCCTGCAGTGATGTTTCTGGATTAATAGGACTTGTTATTCAAACGCCAGACAGACGTCTGTTTACTATTGCAGTGTTTACTGTTTAGGAAAGGATGAGGCCTGCAAAGCCATTTTGGGGTTTCCTATGACAAAAGTTTAAACATCACATGTATTAAACTGTTAACTGCGTCTTCAAAAAAAATAAAATAAAAAAATACCAGTTTCGTCTAAGGACCATATGAATGTGCCTTAAAACTTTTAAAACAAAAGCTGTAATTAACTCTTGAAAATGCTGACTACAGCTACAGAGAGTGCATCATTAAAATGTCACTGTTCCCAAAAGAACAACTGAACAGAACCGACTATAATTACAAGGTAAAGTTTTTTTCTGCACACGTACAGGCAAAGAGAGGCCAACTAAATAATCAAGTCAACAGCAGAGACAAGTTTCCACTTCTGACTGGAGGTGGAGAAATAAATGTAAACTAGTTATAGTGTTTGATTTACATCTATAAATTTAGCTGGGTTATGATTATTGATATATAATTTTGGCATTATTAAATGTGCGTAAAATAGCTTATGCAAACATGAGCACATTTTGATATTCTGAAGAAAGCTGCAAAATCCACCAGAGAATGACTCAGTTAGATGCATGCTAAATTCTAGACATTGTTTAGGATTAAAACCTACAACTGAAGATTTCTATTGAGGTCTGACAGATTATAAAAAATAAAAAAAGATGTTTCAGAGAAAGCGTATTGTCCCAAACTTTTCATGAAATGATTTTCAGTTGTTGTTTTTTTTTATTATTATTTTGTTAACCTCCCAGAGCCAGTCTGTTGTGTAGACCTTCCAGGATTCAGTGTTATCATAAAGAGGAAAAAAAAAAATGTTTTTTTATAAGAGTAAGGTAATGCTATACAATCAATGTTCTGTTTATATAACTCTTTGGTTAAATTTTCTTCTCTTCTGCACATTTTATGGTCTTTACACAATTATTAGCAGATGGAAACAGTAGTAGCATACAGTGTACGCCAGGTTTAAACACACAATAAAAAAACAACCGTCTCTATGGAAACCGGAGGCTGCTATTGCTGTGAAACTTTTACAGAAAAGGCTGTTGTGATGATGATAATAATAACGATCCTCAGTTAATGATGTCACTTAAAGATTCTTCACAACGCCCAAAGTAACTACGTCTTGTTTGTGAAATCGAAGGAGAAATAATCCTGCAATCTTCCTGTGAGAAGGCAGCAGGGATTATAATCAATAATCATTACATCACGTTGGATCACAGCAAGTTTTGATCTACTCCCAGTTCCTTAAGATGATGTCACTCTGTTTGGATCTACACATTTCCAATCTGGACCTGGGGTGGTTCTGTGTGGGATTTGTGTGCTCTCTGTACTCAGAGCTATTAGGTTCATTGATCTCCAGATTTCATCTTGTGGCTCTCTGTCTTGCCTTGTGACGAACTGGCAACCTGTCCACAACGTTCCCAACCAGACTACTCGCTGTCCCCAGCGGTCTCTACTTTTTGTACTCTTGCCTTTTCACGCTATTTGTCCTGGAACATTTTGGGCTGCGTGAGATTATCCGGCCTCGTTTTCCTCTGGCCTTCATGTAAATGAGACTCCATATTTCCTCAGTGCATTCACTCGAGCTTGGAGTGTGAACTTGTTAAGCAAAAGTCCCAGGCAATTATTTGAAAGTAACGCTGGCAATACTTTAAAAGGAAGAACAATTCAGTGCTTGTCTTGGCTCTCTTGGTCTTGTTTTGGACTTGCGGTTAACTCATGCCCGGCGGGGGGAGAAAGAAGCCTAGTTGCAACACAACTGAGCATGGAGACCGTGTATGCGAACATTTCTTTCCTTGGGCTCAGTAGCATCACGATCATTAACAGGATCTTTGTTTGCCTCTTAATCTTGCACCACTGTTTTCCACTGTCTCACTGCAAGCAAACACCAGTGCAGTTAATATCCCGCTGCTGTAATTATAATTATAAAATCACCCAAACTGTGGTCACCACATCGGCTAAACAGATAAACTCACTCAACTCATTGTGACATGTCATACAGGACTTTAGGACAGAAGTTGCACCATTGCTTTTCTGAATATACACTTGGTTCACTGGTTGAACTAGTTTGGAAAAGAACAATATGATTCCCTCCTCAAGTAACAACCTTGTAAGATACAAACTACACCTGTAACATCATGTGTTATTATGTGCAGACTGCTAAGAGGCTGCAACTACTGCTGATGAAGCCTTTTTTTTTTTTTTTTTTTTTTTTTTACCTTTATGACTCTAAAATGGTCAAATGGCCAAGATCCTAAATACTTTTGGCCCTTCAAGATATCATGGGACTATTTTTATTTCATCATATATCTTGCTAAAACTAGAAAGTCACGTAATTGAATTTACAGGCTACAGACAGCTGATTCTTCACTGACGTTTGGTTAATTTAAGCGCGCTGGTGCAATGCTGCCCTCTAGCGGAGCTTTTAAAGATTTTACTTTACAAAATTACTGGACGCTCATCCATCCAATCTTACACCTATACACTATAAACAAAATTTTCTGTAACTTTTGTACCATAAATTTACATACACTATGGAAAGACAAGCTTTTCTTTTCCATCTAATTAAATTTAATATCAAAAAGTGGAAAAACAAATGGTAATGTATCTTTTTTTACAGTATATGTACATATATATGAATTCAGACATACCTACATATTTATATTCAACTGGGTACACATTAATATACAATCAGTGCTCCTCTAATGTAATATTCAGATTTTTTTAAATCAGTTTTACAGGATAGTGTTGATTTTTAGAAAAAACTGACAAAATAAAACATTTCCGTTTCCGATATTGGGCATTTTTTGCCTAAATTTATAATGGATCTCATTGTTATGTGTTGTTTTTTTGATCCTACAAGCTCACAACGTCCTCACGCTTCTTAAAAACGCATAAAATAAACACTCAGCAGACAAAATAAGACTTTTTTTTAATGTGTGCATGATACTGCAATGTAGAAAACAAGTTACATATACAGTGTGCTGTAATAACTACATCAGAGAAACAGGCTATGCTTTGATTGATTTACAGTATAGACATCACATACTAAAAACAAAGATAGCCAATCGGCTGGAACGTTTCGATCGGTTTTATGGCTATAAAACCTGCGGCCAGAGAAAGGGAAGAGTCTCTGGAATGCTATGTGTCAGCATCTGTGTGCTCACTGTGTGCGTCACAAAACTCATATTCCTCCGTTTGTCTCCGACTATTATCCTTACTCGCAACTTTGCCATTGTTCATGGTGGCAGGACCCTTCCGCCCAGCATCACGGTCTGTCTGAGTCGGATTTGTTTCTTTAGTCGGGGTGCTTTGTTCATCTGGAATATCTGAATCCGTGTCTCTGGCATCCGTGTGTCTGCTGAGATCACCTGTGGGATTTGCAGGTATTTGACTCGGCATGCTCTGGTCAGAATCCAATTCCGAATCCTTCCCTGCGGCCGGATTCTGGTAAGTGTCGGTGGTGCTGCTGGAGTCGGAAATGTGCTCCTTCGCCGTGTCAAAGGATCCTGTTATGACGCTGTCGCTGTATGACTGACTCGCAATGGTGTCCGTCTCAGAGAATGAAACATCGAAATAGCGACTGTCTGTGTCACCAGGGCAGTGACTGTGATCCTTCTGACCATAATCTCCCTCAAGATTCATGTCCGTCAACATTTTCCCAGAGTCAGTCTTGACCGAACGAGCTTTCGCCGCCGTACTATCTACGAAATCAAAGGTGGAGTGCGTGTCATTCGCACTTTTTCTGTATGCAGTATAGACGTTCGATAAATTCTCCCTCTTTAGGTTGGAATCACTGTCTGGGGAGCTTTCAATTCCAGCCAGGACTTTCTTCAGACTCTGAGCTCTGTCGATGTACAGCTGGCACAACTGGGAATCGGGCATGTGGCTTCCATGGATCTCCGCCAGCTTCATGTACACCACATACAGAGCTTTAGGGTTAGCTTTGTCCTCCAGAGCGGCTGCCAGTGCTAAATAGAAGTACCCCGCTGCATCAAAAGCATCCTGCAAAGGTGCAGAAGGGAAGGGTCAATTAACATCATTTAACCTACACACAGCGCTCCAGCTGTTGTAACTTCAATGTATCTTATTGGAACTGCATGTGATGTGATCAACACAAAATACAGGAAACAGTAAAAGGAAACCGCCTTAACTAAAATTCAATTAAATTGGACTAAAATCCAATTAGATGTGGACACTATGAATCTGACCTTTTTAGAAAAGTGGCAAAAAGAAAGTCATTGTTTAAATATTACCTTTAAAAATAAAAAAGGAAACGTGAAGAAAGATGCTGTCATGCAATGAGACCAAAACTGATGTTGCCTTTTAGTCCAAACATGGAAAACTAGCTGTGCTGATCTACCTAAAGACACCTGGGAAGTGAAATTTTTTAATTTCCTGTTTTGCCCACTAGGTGTCACTAAATTCTGAGATTTGACATTTGGGGGAAATCAAACAGGAACATCACGTTGTTTTGACTGCAGTACCTTTAATTCATGTAACGTAATGTTTCCTAGCCTGCAGTAGATTTTAGTGTAGTAGCGCGCCTCTGTGGGGTGCTGCAGAGCAGGCGGACACAGGGAAAGGGACTTCAAGTAGTTGTACTCTGCCATCTCGTACTGCTGAAGATTGTAGTAAATCGTGGCCAAGCGGTGATATGCAGTCCTCTCGTTTTCACGAACTCCTGCCCAAGAAAAATAATTGTGCGGTTGAATCTATATCTGCACTACATGGGGCAGCAAAGAGGCAAAAAAAGAAAATAAATTAAAAAAAGAAGAAGCAACGCTTACCTGTTTGGTTAGCTATTTGAACGGCCAGTGTTGCATACTGCAGAGCTTCCTCCTGCTCTCTTTGATTCATTAGTAGCTCTGTTAATTTACTTAACAAGCGGAACTCTGAATGGACGTCTTTGATGCTCCGTGCAAACGGTAGACTGCCGTCCTGAGGGCCAAAACGATTTGTTTTGTTAGAGAGAGGAGGGGGGAAACAAAGAGAATGCCCATTCTTACCACAGCTACTGTAGAAATTGCTCGCTCGTAATAACGTTGCCTTGAGACAAACAAAGCGTAGCATCTCTACTTACTCTGTAGAAAACCTCTGAAGCCATTCGGTTCCTGTGGCCCTTAAAGTAAACGTCTCCCGCCTCCTCGTAGATGCTCAAAGCAAAGTGAGGGTCGTTCATCCTCAAGGCTGTCTTCACCGCTGCCTGTCAAATACTTTTGTTATTCCCTGATTCAAGATATAATTTCAGTTGTAAACATGTGAATTTCTTGGAGTATTTGCTACATTTTATTGAAATTAAAAAGAAAAAAAACAGAAAAAAAAAGTGACTATCAAATACGCAAAAGACCATGAGAACTTGCACATATGCACCACTTGCAGTAAGGGCAAAGATTGCTCAGGAATGTTGAGCGTCCAGATTCACTAGACGCCAGTGCTGTGACAGAACAAAGGGCTGAACCAGGAAAAACGAGCAACTGAAAAAACAGTCTACACTTTAATATTTAACTTCCTCCTTACCTGCAGGTACATGTCAGCCAGCTCGTCCTCCTGGATGAGGTAATAGATTCGTCCCACCTGCAGCCAGGTCTCTGATTCTTCCTCTCTCTTGCCCAGATCGATAGAGATCCTCAGGCTCTGCTTGGTGTAATCAAGTGACTTACGAGACGATCTGAAAAAAAGAAGAAGTAAAACACAGAATAAAACACACAAGTTTGAAGAAAGAGAAACCACTTGATGCGAAAGACACGAAAGGAAATTACTTCTCCGTGTTGAGTGAGAGGTAGAGGCTGCTGAGTTTTTCCAGATACTCTCCTTCCCGTCTCTTGTCCTTTAGCTCTCTGGACACTGAGACGCAATGCTCATAGTAAACAATACTCTGACAGTAGAGCAGCATTTCGGCGTACAGGACACTCAGAAGCTTGGCTACCACCATCTGACCTGCAATAAACACAAAACAATCGGGATGTAGGCAAAAATGGCGACATTTTCAGAAAATGACACAGCAGGGAAAATATGTATCGACCACATATATTTTCTCAGCAAATATATTTTTAATTGTGCTACTGACAATGTTTATTTTTCTTAATGTATTTCAAGCACACATGCAATTTGCAATATTTTATATCATAAAGTAAAAAGATTTATTCAGTTTGCTATTGTAATCAACATCCCAGAAAGCTGTTAATCACAAAACCTCTCCCCCCAACACAATATCTTTACACTGTGGTTGTGCCGATGCTTACTGTGCAAATTTCTGGCATGCAGAGCAATTAGCAGCCCCATTTCATAGCATGCCCTGATGTCCTGACTCTTCCCTCTGTCCTTGTAGCTCTGCCCGAGCCAAAGATACACCTGAACGTGTTCCTCATCGGTCGGACTCTCCCAGAGATCCAGAAAAAGGCACAGAGACCTAGAATTGGTGGGGAGGGAGGGAGCATGGTAAGCAAAAATTAATTTGTCCCTGTATTGGTGCGATATTCAAGGTGCGATCCGGCTTTTCACCCCACGGCTTCCGAACCATCCACCCTCCAATTAAACCTCCCCGCTACGTGACCTTGAAGTCTTGAAACACTGACCTAACCAGAAAGCGCTCGGCGAGGAGGTTCGCCCCAGAGTCCAGCGCCAGGCAGCCCAGGTTGGCCAGCGCCAGCGCCTGATTCCTTTGGTTCCCGCTCTCTCTGGAGATTTCCAAGGCGGAGTGAAGATGCCAGCCTGCCTCTCGGACCCGACCCCGATGCCTCAGGCACAGTGCTAAAAGGTTATGGATGACTCCTTGCTGAGTGGGACTGTCCGTACTCTGTTTTCACCAAAAAGAACCAAATCAGACGTTGCTTTGGGAAAATAAACAGCTTCTAAGTACTTTTTTACCGACTGGATTCCTCACCTGTAGCGATGTGAGCAGTGGTTCCAAAATACTCTGAGCCCTCTCGGCCTGGCCCGTCAACACCAGCAGCCAACCAAGTAGCACTGAAGCCTCAAAGCCATCTTCCTCATTGATGTGGCTTCCCGTCTCCACGGCTTGTTGAGCGCAGCGCACTGCTTTGTCCAGCGCACCGTACTGCTGGTAGGTCAAAGCCAAACCCAAACAAAGGTCCCGCTGCATCTTTATGTCATCACCCTGCTCGGCTACGGCAAGGGCCTGCTGCAGGTAAACCACTATCTGAGCGGGGAGCAGCGAGGTTCCTTCCTTCCAGCACGGATTCAGACGGACGGAGTTCCTGATAAACAACTCGATCCTCTGGAAAGCGTCACGAAGGGAATGGTCTTCTCTTGAGTCCAGGCTTAGGGAGGCCAACGCTAAGTAAGGCATGTATTTGCGATGGTAGAGCCAGCTCAAGAGCCAGTTGAGGTCCAACGGTTGGATAGGTCCGCCTTCGGTGGCCGATAGTGTGGCTGAAAGGAACTGAAGTCGCTCGAAGAAAGGCAGCGTGTCTTCTGTCTTCTTAAGAACCAAGTAGAGGCTAGAGATGAGGTAGCAGACGCGAGCCTCCAAAAGCTTGTCCCCCAGCACGACGGCTCTTCTCAGGAGGAGCTTCAGCAGCTCAACTTCGTCTGAGGACATGAAAGCATGGCAGGGAAGACAGAGTATTAGGGCACTGGCCTTCTCCAGGATCTGGGGCAGCTTATCGGACATGCGCTGCTTCAGGTAGATGGCAGTGAGGTTCGTGAAGAGAGCCACGAGAAGCGGTACGTCGGAGAAGCCGTTGACGCCAACACTCAGAGCTTCCTCGTAGTATACTCGTGCCTGAGGGGGAAAAAAAGAGTCATGATTAGTGTTTACTGTAATAAATTGTCTAAGAATGTTGCTACAGTGCCTTGGAAAGTAGTCATACTTCTTAAACACTTCATTGTGGATACAATGTTTCCACACTGTATCCACAAAGTTTAAAGGTTGCGATTTTTCCATTTAGTCTCCCGAGTTAATCTAAGAAGAGGAAACAAATATTTGTGGAATGTCTCTAAAATCTTTAGAAACGGGTAAACTCAGGATTTTGCCCTTTTCTTCAAGGTCTGTCGGACTGGGTGAATATATTTAGCTTCATTCGTCTTACTATCAGCTCTTATCATCAGTATTGTTCATGTTGAAGACAATACATATCAGTTTGTCCAAGGACAAAAAAACAAAAAAACATCTAATTTCAGTGTCATCTGATTAGAGGAACTTCTTCCACACTCTGTTTCTCTGACAGAGTTTGTGGAAAACTGTAAGGTATGCAGTAAGAACTTCATACGCCTTTACTTTTCCTTTTTGCCACTCTTTCATAAAGGTCAGGATTCTGGCCTGCACACAACTAATAGTTCTCCAATAGGCTCCAACCTGACCTTTGACCTCTGCTGCTCCACCAGAGCAGGTCCTCTTGGCTACTTCTCTGATTGGATTGACGATAGAGACGAGGTAGCAGACCTCACGCTAGGTTAAGTTTGGTTGTTACTTCACAAAACGTTAAAAGGCTCCAAGCGTATCAACACTTTCGATGAGGCACTCTCAGTATAGCATAAGACAGAGTTACTGGAAAAAGCTCTTTTTATTTTGAAAAAAAATAAAATGTAGATTCTTGTTTGCTTGATGTTCCAGATACCTGGGAGAACTTTAGCTTTCTGGCGCAGAGTCTGCCCAGGACAAAGCACGCACGCCGATGTGCCCAGCGCATGCCCAGTCTCTTGGCGCACTCCCTGACACTCTCAAGATGTCCGGACAATTCGTCCTCAGTCTTCTCACCGAAAGTCATCCACAGGAAGGAACAGTGCAGGTCGTACAAGGGCAGAAATTCATCCTGGAAGACACACAAAAAAAAGGGCATGAAACTAACTATGTCTTCATTTTCTACTGACTCATAAAGAAACATTTTCTACTGTTCTCCCAGCAGGATAACGAGACATTGTTTGTTTTGTATAAATCTCGGTATTTGGGCTCGGACGTGACGTCATCCGCATTCTTGCTAATGTGTTGTGTAACAACACACTTTTAGAAAGCCTTTAAGGCAGTTCAGGAAGCTGAGCTCATGAGTTTGTGGATAAGTACACTAATGGTCCGTCTAGTCTGCATGTCATAATGATTCAGGGCTTTTGCTCTAGAGATTTGCATATGTCTGCACTCGCACAAGCCAAACCCGCCTGTGTTTCTAACCCGGTTGACGAAGCGATGAATGAGCAGCAACTTGGCTCACCTGGAAGTGTTCGTGGTTCAACAGAGCTAGTGTCGGGTCGCTCAGCTCCGACTTCTCCCCCTCCCAGCTGTTCTCTTCCATGAAGAGGGGGGGATCCTCCTGAAACTCATCCAGCTCCTTAAACGTGTCCTCCAGATTGAAAGAGAGCCGCTCTCCCTCTCGTGGCAGAGGATTGAGGGAATGATAGAGGGACACGCGTGGCGAGACGACGGAGATGGAGGCGCGGGGGGACGACTGGTTCTGCGTTGTCCCGTCGCTTCTGTCGGACATCAGGCTCTGACGGGCACTGGAAAAACCCTTGAAATCTGCGAAGAAGTGAGACGAGTGCGTCAGCTGCTGAAACAGTTTGTAATGCACGTTATCATTTCTTCATGACATTACCATGCTTTGGCCGATTCCGTATGTACATGAAGTCGGCCTCGTCCAGCCTGTCTGGAAACACATAAGGTAAATCAGCTCAAGCTTTCTCTTACCAGATGAAGAAAAAAAAAACAGTTTCTAATGAAAACACAAACATTGAAACAACAACAACTGTTCTGGAAACATGCTCAAAAAATGCATCAAACAAAATAGGAGTAAAACATCCTAAGAAAATTTGCTGTGGCACAACTATCTTTGGGTTCTATTGGTGATTAAAAATAAAAAAAAAGAAAAACAAATGGTGAAATCCCTTAACTGATCCAGTGGTTCCTTTACCTAGTCTGTACACAGAGCTGATGTCTGACGAGAAGAGTCTTTCCAGAAGGCAGCTCTCGCTCGGCTCCGAGCTATACGGGTTAACCTGAGCCAGGCTGGCCTTCTCCTCCTCTGTGAGAAAGACCAATTGTCTGTCTCTGTGAGAAGCAAACAAAGGAGGCATTATGATTGCATGCATCTTCCCGGCATCATCACCCACTCCATGACTGAATGACTGACAAGCCAGCAAACCCACTGTACTGCCTTGAAAATGTATGCATACCCCGTGAGCCTCATGGTGACCACAGACTGTTATTTATTGTGTCGGTGGTCTGGTCACAAAAACCAAAGGTCTACAACCCGACATGGTAAACGGAAAACGTGCTATCGGGACGCTACACTGTAGCAAGGACAAAATAAAGCCGGTGAGGCTCGATGGAGGGTTAAATCAGCGGGAACTAGTGGAAGAAAACCTGTTAGAGGTTGTGAGGCCCGTGAGACCAAAACTACAATGGCCGACCCTACAATGGGAGGGTTAATCTTAGTCAGACTCAAAGGAGAGCATCTCATCTTTGCACAGCTATTTTTAAGTTTGTAGAAGGTTCCCAATTAAGATTTTTATCTAGACTATGATTGGACTGTTTAAAAGAATATTTACTTTTGTTATGGGTAAAAATCAGGTCCTAACGCACAAACCGGGGAGAGATGCACCCCAAAAGACCTGCACCTGTTTTTGCGTCAAAGCATGATTGTACAGAGTATTTGTTCCATATTTATTCCAAAGTCGCTGGATGCAAACAGAAGACCCACTTTCTGATTTTTTTTTATTTCAAACAAAATTTGAAAATTTTAAAAACACAAACGAAAATGCAAACATTTTAAGCTGTGTGAATCTTGCAATGCCTTATACAAATGATAAAAAAAAAAAAACAGCCACATCTCATCTCATAATGAGCATGAGATGAAAAGAGGCCTGTCTTATGACATTAAAATGTATTTTCTTACAGGGGTTTGGCGTTCAGAGGCTTGACGTGGGCCCTATGAACAAATCCACTGCGTCCTGTGGACGTGTGTCTTCCAATGAAGACGGAAAGCCCCCGCATCAGCAGACCCTGGATCTCCACCCTGTCCCCTTGACTCAGCTGGAGCTCATCTGGCCCCTCTGGACTGTAGTCAACGATGGCTTCACACGAACCGGTCACTGAGGAATCGGACAATCGGTGCCGAGGGGAAAAACAGATGAGATGAGCTGGAGCTTGCAAAAGCATTCGGAATATGAATCTAAATCGAACGGCCAATTCATGCAGGTTAACGCTGAATATCTGGAGCAATCAAAGGATACGCAGAAAAGCTTTACCGATTGCACTTTCAAACAGTTCCTTTTCTACTGGTGAGCATCCAGCTTGGCCCGGATACTTCCTGAGGAACCACCTGACCGAATAGGAAGTAGAAAATATTGAAGTCAAGCCAACTCCTGCACGAATGTTCCTACTTCTTGTTGGCCTTTAACTAAAGTTTAATAAAGAGCGTGTTATATTGAGAGGCTGTGTCGTCTATTAACCCAAGACCGAGGCGGCTTCTCCGTGGAACTTACTGGTAGAAGGGGTAGGGCAGCGGCTGCATGGCGTGGACCGGCACCTGGCCGTGGTTCCCCGTGGCGAGCATGGTGCCCTCCCAAACGTCGTCCTTCCCCGTATCCCTCACTATCAGCAGGTCATTCTTTTTAAACGACAGCTGCTCCTCGTTGTCTTCGTCCTCCTCGCTCCTGGTGAACAGCGCCTTGGCAAAAAAAGAGCCTGCAGCAGGAGAGGAGAGAGCTTGTGGCAAATGTGCGAAACGTGGATCCGGATGCATGCAGAGGTTTTCAGTGATATCGGTTTGGATTAAAATCGTTGTGGTTGTGGATTAGCTTTTCTGTAGCAGCAACTCTGCCCTCATTCAGTCACAGATGATGGATGGTGTATATACCCTCCTATTAAGCTAATGTAATTTTTATCGCTATTTGCCAGCACTGCAGTATTTTCACATGGTCCGTGTAGCTTTTTGTCTGGAGAACAGTGATGTCTTCTCAGTAAACTGGTCTCCACATACATGGATATAAGTTGTTTAAATGTAAAAAAAAAATAATAATAATAATATCCTGAGTCTGGAAGTACATTAAAACAAAAAAAGTCAGCTACCAAGGAAAGCAACATACCAATGAGACGCAAAGAAAAACTTTGCCAGCGTAAATTATCCATTTACGCTGGCAAATGGATAATTTTGACTGTTTACTTAAAAAGCTACATTTTTGGATGGGAAAAGAAATCCACACTCTCAGAGCGAGTTTACACAACTCAAAGCTTGAAAAGCAGCACACAGGAATGAACCAGCAGAGTCGAGCACTGGGATCGATCAGGCTCTGATTATCATAACACAGTTTCACCTCTAAAGGAATAAAGAATATTTCGTGTTCAAGACAGTGAGAATGTTAAAAAGGTCACTAAGAGAGAGATTGGGTCAAATTAGTCAGTCTCTGAATAAGGACGCATTAAGCAAGTACTTTAAGTCTGAAATCTGAAGGTTTTGTACCAGCCACACTTTTAATATCCAACATGGCTCCCTTGAATGAAATACCCGCCCAAGTAAAACAAAAGTGTTTGCACTTCTACTGAATCGTACCTCACCGAATCTTTTACCCACATATGACTACAGAAAATATGTCACTCAGCTTGTTCCTAAGGCATTTAGATAAGATGCAAATAAACACATTACTATTAGTTTATATTGCTAGCAATAGTTAGTCTGCATCCTGAGCAAATCCCACAAGTTTTCGAGCTTGAAACAGAAACACGATTGTTTTTTTAAACTTCACACAATCAACCAAATCCAAGATTTGACTCGGGAGGTAAAATGATCACAAGTGCATTTACACACAAGTGTCTCCTGGTTCACTGTTGCAAGTAATGCATACCAAAAATTATTCTGAACACCACAAAAGGCAGACCGAGTATCACCACAGGCATTTTCAACACAGTCTGAGATTCGGCGACTTCAGTTCTGCAGCCATGTTAAAATTAAAACCATTTTACTATGTCTAAAAGTTTCAATAAGAAAAAACACACACACATTTACCTTTTCTATTAACATTTCATGTTATTGGAAGTATTTTCATACATTCAGTACAGTCCAAAAAAAAAAAAAGAAAAATCAGCACTGCTCACCTTCCTGAAGCAGAAGCCCCAGGTAGAGGGTGGCGAGATGCTCCTCGTCCACAGTGACGTTGATCTCTAAATCACGAAGCAGCTCCGCGTCCAGCCAGAAAGACTGGTCACACAGGAAGTTCTCCAAGCATCGGGCAACAAAACCTGAACCGCAAAAACAGACATAAAAAAACCCCAAAAAACACTGTAGTGCAGTGACATAAACTAAAATCTTACTGCCAGCAGGACTTGGCTAACCATTGTTTAGTGTTGGAAATATAAATAAGCAAAATTCAGTAAAAGCATACAAATTAAACTACAACTGAATATCTATCAGAAGGAGGTCTGAGTCCTACCTAACGAGAGGTAAGTTGAAAACTTCCAGATCTCCTCCACCGTCTTAAACGTGAGCACAAAGATGTCCTTCTCAGCATGAACAGAGACCAGACGAGCCGACAGGTCCTGAGGAAAGAAGCTTTCGGGTTTCAGCTTCCAATCGATCATCCATGTGTCGATTATAAGCTTTAATAATTCATAAGGTGATATATCTCCATCTGCCTTATGTAGTGTATGCTATTATTTCCAACGATCTTCACAGAAAGAAGGGAAAGTGCAGTAAAACGTAGTAAAACCATTTGGCCTCACTTGAAAGAGCTGAGTGATGTCTTTGCTGTTGCTCTCCACCACTCGGAGTCGTGTGCGCAGCGCCTCCTGCAGGGACTGGTCTGGATTGTCGCCGGAACGCCTCCGCCCAGTAAACCGGAGCACGATTTCTGTGCAAAAGATACGTGATCAAAAAGCATTGATGGGAGCGAGGTTTTTTTTTCTGATTTTGTCACTTAAGATAAAAAAAATAAATCAATGGAAACAATAACATTTTCTACATTAGAAAGAGTTTACACTTTTCAAGACTACATTATAGGTGCTTTGTGAAAGTTTTAAGTTATTTGCTTCGTGTGCGAAACAGCAGTCCCAGGAGTAATAACGAAACCATTAGGCCTCTTACTGGACTCCATTTAAATCCATTTCTCTTGACAAACCTGGGGGGGGATGTGATGGATGAAGCCGAATGGCTGACTGAGCAAACATCAGCAGACACACGAATGTGAGATTCATCAGAATCCGTTTCATTCATGAAAATGAAATCCATGGGAAGCGCCTTCATCGATGCACTAGTTGTGTTTTCCAGGGCGCAAGACCCAACAGGTGAAGTGTGGGGCTTCTGGTGAAGCAGAGAGGAACTCTACCTGAAGAGAATTTCTCCCCGACTGAAACTTTACTTCCTCGAAGGAAGGCCTCTTTCTTCTTCCAGTAGCTCTCGTGTTCCTCTCCTTCTCCTGAGTCTCCAATCGGACCATCCTCTTCCTCACCTGTTCATACAAAAGGCTAACATATAAACCTTGTTTCAAGGTGACGTGCATAACACGTGGAAGGAAACATAATCCTTTGTTCGCCGTTTCTTAAACAACATCCTTAGATTTTTCGCAGGATAGAAATCTTTGTTGCATGTGAAAACAGCTAACTTGTTTTCTAGCGCGTGCACAGGACGGCGCTAACTCAGTTCTAATCGCAATTCACATGTCTGACTGCAGTTTGGATATCAAACTCAAAACATTTCCAGATGACACAGGATGGTAATCTCTACTTGATACTAAAAACAGTATCTCTGGTTGGTGTTACAACACACATAGGACACCTAACGTCTTACCATTTTCTCACTTCATCCAATATCCTTACATATTCCAACAACCTCGGCTTAATCTGTAATCTATTCATCCAATACTTTTTATTTTCAGTCATGCACCTCAGTGCACACATGTGGTTTTGCACGTTTCAAACATTTAGTGAAATTGGAAAACTTAACAATGTGGCATGTGTGGATAGTTTTGCGAGGCACCGTCAGTGTCTGCCGGACGGATGCGCACGTCACGGGTTGCTGAAGCTTATAATTTCAGCGTTAAAGCGGTGACGAGCTTCCCATGGCTCGCTCCATTGTGCAGCAGAGAGGATATCCCAAAGACTTCCTCGGTTTGTGACCAGAGGAGGTAAAGAAACGCTGCTGCTCCTGCTCACATGAACCTCATGTTTCTACGCCGAGCTAATAAAGGACTTCGCTCGAATCGACAGAGCTTTCCTGTCTTCGCCGCATCGCTGCCGTACCTTGAGTCATGATGTTGTTGCCTGAGAAGCGTTCATTTGTTCCTCCAAGACCGTACGGCGGTTCCCTCCAAAGAGCATCCAGCTCAGCAGGGGAGATGTCTGCAAAACCAAATAAAACAAACAAACAAACCTAATGGAGTAAAAGTCAGTTTCTTCTATTGTTCATTTTAGGCGAAGAACTCTTGAAATGTTTCAGAAATGTTTTAATATCTTACCAATCCCTCTTTAGGTACTAGTTTGAGCATGTAGGGTTTCTGCCCCCCTCACCTCGCCTACATGTGTACAGTAAATATGAAGCCACGGCCAGCAGTCACTTAGGTCAGTTTGTCTTAATGTGAAAAGGAAACAGAACCCTTGCTTTGAGCCAAATTAAGCAAAATCTGCTTATCAGCACTTCCAAAGCTCATTAACACACTAAATAGGAGTTTTAGCCTAGGAGTTGGAATAGTTTCTGACAGAAAGCAGATTTAACATGACCTTTACGAACTTTAGAGTTATGTTATACCCTTTATAATAGGGGTTTTCAATAAGGTTGTGTATACATTAAATGGGATATCAATGTTAAATCAGAGGATTATTTGGCCAGCTCCTGGATATAGCTTCACTGAACAGACACTGAATCTGAACATGGATACAATCTGAGTATTTTTCACAAAAGTTCCTGGGGGAAAAAAAAAAAAAGTTTTCAGGATTGGGGAATGTGTTAAGCATCACTGGGGTCATTGAGGTTCAGCCACGGTTAGTTTGGAGATTTGTCAGTAGGACACAAAGCACACACAGGTACTTACACTGATAGGAAACCCTTCAGATGTCCCTGTGCTTGACTCCTCAGACACTTTTGTGTCAGAGCAATGTTTCACCAAATACATAATGCAAAAAGACGTCTATTATTAATTTAATTTCCCTCTTTTAACATGCTTTGTCAGTGGAAATCAAAGAGAGAAAAAGGCGAACAATAGAACTTTATCATCCAGATGCAAAGCGTTCACAATACAATGGGGAGGGGGGGAGCAAACACAATATGCAACATGACATTATGCCAGAGAGAACAACAGCCTATTCTTTCCATCGGAATGGAGTTAGCACAAACGCACGCAAAGTTACGCTGATGCAGTGCAGGATCACACCATGCCCTCTCCTTTTACCTTCTTGGCTAAGCGTGTTACCCATGCCGCACATTGACCTATGTCCCTGCCTATCTGAACGCAGCGGTCCGTGTCATGACGGCAGAGCACAGAGAGCGGGCCGGGGACCGACCTGTGAAGGAGGAGAGGCAGACTTTGATGAGCGGTCGACAACAGGACGAGCTGAGGAACGGTCTGCAGCAACAAGACGCCATCTGGCCCAGGAGCCGGCAGCTCCCAGAGATCAATGCCATCCCATCAGCTTCCCTCAGCCACTTTAGTAACAACGCTATCTCTCTCCCCCCTCCTCTCTTCCTTTCAACTGCCCAAGCCTAGCCTCCCTTCCTATTTCTGTAGTCCCTTTTCCTGCTCTGCTCACACTACCGGTAAGTGTAAGCAGGACCTGTCTCTACAGTCCCCTCTCTTCTTCTTCTTCTTCTTCTTCTTCTTCTCCTCTATCTGTCTGGGACTGCTCCTCTTTGTAATATTTCTCTCTCTTGCAGCCTCCATCTGCCTCCACCTACCCACCAACCTCTCCCTCTCTCTCTCTCTCTCTCCCTCTCTTTCTCAGTAGCTGCCCAGAGAGTCAGTCGATCCACAAAGCACTCTTTGCAATTGGTATTGTGTGTGTGTGGGGGGGCAGGCCTCAGTGAAAGTTTCCTTATGATTCGCCCGTGTGCGAGAGTGAGAGAACGCACTGAAAGTGTGTGTCATAACAACAGCGTGTTTGTTGCTGAGGTGATGTACTGCTGACCCACTGTAAGGCAATGCCTGGGAGGAACGGGCTGCAAGGTCAAGTGAAAGTGGAGGTGAGAGTCGCCTGGCGGCGCAGACAGACAGCTGGATGTTCCACACAAAGGAGCATCATGAAAGTTATGCCAGCTGTTGCAGACGTACATCTGAGCAAATCAGACTACCAGTGTAAGGTTAATATAGTTCAGCATTTCAGTTCAACAAGAAAAAGTCACAAATTGCTTCATTGCACACAGAGGGATCTAATTTATTTGTTCATTTTGATGATTGAACTAAACCCCTAAATTCAGTATCTCAGGGAATTTGAATTTTACAAGAGCAACAAAAGGACTTTTTAATAGAGAAATACTTGAACTGTTTTTCCATGCACTATAAGGTATATGCACTCAATGCTATATTACTCTCCCTACTTCTCTAGGGTGTAGTAGAGCAACAGAAATGATTGACCAGTGTACTATATGTAAAGAATAAAATCCCACCGTTAGTACCGTTAGTTATAGTTCTGTAATGAGACGTGAATCCCTTTGGTAAATAAACTCCATTTGATGAGCCTTCCAAAATACCAGTTATAGAAATTGCTTTGAAAATTGGATGAAGAGCTGAAATATGTCAAGAAAAGCCTGGAAAATTATTAAAAATATTAGCCAAAGTCACGGCATTCTTATGAGTCACCAAAGGTTGTTATAATACCCCAAATTTTTCATGCATTTAGAAGTACGAGTAGAGACCCTCCTTCGTTCAGGAAACACTAGTTCTAGTACATACAACCAGTGGTTTGCAACTCTGTCAAAAGAGGTTCCAGATTGGAAAAACAAGCTGCTCTACTGATGAAATCCATGTCTGTGTTCATTGGGGTCTCCTAGAAATAAATTCGGATGTTATAACTTAATACACAATAAATTAGAGAGATGAGTTTTTTTAAAGCTTCTTATAACAACCATATTTACTTAGAAAATGTGAGATTTTCTAAGTATCATCATGTGGACCCGTATTTAAAAAAAACATTGACAGGACTTGGAGGTTTTTCCTTTGTTGTTATATCACATCAACAACAAAAAGGGGGGGAAAAAGAAGCTGTTTTCCTTTGTCATTTGCTTCAGATTGAAATTTTATCTACTGAAGAAATTTCCGACGAAGCCAAATGTGAAGAGGGTGAGTAACTCATCCTGTAGCTTTACATCAGTTACTTTCCTAATATGTCACCATTTCTTTTGAGTATCACTGTCAGTTTTAATTGTGCAGCCATTGAAGAAGTGTGGTGTTATACTTAAAAAACAAACAAAAAACATGAAGATGCTTCTTACAGTTCTAGCATCCAATTGCTTTCCTTTACAAGAGCATTTACAAGAAACATCTCCATAAGTTCATGGATTGAGGGGTGAAGCAAAAGGCAGAATAAAGTGTTTTAAAGAAAAGCAAAACGATGTGACAAGATGAATCTGCATTCAACTGCTTCTGCCTGCAATTCCTATTGCCTTTGACGACAAACGTAAACTTTAGGGAACACAGTGGGGTGAAGAGACACAATAAAACTTAAAAACTAAATGGTTAATAATTGAGTCGACATTTAACTGCTAGCTGGTAATTCTCCGTTGCAGCTTTCTGCAAAGGCAGCACGTACGTGTCACATGACTGTTCCGCCCTTGCAATTAGAGCCACACCACTGGTCCGCTTAACTTTGTTAGGTATTCTGAAACGTATTTGGAGTGCTGGAGGAAGCAGGGATAAAACTCACACAGCTGTGGGGGAAAGAGCAGACTCCGGCTGAGATTAGAGCAGAAACTGTCTTGTCATTGTTTGCTTAGCTATCCCGCTAATCTCTGGCGCCTTCTCACAAGTGGAAAGTACAGTAGATTTCTAAATGGGCACGTATCAAAAAGTTCTAATTCTCTTTTTCTGTGCTTTTTTTGGGATCCCAGTGATTTGAAAAACCTGATCATTATGGATTTTATTTGAAGATGAGTGTGTGGATTTTATTTGATGAGCCTAGAGCATACATTTAAAACAGAATAAAAGAGCACGTAACTGCACTCAGCCTCCGTTACTCTGATACTTCTAAATAAAATCCAGGACAGTCAACCATCCTCATTAGTAAAACAGAGTCCATCTGTTAGTAATTTAGTCTCAGTCTGAATACAGCTGCTGAGTGAAGGCCTCGGCGGGTTTTTTTTTTTAAAAGAACATAGTGAACAAACAGCACCATGAATAACAAGGGTCCACAGCTGTCGTGGAGACAGCGACATGATCACCGTCTCCACGACGGGGATAACGTCGTGGAGAAACTCAGAGTTGAGCCAGGGTATAAAACAGCATTCCAAACAGATCCGAACTGATCTGCAGCAGCCAAGAGGCCCCTGGTAACTCTGAAGCATCTGCAGAACACCACAGGTCCACTGGAAAGATCTGTCAAAAGGATAACTAATAGGATAACAATCAACAGATCTGGTGTAAAATAGTGAAAAGAACATCCTTGTTGAGAGAAAGTCAAAAGAAGTTCTGTCTGCAGTGAAGACACAAGTTATTTAGGTGACACAGCAAACATCTGACAAGATCAAAATGTAACTGAGACCTACATGCAAAATGTGACATGTAGCAAATCAACCAACCCCACAAACACTCTGAACAAAAACCATGTTGAAACACGGAGGTTGAAGCATCATGCTATGAGGATGCAGTTTTGTTTGCTCCAGTGTAAAGCGCTTTGAGTGGTGCTACAAAAGTTATCACATAGAAATGGCGTAAAAAAAAAAAAAAGAATAAAAAAAAACTTCTGCAGGCTGCTGTATCTATGAAAACTGAAGGGAACTACTTCTCTGAATGTGATTTCCAGCAACTGAAGTGAAATGCAGACGGTTTGTTCCTCTTTTCGAGCCTCAGCTCTCTGTTCACCCCCGAGCGCAAGAGGGTTGATATCCTTGCCTGGGATCGGCGTTGTTATCTTGTTTACGCGGCGGGCTGAATGGTCACGGCTGAATCTGTGCATGGGTATCCAGTGAGGCAGAACGCTTGTAAACAGCTGCAAGGCGTGCCAAGGCAGATCCCGACGCTCTTCTGACTGGCCTGCTTGTTTTCTCTCGGGGGAAGCGGATGGATAATCTAATAAACACAGACTTCTCAAGGTTGATATGTGCAAGTCACATGCACAGGACCTTTTTTATGGGCAGGACGCAGTGGCTGCACAAGGGTTACTGATAACCTCTCTAAAACATGCTTTTAAAGCAATATAACCTGTTCCCTACTGATGTTGTAAAAGTCACAATATCCTCTTTTTGAAAAAAAAAAAACCAGTGGAACCAGCTGCAGAGTCACAATCGTCTGCTCATCTTGCAGATCTGTCAGGGTCACTGACGCGCGACACATCTTTTAGTGAACGGGGTTGCCGACCCTAAAGCCTACCTGCTATAAACAACCATCCACTCTTCACGCGCCGAAAGCCTGCGCTGCGACTGTGACACGACAATAACGCTCGACCTAACGAGGAACATATGGCGAACATACGGCTGCGTTCGGATGTTGCTTCCTTGAGGTCGCTCTCTCTGAACGTGTGCGCGCAACATGTGGAGTTTGTGGCGGCGGAATATGTGCAAACAAGAGAAAGCAGAGGGTAACATGAGAGAGGAGCCCGGGTCGCTAAGTTTAGACTAGACCCCCCGTTTGCCCACTCGCATGCCTGTGTGTGGCCGAGACAGAGCAACTCTGAAGGGAGATTCCCCGTAATGCTGCACAGCGTTAAAATAAACTCTCGAAGCAAAACTGTGAATTTCTGAGGCTTTGTAGAGTTTTCTTCCTCATTCTTTTTTTAATCATGCAAAATCAGAAGAGAAATGATTACTGTAAAAGAAACTTATCTTCTCTTCTTTGATTTTCTTTACAGACATTATCAAGCCACCAGTGAAATGAATATTCAGATAAAATCACTACTCTGCACTCTTTAAAAAAAAAAAAAGTTTACAGCTGGTAGGCTGACAACAGCTTTATGGTCATGTGGCAAAGTACAAAGTACAGCTGTGTTTACTCAAATGGATCAAGTTTTGGACAACAGAGTGAATTTGGAGTTGAATACAATAAAATAAAAAATAAAAAAAATGAAAGCCTTCTTACCTCTGTGTTACTGCCAGCTCTCCCCAACTCAATTCATTCCTCTCATACTTTCCAGGATTTCTGTAAATCTCCCTCTGTCTGAATCTCGCTCCTCTATACAGCCGCCATTACAGCTGCTGACTGTGCTGTCAATCCCCCACTGTCAAAAGCACAGAAGAAAAACAGACAGAGAAAGAATGTGTAAATCGGTAAGGGTGAGCTGCTGTCCTGCATGTGTGTTTCTGCTCCTTTCACAGAGAGCATGTCAGTGAGTGAGGAAGTTTTAGGCTGTAACTCCACCCACACGTTTCTTTGGGACACCGGAACGGCCCATATTTTCTTCCTTGCCCTCATTCCCTTTGCAGACACACACACACACACACACACCACACACACACACACACACGCACAGGGCAAACATGTGAACCACGAGTCACTGAAAAAAAAAGTAAGATTATAAAACAGCTGAACTTTCATGCAGCCATTATACAATGAAAGACCAAACACTTCATAATCTGCAGCCTTTCTTCCTCGTTCTGCGCTCACCAGTGGCACCAGCTTGGTTTGACGCTCCCCATGCGATGTCAGTAGATTACAGCAACAACCAGTCAGCTGACGCGCACCGTTGTTGGACAGCCACCTGTCTAAGTTCCAAGAATGTAATGCCTTTGCACTTACCTGTCTGTCAGGCTACACACACACACACAAACACACACACACCTACAGGTGGCATTCCACTAATTTTACTTTGATGCCAAGAAATGTGCTATAATTAGCTTGCATGGCTGTCGAAAAAAATGCTGAGGGAATAAAAACAGCAGCTACCTCCTGTTGCCGACTTCATATTATAACTATCGTTCTCCATGAAGGCAGGGTAATTATCCCCAGGCTGGATTTGCTTTGGGGTTTGTTTTTTTTCTTTTTCTTTTTCATTTAAGATGCTTTGTTAAACTCTGGAACTGACTGTACTCATAAAATAAACTGTTGAAGAATGTGTGCACATTTCATCAAAGATTTTAATGAATGTTCCCAGACAGAACCTGAATAAACTTCAGTGACAGCAACAGCAAAGGCATGGAGTTCATTAGCTGCCTCAGGGGGAAGCCTAGCTTAGCTTGCCCATATAGTTTTTATCTTCAGCTCCTAAACTAGTCAAAGCTGAATTTTTGCTTCAGGACAAAAACTTTAATACTAACCAAAAGTCTAATGACCATTCTTGACTTTTACAGTTTGTATACATTCATTCAAAACACAACCCACTCTCTGTGACCTCTTCAGAGGTCACAGAGTCCAGGCACAGAGTGCATTAAGAGATTCATGGTAGGGAAGCACAGTGTAGGAGTGTGGGCAGAGATGATCTCTGATGAGCTGGGTCTTCACCAGTTTCTTGTTTTGGTAGGTCATTCTACACATACAAACAAAGACAACATTACCTCCAAAAGAAAAACAGCGGGCGAGTGACTGGGTTGAAACAATGGAGCAATAGATTAGGAGGAGAGCTGCACACCAGCCTTGCTGCTCTCTGCTGGACACTGTGATGTATGAATGAGGATAAGGGTTGACTGAATCAACGTTGGGCTGCACGGTGGAACAGCTGACAGCACAGTTATACTCCCACTTATTCCTACAGTCTTCCTGCTAATCTGTGTGCTAAAAGTATAAATTTGTGTGCTAAAAGTATCTTCATCCTTCGTAGCAGGATAGCAACCTGTCCATGGTGGATCCTGCCCCTTGCCGGGTGACCACCTTCCTCTCGACCCTGTGTTACAAATATATTTCAATATATATTCCTTTTTCCAGTGCATGTCCCTCCAGAATCCAGCATGTTGGAACAAAGTCACTCTGAATACATCAGCAATGAACTCCCCATGTGATCATGCAATTGGCTATGCAAGGCTGCAGGACATGGATCATTTATTCTCTCTCTCTCTCTTTCTGTGTGTGTGTGTGTGTGTGTGTGTGTGTGTGTGTGTGTGTGTGTGTGTGTGTGTGCGCGTGTGTGTGTGCGCGCGCATGCGTGCGTGTGTGTGCGTGCGTGTGTGTGTGCGTGTGTGCGTGTGTGTGTGTGTGGCCTTGTTTTTGATACAGTATAAAGATCATTTTCCAAACAAATACTACATTGTGGGGACTGACTGCTCCTTATGGCCCAGACCCCAGGAGAATAAAAACTTGTTTTGGGTTAGGTTTAGTACTAAGGTATGAATTGATTTTAGGTTTGGGTTTAGGCATGTACTAGTAATAGTTAAGTTTTAGGTCAATGCAAAGTCCTTGTGAAGATAGGAAGACACACTATGTGTGGTGAGAAAGACAGATATGCAAGTATTTAATAGCAATAGAATTGCAATAAAAATGGGTGGAGATTGTAGTGTAACATTACACTGGGAATTGTATTTGTGTGTGTGTGTGTGTGTGTGTGTGTGTGTGTGTGTGTGTGTGTGTGTGTGTGTGTGTGTGTGTGTGTGTGTGCATGGTTGCGATTACGTTCCTCTGTGGATGAACAAAACGCAGGGATTGTGAGACTTGATGAAGAATGTTGCTGATCAGGCCCACTGATAGTGGACACATGGCCTCGGTGTGACTCACAAACAAAGACAACATTACCTCCAAAAGAAAAACAGCGGGCGAGTGACTGGGTTGAAACAATGGAGCAATAGATTAGGAGGAGAGCTGCAGAAACACGATCGTGGCTCTGTCATGCGATCAGTAGCACCGTTTCTGCTGATTGTGCCAGTTTTATATCACTTGGCAAACTCGTGGACTAGCAGTAAGACAGCATCCCAAAATGTGTTTTTTTTTTTTTTTTTTGTCAGCTATGGACGACTGGCGCCTTTGCAGACAGTGACAATGTTGTGTTGACATGATGGCCTCTTGCCCTTCTGCCTCCCGTGAACAGGAAGGCTAGCTTCCTGTTTTGCTGCCGCATCAGTTTGGTGGACAAAAGCACAATGAGGGATTGACACAGGAGCACAATTACAAACTAACTATTTCAGGGACTGCCAAACAATGAGTATCACTCATGCATACATTCAGCTAAACCTCATTTGAGTCGTTCATTACCAATGACAAGCATTACAATCCCTGATCAATGCCAAACCAGCAAACAATCAAGGTTACCTTTAAAAACAAGTATCCAGGAGAAAGCATGTGCAACTTTACACTTGAGAAAGTAGCCAACAAACTTTGCATTAGAATAAAAAAAAAAGGGTTACGAGGATAGAAAGAGGACTTATGGAGCTTCTGAGTCCAGATCCTGAGAAGGTAAGACTGCAACTGAGGGAGAACGCTGCGCCTCTCATATCCCGCCATTGTCCAGTTTCCGAAAAGCTTCGGAACGAGGGCTTCCTCAGGACATGGAGAGAGAGCAACTTGGCTGTTTTATATAAAAAACAACACTGGCCTAATTTAGATTAGGTAAAACTGAAAAAAAAAAAAAAAAGCTGGAACACGTTCGTCATTTAGCACATGTTCATCTTTTTACATGTGGCAGACGGATACAAAGGTGAATTACGGCTGAAGGTGTAATAATGCAGTCAACATCAAAGCTACTACAACTTAGAAGGAAGACTACTCGTCTTCAGAGGTCACAGAGTCCAGGCACAGAGTGCATTAAGAGATTCATGGTAGGGAAGCACAGTGTAGGAGTGTGGGCAGAGATGATCTCTGATGAGCTGGGTCTTCACCAGTTTCTTGTTTTGGTAGGTCATTCTACATATACAAAGAGTCTGGACTGCAGTTAGCATGACGTAGACACTGCTAGCTGACGATCCACTGACGACTGGAGTGAGAACATCCAGGTAGGGGGGAGATGTTAAGCACATTGTTGACTAATATTGAGTTGATTTGACGCAGACCACTAAGGATGTCCAGTGAAGTTCAATCGACAGAGGGGTGACGTTTGCTCTGTTAGGCATATTGAAGAACAAAGGCACTGCCTCATTCTTAATAATCTGCAAAGGTTTCATAGCACAGGCTGGGAGATCAGGTAGGATGGCATTGTGACCAGCAATTTGCCAAAATTGTTACGCCGGACGCTGTAAGTTGCACTTGATTTTAAACTTTGACTTGGTCACTCTTAAAAAAAAAGGAAAACACTTTGTTATTAACCATTAATTTGTAACTGAGGTTCACGCTTGACATCCTTCCGGAAGGTGAACTTCTGATTTTGCTTCCTCTGACTGGTTCTCTTCAAATATTGCCCTGTAGTATTCAATAAATTTATTGAAGAATTTATTCTTCAATAAATTCTGACTATTTGTCGCTGATGAAGCAACACATTACACAGCATGATGCTACCACCTCCCTACGTCAGTAGGAACAATGTGTTCAGGTCGGTGTTTAGTGTTAGTTGCATGCAGGCCACAAATTTACACTTTGTTGTCATGTCATGATATGACATTATTCCAATTGTTTCCTATGTCCCCTAAATGGTCTGAGATAAACTTTTCCTTGTGACTTTCCAAGTGCAATTTTTATAAAGGGTAGATTTGTTAAATGTTTATTTATTAACAGTTTTCCACATGGTAACTTTGAAGCTACATAATATCTTTCTTCTCCTCTATTATTCACTACTTGGTGTCTGTCTGTCACATTTAATCCTGATTAAAACAGTGTATTATTACCAACATGTTTGGGCTAGTAAAGAGACAAGATCCGAACACTTTAAAATAAAACAAATCCTTCTGACTGGCGCTGTTCTTTAAAAGAATTAGCTGTTAACTTCATGTTTATTCATCTGCATTTCCCTTCGTCAATCCATCTCAGGGCTGTTTCATTTCTCAGAGTTGATGTTGCATTCAACCGGCTTCCAGTTTGAAGGCTGAGGTACCAACAGCGGATGGGTGTTGCACTGTTAGATGCAGATCTTTACGCATCAGTACCCATGAACCCATTTAAGTAAACAGAAGGCAAAGCTACAAGTGGATAACACTTCTGCTTTTAGTCATCAAATGCCACAGACTAGAAAAGGAATAGACAAATTACAAGAGCACATTGTCTCCAGAGTTTTGCTTTAGCTTTCCAAAGCCAGTAAATTGCTAATTATTATCCTTCAAAAGTGTTTCTGGCATTAAATAAAGTATTTTACAAAAACTGAGTTGCACCGTTTTAGATTTAAATTTGAATATAAAAATAAAAACTAATAAACAAAACCAGCTTTAAGTCAGACTTACTGTATATTGTTGTGATGTGTGCCGTAACTTCAGAGGACGGTTTCAGCCCATCTAACCTTTCTTTAGCAGGACTTCATCCGTAAACAATCCAATTAACCAATTTGCTTACGTCTGTTTTCCAGAAGAGGGCGGTGTCATAACAGTTTTAACAGGAAACTCTGCCGAACACAATGGAAACATGAAGCTATAAAAAAAATGAAAATGAAAAATAAATATCTCTTCCTCTATCAATTTGTCATTTTCCTCACAGATCATTGTCGTAATTTTGATCTTTGAAAAGCGATTTGTATTACACTGACTAAACTGATTAAATTTCAGCTGACACTGATAATAACTCTGCCATCATCAGTCCAAGTCAGACGATTGATAATCTAACACTTCTTATCGTGACTTTTAGGACATTATTTTTCGACGTCGCTATATGAGCGAGGATGAAAGTGAGAATAGTAAATCCAACGTCAGAGTCAGAGTAAAACCCGGAAGAGTGGGGTTCTTTTCACAATAAAATCACAGTTTACTTTATTTTAATTTTCCTTTTTGTCACTGAATTGTGAGCGAAGAATAAAAGTTCCACAAAGCTTAAATGGGGTGTTCGAGACAATTCTGATTAGGCCCCGAAAGTTTATCACATTGCACTTTTATTTTTAAATTATTATCATTTTTTTCCTCATGTGGCCCTATTTGTGTATTTAATAAAGCTGATGAATGAATAAACGATTGCTCTAAAAGCTAGAAAACACAACCTCTCAATTTAAATTGTACAGGACCGATTAAGATAAAATAAAACAAAAATCTCCAAATGTAGATAGATAGATAGATAGATAGATAGATAGATAGATAGATAGATAGATAGATAGATAGATAGTCTGTCTAGTTGACTCTCTCTTACAACCCCCCTCTCTCTTTCTCTCTCTCTCTTTGTCTGCCTGTCTGTCAATCACACCCAATCTTAAGCGACTGCGCCCTTATTTTGAAAGGTCAGTGCGCACACAGTATCCGGACCCAGTATTGACAACGCTTGAGAGGCGCACGCACGGGGACACGCCGGAGGAGCGCGGCGGAGCTGGAGGAGGAGTAGGGAGGGAGGAGGCTGTATCTGGCGAGAGTAAAAATGTGAAGGTGGAATCTAAGTGAGCAGCGTCGTTTTCTGGTCTGTAGAATCTCTCTGACTGGAGAGAAAATAATAATTATTATTAAAAAAAAACAACTAAAAAACACACACACACACAGGAGACCTTGGCACAGCAGGAGCGGAAGCTTTATTTGGATCCTACAGCTGATTACGGCAATAATCCTCGCTAAGAATTCTTTGTTTATATTTGCGCGTCCCTCTTTCTGCCACCGTCTACACCTTCACATGCAATTGACTGGAAGGAAGGAGCGGTGCCGACAGTGAGGAGGATCACAACCAGCGATTGCAGGATATTGCTTTATTAAGTGCACAATGTGAATATCTCCTCGTGCTTTATGGGATTATTTTTGGCCGAAGCAGCTTTGTTTTGGAGAAGGACGCATTGGGCATCATGAGTTCCAGTGGTAAGTCCATTCTCGCGCGCCTTATCTCTCCGCTTGGAGTGCAAAGACAATGTAAACAATGATAAAATAAATAAATAAATCAATCAATCAATCCTATAGGAACCATGTATGTTATTTTGTATTTAGTGGATGATATAGATAATTAGCATCTTTTTTTTTTCCATCACAAAATGTAGCATTTCTATTATTTACCGACTATATAAAATAGTTTATTTTGCAAACATTCACACAGAAGAAAAAAGAAAGGTATGATTATGCATCTAACTCGGAAAAGGTTAAACACGGGACTTTAAATACATCCAGGGGTCAGAGTTCACCCAGAAGCATTTCTCCACTTCTTCACTGCACAGCAGCAGCTTGGACGCTCTCAGTGTCTGCCACCTCTCTTTCACCTCCTTCTGGGAGACCACTTTCAGCTCTTTCACACTGTCCCTGCAGGATCAGCACACCTTGTAACTTGTGGGGGGTTCGCTGACCCGGCCTCTGTATATCTGTGTGTACTGCAGCATGTGACAAATAACCCTTACAACCTCAGGGGGCCACTGACATCCTTACCCTAGAATGGCCCCAGGGGCAGCTCTGATGCCGAGCTGACCTTGGATCAGCTGACTCTGACCCTGATCCTCTGTCCGCTGAATCAGGGCTTTCTCTGTATAGCTTGTGGTGAGCGTTAGCACACGTTTTCTGCACGCTTCCATTTTTGGTCTGTACACAATTCGCCGTGAGTCGACGCGCGGGTGAGGCGGGCGAGCGTTTCATTGTGCGGGCTTGGGAGAGGTGAATGTGCCCCAGGTGCTCAGAGAACTGATGGTGTCAGGAGCTTCCTGTCCAGCCCCTGGTCTCTCACTGCATCATTCATGATCTAGCTTGTCATTCTGTGGCACTACATTATTTATCTGGCGCTCTGAACTCAGCTGAGCCTTGCCTGACTTGCAGGCAACGTTGCCTCGATTCCCAGGAAGGGTGTTGCTTCTTCTCACTCTCTTGAGAAAATGAGAATAATTCTTTTGTTAAGAGCTCTGAGTGTTGTTTTTTTTTCTTTTTTTCTTCCTCACGTGACAAATAGAGAAGGAGGAGGAGCACCTCCAGCCAACATGTGGGGAGCTGTCACACGAGTCCTTGTGTTTTGCACACAAGATTGCCCAGCATGCATTGTCACAGCTGGCAGAGAGTTGGTGGAACATGTGTCTGTTCCCCCAGCTTAAAGCTTCTGACCTGCAGAAAGAACTTTTTTCTTTTTTTTCCCACTGTTCTCCCTTTGGTGTCAGTCAAACATATGTTGCTGTCTGCCTCCACTGCTTCTGAGGTTTGGACATGACAGGGCCTGTTGGGGTGCGCTGGGTGCACTGTTTTCTGTTCCACCGGGTGCGATCAGCCGATGGCCATCGACGCACTCGGAGCAACCGCACATTCTCCACAACCTAGTTTGCTGACTTCAGGGCGTATTTACGTCACCCTGCAGGAACTTCACGTGGTTTGGTGTGGGAAAAAAAAGTATCTGTGCAACAGATGAAGATCTTTCTTTTTGGCACACTCTGTTTCTGCACCGGGGAGTGATAAAGCACAAGTAGATCAATATACAGATCATTGAGTTCAGGGAGCCAGGGGCTTTTTTTTGCAGCTCCATTCATCACAGGCAGCTCTGACACTTCTCTCCCTCCCTCAGTTTGATGTCCAGAGCAACATTTTTTCAATGTTAGACAGAACATATCTAGAAGTAATTGAGATTTTTAGTGTGTTACATTGAGACTTCTGCACATTCCCGTGCTCTGCGTCACCGCAAAGTACATGTCTCATTTACTTTCTGTACAGGTGCAATATTTGAGCAAGGTAGTAATGGACCAATCACTTTTCTTGTAGCCTGCATGAGAGCTAAATTTAGTCGCATTTCTTGTGGTGTGCACATCAGGCCACAGGGAAGTTACGGCATAGGTTAGGGCGGGTGTGGAGACGCATCCAGTCGCTGCCGGAGCCTGACAATAGAACAGAAGCTGCAAAACCAGAACAGCCAAAGGAAACATTTGATCATGTTCTTTTATGGTTTGGTGAGGTGAGTCGCTTCAGTTGCAGCTTACATTAGTCAGGGCAAAAAAAACAAACAAAAAAATGCTTCACAGGCATTTGCTTTTTTGCCTTAGAGGGATCTGTTGCATAATAACTAAAACTTCCCAACTAACCATTTGAAGGATCAGTCGTGTTTGATTTTGAGGAAATTCATTCATTAGTAAATATCATGTCTATTTACTCATCAGCTGTAAAAACAATAGATATTGTAAGGCGGGGTGTTCTTTGTGTGGTGCTCAGTCTGACTTTAGCATCTAGTTATCCACAAACTAAACCTTGCTGCCATTCGATATTAAAAGTCTTCAAAACTAACTTTTTAAAGGGCACAACAGTGTTGCAAATCTGGAAAATTCTGATGTGCAGCACTCTGTGACTCAAACAGAACTTATCTAAATGTTTCCACAGTGCAAAATTTCACTTTTCTCTCATGCCAAATGACAAACGAGTCTTCTTAAAGTTGGAGGAGAGGGTGGCTCTTCACTTATGGCTCTTCACAACTTGATAACTTCAGGATTATGTTTTAGGTGTTATAATTTCAAAAACACTTTTGTGTTTTCATGGTTTCGTATCAGTAAAAACCAATGAGTCAGCGCTACGAAACAGTAGTAATTATCAAACAAAGCGTTTAGGACAGGCAACTCTGCACGGACACACTAAGGGCAATTTAGAGAGACAAATGACACCAACACACATGTTTCTGGACCAAGTACCCAGAGAGAACTCACACATGCACACGCAGATCGTTCCAACCTCAGGCAGATGCTACTGTACAAACATTATTGTAAGTGTGGCACATACAATGTGGGCCAAGCACATCTGATTAGCATATTTGTCATTCAAGGACGTACATAAATAGCGCGCTGACAAGACGGGGTGTACAAATGTAAACCTACATAAGACCTGCAATATTAAATGATGGATTGTTTCTGAGCGGTGGGGAATCATCTGGAAACCGGGGTAGACGGAAGCGAGAGCTATAGCATTTATGATTGCTGAGCCGCTTCCTCATCTGGCGCACAGTCCAAACCGGAGCCAAATACCATTCATCACCGCACGATTCCAGGTGCCTTGGTTCAATAACACAGAGAACAAAGGCGGGAGCTTCGACTGCACAGATGCAAGCCGCAGATGCTGGGAGGCAAACGCTGAATATTCATTTGCAGTTGCGCGCGACCGATGCGAAATCCGGCGGATGGTTTTGTGGATTATTAACAGCTGCTGTCGTAAGGGGTTTGACTTTTGCTCACGAGTGAAAGTCACCAAGAAGAGGGAAATGTCAGACATAAACAAAAGGGTTCAGCATAATCAGTTTGTTCTTAAAGTAATGAAACAGATTTGATGGGGCACTAGATTCAGTTCAATGTTCGACCACGGCTATGTCCTGCTTCCTCTGACCTTGACTTCTGGCAGGACCAAGGAACCATTGAGACCGTGGGCAGCAGTCCGACCCATATTCCTTTGCTCTGTGGAGTATTGGCATGTTTGTGTTACCACTGGACACCAGCGTCGCTCTGATGGCTGCCTCAACACAAGGTCCTGATGGAGATGAAGACAGATAAGGAGAGAGAAGGGCTGGATGGGGAGACAGAGGGGCCCTGATCAATGACTACATTAAATTACCGACAGGGAAGACGGATGGGATGGGCATACTGCTCGGATGTTTTATGAAGAGTGGCAACGATTTCAGAGGAAATGATTGCTCCATTGACAGAGAAATAAGTATTCTGTTTGTCAGACATCGATTGTTGTTATTTTTTTTACTAGAATCTTATGGATGTAGTGAATTTATGTGACAAAATGAGAGCTTTAAGGTCTTTTACATACAAACCTAAAACACATAAAAGCAGTGATGTGTTTTAGTGCTTTTAATTATTTGAGTTAAAACACTAAAGCCTTTTAGCTGCTCTGCTTTTGTAAAAAAAAAAAAAAAAGCAGGTATTAGATTGAGAATTAGTTTGGCTATTTGCTTAAGAGACCAGCCTGCAGTCATGCTACTCACAGCTGGCCGGCTGTCATTTCAATACAGTGTTAAGTAAGGCTGCTCATGCTTGAGAGTTTCTTGTATCTCCTGTCACAGACATTCAGGGCTGCAGAAACTCTTGCTGATACGAAGCTCGTCCTTGGAGCTGCAGTCGTCAGCCACCCACCCCTCCTCTGCACCTTTCCCACTCAGCTCCCCTAGACTAGCAGCAGCAGCACCTAGCAAACACCTGCGGAAACTGCTGAGCTTATCGTGAAAAGTACTTCAGTCCAGATCTCCTAAAAACAGGAAACTGCATTATGAGGTAGCATTGTGATGCAGTGCTTCATGCCAGAAAGAGGAGGAGCTTCTTAAAAAAGAGACATAGGTCAATTTCAAAGCATCAAATTGCAAAATCAAATTTCTTATTTGATATATGCAGCATTTTTACACCAACTGCAGGTGGCATAGTTTACTTGAGCGTGCTATAAAATTGCACTATGAGCGTGGAAAATGCATAATACCTCTCCTTTAAAAGTATAACAACGTATTTTTCCACTCTGTTGTAACTCCCGTCTAACTCATCACCACCATTCACTCAACATCCACATTGTGACCGAACTCCCAGCATGTTCTTGGTCCAGGCTGTCGGGTCAGAGGAAGAAATCGCAGCAACCTCTCAGTCCCCAGGGATGCAGCCGGCCTCTCTGGTACACAGCGCTGTTATCCCTTGGATCCTGGAGGCTGTAATCTCCTGGGACACCCTGTGCCGATGTGGAGTCAATGGATTACACCTGCAGTCGAGCTGGTTTTCATTAGAAGTGTGACTCAACTGGTCGCCATAGAAGAGGATGGAGGGATTTTTTTTTTTTTATAGAAGTCTTTAATTGGTTTTGACATGGGGAAGCTTTGTCTCAGTGAATGAAAATGGACATGGTTAGTTATGCAACACCTCAGCTCCTGAGCCGTTTGTGTACTTGGAGTCTTTGTTCTTGGCTTCTCTTGGACACATGGTGAGTCAGAAAGCATCTTATTGAGCTTCTTTATATCATAACTTATACTGGACTTTATAATCACACGATAGCTTCCTGGTTGGGAGAACGCATGGCTGATTGAAAACTGCAAAAAAAATGTTCTGGTTTAACGTTCCTCTGTCTTGAAGTCCGTTTAAGTGGACACTGAGCTGCCATTTCCCCATTTCTTACTGTGCACTGCTAAATTTTTATTATTTAGTTGTTTTTTTTAGGCTTTGACATCCATCCCAAGCATCTGAAATCTTTCTGGACTTAAAACAAAGTGGCAACGCGTCTTCACTTCATTAGGCAACGGGTCAAACCAAGCAGCAAAAATCTAAACGGAGAAACAGGAATAAGATGATTAACAAACTCATCTACATAACTAAATGGTTTGCAAAGTAAAACATGTAATACAGGGCGAAACGAAGGCTTACTTTAAAGATAAACAATACAAGGAAAACAAGGAAACCCTCCATTTAGTAGAACCCAGTGATGCAATCAGTGACATCTATGGGTTAGAAAGATTAAATGAATCAGAAATAAGAATGAGGGACAAGTGGTAAACACAAACTGAACCACTTCGCCACAGATCTCCATTACTTTTACTGGAGTAAAACGGTGCAAGTTATGTGAGTGACGTATCTATACAGTCGCTGACTGCTTACAAAATGTAAGGTTTGCTGCTTGTTTCATAATTGGTTATTGGGTTACAATGAAAAGCACTTTGAACTCTCCTGTTAATGAAAAATAAACTTGAAAGTGAACTCCCTACCTGAGTTCATAGTTCAACCAATCAAGATCAGGTAATGTTCTAAGTACATTTAGCATTTGTGTAGTGTATAATTATAGCCTACACCTACATACTTAACTTAAAAAAAAATGATTAGAACAAAGCCAGATGGAGGCACGTTTTAATGCGGTTCTGGCCAAATTGTAATGTAAATTGAATGTCGCGGCTGAAATCAAGAATCATCGAACCAGTAAGTGTCCAGTTAAGCGTAGCCTCAACGGTCTGTTTTTAGGGAGTTGACAGAAGCCGCGTATTTTGATGTTCTGCTGCCGTAGCCATTCTGCTTCAAAGTGTTGTTTGTTGTGCGTTTGAATTTTGCATATTTCTTTTGTGAGAGGAGTTTCTTCTACTGGGTATTGTTGCCTTTTCATCATCTCAAACCGGTCCACACTTTCTCTTCTGAACTCTGACATCAGTAAGGCATTTTCATCCACACAAATGTCACTGTCTAGATATTTTTCTCAAAGTCATTGTCAATTTATTTTTCAATAAAATAACAGCTCATGTCATTCATTTTTGTTATGTTGTTCTATGTTGATATCATAAAATTACTCATAAAAGTACTCATATTTCATCTTCTATCTGAACTTGACTGGCATGGGAAGCATAAGGATGTTCCTGCGTGCTACGGGTTTGTTTTGGCCACGTTTCAGAAGGTCAGCAGGGTAAATAATTGCCATCGTGTTTTTCCAGGGGATGATGTCAGGCCGGCTTGCACTTCCATTAGCCCACATTATCCCACATTCACACCTGATGGAATCACGGTTGTGCATTTGGTTTCACAAAACAAAAGAAAACACTTCCTTGAAACTTTCACTCGAACGGGCGGCTTGGCACTTATCAGGCCAGTTTGTTTTTCCCAGAGGTCCCGGCAGCATTGTGAGGGAAACAATGGATCTTACAGAGAGTCAGCTGTGGGAGATGTGGTATGGGTTGCAATTGTTGTTACTTATTTCTCGCAGTCACACTCTTGTCCTTGGTTGGGAAAATAAACAACGACGGCTATAATGTCGATTTGTGCCTTTATGCATAGTCTGTGAAAATATTTATTGCATCTGTTTTTTCAGACTTACTGGTTCTATAAAACAACATAAATGCTTGTACAAAAACATCTGTTTTTATGTGTATTTTAATCTGTTTCAAGGCAAAGTCAGTTCTCTTTCTAATCGTCACCTGCTAAAAGCCTACACACCAAAACCCCCACGGTCCTTACGTCCTTCCACACAGAAAAAAAAAAAACAAAAAAACATTAGATCCAACAACTTTCATGCCAAGTACGGAGTTGAGATTATAAAATGCAATATAAAGACACCGAATGTGATAGCCTGCCTTTTTATGTGAGAAATTTGAAGCTGCACCTTTAGTCTTCTAAACAGTCAAGCTGACCAGGATATGTCCAAAAGGAAGTCGAGAGACATTGTTAGGTTTCCAACAATGCAAGTCACCTGAAGGCCACAATCAAAAGCAACACGAGCTTCAATTACACCTCGGCATTGGTGGACCGACACAGTAATTCATGCAAAACGAGACCCCCCCAAAAAAAGTACAAATCAACATACATTTTGCATTCTGACATTTTTATTTAAAATATACTTTCACTTGTAATATTCAACATTTTATGAGACATTGAATTATGTGTTTTTATTATCTGTAAACCACCATCAAAATTACAGGAAATTTAAATCATTTACAAAACTCCAAAGTCACTTTGAGAAGATTTTTTTTTATTATTGCTTTCTGGTGCCAGAGAAAAAAAATCAAACAAACTTTGCAGAGGTTTTATATATATATATATACTGCTCAAAAAAATAAAGGGAACATTTCACTTTAATTTTGTGTGTGGCTCCAAATCCAGGCCTCCATTGGTTAATAAATTTGATTTCCATTGATAATTTTTGTGTGATTTTGTTGTCAGCACATTCAACTTTGTACAGAACAAAGTATTCAATGAGAATATTTCATTCATTCAGATCTAGGATGTGTTATTTGAGTGTTCCCTTTATTTTTTGAGCAGTGTATATACTTAAAAAAACTCAACTGTGGGAGATGTGGTATGTTTTGCAATTGTTGTTGCTATAAACTGTGTCGAACAACACTGAGAGAAACAGCCTTTATCAAAACCATAGAATTTGGCAGCGTGGGTAGAAAACAAATTTAAGCACAGATACTTCTATACAACTCAACAAATGCAAGTAGTGCATCAGCTTTGACCTTTTAAGTGGTACAAGCCCTTCGGGATTAAGTCTCGACAAGCAATCAGCTACTCTGTTGTGTCAGCCCACATCCTCGTCCCCCTCTAGCGGAAAAAGTCCTTCGCCTAGATGACCATCCCAGCCTGTTACTCTGGCTGGCATCCCTCCGTTTCATTAATCTCAGTATAGAAGAACGATAAAGAAGAGGCAGGCGTTTTGACACATTGTCAATATTGTAATCTTTTTGGATGCCGTGAAATATGTTAATAGCTCAGATCCCCGGGCCGACCTAATCTAATAACCAAGAAATGCCGAACATCATTGTGAACATTTGTTGAGACTAATATAAAAGTGGTTTGATATTTGTATTATGACGGCCTTTTGCTTAGTCGATATCTGTTTTTTTGTGTGTGTGTGTGGCTCTATGTGAAGTAGCTATCGGGGCTCGAAGGAGTCACACATGTAAGCCGAAGCAGAACGAGGTGAGGAGATCGATGCGGTCAGTCAAGTGGTGGTGAAGCATGAGTGTGTGAAAAATAGAGGCAGGGAGAGAGAGAGCCTGGAAGTAGCCCAGCGTATAGTTGTCAGACCTCACAGTTTTGGAACTGGTGTTGACAGGCCTGCAGTGGAATGCACAGTCTGGACACAGCCATGGCGGTACTGATCCTAACATTGTCAAACTATTTGAACCTTTTTGTAGTTTGACCTAAAACCACTGAGTTTTATTGGAACTCCATATGTTAGGCCAACATAAAAAAAAATAGCACCTGACTGACATATGGAGGGGGAAGGATAACTGAGTTTGAAATGTTTTGGGACGTTAGAATACAATGTAGAGCCAGACTCCCCTGCCATTCCAAACACACTAATGTGCTTCCATGTAAACTCTTGTAGTTCTGACTGTCAGCGTTCTGAGCGTCAGGTGCTTCTGGTTTACATTCAAAGTCTATTTGGATCTCATGTCGACGTGCCCTTGGGCAAGGCACTTAACCCCGAAACTGCCTACCAATCTGCGTATCGGTGTATAAATGTGTGAGCGTTTGTGAGTGGCTCTTTAGAGCCACAGTAGAATGTGGCTCTAGTGTAAAGCGCTTTGAGTGGTCAAAATGATTGGAAAAAGCCCCTATATAAGTTCAGCCCATTTTGAATGTAAAACAGACGCGCCTGACGATCAAAACCCATTTGGTGTGAACTCAGCAAAAGTGCACACCTTGAAGCATCGCACGCGTTTTTGACATGCGTAACGTGTTGAATTACGATCATAAAAATCTTTCAGTACAGTGTATCAAACAGTCTACATTTGATCCTTCAGATGGCACATTCAGGATGTTTTTATGCTCCGCAGCTCATCGGCAAGCCTCAACACGCAGCGAGCGGGGCTCTGAGCCAATCCGGTGTCAGCGGTGTCGAGAAGTATGCAAAGGGGAAGTGGTCCGCGTCCAAGACACTCACTTTCATGTCAAGTGCTTCACCTGCACCGGTAAGAAATTGGACTCCTTAAAGATGACAACACCACACAGTGATTGTGAAAGCAGATAAAAACAACAAAATCTGTAGTGTTTATGGTAAGAATATATGTCATAGCATGCCCTTGTTTAGATGGTAATGGCCATAAGTATTACCGTACCTTTTGTTAGAATGCCATTTTCTTTTAATGGTCAGAGATGACATGTTTTTTCTTAGCCACATCAAATGCAGACATGGTAAGCCCTCCATCTCCTGGTGCACATGCTGAGTGCTGCTATTAGCCCTCAGTAGGGACTGAAACGTATCAGAGGGATCTTGCAGCGCACATGGGATCCTGGTAAGGTAGCTTGTTATCGTCCTGGCAACCGAGAGAGGATTTGCCTTTGCTTGTGCACGCTGGCTTAATGCCACTGATGTAACTGGCTTTTCAGTGCTGCTGTATAAGCAGGTGCAGGTGATCTGGAGTGGATACAGTAGTGACATAACCAAACATCCTGTTACAATAACACAACTCCTGTCCGTTGTAATGCGAAGCTTATTTAGTCGCCACTTTGCATCTATATTTAGAGTTTAGGAAAATTATTTAGATGTGTCTTTGGAAATATTTACTAGATAAGAATCAGTATGAAATGGTAGAGAGTAGAGGAAGTATCACGGTGGTGTGATACTTCCTCTACTCTCCAAATGAGCAATTTATTAATCACCCACGACTGACAAGTTGGAAAGAAATGTACATTTTGAGTGCTGTTTTCGAATCTTCATGCATTATGCTGCCAGTGAGAATTTGAATTTGCTCAAATTATTATCAGCTGTGTTAAAGGCTTATATGAAAAGCTAAAGCATTGTAACTATAAATGCATTTGCAATTAATCAGCCATGTAGCTGAAGAGAAATGCCTTTTATAGATTTTCTAAGTAGCAGCACACATGAATCAAAGTACGTATTGTATTTCAAACAGGCTGTAATGTGAAACAAATTGGCAGCATATGACTAGATAATCTTTCCTATGGTGGAAATAAGCAAACTAAGCAGCTTCACTGACATTTGTGGGTAGAAAAAATAAATCATCAATGCTTGGAATTTCCCATTCCGTCTTTATCTCTCAGCGTCTCTTAGCACTCGTGGTTTTGTAAATAAATATCAATGGGGAAAATTTCACAGTGCAGCGTTTCCCCGTCAGCCTTTTAAAGCATGAGAGTAAGAATGTTTCTTTTTGTCAGAGATACAGTAACAGCATTGTCTGGCCCTCACATGTTCTGTGGTTCATGAACTCACAAAGGGCTATTCACTCGAAGCTTGTTGTCTGTTTCACGACTCTTACACGCACAAAGTCAAGCTCCCAGTGCCAACGCACACATTTGAACTCATGGATGTAAGTGTCCATGTTCATGTACATGTGGGCATGCTCTCTGTGGTTGTGAGAGGTTACTGTGGTAACCATGTGAAGGGGCACCTGGCCCTGGTTGGTGGATATTCTCAGCATCTCTAAGGTGCTACCAACCAATCGGAGAGCTTTATTTTGTGTCCCAGAAAAAAAAGGGGGTACGCCAAAAGTGAGCAGGGAAGATGAAGAAGAGTGTGGCGGTGCCGGGTGGCGGGGGGTGGGGGGGAGGGTCGTTGTTTTTGTCGCTCAGACATTACGTCACCGGTGTACTGCAATACTAAACTGGATCCGAAATTCTGTTTTTCATTTTTACAGTAGCTGTACTGCCACTGAAAACTATGATTGGATATTTTGAGTCTGCACATGGGCAGAGAGCTCCCTGCTCATGTTCCAGAGGCAGTCATCGGCTGCTGCTGAGCAGCCAGAATGTGCCACATCCTTTCCCATAATTTGCTCTCTGGCATGGGCTTCTGCTCAGCCAGCAATTTTCCATAGCTTCCATTGTGAAGCGTGGAAAACCCGGTCACATGCAAACATGTTGCATGTTTCTTTGAACTTAGCGAACTCTGTCTCTTCGATAATGTGGCTTTGTTTACTTTTAATTGGCACTTTCCAAGTGGTGCTTTATTTATTTATTTATTTTTTTCCGTTTCTCTGTTGCTGCTTTGCTAAACTTTCTTCTCCCTATTGTTTTAGGACTTTGCTGTTTAAATGTATCAAAATTACGTGGTTAATTATTGATCTGTGGTTTTGGTACAGCACTAACCTGCTATTACCAATTATATTCAACTGGGATTTTTCTTTAAGAACTACATAGAATATGTATTCACATTATTATTTTTCTAGATATTCTGCTGTAGTGCTCATTAAATATTTCTGTTCAGAGGAGAGGGGACGTCACACTGTGTGTGTGTGTGTGTGTGTGTGTGTGTGTGTGTGTGTGTGTGTGTAGGTGTGTGTGTGTGAGAGAGAGAGAGAGAGAGAGAGAGAGAGAGAGAAGTCACAAAAAAACAGGGTTTTACTATTATTTTAAAATAAAGACAAAATTGTTGGAGTTGGCATTTTAAACCATCATTTAAAACCAGATGTCATAAAATATTATGTCCCATTCTTTACACATTTACACTCTCATTGTTTCCAGAAAACAATTTCCACTGTGCCTTCCTGAAAAAAAAATGGTATTAGTAAACTGACAAATACTCTCTAAGGATTTCAACCCACATTCTCAGTATGTAAACGCACAAACAACCATGCCATTGATCACTTTATCCTGCCTCTATGAAGGTATTTTACTGTCTGTCAACCACATTATCATAATTCCTCTGTCATGCATTAGTCATTGCAGTAGCATCTCACCAATCATGTGCATTTAACCTCTCATTCAAACTCATTATGCTGCAGCTTATTATAGTGCAGGAAGGCAATCAGCTCAAGAAAGTAAGTCTGGCAGGACAGACAAAGGTCTGGAGCTGATGCATCAGCTCCAGACAAAGGGAAGGCGGTGGGTTGGGTGTAGATGTGGATAATGTAGATCCCATAACTCTACTGAGTGTAGCAGCAGGCTCCGGAGTCTGGATAGTGTGGTGTTGTATTACAAGTGTGTTGGCTGACTCGTGCGTAGTGCTCCAATGACATAGTGACCACATTTTACCCAGCCTTCAAAGCATAATTGGCACTTTTGGATTCCAGCAAACACAGCAGGTCCTGTTTTTTGGCCGTGAGCACAAAGCTCAGTCACACATAAATCTCACGGCAAAGAGCAAAATAGGTGTATGTTTCCGTTGTGGTCTCCTCGCCGAAAAACACAAACGGAGAAAATAGAAGGAGGCAGAAGTACGGAAGAAAACAAATTTGCACATAAACTAGGAAGCTGCTCCCTTTAGCTGTTTGTTGTTACAGGCAAAAATCAAAATAGATTTATTTTACGAAACAGTAGTGCTGTGCAGAGAACTGGAAATTTACATACAGGTTGGATAATGCTCCATTTCTCGCAGGTATTCTCACTAGGGTGGGGGGAAAAATTAACTCTTTCTCTGCAGACTTTTTTTTAGTCAGTCATGTCTCTATTTGCATACTTTTGCTTACGCCTTTCGGTCTGTTTGTTACTGACATTAACCTCCTATGATTGTGCTTTTGTGAAAAAGAAAAAAACACATAGGAGTAACAAAACTAGACTAGAAAAAAAAAGTGAAAATAAAGGAAGAGAAACAGAGAGAGGCACAGGAGAGAAGAAAACATGGGGGGTTACTGGGAAGGGGAGCTTCCTGTAGCTATAGCAACCGCTGGTACGCTGGTCCAATCACCACGCCAAAGTGTGGTTGCTAGGGAGAGATTCCGGCAGAGGGGAAAAGGGAGCGCGACTGGAAGCAGCTCTTTTCCCTGGCGACTCCCATGGCTTCTGCTGAGATGACAGGGATTATTTCTCTGCTTGTGGCTCCCGAGCATCACCTTCCCAAAGGGTTTTTACATGCTGAAAGTCCCACAAATTGCCTGGAAATGTGTCCGTGCGCGTACGCAGGGTTGAGCCGGAAGCGCTTAGGTGAGAACGAGCCCGGCTCGGAGGAAGAGAGTGATTCCTGAATAACCGAGGCAATTACAATGTGACAGCCCCCCCCACCCCCCACCCGCTGTGTTAGACAAACACATACAGTTTGTCTCGGAATCGCTTGTGCACATCAAGCTGAAACGTTATCGTTGCCGTTTTGAAAGAGCTACAGCTCCACGGTGGGGTTATCTCTGTACGTCTACGATCTCATTCTCACTTGTTTTCCCCTCAGCTGACTCCCTTATCAGTCTTATGAAGGTTAAAAGCTGAAGGCCTCAACAGCAAGTGTGGTTTCCTCGTATGAGGGGACTCTACTGGGCAGCCATCTGTCTCTAGCATTCATAGCAGCCAAATACATGGGAGAACCTGTCTGTCATCCATATTTTTTTGTTTTTGTTTATGTTGCTAGCTACATCTCACTTCAAATTCCTCTATAGAAACCACTCTGTGTTTCTGTTGTGCAGCCACGGTAGCTATTGGGATGCCTGCCAGATTTTTTTTCCAATGTGCCCTTCTTTTAAAACATATCTATAACAAAGATAACAAATTGATTGAGATGCTTTACTTCATGCAAACCTCTCGTCATGGTAAAACCACAAACTTTGATGTATTATGTTGGGAAAGAATTATCTGAAATATTGTGTTTAATATGCCAAGCCTCTATGTGAGCATAATCTTAATGCTCAAGAGGATTGATGATGTGGATATAGTAATGAAAAAAAAAGAAAAGAGGGAGGAAAATGTGTGCTAAACAACATCACCATGGCAGCAACATATTCAGTAAAAACATTATATATATATATATATATATATATATATATATATATATATATATATCATGTAGCTCTATATTTTCCTTTGCATATTTATAAAATTCATAGGAAGTCCAATTTTCCAGGTTTAGTTCAACCTCATTAACATGCTAACCCCCTTTAACCAAACGGCAAACAAGCTCCAAAGATCGGAAAGTTTGCACATATTTTGGCCTCATTAAGCAACTTCAGTTGGGCTATAAACTTTTTTTTTTCTCTCTCTCTCTCTCTTGTGACCACTTCTTCACCCTGCGACTTGGCACAACTTGAGCAAACACATTATTTACTCTCGAAGTGTTTCCTCCCGTCACCAAGGCTAAGATCTGGGGCACAGAAAGAGGGTGCGTGAGCACCCGGCCTTTGTAGCACAAATGAGAAGGTGAATAGGTGAGTGCTTTCCTCTGGGCAACTTGCCGATGCCCCCACTACGCAGACTACAAAACCCTTTAATGAATTGTCTCAGGTTGTCTGCCTTAGCTGTGGAAACCGGCATGTTGCTGAGAGCTTTGCCACAACGAGAACAGACGGCAGGGTTTCTTTTATGAGCTGTACAAAGCATGTCCATTAAGTGTCACACACACACGCACACACACACACAGAGTTGAGGACGTTTGAGGAAAGAAGGCTGCTTTGAGGTGCAGCCCTGCATTGGTGCGAATAGGGAGATAAAGCGGAGACCTTGTTCGGGGCCTCAAAGGTTTGGAAGCTGTCTTGAAACGGAAAAGACAGAAAGGGAAGTGGAGGAGTGACCGGAGGTGTCGGGACTATTTTAGGGTCCCGGCCCGGGCCGAAGTGGAGAGGAGAATTTTAATTGCGTCTGTTGGCTGGAGATAAATACCCAATCAAGCAGACCCCCTGTGGATGCCTAATCGGCGCAGTACTAATGACCGCAGCGGTCTACGTGCTAACGTCTAATCAGTAGATTTATGATCTCCAGATTGTAACTTCCTGCACTGCCACAAAAGAGCAATTTAGATTAAACTAGGTCTTTGATGTAGTTCAAACCTGCAAAGCCGATTCTGCTGCGAATCTGGAAGACACAATCTCACTCTCCTTAAGATAGGACTGCTCCTATGGAGGAGAAAGCTTTTGACAGCAGATATTCTTAAGTAGACACATGGTAAATCATATTTATGGAACAATAAAACAGATCAGACTGACTCTAATATGAGCTGCTATTTTTATGGGTAGTTGTCCACAGCATGCGGCGCTGGTTGTGGGGTTGGAGCAAACCTCTTGTTTTAAGGAGCAAAGCAAACTTGCAGCAGCAAAGAGCATCCAACCTCGTCCCTGTTCCACCCTCAGTGCTGGCAACCAACATGTGGAGGGATATGTTTTAAAGCCTCTGCTTGATGGTTATGGCCGAACTCAGAGTGCTTCCAAAGAAAGCGCATTTCAAAATGGGTGGCCCCCTCCAGAAGGTTTTTAATGGAGGTTTGATGCGTTTCAAAAGACGTAAAAGTTGCTTGTTCGACACGTCTGGCTCACACCAAATATGCCTGGCGAACCTCAGCAAGAAGAAATTCTCTCCTTTCGCATATTTGTTTGTCTCTCAGCTTAATTTCGGAGCTAAATCACAAAATAATCTGTCCACCAGTTGCATCCCTCCATCCATCCACGTCGACATCTATATAAAACATTAGATATTAAACAGCGTGCTTTGTTTTCCACATGCAATTTGCTCCAGCTGGTTTTTGTCTCACAATAACTTTACCCTAGCCAGGAAGAGCCCATCAACCATTTTTTTTTTTTTTTTTCAAAATTCCAGTAACATCCAATCTTTTTATTTGAAAGCATGTGTGTTTATTCTCGGTCTGATCTAAAAATAAAATAAATGAATTTAAAAAGGACTAAAAGTTATGACCCTATTGTGTGAAGTACTTTCCCCATGTGGGAGGCTAAGCCAAAATTTGTTCTCCTTAACCTTTAAAAATCAATTTTACAATAGTGTAGCTTAGAATTACACCTCAGTTCATTCACAGCGAGAAAGCAGAAAGTCAGACTTCTCTATGCTCTTATTTAAGAGTCAAGCTTCCAGGTACTGATGTAGAAACAAATGTGTTGTAGTTCCCCTAAAAGGAAACGATTGAGATACTTAACAGACGGCCTTAACTAGAGATAACTATACTGAAAATGTTACAACAAACACTTGTGATATCAGTGAAGATCTGATGGCAAGCTTGAGCTCAAGACTTAATCTTGAATCAGTAATTACATGAAAATATGAACTAATAGCTTTGAAAAATATTAGCTTACGATCCAGTGCCATGATTATGAAATTGTTTTTTTTTTGCTAAAGCAAGCTTGAGGTGTAAGATAAAACTCCAACATTTGAAGTTTATGAGATAAACAGTTTTTGCAACAAGAACAAGCTTATTTTCACAGAGCGTGTAAAGGTGAACAAATTAGCTTAAAATCCTGTTATAGTGAGTGAATAAATTTAAATCGTTACCATGAAAATGACCTTTAGATTTTAATATATCAAAATAAGGAGGATGCAGTTGGCACTGCAATAGGATCTAATTAAATTTAGATCAAATATATATTTATGCATCAGACACATTTTGTGTCAGTCGATACACAATGTGCTTGAAGTGTGCGTCAGAAATGAAAAAGTAGGACCAGCATCACAAATCAATACAATAACTGCAAATCAATAAGAGATAAAAAATAAAGAAAAAACACGAGAGTAGAGCCAATGAAAATAATGTAAGATTAAAGGTGAGTGATGAGTTAGCATGGCGACCGTGTATGAATTCTGAGTCTGAATCCATCTGGGATTGTAAACATAAACGTGGGTCTATAATGCAAAGCGCTGTGAGTGGTCAGTAGGGCTGGGAAAGCACTTTGTAAAATTCAGTCCATTTAAAATAAATTAGTCAGCTTAAACCACATTTTCATGAAGCACTTATTTCACAGCTCATTAAACCTAGTGGAGAACTATTGATATAGGCCATGTTAGACGTGGCTTTTGAGGGGCCAGTGGTATTTAGCACTCTCCTTTTGTGCCATAGATCTGGAGTTTACATCTAGATTTAGTTTGGAGAGGTGAGGACTTTTTTCATGTTGTTGCTGCAGACTGCTTTGCTGCAAACTGGTCACTAATCCAAGCTGCTATATTTAATTTAATTTTTTTTTTCAGATTTTTTAAATGATACAACACTGTTACAACACTGACATAGCTGACTGAGACACTGTTCTTCTACCTCAAGGCTGCAAACTCTACGACTGAGTAGATAACTGTGAACGATTTTTATTCCGAGATTTGAATTGAACCAAGTCTGGTGGGAATGAAGGGGTGAGTGAAAGTTGGAAATTTGTTAAAATATTGTTTGTTTGCATTGTAGTTCATAAAAAGTACAATTACCCATGCTTGCAGAAATTTTGTAAAATTGTCTAGCAGTACAAAGTTTTTTTTTTTTTTAAACGGTCAGGGAGCAGAAATATAAGCTTGCATCACATCTCACTTCCTCCATTGTTTAAGTAGTTATGCATAGCTCTATATGCCCTATATGCAACTATGGTTTAGCTGATGAATTGGATTTTGTGCAGACATTTTTTTTTTTAGCTTTTTGCATAGAAGCAAATTGAGCATGAATAACAAAACATTGTTTTTAAAAACGGTGTGGACATTGACACACATATTTGGAAATGTGAGCCTTTGAAATGCAAAATGAGGGAGAACCCTGAAAGTTTACTCATTTATTTATTCATCAGTCTGCGGGTAAAGAAAAAAAATAAATGCTTTGTAAAATGGCGAGAAGAGTTCAACATCTGAAAAGACGATTTTAAATGATCAAATTAATGCTCAAAAGTCAAATTCAAATTTAAACAATTTGTTCTACATATCTACATCCGCATATTTTTGCATCTCCTTACAGCTAAAGACAAAACTTGGGCCTTCAATGCCTTGTATTAAACCCCAACCCCTTTAAATGTGCCGCCCACACTACCACCGCCGCAACATCAGTCAGACTGGGACCCAGCTGTCTCTAGGGTAACCGTGGAAGGTTTACATCCTCCTGGCAACCGAGCAAAGGGGATGTCCCTTACAATACATCCAGCCAATCACCCAGTTAGAGGAAAACATGGCGATTAGCAACAGGTGAACCCTCTATTCAGCTCCTCCAATCCAGATTGAACAGATTGAGGCAGCCAGATGTGATTTGGCCTGGCGTCCATATGCTAATGCTGTCAATATATTATGCTAATTGACCGTATGCCACTCATTTCCAAGCCAATTTGAGGAGAAACCGAAAATCATATTGTTTTGAGAGGTGGGGGAGAGGAGAGGGCAAGTAAAAAGAGGACAAGAAGGAAAAGGGGAAAAAAACAACACTGTTTGTGAAAACTGACTGTCTTTTTAGGTCACATCAGTTTTGAGAAGGGCTTTATAGATGTGGAAATATTTACCCACTCGTACCATTTCCTGGGAAAGGATTCGGTAGCCTGTGATTTTGGTTCTTGGTGAGACCGTTAATAGGTCTGGCTGAAAATGCAGCATGGGCACTTTGTGAAGCTCTGCCATTGTTCAGTGGTTTCGGAAATGTGGTCGGTGCATGCACACGCGGATTTTTATGGAGTGATTCAGCTTTGCCGCTCCCCAATCAAAGTTTTTAGCATTTCTGTACCTACTGTGCCTGAATCTATAGAACTGTTAGGGGGGAAAAAAGAGAGAGAATGAGCCGCTGTCACTGCTCTGTAGCTTGTGTCCCTTCTCCTCATCCCAACTCTGCATTTGAGCAGTGCCGTCTAATCACTGGGTGGATTTATGTGTTTCTGTTCTCTTGAGAGAGATGAGATTATTTTTGTTTTCAAGCAAGCCCCCCACTGATCTTTTATTACACCATTAAGTCAATATGATCCTCTCATGAACAGTTTAAGATTAAATGTAACCTCTTTGGAGGATTTTATATGCGTGCGTGCGTGCGTGTGTGTGTGTGTGTGTGTGTGTGTGAACTCTGCCGGCTCACAACCACTAAAAAACAGTCGACTCTGGGAGCCAATCCAACATCTGGGTGCTATCAGTTAGGAGGAGAAATTTATGTTAGTCTATGTGCACTTAAAACTGCAGTATGTAACTTTTATAAACAATATTATTTATTTATTTATTTTTTTGTTTTACTGTCACCAGTCTAACATGAGACAGTTGAGCTGGAAAAAATTGAGCCCCTGTTTGAGTTTTTTGTTCTAAGTTCTAACATTTTAATTCTGAATCGCACTAAACCAACGAGTTGTCGGACTATTTTGATCGGCATCTTTTTTCTTTTCAAAACATCCCAAAAAATCCAATTATTATTATTATTATTATTATTATTATTATTATTATTATTATTATTATTATTATTATTATTATTATTATTATCATCATTAATCGTATTCCTCCATTATGACAGAAGTAGCCTGTCGGCATGCAAGTTGAACGGTTGCCAGCGGAGCTCAAAGTTACATGATAATAGTAGCTGTGGGATAATTACAGAGCTGCTGCAAGGTCAAACCTATAATTCCTAAGTACAAGGCAAAAATTCAAAAATCACTTACACAAAATGATTATAATTTTTTTTTTTATCTTAAACAGATATATCCAACCCTATCCACATCAGTGCTGCTTACGGGTGGTAAACCACACGTGTGGTGAAAACGATACCAGCAAACACTAATCTGTGAATGTGCCGCCGAGCTGCACAGTGAGTCACACCCACTTGGAAGTCGCTCTCAGTTTCACAGAAAAGGACTCGAACTCGTATTGTTCTGCTCTGAATACACAGTGCAATATATGCATGCAGGAAACTGAGCGTTCAACCTTTGTGTCCCCCTTGTTCTCTTTGTCTTTCTCAGCAGCATTTAGTGCAGTTTTGGTCCATGTTTACTGTTTTGACTCCTTTTATTGTTCTGAACCAAATTACTTTCCCACTGATTATATCATTATAATCCCATCAGAACAAATTGGCTCGCTGCTCTCTGGCATGGAATAACTTCCTTATCAGCCATGTGTAAAGACACGCAATATGCACAGGACAGACAACCAGTGAAATCCTATAAATAGAATTGCCCAATTTCCATTTTCTTTTATTTTTTTATTTTTCCTTCATTTGCTTTGCAGATTTAGGTGTCTGATTGTCTGCCGATTCTTATCTCCCTCAGTGTGTAACTGTGACCTGGCACGATCTGGCTTCTTCCAGAAGAAGGGCGAGTACATTTGCACGGCGGACTACCAGCGTCTGTACGGCACGCGCTGCGACCGCTGCGGCAACTTCATCACGGGAGAGGTGGTCTCCGCTCTGGGACGCACGTACCACCCCAAGTGCTTCGTCTGCAGTATGTGCAGGTATGCAGTGACCCGTTTCACTTCACAGACATGCCGGATGTGCTTCCCCATAAAAAGATGACGCATAAAAATCTTTGCAGACTAATATGCTAATGTTAGCATGGGCTCATGGGTCCAACATTAGCTAAAACTGACACGCCTTTTACTTGAGAACCTTAATGGTTTTGTCCATTGTAGTGGAAAAAAACTATTACCAAACACTGTTCAGGTTAAAATCACTCAGTCAGGTTTATTTATGAATTGTGCACAACTCAGAGGAAAATCAATCATGAAGCAGTTCTGGATGGAAAGCTCTGCCAGGCAGAGACAACACATGATTCTTGTATAAAGGGATATTTCTACCATTTTTATGGTGAGAAGTGAAAAATTATCCATACATTTTAAGACATTACATATTCATTCAGTCATTGAAACATTATTGTGTATGATGAAACAAAAACATATACGTAGGATTCGAAAAACCCACCGGCATTCAGACATTCATCCCTTTACTGTTTCACTTCTATTTGGTAGGAAAACTGATCTAAGCTCAGTTTAATTTTGGTGCTACAGCCTAAAGTCACATATCAAGTCATTTAGATCATTTGTTTAATCTAAATCTTAAAGTCTTATTTTAATGTGGTAACAGAACATAAATGTGTGCATTCCTGATGCGTAATTAACTAAGTCTAAAGTTTTAAACTTATCAGTTTTAATTTTACACACATTGGAGTTAATTTTAAATTATTTCTCTGATGTCTAGAAGAATGAATTTCTAAACTCTTAAACATCCGTAGGAGTCAAACAGCTAAGAATGATCATAATTAAGCTACCCAATTTCATGTGTTTTCTAGGAAACCCCCCAAAACCCTCCCCCCCAAAAAATATATTAGTGCAGTGAAGGCATAGATAAGTGTCCTTTCAAAACCCAACAAGAAAGCAAAGATTTTCCATCTGGAAAGCAGGTAAAGTGCAGAAGCAGGAACACGGATCGTCTGTCCGCTCAGGAGGATTTGTTACCTCCTGTCAGAAAAGTGTAAATCTTCACTCTCCGCTTCGGTCACTCGCCAGTGGACCAGCAATAGTTCTTTGAGTGGAGAGCCTTTCAGAAACATCTAAACTAGATGTTGCTGTGGACATCGTCCTCTTTGGTGTCAAATGTTGAAGTTCTTGATAGAGTGAAGTTTTGCTGCTCACTCTGTTGCTGTTTCAGATTTAAAGTCATGATCTAGATGGACATGACAGACAGGTCGTCCTTCACAGTGGTTGATGTGGATCCAGGTTGTTTCTTCCTTCTCGCCCCTCTCCCCCACTCGGTCTCGGCGTTGCTGCAGCCAAATCCTCCCCCGTCTCTCTCCTCCGGCTTCCTGTCAGTCCAACTGGTTTTGGAGTTGGATCTTTGGGTTGTCCAGATCGTCCCTCAGGAAATGTCCATGTTGTCCACAGATGAAACAAGCGTCAACAGTTCAGAGTCGTCTTCTCTCACAGCTCCGAAGCACGTTTAGCTTTTCTTCCCCTACGCTGATACTGGACAGCAGACCAGCCGAGGTTGTTAAAGCTCAGCCTCACACAGTTTTCAGTCCAAATGCCCAACAGGAGACTGACAGTTGTCCCCTGGAGGTGATGGAGGTCTTTTTTGTCTTCTTGATCCTCCAGATCTTCTCCATCATTTTCATCGGCTGGATTTGTAGGAGGGACATCATCTGGTCCATGGGAGGACAGGTTTGAGGAGTTGAGGTCAGAGGTCAGATGCACCGCGTGAGGCTCAGACAGAGGGAAGGAGAAAAAGCAAATAGAAATTGATTAGGGTTTGTTTTGTCATTTTCCTTGTTGTTTTCTATACATATACATTTATATTTATGAATCTTATTTAACCTTTTACGTGATCATATAGTTTTAGTCATTTTTTATCCATCCAGTATTATGGCTCCTGTTTGTGGAACAGTTTGTCAGAGAAACCTGAGGGCTAATTGTTGGTACAGCTCTTAGAGCTGCTTTTAGTATGAACGGGTCCCTTATAAATAACATCTATTAATTGATTGATCCTTTTAAGAAATATTTTTTTACTTATTCAAACACACAAAAGAAAAATTAAACATATTAAGGCCTGTAATTTATCAACAAAAGATTTATGTTCAGCATTTTATTCCAAGCAATCCACCCTGAGGAGGAGATTGTGTGTTGGAACCACTTAGACCCATTCTTCTTGAATTGGGTGGGATTTCCTCTTCAGACAGCAAACGTCTTCACAGAATCCAACAAGTCAGCTTTGTGGTCGCTCTGCCTCTTAATACTCTAAGAGGGGCCTTTATTCCTGATAAAGGTCTTTATGATTCTCTGAAGGTTTGGTTCCCTCAATTTAGAAAACCAATTTAGAAGTATAAATCTCGATTTATACTTCGTGGCAGTTCGTTACCAGTAGAAAACCTTATTTACCTTCCTTGCGGCTCGTGTTTAGTCAGGGTGCTGGATTTGGGGTGGAACCCTCCATGCATGGTTAGTAGTTTCCGATTCTTAACATCCGTGGTATTTATCTCCTCCTTTGGCCAGCTAATTATTCCTGCGGAGTCTCTGATTTCTGGTAAGGTGTAGCTGTTTATTGCACGGATCATGTTCTTGCCTTTGAGCTGGTTTCTCAGGACTTGCCTTATTCGTTGGAGGTATTTGGCTGTGGCTCCTTTCCTTGTGACCTCATTCAGGTTGCCATTTGCTTGTGGTATTCCCAGGTACTTGTAACTGTCCTCTATGTCTGCTATTGTTCCTTCTGTGGATGAGACCCATCCTGTGTGGACGACCTTCCCTCTCTCTGTAACCATCCGCCGCACTTCTCTAGTCCGAATGACATCTCAATATCAGTGCCGTAGATCCTGGTGCTGTGGATCAGTGAGTCGATGTCTCGCTCGCTCTTGGTGTACAGCTTGATGCCATCCATGTAGAGGAGGAGACTTATGGTGGCTGCATTCTTGAGTCGGTATCCGTAGCTTGTTGAAATTTGGAGCCATCCCGTTCTTCCAAACAGTGATGGTGCTCAGAGGGGCTTTCCTCCCCCATTGCTCCTTCCCACCTGCCTCACCCGGAGAGCCAGGCCGCTGCTGCTGGGACCTCTGTCCGTGGAGCGCCGGCTCCTTCGTCCAAAGAGGCGCAGGTGATTCTTCTGTGTGGCTGTGTCCTTGGCGTGCCACCTTTTTTTTTTTTTTTTTTTTGCCACCATTCGGATCACAGCCACGGGGGGGCATCTGCCTGCGCCTGCTTACCAGCAAGTTTCTGGAGGTCCATGTGGGGTCTTTTATGGTGGCAAGGGTGAGCCACATCTTTGTGAAGTCTTTTTTTTTTTTTTTTTTCCGGTGGCTCACCCCGTGCAGCACTAGCTGCATGTCGAGGACCTCCCTTGCTGGCAAGTATGGGAATTGCAAGGAGCCGGCCTTTGTCCACAGGTCCACAGCAGCGCTGCACTCCCACAGAAGGTGCCTCACCGACTCCCCGTCGGGGGCAGATGTCGCGGGAGTGCATGACGGCTCTGACCGGGAGGATCCCATAAGTCACCATCCTGGAGTCTGTTTGGAAGGACGGGATGACTCTTGATGATTTGGCTGAGGGGGTTCAGACCTATGCAGAACAGCAGTGGGGGCAGAGAGTTTCCAGAGTTTTTGATCTCTGCCCCATTTTATCGACACTTGTGCAAGTGGTTTGCAGTTGCAGGTTTTTTTTTTTATTTACTGCAAACTGCAAACCACTTGCACAAGTGTTCACTGCTGTTCTGCATCTGAACCCCCTCAGCCAAACCATCAACAAGACTGGCTACGGATACCGACTCAAGAATGGGGCCACCATTCATGTTACCCTAACCCTCCTCTACATGGATAACATCAAGCTGTACACCAAGAGCGAGCGAGACATCGACTCACTGATCCACACCACCAGGATCTACAGCACTGACATTGGGATGTCATTCGGACTAGAGAAGTGTGGTCAGATGGTTACAAAGAGAGGGAAGGTCGTCCACACAGAAAGGGTCTCACTCCCAGAAGGAACAATAGCAGACATTGAGCACAGTTACAAGTACCTGGGAATACCACAAGCAAATGGCAACCTGAATGAGGTCACAAGGAAAGGAGCCACAGCCAAATACCTCCAACAATAAGGCAAGTCCTGAGAAACCAGCTCAATGGCAAGAACAAGATCTGTGCGATTAACTGCTACGCCTATGGATAAAAGCAAATTTGCGATTGGTGTATTTTCTGGATCTCAAAAAAGCCTTCGATACCATCAATCATGACATCTTACTAAAAAACTGGAAAGGTATGGAATTAGAGGGGTGGCATTAAACTGGCTTAGCAGCTACATTGGACAAAGGAAAAAATGTGTAAAATTAGATAATCAGAAATCAGATTTACTAAACATAACTTGTGGGGTTCCCCAGGGATCAGTGTTGGGACCTAAATTATTCAATTTGTATATAAATGACATAGTCAAAGAGGAATCAGAGCAGTGCAATGCCAGTGGGAGAGCATTCCACAGCTTCGGGGCCAGTACCTGAAATACTCTGTCACCACGGGTTTTAAAATAAGTTCTGGGTACCGTCAGCAGCATCTGATTAGAAGATCTCAAAGTCCTAGGCGGACAGAGAGGCTTTAAAACATCCAGTATATATTTGGGAGCCTCACCATGAAGAGCCTTAAAAGTCAAGACCAACATTTTAAAATGAGTCCTAAAGTATACAGGAAGCCAATTCAATGAGGCCAGATCAGGAGTTATGACAGCTGTTCTGTGGGTTTTAGTTAGAAGTCTGGCTGCAGCGTTTTGCACAGCCTGCAGGCGAGCCATAGAAGATTTACTTATCCCCACTAAAAGGCTGTTACAGTAATATTGGTACATCTTTAAATGTCATGTGAAGTGGAAACAAGTTGTCTCGTTTTGATGTTTTGACAATTAATTGATTATAAATTAATAAGTATGAAAGGGGCAGGACATTATAAGACATTATATCTTCTACCTGCTCCTTTTCGAACAGAAAATATAAAATTTGCATGTCACTTGGGCAAAATAATTTTTTACCTTTTATTCCTTTAGTTTGTTTCATTCTATTTTTTTTTTTAGTTTTTTTATTGGTTGTCTTTTCTGTCTGTTTGAAATAAAAATAAATAAGTAAATAAATAAATAGCTGGCCAAAGGAGGAGATAAACACCACAGATGTTTAGACTCGGAAGCTACTCACCATGCATGAAGGTTCCACCCCAAATCCAGCACCCTGAGACTAAACACGAGCCGCAAGGAAGGAGGCAGAGGACTAGTGAGTGTGAGAGCCACTGTCCAGGACGAAACATCCAAGGTCCATAAATACATCGAGGACAAAGCCTCAACAGACAATGTGCTCAGCGAATGTCTCAGACAGTGGGGAACAGAGGACGAGGTGCTGGAGGAACCATCATGGGAGGACAAGCCCCTACATGGGATGTACCACCGACAAATAACTGAAGTGGCTGAAATCAGGAAATCCTACCAATGGCTGGAGAAAGCTGGACTCAAGGACAGCACAGAGGCCCTCATCCTGGCTGCACAGGAACAGGCCCTAAACACCAGAGCAATAGAGGCTCAGATCTACCACACCAGACAAGACCCAAGGTGTAGGTTGTGCAAGAAGGCCCCTGAGACAGTCCAGCACATAACAGCAGGGTGCAAGATGCTGGCAGGGAAAGCGTACATGGAACGACATAACCAAGTGGCGGGCATAGTGTACAGGAACATCTGTGCAGAATATGGACTGGAAGATCAAAGTGGGGAACACCCCCAAAGGTGGTGGAGAATGACTGAGCCAAGATCCTGTGGACGTCCAGATCCAGACAGACCAAATGGTAATGGCGAACCAACCGGACATTGTGGTGGTGGATAAAGAACAGAGGAAAGCCGTTGTGGTGGATGTAGCAATACCAAGTCATCAGGAAAAAGGAGCACGAGAAACTGGAGAAATACCAGGGCCTCAGAGAGGAACTGGAAAAGACCTGGAAGGTGAAGACCACAGTATCATACCATACCATACCATCTTTATTTATGAAGCACTTTATACACCAATAAATTGATTAAAAACAGAAGAAAACTGACCAGCTGTAGAAGGGTTAAGAACACAACAGAACCGAGCTGCAGCGCGTGCTTTAGCTTTAGCTTTAGCACAGGACAGCGTTATCTCAAATAAAACAGGAATAAGGTCTGAAAATAATGAGTCACTAATCGATACATTAAAAACTGGTTGACCATAAGATAAAACCAGATCAAGACTGTGACCATGCTCATGGGTAGCACCAGTCACAGTCTGCACAACATTAAAAGAATCGATAGCATTAAGAAATGACTGAGCCATAGGTGAAGTAGGACAACCGACTTGAATATTAAAATCATCAACAATGAGAACTCGGTCATACGTTGGCATGATATCAGCCAAGAAGTCAGAAAAGTCATTGATAAAGTTTTTGTTGTACTTTGGTGGCCGATAGACCGCCACACACAGCACAGTGTGAGAGCTGCTGAGTTCAAATAGGCTAAACTCAAAGCTACTAAACGAGGCCAGAGGCAACTGTCTACAAGTAAAACAACTTTTAAAAACAGTCACTATACGTCCACCGGACCCCAACATCCTTGGAGCATTAAAATAGCCGCAGTTTAGCGGTACAAGTTGATTAAAAATGCTGGAGTCACCCAAACCACTTGTCAATGATTCTGTTATAAATAAAACATCCAATCAATGAGAGGAAAAGAAATCCCTAATGACCAAAGTTTTATTTGTCAGCGACCTGGCATTTACCAAACCGATCCTGGCAGAAATCGGCGGGTCTACACCATCAGCTGGCGTCCGGTACTCCCGGAAAGAGGCCGCAGGTTGCTAGGATTCACTCTGCGTCTACAGGGCCGAGCAGCGCAGGGACCACACGATCCCAGGAACAGCATCAGACATCTCAGATCTCAGGAACAGCATCAGACATCTAAGTCTGGAAATGTGCAGTTCTAGGCACAGCTAAGATACTGCAACTCCCAGGCTTCTGGTAGAGGACCCAAGCTCAGAGGATGAAAGAGTCCACCTGTGGAAGAGTGAGAAGGGAAATTTTATATATATATATATATATATATATATATATATATATATATATATATATATATATATATATATATATATATTCCTGACTGCCAGGAAAAAAATATTGTCCAATCAACATTTTTTAAAAAAAAATCCCACAGTCTTTGTAAGTTAATAAAAAGGTTTTATGCACTTACTTTGTCTCTTCCCATAAAATGTGTTATTACTGATGAATGCCATTTTTATGAATTAGAAAAAGGTACGTACAAAAGTCCCACCCCATCACATGTGGTATCATTGAAAAGCCCTAAATATCCTCTACAGACGCAAAAATAAAAATTTTGATTTATACTTCCTGGCAGTTCGTTACCAGAAAAAACCCGCTTCTTAACACCAAAGTAATAATAAGTAATATTGTTTGTAAAACATAAGCTCTTTCAAAATACTTCTTCTTTGCTTAGACACAACAAATTTACAGCTGGTAAATTTTGCAAAAGTGAAAATCTACGGTGGCCGACAGGTGCAAATGCGCAGCAAAAGAGAAAACATGCAAACAAAAGAAAAGACACACCCCCCAATTAAATGCAGCAAACAAAAAAGAAAACACCCCCGAATTAAATGCAGCAAACAAAAAAGAAAACACCCCCGAATTAGAAAACACCCCCGAATTAAATGCAGCAAACAAAAAAAGAAAACACCCCCGAATGAAATGCAGCAAACAAAAAGTGTTGAAAACGGAAGTGCTCCAGACCACTATGGGGAGTCTAACAAAAAATAGCTGTGTCCGAATTCAGGGTCTGCATCCTTTCAAGGGCCCTGAGAAACTGATCCTTCGAAGCATAGACATAATAAAAGAGTACACCCTCCCCCCCACGATTGGCTGCTCCGGCGCAAATACACTTTGCTTTGCTCAACCAAAACAGCAGAAGATGCCTTCAGCACTGCGGAATATTGTTGATCGGATCGACGGACTACTGACGTGAGGGCTCGACAGACTTTTCGCAAGTAAGATGGACATATTACTGTGTATTTTTGTGATTAGAATATTACTATACTGTATTTATGTCCACTGGCGAAATACCAGCTAATGCTAGCTATAGTGCTTGGTGTTCAGCCCCCGCTCTGACAGCTAACCGAGATTCCGTAAATCTTAAAATGTTTCAGTCATTCTCCAACATTTAGATTATCTGATACAAGAGCCTACTATAGAAATGAAACAATATTATAAAAATCATAACATTCACCAGCAAAGTTTACACAGATGACAATGGCTATTATTTAATTATTTAACTCAGTCAACGTAGGATAACTCGAAAATGTCCCGTTTTTGTTTTGAAGGTTTCCTACGACGTGAGGAAGAAGGGAGAGACAGATTCGGATGAATCTCGTATCGGATTTTGTACCCAATCTCAGCTGCTGAATCACTCTTAAACCAGAACTCGTAGGCTGGAAAACATTATATATATATATATATATATATATATATATATATATATATATATATATATATATATATATATATATATATATATATATATATATATATATATATATATGTGTGTGTGTGTGTGTGTGTGTGTGCGTGCATAATCATGCATAGCCTAATGTATATTATTCAGTATTAATGATTATTTATTTATGTTTGTATACTTATATAAGTATGTATTGATAAGACGAGAGCGGTCCATTAGGCGTCTGTCCTTTTATTATGTCTATGTGAGAAACGGCCCGATCTACAGAAGACGGGTCCTTCAAAGGCCACGAATAGAGAGAAGCTGTAGCCTCCGGCTAGCTGCCTAGCCTCCATCTCAGCGTTATGTTGCTTAGCAACCGTGACAACGTGAAGCACAGAGCAGCGAAGGAAAAAAAACGGACTCAGTTGTTTTTTACTCTTTATTTCTGTATTATTCTTCACCTTTTGTAATAAAGGTTGTTCCATAGTAAAAAGAAAATCTGTCTGATTCTAAAATGTTTAATGTATACAAGAGATATTATTCATTTTCAAATACTCTCCAGATCTCAGGTAGTAAGACATTACAGTTAAATAAACTATGTTTGAAGGCTTAACTTTAATCAGTCAAACCCATTTGCTCAGGAATAAATTAAATACTTTATTAATATCTACATGGAGCGCCCGGCCAGCTGACAGCTTGCGAGTGAAGCTGGCTGTTAATGCAGCGGGAGAAGACATCTCCGAAAACGTCGGAGCAATATTGGAAGTAGGTGATTTATTAATGAACCGAGCAGATATTTCAGATCTACACATCTACATTCTCGCCTAAAAACATTGTAAAAAATAATTTTGTGTAATTTTAAGTGTAATACAGCAAAAATTATTTTGTCGCCATTGCTGCTTTTCTGAACACCCGCTTTAAAGGATGCAGAGCCTGAATTCGGACACAGCTATTTTTTGTTAGACTCCCCATAGTGGTCTGGAGCACTTCCGTTTTCAACACTTTTTGTTTGCTGCATTTCATTCGGGGGTGTTTTCTTTTTTGTTTGCTGCATTTCATTCGGGGGTGTTTTCTAATTCGGGGGTGTTTTCTTTTTTGTTTGCTGCATTTAATTCGGGGGTGTTTTCTAATTCGGGGGTGTTTTCTTTTTTGTTTGCTGCATTTAATTCGGGGGCGTTTTCTAATTCGGGGGTGTTTTCTTTTTTGTTTGCTGCATTTAATTCGGGGGTGTTTTCTAATTCGGGGGTGTTTTCTTTTTTGTTTGCTGCATTTGATTCGGGGGTGTTTTCTTTTTTGTTTGCTGCATTTGATTCGGGGGTGTGTCTTTTCTTTTGTTTGCATGTTTTCTCTTTTGCTGCGCATTTGCACCTGTCGGCCACCGTAAAAATCAGATGTTTACTTTGCGGAACTTGGTTACCAGAAAACGCGATCATCTCTTAGCAACAGATTAACAGATTAGCAACAAAAATTCTTATTGTTCAAAAAATATAATATTTCTTCTGCTCTTTTGAAATACCATTTATTTTATACTTGTTAAGAATTGTATAGTGGGTGAATTTTGCAGAAAAGTTAATTTTTTGTCATTAGTGGTAAAAATATTAAACACACATTCAACACAGAAGTAAAAGTCTCGATTTATACTTCGTTGCAGTTCGTTACCAGTAGAAAACCCGCTTATCTCTTAAAACCAAATTAATAAGTTATATAGCTTATAAAACTTAAGCTCTTTCGAAATAATGCTTACCTGATTAAATACAAGATATTTCCTGTTGGCAAATTTCGCAAAAGTAAAAATCTGATGTTCACTTCGTGGCACTTGGTTACCAGTAAACAAACTCATCTCTTAGCAACAGATTAGCAACTAAAATTGTTATTGTTCAAAAATATTTGTTCTGCTCTTTTGATTTATTTTCCACTATTTAACAAGAATTGTGCAGCTGATGAATTTTGCAGAGAAGTGTTTTTTGATTGTCATTAGTGGTAAATATATTAAACACACATTCAACACAAAAGTAAAAATCTCGATTTATACTTCTTGGCAGTTCGTTACCAGAAAAAAACCGGCTTATCTTTTAACATCAAATTAATAATAATATTGTTTATAAAACATAAGCTCTTTCAAAATACTTCTTCTCTGCTTAGACACAAGAAATTTACAGTTGGTAAATTTTACAAAAGTGAATTTACTTTGTGGAACTTGGTTACCAGAAAACGTGATCATCTCTTAGCAACAGATTAACAGATTAGCAACAAAAATTCTTATTGTTCAAAAAATATAATATTTCTTCTGCTCTTTTGAAATACCACTTATTTTATACTTATTAAGAATTGTGTAGTGGGTGAATTTAGCAGAAAAGTTAATTATATTAAACACACGTTCAACACAAATGTAAAAATCTCGATTTATACTTCGTTGCAGTTCGTTGCTCGTAGAAAACCCGCTTGTCTCTTAACACCAAATTAGTAAGTCATATAGTTTATAAAACATAAGCTCTTTCGAAATAATGCTTACCTGATTAGATACAAGACATTTCCCGTTGATACATTTTGCAAAGGTAAAAATCTGAAGTTCACTTCGTGGCACTTAGTTACCAGTAAACATAATCATCTCTTAGCAACAGATTAGCAACAAAAACTGTTATTTTTCAAAAAAAAACCTAAGATTTCTTCTGCTCTTTTGAAATACTACTTATTATACACTAACAAGAATTGTGCAGTTGGTGAATTTTGCAGAAAAAATTAGTATTTTTGTCATTAGTGGTAAATATATTAAACACACATTGAACACAAGTAAAAATCTCGATTTATACTTCGTAGCAGTTCGTTAGCAGTAGAAAACCCGCTTATCTCTTAAAACCAAATTCATAACAAGTTATATAGTTTATAAAACATAAGATCTTTCAAAATAATGCTTAACTGATTAATTACAAGACATTTACAGTTGGCAAATTTTTCAAAAGTGAAAATCAGATGTTTACTTTGTGGAACTTGGTTACCAGAAAACACGATCATCTCTTAGCAACAGATTAAAGAATTAGCAACAAAAATTCTTATTGATCAAAAAATATAATCTTTTGAAATACCACTTATTTTATACTTGTTAAGAATTGTGCAGTTGGTGAATTTTGCAGAGAAGTTTATTATTTTTGTCGTTAGTTGTAAATATATTAAACACACATTCAACGCAAAAGTAAAAATCTCGATTTATACTTCGTGGCAGTTCGTTACCAGTTGAAAACCCACTTATCTCTTCACACCAAATTAATAATAAGTTAAGTTCTATAGTTTATAAGACATAAGCTCTTTCAAACTAATGCTTACCTGATTAGATACAAGACATTTCCCATTGGTACATTTTGCAAAGGTAAAAATCTGAAGTTCACTTCGTGGCACTTGGTTACCAGTAAACACATTCATCTCTTAGCAACAGGTTAGCAACAAAAAATGTTATTTTTCAAAAAAACCTAAGATTTCTTCTGCTCTTTTGAAATCTCTTAAAACCAAATTAATAATAACTTATATAGTTTATAAGACATAAACTCTTTCGAAATAATGCTTACCTGATTAGATACAAGACATTTACCGTAGGCAAATTTGCAAAAGTAAAAATCTGATGTTCACTTCGTGGCACTTGGTTACCAGTAAACACACTCGTCTCTTAGCAACAGATTAGCAACAAAAATTGTTATTGTTCCAAAACATAAAATTTGTTCTGCTCTTTTGAAATACTACTTATCTTACACTATTTAACAAGAATTGTGCAGCTGATGAATTTTGCAGAAAAGTGTTTTTTTTTTTTTTTTTTTTTTTTACTGTCATTAGTGGTAAATATATTGTAAAACAGACATTCAACACAAAAGTAAAAATCTGATTTATACTTCGTGGCAGTTCGTTACCAGTAGAAAACGCTCATCTCTTAACACCAAATAAATTATTCTGTGTTTTTTTTAGGTGTAGAGCAATATGTGTCTTACATGCATTGCATGGAAGCATTGAAAACAGTGTTAACATTGGTGTTTATGCTATGACAAAGATGGATTTTGTTTATTACAGGTTACTTCTGAAAGAGCTTGATTTAACTCAATTTTATTTTGGGGTATCTGAGTAATAAAGACTGTACTCAAATGCACCCCAGATTTTTCAATTAAAAATAAGTAAAATTATAACATTATTTTGATTCCCCAATAAAATATCAGGCTGCAATGATTTGATCTACCAATTAAACTATAATACGTAGCTAATAAGTCAAACATGACAAACTATGGCTCAGTTCAAAGGGTGTAAATAACAGTATTTTGTTGATTACTCCATTGCAGTGATGGAGAAAGACTTTATAACTGCAGATTACATCAGTAGGCAGGACAAATTCAGGATATTAGGGATAATCCCTACTCACCTACACTTGGTGGATAACTGAACTCTGCTCCCTGACATTGTGGATCAACTGAAGAGAAGCAGCTTCCTGAATTTGGACAAGGTTGCTTTTCTGTTCTCTGTTGCTTTTTCCTCTTTAGAGAGGCCAGCAGCATACCTTGTGTGTTGCATTAAAAATCCATTAAAAATGCCAACTTTGCATGATTTTGTAAATTTTGATAATTTAAGCTTTATATCTTGCGGTAATGTTATTCCCTCATCAAAATCATACCGAGAGTGTTGCTTTGATTTTCTCATGCATGTTCGAGAAAGCCTTGAATTTCCCCTGGCAGCCATTTGGGGCTGACCTGAACACTCGCTCATACAAAAAGCTCTGCTTATTTCCACAAACTCCTTCTTAGAGCTGCAGCCTTCAGCCGAGCTGAAGAGGGTAGGAATGTAGATTTTGACCCAAACGGATCCTTTCCGCACCTCGGCACAACCAAGACAAAAGCCATGCTGTTGTTTCACTCACCTGTCCATTAATGTGCTTTCAAGCTTCTTCAGCAGTTGCTTTTTCTGGCCTGTCCTCATTGTGATGCCTCATGTCAGCAGACTTCTCTGTGACTTACTATGACGTGGCCAAAACATGACGCTTATGTAGTAAAATTCCCTTTTTTTTTATTGTTGTAATGCACGGGTTAAATTTTCCAAGAAACTGAATTTTGATGTTTTCATAAGTCATTATCTTTCATGTGAACAATAAAGTACCAAACGTCTTGGCTCGTTAAGGGAAACTTTATTTCTTAAAGGCTGGAGCTGTGCTGTGGATCGTGGCTGTGTTTTTGCTTACATTTCCCACTGAGGTTTTTTTTATGCGTTGGGCTAATATTCAGTAAAGTATTTAGGGTAGTAAAGCTGCCTTGCCTCACAAATAAATAATGTGTACTCATTCATAACTGGAGCTTCTTTCACGAACCTTTAGAACTTTCTTTTTAAACCTTGCACAATTAATTTATTAATTTTAAGATTAGTTAGTTTGTTTTTTTTGTTTTTTCTTTAAGTTATACCCAGAATTAGAAAGCCAGAAACACCATGTTTACTTCCAGTGCTAAATTATAATGATGACTTGGTCCCGGCAAATTTGAAAGCATAAAAAATATCTGAGTGACAAAATATGTTACTTAACGTTTTAGAGGCTTACTTTGTCGCATTATTTAACTCTATTCCTCCTCCCATCAAATCTGTCCAGCTTCTCCGGTAAATAAATTTGTTCTTTTTGTAAACTTTTCCTAATTTTAGTGGGGGGGAGGTAGGTTGAGGCATTGCATGGTATTCCATTTGGTTTTGGATGCCATGCAGCTGGAAGAAATTTTGCACTATCTTTTTACTTTTAGATACTTGGCAACAAGGTGTTGTTTTAACAACTGGGAGCAGCTGATTAGCATGTAAAAAGTTCAAATAATACCTGAACTTTGACCCCAAATCTCAAAGGAGGTGAGAGGATGAAAAGCAGGAGAGAGAAGATGGAAGTTCAAACCATCTTTCTGTCAGACTGTCAAGGATTAAATCGCTGACGTCTCTGCCCAGCTTTCTAACCGTACAGCAAGGCAGAGATTTTTAAAGAGAAGTGGCAAAAGCAAACAAAGTGGACTGGCAGCGCTTGCCAAAAACCTCATGGTGTCATCCAGGGCAAGTGACTGTGGAATATCATCCTTGCTGCCCAAGAATTCGGCCGTTGGCGTGTCGTGACGATCATAAGACTGTCGCACTGCAGCGGTCTTCAGTCCTTCCTGCCACCAGCGTCACCATCCACACTGACGCTGTGAAGATACTTGGATGACTTTTCTTACAACAGGAATAAATTTCCCTTTGGCTTAAATAAAGCACCTTTGAATTCAACTGAGTCACATCAAATTCAAATAAAACGCATAGGAATTTGTAACATGAAAATATGTGAAAAAAGTACATCAGTATGAATACTTTTTTTTTTATTTGCCATGTGCTCATCGTTTTCCTGGTTTACTGTTCTGTGTCTGATCTGGAGGAATTCATCAGCTCCCTGAGGGATAATAGAAGAACAGGGGATGTACTGTTGAGGCATTGAAAAGTCAATTTTCTTCTCTTTTGCCATGAGTCAGGGCTTTGCATCTCATGACCACCCAGTCCTTCACTTTGGAAATCAGGCAGTAGAAGGAGGGTGACTAACTTTAGAGGCTTTTATCATTAAAGCAAATTCCATTTCACATATCAAATGACTGGAAAGTGGGGTTGCTTTTTTAGCTGTGACGTGATTCAGATGAAATCATTCGTGCCACGCAGTTAGATAAACCGTCTCTTTCCTCTCCAAAACAAACAGTCGTCATCAGGCTCGAGTCCTCGTGTCGTACCACATTGGAAGTCTATTAGCAGCTCAGCTTGCGTTTCAGATTTGTAGCTATCCGTCTTTCTTCCTGCTCGCATCAAAACCCGCTCAGGTGTGTTTTGAAGCGTGATAGGTTTTAGCATCCGGTAATCTTCAGTTTCCTCCTTCCAGGCAACTGGTGTGTTTTCCTCTTGTCAGAGATCTGTTTGACGTAGCCGCTCGAGCCCGCCAGCTGTGGTCAAAGGAGGAAGAAAAGAAAAAAAAAGGACAACCGCCACGAAGCGACCAGCGACAGTCAGTGGAGCAGCTCTGGTGGTGACAGGAAACGAGGACAGCGAACTGGAAGAAGCCGCCGGGTCGACTTTTTATCCGCCGTCAACTCTACTCCCACCCTCCTCCGCTCCCTTTGACTGTCCCCAGTATTCCCATCATTATGTTCTCGCCCGCAACACTCCGCTGCACCAAAAACGGCTTCTGTCCACCTTCACTACTTCACTACTGCTACTTTTCAGTGCTAACGTTCTTAAAAAGCACCACCCTAGGTGGGCATGCCTAGGTGGGCCCCATGTGGGGAAAAGGAGGGCAGGCCATATGGGTCCCATATGGGCCCTATATGGTGGTGGCCCACATCGGTTTGTCCATTTAGGGCCCATGTGGGCTGTGGCTCCTTTCCCCCACATAGGGCCCACCTAGGCATGCTGGCTCAAAGCCACTGGGTTCATGTTAAAATACCAGAAATAAATTCCCCTTTTTGTGGTCAAGGGGGGAAAAAAATGGAAGCAAAAAAAAAAAAAGTGCCGTCCATTAAATATGTAATAGAGTAAATTTTTAAAGTGCTGAGAAAGGCTGACGAGGCAAGAGTGTCTTGAGGGAGCAAAAGTAACGCAGGTAAATACAAGGTCATAGACGGACTTTTCTGCACCATCGCAGCAGATTTAGTTCTTAAGCTGGAGTGGAAACTGAGAGGTTTTCGGTGAAACGCTCAGAAATGAGCCGTGTCTGGACCACAATGATGGAGCAGATAAAAAAAAAAAAAAGTCCAAGAAATAGACTGTAGGGCTCAAAATCAGATGTAGTTTTACTTTAGCTTGTTGGTTTGTGTCTGGAAGAATCAAATTGAACTTTTTGACCGGCGGACAAACGACGTACGTGTAGCAGAAAACACTGTACGTCACCCTGAACACACCATCAGCAGAGTGACCAACAGTGTTGGCAGTTTAGGGATGTTTTTTTCCTCCAGCATCGGCAAGGAAGCTTGTGAGATTCGAGATGGTGAGGACTGGGAGGCGTATCCAGTTGCAGCAGGAGAAATGACTCTTACACACAGCAAGAGCAACAATGTAATGGATTAGGGCCAAACCTTTTCAGGGCTTAGCATTCGTACTCGCATTTCATCCAGCTGGATTGATCTGAAACGAAATTTTGAAAAGACGAGCAAATGTTATTTAAAGTTTTGTAACTGCTGGTTAACCTTGAGATACGAACAGCTAAAAGTTTGTGTACGGTTGTGTTTTTTTTTTTTGTTTGTTTTTTTCGTGTTTACCGAGGTCTTTGTTGAATAATTTGTGTTCTGGAATATCCCTGCTGGTTTGACTGCTCCCTTTGCTTGTTTGTTCCTTTCTGTTTTATGCATAAAAGTTTCCCATTTTAGAGTAGATGCAAAAAGAAACGGAAGGAAAAAAAATGGAGGTGAATGCGAAGAAGTTCCAAAAAAAAAAAAAAAAAGAAAAAAAAAAAAACTCAACTGTGTACAATGGATTGGTAGACTTTTGCCAGGCCTGCCTGTGAACATCTCCGCAAGCCCTGCAGGAGACTTAAGCCTCCCTTCGGGGCCTTGGCTTCGGCTCCAGGACTCGGCAGGGAAGTAAAACGATTACTGTCGTCTGTCTTTTAAACAGCCTTCCTTAAGCCTTTTAGCTCCCCATTCATTCTTTCATCCCATCCAGTCATAAAGAAATCAAAGAAACGTGCCTCCTTGTGCGGGAGAAGAAAGGGAGCTCAAACATGAAGTAGAAAAAAAAGGATTTTATGGACCTTGTCTCGCTGTCATGTTGTTAGGCCCCGTACACATGTGCGTGTCTTTACGCTGATTTATTATGGTACAGCTTAGAGCCGTAAAGCAAACAGAGGCCTAGTGGTAACAGATGTGTGGGGAGTGAGTAAAGCGGGGTAATCCAGACAAGCTACCGTGGACTTGTGCGAGAAACGGGTGTTTAGGATCAGCATGCGCTCCACGCGGTGCTGCCTAATAGGTTTTGTTCTCGGCGAGAGAACCGGCTTTCCTTTTCTCCCCGAAGCCCGTGGCAGCGTCACATTATCGCCTCTTTAATCACAGAGAAGCCAGGTGCTCCCGTCACAATCAACCTCCTATTAAACCGTCGCCGCAACTGTTTGCAAACGCATTTTCAGCTCCGCCGTCAGCAGCGTTACGGTCTTCCCGTCAGCGGACGGCAATTACTTGTGACCATGTATGCTGCACTCAGTGATGTAAATGTTTGATACCTCTAAGCGTATCTCCTGCTATTATTTAACCTCTAATCTTCACCCCTCTTGTTCCCCTCAGCAAACCCTTCCCAATCGGAGACAGAGTGACGTTCAGCGGGAAGGACTGCGTGTGCCAGCAGTGCTCCCACACACTTGTCAAGTCAAATGAGCCCATCAAGATCCACGGGCCGAGCCGTGAGTTGAGCCGCCGCCTTGCTCTGTCTGTTCCGTTTAGGCCCACCAGGCGCTGCAGTCTGCTCCATCCAAACACGCCTGGTTTGAAAGATCTCTCTCTCTCTCTCTCTCTTTCTAATTTAGCTAATCGAGTGCCTGTCAAATCACTCATCGGGCCTCTCCTGTTGATCTGGCAGCTTACAGTCATTCAACAAATGCAACATTTACTTTGTGTTGCCGACACTTAGCGGGCGGAGAAGCTTCTTTCCACACTCGTGCTCTGCTGCACTTGGACTTGCTCTTTCCTGTCCCTTCAAATTAGGAAAGGCTCGCAGTTTGCCTTGTTAGGCAAAAGGCAAGAAAGGGAATATATAAGATCATGCAGCAGCGCGACAGTCGCTGATGATGGATTGTTTTAAATGTGGCAGGCGGTCGGCATATCGCCTCACACAGTCTGTGGAGTTTAAGCAGATGGTGAAGCAGGAATGGATGCAGTGTCTCCCAGATTGCTCCATTTAGACAAATAAAAGGCAAACAGCTCCCCGGGTGCAGTGTTTATCACTCTGCGTTATGAGGGAACACTGTGAGTGGGAAGCGCAAACAATAAAAATGAACCACTTTTTTTTTTTTCTGAAAAAAGATAGTATAACTTGTTTTGCACCGCAGTCGTTCAACTACAACTTATGAAGTGCGAAGCGGTTGTCTTAGGAAGCATTCCCTTGAAAAGTTACTGTGTGGATGTGAGCTTTACTATGCGTGAAATACATACCTCCTTCTTGTTTAGTCACAACACAAAACAAGGTAGCAAAAATATGATAAAAAAAAAGTTTTTATGCAATTAGTATTGTAAACTTAACTGATTTGGGAGAATCATATTCAATAAAAAAAAAATTCGGAATAGCACCATTTACAGCGAGGTTTAACAACCAAGTTTAACTTTTTTTAATCTCCCCAAACAAATTTGCATCACTTCAATTTGTCAGTACAAACCACTAAAATGTCCAAGTTCAGACAGTCAAAGTTTAACTATAATACTCTACAGTCCAATTTAGACCTTTGTTTAATGACAAGTTGCATAAAATTATCTAGGGAAAGAATGAATAGAAGGAAACGTTGCTCCATCGGGATATGAAGAAGCAGTTTGTCCTGTAAATTGGATGTTAATTAAATGTTTGTTCGCTCATCACATCAAATAAATAGACATGAACAGAATTAGCTTTATTAAAGAGACAAAAAAAAGCAAACAGAAGACTTTACAAGCAGATTCCTCTTGTTGCTTTTCAGTCTTAATCTACCATCAGGAGGGGAACAAATCCTGTTTTTGAAAGTCATGTGGAAGTATATCTTATATGGAAAGAAAAGAGAACAGGGTAAGAACATAAAGAACTAAGCTTTTTAGGAACATGGAGTCTCCCCTGCCAGACCCACAGGACAGGCCCAGTGAGTGATTAGACAGGCACTCGATTAGCTAATCAGAAAAAAAAATAAACTTAGCATCAATAGCTAAGTTAATTTCTTTCAGAATAGAGAATTACCAAGCCAGATGAACCTTCTTTTCATTTCCAGGAATGAAAGAAGGTACTAAATGATGAGATACAATAATATGTATATACACATTTTGTTATATGTATAAAAGTTAAAAATACAGTTTATTTTTTACTGCATGATGGTTTACGATAGCCACATAGTTAAAGTCCTTCATTGTCCCTGGCCTGTTGGGGAACTTTGTTTTATATCCTCCTCCTTATTCACTCTGTATATTCTTTCCTGACCCGCCCTATAAATTGATCTTTTCCTCTTTTTTTTTTCTCTTTATGGAGGTTTGCCCCCGCTTTAATTTAGCAACCGCAGTAAATCAGCAATAAATGCCAGGGCAGCCCTGCGCAGCATATGGGTATTCGTCCCAGCGTGATAATAGAAGAGTCGCCGTGATCGACAGAGGAGGTGTTGCTTTACTTATTTATGAAACGCTTCAGCTGTTGCCCAGAAAGTGATTTGTTCCCATTTTTTACCTGTGCAGTTTGTAAGCCGTGTGGTGAAACTGCTTTGTTTTCTGCATTGTTCGTTAATTAGAAAGAAAGTGTGCATGTGCAAAAAAAAAAAAAAAAAAAGTCTGTGGAAACGAGCACTTTGAACCACACAACTCTGTTTGTTGTTGTATTGAGTGTTTTTCCTCTAAGTTTTTATCTTCTAGAGCAGAAAATGTCGCTGTCGGCACGGTCACTGGTCAGGGCCAATCAGGCTGAAAATCACCAGCATTCCTTGATTCAACCATCCATAATTGTTGCAGGATTTAATGTACGTGGTAATGCAGATTGTGTGTAGTCCCTAAATGTAAAACGTTGCGTCCGCACTTCCTGAATTACATAAAATTGGCTCTTTACACTTTAGTGACGACACCACGAAGGTTTGTGTGGATGTAAAAGCCTGAGTCAGTAAAAATTCAAGGTTTGAAGGTTTGGCTGATTGTTTGTGGGCTAAAAAGGCAAAGTCATGCAGTTCTTGGCGATGCGGTGACTTCTGTTTGAGGGCGTGGGCTGGGTCAGAAAAGGTTAAGCCGAGCAAAGTGTCTCCCAAATGGAAATAAATGCACTGACCTCATTTCATTTTTTTTTTTAGCTGTGCAGCCATGCATCATTTGCAAGCTTTGAGTTGTCCCGTCTGCTTTCCTTACGCAACCTGCGATGGTCACACCTGCTGGGGCAAACGCCTCAGGGCTGCTAAATGACCAATATGCTTTAATGTGGGAGAACGTTGAAATGAAAAGCAAGATGCAGAAAGTGTCAAAAGAAAGCTGTTTTCACAGCGAAAGCTCGCTCACCTCCTCGTTGGGTTTGCGTGCTTCTTCCTCATTTTTTTTTTTTTGTCCCCGTTCATCCGTTTTGTCTCGTCTTCCTCTTTTTCTTTCCAGACTGTGCTGGGTGTGGAGCAGAGATCAAACAGGGTCAGTCTCTCCTGGCACTGGAGAAACAGTGGCACGTCAGCTGCTTCAGATGTCGGACGTGCAACATGGTTCTCACGGGGGAATACATCAGCAAGTGAGTGCGTAGAGATGTGGGGGGGCGAGTGACGCGGCGTTTCCAGCCGCTTCCTCCATCTCCGCTTTCCCTCTCAGGGCTAGAGCTGGACGGGTTGTGCATTTCGGCCCAGAAAATGGAAGAAACGCCTTTTGTGTTTTCTGTGATGCAGGGACGGAGCGCCGTACTGTGAAGCGGATTACCACGCCCAGTACGGGGTGAAATGTGAAACGTGTAACAGATACATCAGCGGACGGGTCCTGGAGGTGAGATTGGAGCATGAAGTGATGCAACAACAAGAAAAAAAAAGAATGAATGAATTGAAATCTAAACAGAGAGATTAAAGGTATTAACTTGGTGCAAATCAGCGTTATCGGAGTTAAACAGCAGCGTTTCGTTCTCAGCTCGGACTACGTTCCGCTGAGCTTTAGGGGAGCGGGAGGTTTAAGATCAAGGGACGATAAGTAGCTTAAAATAAATCAGATTCATTTCATCCGTCAGTATTTCCACTCCCAACATTTTTGGAGGAGATAACGGGTCTACCTGCATAAACGGGGGGGGGAGTAAAAAGTTGCACCAAATTCTGCAAGAAGTGAAGAGGAAAATTGGAAGCTATAAAAAGATTTGAGGGGGGGAAGAGGAAGGGGAAAAGATGGCTGAAGGAGAGACAGACGTTGAGAGCAATTTCTGCTGTGATAAAAAAAAAAAAAATCCCCATTTGTGCTTTTATGCCAAGGTAGTCAGCGTTTGAAAGGAGGGCTGCAGTGGAAAATGAGCTCAGGGTGAACGGTAACAAAACGGCTCTGGGGAAAAAATAAAAAAAGACTGTAAGGGAGAAACTATTACAATAGTGGAGGCAAAAATGATTAAAGTCATTATGCACCAGTGCTAATTAAATGTTTTGGAGGATTCTCTAGAGGTGTTCTTTTTTTTTTCTTTTTTCTTTTTCAACTGTCATGAAAATGCGTTGTTAAAAAGAATTGTCGGACAAAAGAAAAAAAACATACAAACACAAACACACTGCACCTCGTCGTCCCTGTGGTCCTTTGCTTGTCAGAACTGGTGGTGTGAAGTGCTTTGTTCCTGACTGCCAGCCTCTCTGGGCTATTTATAGACATGAGGACATGTCTGCTTTTATCCGCAAGTCTCTCTCTCGCTCTTTTTTCCCCCTACAGTGCTCTGCAAAAGTACAGACACCCCTTGACCTTTTTTTTTTTTTCATATTTTTTGGACACTTTCGACAAAACCTTATGTATTAAACAGCTTCTGAGGTGGATGGAATATGACTCCCTAGCAAAACATTTTTTGCAAATAGGTGTTTCCCCTTTTTTTTTTATCTTGTTACCTATGCAATCCTGTTTTGTTTCACAAGTTTCCAAGTTGGGCGTTCCCTCTTATCGACGATCTTAAATAACAGAACTCAACAAATCTGAATTAAATTCAGCATGAATTCGGCTGTCCTGGGGGCTTGCTGGCATTCAGATGCGAACACGGTAAACGTGGAGGAGCTGCAGGGAGAACGTGTCAAAAGGACAGCCGTGTTCATCATTCACTCCACAAACGTGGTCTTTAAGGAAAAGGCCCAGAAAGAAAGCGATTTGGTGGAAGGAAGTCCCTTTTCTGGCAGCTTGACACAATCCATCTGGGGTATAGGGAGGAAAGTGTTCAGGGTCAGATAAGAACAAAACTGAACTTTTGGGCTACGTTCAAAATATTGCGTGTGAGGGAAACTAGCACTGCTGTTCGCCCTGAGCAACTGCATCCATATGGTGAAAAACTGGCGGCAGCATCGTGCTGTTTATTTTATTTTTTTTTAGAACTGATGTAGAAGCTGTCAGAGTCGACGGGACGTGTGTGCAGCTGTTAGAAACCGTAACTAGAAATGTAATCTTTCACTTCATTGTGACTTTATCACTTAAAATCCCAATAAAATGTAATCAGGTAATGTAACAAAATGGGGGGGAAAAAAAATGTTTAAGGTTATGAGAACTTTGTTTTCTTCCCTGCTGCACGCCATAGACCCCGACTAATTGGTGTGTGTTACTGATTACGCTTCATCAGCAAAAATATTGACCTGATATTGAGTCCAACTTTTCAAAACCAGATGCCGTGTATTTAATGAGCAGTTCTTTTTTTTTTTTTTTTAAGTCTAGGCTTAGAGAGGGAGAGAGAGTAAGAAGCAGGATCATTACACCGTTGCCTCTCAATAAATTCAGCATCCTATAAATGCCCCTACTGAGAATAGGTGCATCATTAGAAACTGGTTGAACTGACACAGTTTCGCCTGGTGACGGTAAACACTCTGAAAACAGGACATGGAAGTACGGTAATTCGTGTGTTCCCCTAGCCTTTCCTTTCACAGTAACCCGAGCGCCTAAAACAGCTTTGGCCCTGGTATTCTGAGACACTACTTGTAGACAATTGGGAATCCAGCTTTATGCTGTTCTTGTTCCTGCAGGTCACGTAAAGCTATCTCCTCTAATAGAAGCAGAAAAAAAAATCAGCGTGGCATGAAATTACATAAAAACGATACTCCCAGCACACACACACACATGCACAGTTGTGTTTTCGTGTCTTGTGGGGACTTTACATTGACATTCATTCATTTTCTGCAGCCTTATCATAACCCTACCCCTAACCATCACGTATCTAACCCCAAAAACAGCATTTCCCCTCAGGGGGACCGGGATTTGTCCCCACAACCCTACAGTGTAGACAGAAATAGGGCCCCACAAGGATATAAAAACCTGGTTCACACACTCGCCGACACACACGCACACACACACAAGGCCATGCTCCTATAAATAGAATTCTGGAACGGTGTGTGAGAGCAGACTGAGGTGAGAGGACGTGGCCACGCCTCAGTCATTGGCACTGCAGAAGCACATCTGGTCCATGAAGTCACCTTCGCCTCCTACATGTGTATATATGCAGGTCCCCTTATCAAGGTGCTTCACATTATTGAGTCCTTAATCAAATTAGATGCTGTGTCCTGCAAAAATATCCATCACAAGCTTAAACTTTTTCACATTTGGTCCTAATACAACCAACAATTCAGTGTCTATTAGTGTTTTGGTTTGTTTTGTTTTTTTTAAATCACAGATCAACACAGAGTAGTTCATATGTTTTTCACAAATATAAATCAAACTATAGTGGTACTATTTTTTTCACCGCCGTCTGACCCAACAGGTCAAACTGCTTGAGTTGAACTTAGTCTCAATATAAATGCAACTTTTTTTTTCTGTAATGGCCTCAGACGTTTCTTGGAGAACATTAGTTCATGAAGCTTTATGAATACCAGGTAATAAAAGTAGACGGGTCGGATCATGGTTTGGGCATCTCACAGAGGACTGTTCGATTCTTCAACCAAAAATGGAAAAACATGTAGTTGGTCTAAGGACATGTTTACTACGACATGACGGCCACCTAAACTGTGGGGTTGGACGAGGTAAGCAATGATATATATATATATAAACAACCAAGAGGTCCGTCATAACTTTGGAAAGATTGCCGAGATCCTCAGATTAGCTTTGACTCCACAAGTTTACCCTTCATGGAAGAATGGCTGAAGGGAAGCTATTGTTAAAAAGAAAAATATGTACAATATTTGCATATACAGTTCATTTACAGTTTAAATAAATGCAACTTTAACTCCAGGGAAAGGTTGTTTTATTAACTACTGCTTGTGCACGTGCCAAACTTTAGGCGCTACGTTTTGTTAGTTTTGAATTTGCTCCTTGGGTGTGACTGCAGCACGAAACGGCACGAGGCTTTCCAGCAATGTCTCAACACAACGAGGTCGCTGGAGGTCAGGTGACGCACTCTGGGAAAACATACGGAGACGATGTCCGGCACGAGACGGTTCAACATCTTGCAGATTAACCCCCTTAGTCCGTGAGGTACTTCGTTATGATAATTTATGCTCAGTCACTCCTCTTTCTCTCAGGCAGGAGGGAAACATTACCATCCGACGTGCGCTCGATGTGCCCGCTGCAACACGATGTTCAAAGAAGGGGAAGAGATGTACCTGACAGGTGAATCTCCGACTGCATCAGCACAAGAAGCTGGCATGCTCACTCAGAAATAACCAGAGTAGATGAACGTGCGGCATGCTTTCCTCCTTGTCGTCAGGTTGCGAGGTGTGGCACCCGTTATGCAAGCAGGCCGCAAGGGCGGAGCGAAGACTCAGGGTGAGCTGGGTGCTTTCGCCGAAAAGCTTCGGATAGATAAAAATGTGACTTGACTTGGCGTCCTCATCTTTCTTCGTCTGGCGTTTTCCTCACAGCACAGACGCCTGTCGGAGACCTCCATCTCACCGCCAGGATCCTCCATAGGTTCTCCCAGCAGAGTTATATGTGTAAGTAACCAATGCATCTCCCAGCTTCCAGTCACTATTCCACATATAAGCCATATTTAAGTTCATTCGGCACCCCAGAAACAGCATTCAACCATGAAAGTTGGATCTTTAAGCACTGAATCACAAGGCCCCTTTACTCCCTTGGCCTGTTCACCTGTCTGTGTCTTACCTCATCTGATTATGGTTTAAGTGTCTTGTGAAGCTGCTTGGTGTTACAGTGGGAAACGCAACACTTTTGATCCCTTTGCTTGTTTTATCATCCGAGATCCAAGTCTTACACTTTGTCAAAGTCTTCTCTAAAGCATTTAGCATCGTGAGCTAGTTTTTAAAAAAAATTTTTTTTAAATTTTATTTCAGCTGTGCTAAGGTTTGATTTGAGATCAGAGAGTTCCCGAGGCAGAACAGTGTTTTAGTGTTACGTTTAGTCCAGAAAGTCCTTCCATTATGAGAAGTAAGGGAATCTGAGTTGAGTTTAACTCTGTTAGGCAATAAAAGGAAGTTTATCCCTTATTGCCAGAGTTTCAGAGATTCCCAATGCCTTGTAGAAGTTTTCATGCCCTTTAACATTTTTCTTTATCTTTCACATCATAACAAATTTCAATGTATATATTTTTTTGTCTATTTAAAAGTTTGTGCTCAGTTCTCCTCAGTACAAACTTGGTTGTTGTCCAGCTGGAAAATGAACTTCTGCCAACCAACTCAAATATTTTTGCAGTCTCTAACAATTCTTCTTCCAGAATTACTTTGTTTTTGGGTCTGTCTGGCTTTTGGTCATCTTCCTGAGCCAATGTAAAGAAAAGCCTCCCCACAACTTGATGCTTTCACCATCATATTTAACAGTGGAGATGACATAAAAGTTGTCATCTACAATGGTATTTTACGAGTCAGGAAGTTATATTTAAGTCTCATGTGACTGGACCACAAACTCTTTTTTTTTTTAGGTCTTTCTATATTAAGAGTTTGAAAACCATTTCTGTTTTGCCACTTCACAATCATGCGCTACGTTCTGTTGGTGTGTGTCACACTAAACCCTAATACAACGAGCTGGAATTTCAGGTTGCAAATGACTCAAATGGGTGTGAAAACTTTGGAAAGGCGATAAAAAACTCCCTTGAGCGTATAGAAAAACGATTGCTAGTGTGAAGCTAAGTGGGGTTAGCAAGTGAAAAACAGTTAGAACTTTCCCGGTCACTGAAGATATATATTTAGTCATCTATGTAACATAGAGTGAAAGTAATTTACGATGTTTAACAAGAGCTGAGCGGATATACAGATGTGCAGAAAGCAGTAAATGTAACCGTTGTCACTGCGCAGAGCTCAGAGTTGGACCAGGTCCATCAGCCTGCTGCTTGGCACTCTGCTGAGCGCTGCTCTATGTGACAGCTACATTTGCATGTCGGCGCTCGTCTGCATGCGTGCAGGGCTCACTGCTCCCTGCCCTTCCTTACTCTGCTCCTCTCACATAATCGATGACCTTTCTGTTTAAGGTGATGGATGATGGAGAATCGCAGTGTAAGCAAGCGTGTCGTGCGTACTGTCTCCTCTCCCTCTCCCCTCCTTCCTCCTGCTTGTGACTGTCTGTGCTTCTCCGTCCTTATTTCCGACAAAAGCCCAGCTCCCTGCGGTCAACAGCTCGCAGCTCTGCCAAGCTCTGCTGTGTGCATGAGCTTGTCTGTTTTTTTTCTTTCTTTCTTTCTTTTTTTTTTTTTTTTGGCTTGTGCATGCTCCATCAGCTTTCGTTGCTCCTCGCCGCCACCGGAGCTCGAGTCGCAACGTGTGACCATTCGTTGTCCGTGTGGTTGACCGTCTTGTCTTGTCGCTGCTGTCTCTGTCTGTGGTCGGTGGGTGTGTGTGTGTCCTCTCTCCAGGCCAGAGTGGAGAATGAGATCTTTGATTATAAGGACCTTGCTGCCCTGCCAAAGGTCAAGGCCATATATGAGGTCCAGCAGCCAGATCTCATATCCTCCTCATACCAGCCATTCCACAGATACACCTCTGATGAAAGGCTAGACACTTTCTCCTATGTGGAGGTACTGCTGCCACACACTTGCTGTCTAATGAACCATCGTGTTGTTCCCGTCTATTTTCCATTTTTAAGCAGCAAACATTTCTGCAAGTGGTTTAGATCGGTTTTTATTTGGCAAAACATGACGTTTTAAATATTATAACTATATTTATTAGTAGATGAATGACCACAAAATGCTTCATCAATTTATATGACTGTCTTTAGCCATTGGATGTACCGATACCACATCCCAGACTGATCATTTGTTAAAATCTGCTTGAAAACTGGGTAACTTCAAAGTGCAGAAAGAAAAAGGGATTTTATTTCATCAGCATTACATTGTCGACATTAGCACTCTGATAGTGTCGAACCTGATTCGCTCAGCAGTGATGCTCCAAATGCTGCAGGTTTTTTTTTCTTTTTTTCCTGACAGTCACTGATATTCCACCTGAAACGAGATTAGCTTTATCCTTTATAAATAGGAAACACAGTGGATTCAAGATCATGACAAATTGTGTTATTGGACACATAACCTGAAAAACAAATGAAATGTGTTTAAGTAAATAACCTGGAAAACCTGCTTGCATATTTGACAAATGTTTTATTTTGTTTGTTTCCTTGTTTGTTTGATTTTTTTTTTCTACACCTTTTGGTTCAGTTTCATCATTTGGTATTTTTGGGTACACACACTACACATTTATAACCACTTGAATTAAGTTGAAGTAAACTTCAGCTTCCTGAGAAAGATTATCCTGACATTTAATCATTTGCATCCTCTAGCTAAACCCAGGGTTTAAAAGAACTTGTACAAAGGTATTTGTCAGGACAAGGGGACAATCGTAACTTTACAAAGACTGGATGTTTCTCCAAAAGTGATGAAAACACAAGACTGAAACTTATCTGGGAGGAAGACAAAAAACAAACAGGCAATCAGGAGGGAGCTGTACAAATTATTACTACATGTCACAACAGTTTCTTGCATATTTTTGTCCAGCTATAGAGCAGAAGCATTTTCTTTCAATAAAAATGTCCTGGTTTGGCTAAAATATTCTAAAAGTTTTTGGGAGAATTGCCTTAAGGTCTGGCAAAGTTACATTTCACTTTCAAAAGATGCAATTGTCAAAAGACGCCTGTTGTGTTTATTAGCTTTAGTTCGTGATAAATAATAAGTAATGAACTCGGTTCTTTTTTCTTTACTGTATATATATTAGAGTGAAGTTTCTGTAAGTCCTGAAAGGTTAATGATGGTCTAATAGCTTTACACCACAAAAACTGGACTTTTTGAAAGATGTTTGAGATCCAGTGCCTCACACATGCAGCTTCACTTCTCCATAAATAACTTCTTCACGGCTCATCGGATTATGTTTTCATCTGAAGCAGAGGCCGAGAGGTTAGGCAAACATCATCATGTTTTTAATGTGTTTTGATATGACTTGTTGATGATTCATCCTGTAATGTATCTTTTTTTTAGAGGTAGCATTTTAACCTTTTTTTTTTCTTTTTCGGTTTTGTGATCTCTGGTTTGCAGCAGCAGCTCTGACTGCTTCTTAAAACACTTGGGTTTTTAAGAAAACTGTAGATTTTTTTTAAATCAATTATATGAGTAACAGAGGTTAGCCCAACTTTATATACCGACCACATGAAAGTATGCTATTGTTTGAAAAACATTTTTTGTTTTGGTATGAATTCCAAATTTTTACCCTCTTTTACTGACTTTTTTTTCCTTTTAGCCTTTAATGCACAGCCTAATGTTCGTTTTATTTACATTTGAGTCTAAAATGTTACTGTCTGTCTCCATTGGTTCCACAGTCCCTTGGAAATCTCTCTCCGTATTCTCAGGTAAGCGTTTTTGGTTTGAATCAAGTGGAAGAGCGGGTTCCAATAAGTAAACCATTGTCAGAGTTTCTGTGGTTTGTTGTTCTTTATTCTTACACCCCTATGAGTTGATACATAATTTATTTGTCGTTGCAGGATTATGACCATCCGGATGCAAAGCAGCTCCGATGCCCCATTCCAGGTTATATTGACTCCCCGACTTACAGTCGTCAAGGCATGTCACCCATCATGCCTCGCTCTCCACAGCACTTTGTCTACCCTGGTAAGAAAAGTAGTGTGTAACTCAAATTGTTTTCTTGTTGTTTTTACAATATCTGTTGTCAAAAGTATTTTTTTTTAGGTCTTAACCACAAACTTAAATTAATTTTATTGGGAATTTATGTGACAGACCAGGAATTATGGTGGCAGCACCATTCTTTGGGGATGCTTTTCTTCAGCAAAGGACAGGGAAGCTGGTCCAGTTTAATGGGACGGAAAGAGCTAAACACTGGATGCCAGTCAAAGAAAAGCTTCTAGAGGCTTCAAAATGCATCAGAGTTTTGCATTCCTGCATGAGAATAACTCCAAAATGGATAGTCAGAGGTACTATAGAGTTGTTTAAATCGGCGCATATTCATGTACAGTCCAAAGTAGCGACCTAAATAAAATGCAGAATCTGTAACAGGACTTACAGATGTTCCTCATTCAGCCTGACTGAACTTGGGCAAAGACAAAATGGTCAAATTAGTCAGTCACGTTGGCCTGTCACATAAAATCCCTATAAATGCAGCGATGTCTGTGGTTGGAAATTGACGAAAAACAAAAACAGTTCAAGGGTATGAATGTTTTATAGGAGCTGTGTAGTTGCTAATACTGTAGAATTTCAGAAACTGCCCATGTACTCCCTATTTCCATGATTTTACCATCAACATGCCTTGTCGGTAGTTACAAAAGCCCTAAGTGATGCTAATGGGGACAGCATAGCTTACCTCCCGACAACAGAATGTTGCTGTACTTGTTTGGCTGCTTCATTTGCTGGACTTGCTCCTCTCCTGACATTTCATGTTACTCTTACACTTGTGCAGTGGCGCCGTTGATCCTGCAATTGGAAAGCTGCTCTGTAAACAAGCTCAATAGTACTTTGCATTACACAAGTGGAAAAGTTATTCTTGCCCATTTGCGAATGTTGACAAATATCTGAGCGCATCTCATTCGCATGTGTCAACACCTTTTTCCTCATGCTCATGTCTCCTTTACTCTGACTGGCTGTGGCTGGCTACAGGCTCTGAGAGTGGCAGGAGTTCACCCTGTTATGGCCAAGAGGGGCGATCAAGCACACCCACCACAAACCAGCCCCCTAAACATTTTCATGTTCCAGGTAGGCCTTCACGTTTGCCCCGCCCCCCACTGCAGCCGCCACCACTCTCAACTTTTTCCTTTTCCTTTCTTTTCAGCGAATGCCATCAGTCGCGGTTGGCTAACGCCAAAGCATTCTGACTGTTGATGTTGTGCCTGTGGCAAAATATGACTGAGTTGTGTTTCTTTGCAACAAATTCTTGTTCGTTCATTTCCCTCCCTTCTACCTTCCACCCCACAAACCCAGTAGAGATTCACAGCCTCTCTCTTTGACGCTCCTTCACGTTTCACCTCTCCGTCTCCTGTTTCTCTCCTCAGCCACAGGGGATCCCAACATCTACAGGAAGCCGCCCATCTATAAGAGAACGGGTACAGTTTAGTTCGGTCCCGCCTCGGCCTACCCTCCCCGTTCCTGTCAGTTTAGTCGTGCCGTGGTCGTGCTCCTCTTCGGCTCCACCCCCCGATGCTCCTCCTCGGCATCGGCGTAGCGTGTAACCCCCGCTTTGCAGCGAGAATTCAGAAGCGCAGAAACGCGCTTGCTGAGTTTGTTCTCGGAGCTGAGGGGAAAAAAAGATCTGTGGTATCATTTGCATTTGTGGCAGTAGCTAAATGTGGAAGAGCTGTGTTTCATGTGCATGCCAGAAACATCATGATCCTACTTCTGCACACAGTCCATGACGAGTTCTCGACAGGAAAGTAAAGTGGAGAGAGGGATGAGAATGAAGGAAGATGTTTTGCTCAGGCCCAGTCCTCCGAGAACAGAACGGAGCCAAACAGAGAACAGTGCAAAACCGAATTAGAAAAGCAACTTGTTTTGGCCCATTTACTGTATTTCCCAGCCGGCAGACATGTTGGCGATCCTAGCCGTGCATTTGTGCCGTCGTTTATCCAACTGGCACCCTGGCGTGGTTAACACAAGATGCTTTTTAGCCATTTTTCACAAATCATTAAACCCGAATGCTACTCCGCCATCTGTATAGCATGCTTCAGCGCATAATTAAAAGATTCGCTGTCCTCTCGTCACACTGCGCTCCAAAAGGCTTTTTCAGCTGAGAGTCACGGGATCTGCAGACTGACGACGGTTCATCTCCACCCTTGTCCTGCATGCTCGTCCATGCTGTGGGTCAGTTAGCGTGTCGACCCGTGAATAGACGTCGTCTATGTGCCTCAGCTTGAAAGATTATTTCATCACTGGTCAAAATGTTTTCATTGGAAGTAAGAATTTTTCAAAAAAACCTGTAACCCTTCACCTCGTGTTATCAAACCTAAGTGTCCTTTATGGTCTGCTTAAGTGACATTCATTATTTAATTCTCTAAATTCAGATCTTCACAGATTTAGACCTTAAATCTGATTTTCCTATTCATTTTTGTTTTTTTACATCAAGGCCAGTAATGAATGAATCATTTAGCCGGCTTGCAGCACATGATGCAAAAAAAAAGCCGCGTGGAAAGCCTTCCCGGCTTTGTGCTCATCCGAGCAAAGCTGTCACATTCTCACACCTCCCTCAGGGATGCTCCAATAATGTTTCCCTTTTCTTTTTGCCTTCTTTTTTTATTGCATCCAATCACTTTTATTCACTTCCCTCCACCCTCTGCTCCACTTTGCGCGGTGACCTTGCCTCTGTAAGTATCCCCCTCCTCTCGCTGTTTAACTCAAGTCTCAGTGGATGGATGATTTGTGTGTGTGTGTGTGGGTGTGTGTGTGCGTGTGTGTGTGTGTGCCTCTGCGTGCCCACGTGTCTGTTGGCGTTCAGTTGAATGTGTCGTGAAGACGAGCGTAGCATCGTTTGTCATGCACGCAGGTATTTGATTGGTCATGGATCGGGGGCTGGTGTGGCTAATGGGTGGCAGAATGAAGAGTGATCTATGTGGCATTACAGTGCATGCGTTATCGCCCATTTACATCCATCGACTGCGCTCGAGTGCAGAGCGGCGTCGGTGTCATGGCGTTGTGGTGCTTGCAAGACGACTGTGAGCTTCGGGCTAAGCTGTAACTGAACCCATTTTTAATCCAACTTGTTGTCCTGCTGCCATTGGCTGAAAGTATTGATCTCCGCTGACGGTGAAAACGGCGCATGTGACAACTGGGAAAATGTAGTGTAAAATTACACCAGCAATGTATACCCTGCCTTTTTTTTTTTTTTTTTTTTTATCCCAGTAAAGCCGTCTGTTTGAAAGTGATTTATGCTAAAATGCTGGAAAAGCTTTCCAGACTGAGAGCAAGGTGAATAAAGCAATCATTTTTCTTTAATTCATTCGTGACTATCTGTTCAATGTAGTCACAGAGTGCATGAGCGAACTCAATCGTTAACTCGAGAGTCTCCATTTGGCGTATTTTTATTTACAAAATCCTCAGAGCCGCACATATTAGCACGTCTAAAAACTCCTATGGAATAAAATGGTAGTTTTTCAGTTTATGTATGTTTTTAATGTCCATAAGTTTTATTCAGTAATTTGTGACCGTTTCTCTCGAACATCGCACTTAGTCTAGACAAGAAAATTGCTTTCTGTACCACCAACACAAACGTAATGCGCAGAGTTTGACAAACACTATTGGCACTTTAACTAGACTAAGATTTATTCTTTCTGTTTCATGGGTGTGGCACAAAAGAAAGCATGAATGTGGACGAGGACGTCATGCCAGTTGTTAACCACAGCAGAGCATCTCTTACCCCGTGGGCTTGTTTTCCTTGTACTGATTAAATTTACTTGAACGACAGGTTAGATTTTTCTCTGAATCGCAGTAAAACATTGTCGAACTGCAGTAAAAATCGATCAGCTTTAAAGCTCTTCAGAGTGCGCGATTTAGAGGTTTGCCATCATAATCTGACAAGGTATTATTAAGAATGAAGCTGTTAAATGGTATTTAGTGTCAGGTGATGGTTACATATATGAATGACTTTTAACTGTATGCTTTTTTTTTTTCTTCTGTTTGTTCCAGACAATCATGCGGAATCAGCCACTAAAAGCAGAACGAGTGAGGATATCCTCCGATTCTCCAGCCTGTCCACCTACTCTCCAGAGCCATACACGCAGTCTGAGTCGGACTATTATCCCTACACCAGCTCCCCGAGAGGTAAAGAGCTGTCAAGCTGCTTCTTATTCGTTTTTTATTTTATTATTTTCTTCACTCGCTCACTTTGCTGTTGCTGTTTTCTTTACTCTGAGCTACATTTTCATATAAGGGAAATCTCTTTTATGTCATTTCTCTCTCTCTGTCTCTCTCAGCCTACCGGGCGCCACGGCGACGCTTCTCGACGGGAGGAGATGAAGAGAGTTGGAGTCAGGGTCTTCAAAGAGTGAGAGCTCCACTGTTTTCTCTCTCCCTTTCTTCAGAAAGTGATTAAAGTGACAGTTCTCCTCTGTGAAGAAGCAAAAAAAATAAAAATAAAAAAACAGCATTTTTTTTTATTTTTTTTTATTATGACACCAAAAATCACTTCTTGTATTTAAGGAGTTAAAAATCTTCCTTGTCTTCTCATTTTCTCCCGCCCCCCGCCTCCACTCTCTTTCCTTTAAAGATTGGGAGTGGCATCGGACGGATGATCCTCAAGGAGGAGATGAAAGCGAGATCTGGTTCCTATGACAACGACCCCTGGGGCAGCGCGAGGAATTCTCGTTGCGGGAGCAAGGAAACGCTGAACACGACGGGCTACGGCACGACGGCGTACAACAACACCATCAACGGCTGTGAGGACAACCCCGCCCTTCTACGCCCCCCCCCCCCTTACCACTGGCTCCCCTTCCACTCTCCGTCTTAAAGTTCACGATCACTTGCAGCTCTGGGCGCGGCTGCTGTTCCGCCTCGCCCCTACCCTGTGCACGAACGCATTTGAACAACAGCGTTTTATGAGCTTCAAAATAAATCTGTTGTCAGTGGGCTGTAGGTGGAGGGCAGCGCGGTTGGTGACACAGGGTCATCGCTGGCGTCGGCGGTGAGGGGGGGAAGATGGAAGAGTAGCGAAGTAAGAATAGCTCGATTGTCTGAGCGCAGCGTATGTTAAAATGCATGTATTATTATGGTATTGAGAAGAAAACTAAAAAATATCTCGACACTATGATGCATAAATAAATAACAGCCTGCCTTTCAATTAGTTTTAGAAAAGCAGAAAAAACCCCACTTAAAACAGGTGTGTCACACCTGCTAAAATAGAAGGATATTACCATATATGATGATCTTCCTTCCTTTCTTTTTCTTGACAAAAAGAAGCACACCAGTAGGTGAATGTGTGGCCACGCTACAAAGATCGTCAGTGCAGGAAGTCAATCCATAAACACAGTTATAGATTGTTGCTTGTCGCCCACCAGAACCATAGCCTCTGCTGCGAACACCTTTTGGCCTGGTATTATGAAACAAGTGGAGTCTTGGATTGTCTGGAAAGTAACAAGAAAAACCTGAGGGACATGGACACAACAGAGTCCATTCCTCTGGTTCTAGATTCCTTTGGCAGGAATAAACAGCCAGACCACTGAGGTGGCTGGGCGGCCTTTAACTTTCCTTCTAATCTCTGACTGCGCTCACCATAGAGGCCTTTTAAATCCTTCCATAGAGTACCGGTTTGTTGGGTCTCTCAGCCGCTCCACTCGTACAGCATTTCTATCGACTTCCTGTTCATTACTGCGCAAATTACACAAAATAATATTCACTTTGAAAACTGGAATTCAGCCTGCAGACTTTGCCATCACTACTTTCATCTTTGTAAGTGGTTCATTCCCTTCGCTGTGTTTTGCATCAATGCTCGTGTTTTGTTTTCGATGTGCGACATAATCACTCCTTAGCAACTTCTGGCTGTGATCTCGCTTTCCCCCAGCCCCATGCTTTATATATATATATATATATATATATATATATATATATATATATATATCAATTTTATCACGGAAACTAATAGAACTATTGTGAGTTATGAGATGAAACACAATAGAAAATACATTTGTAAAGATTGTGATATATATACCCTTTAAGATATTCACGAATGGTAGATCTGAAGCGATTTATTTTAAATTTTAATCCAAGCTTCGGGGATCCTGCACACTCCTACTTATCTTCTCACATTCTGATACCAGTTTGCCTTTTGTACGACCGAAATACTTTCTTCCCTCTTTTACGCCTGTTAATGTGGATTAGGTTCGTGGGTATTTGCAGCCAACAAGACGGTGTATCGGTCAGGATACAGGAAGGAGAGCATGAGACCAAACTTGTAGATGTGAGCTGGTTTATTCTGCCTTGATACTCAGTGTTGCCAGCAGTCTGCAATAACAATAAATTGCCATTAGGCTAATATATTACAGCAATACAGGTTCAACTTATACAAACTCAGTGAAAACCCACAGACAGTCTTTTAGCTGAATTTAACATAAGAAGCACTTTGGCGCCATCATGTGGCCAGATAAAATCTACACAATGGCGGCAACCGGCAGCGCATGCCCTTAATTACTCTATTTGCCGCGACAACTCGATGTAAAGCAGTAACAGATACGGCTGAAATACACATATAACTGAATCCAGAGTGAACAAATAGAACGCTAAATGCAGTAACTTACTTTCTGTCATCAACTTAACACTCGGAGCATCATTTCTCAGTGTTACACCGGGAATGCGGCCTCACGGTTGGAAAAATGCAGTGAACTGACCCGGAAGTTATGTTAGTATTGAGCTAACGCTCATGAGGGCAACCTAACTCAGGCTTACGTCACTTCCCAAATATCCTCTAAACCAATATTACAAAATAAAATACAGAAAAAAACATCAGAGCCTTTTATACAGCCGCCCCCAAATGTGGTTACACATTTGCTAAACATAAAAGGCTTTATTAGTCTTGGGGGAGCGACTGGCTGCTCTTCTCAGTGTCCTTTCCTTCAGCTGGCACGGCTGGTAAAACGACCAACCGAGCAACTGGCCTAGTGTAGACATGTTCACTAACTTTCACATCCGCAGATCTGATAAGTCCATCAGCGCTCCGATGAATCTTGATTACGTGACCTATTGGCCATAAGGCTCGGGGCAACTGGGGATCCACAATCATAACGACTGCGTTTTGCAGAAGTTCAGGAGGGTTTGATTGCCATTTGTGTCTCGTCTGTAAGCCAGGAAGGTATTCTCTGATGAACCTGGCCCAGAAGTGATCGGCAAGAATCTGTGAGTGCCGCCAACGTCTTCGACTGAGGGTTTCTATCTCTGGGTAGACCACTTGAGGTAGAGATCCATCAGGCCGCCCCATGAGGAGACTATTGGGAGTCACAGGGTCCACATCTGCCACATCAGTTGATACATAGCCCAAAGGCTTTGAGTTCAGTATTGATTCCACCTCCAGAAGAACTGTCAGAAGAACCTCCTCCTGAAGAGGTTGGGAACCCACACAGGTTCGGAGAGCTGACTTCACTGAACGAACCTCTCGTTCCCACACTCCGCCAAAATGTGGGGCTGCTGGGGGATTAAACTGGAACTTAATCTTCTGGGAGGCTAGCTGTCCCTGTAGTGTCTCTGACATGTTGGCAAAGGCTTCTCTGAGTTCTCGATCCCCTCCCTTAAAATTGGTCCCACAGTCAGACCACAGCTCTGCAGGCTTTCCTCTCCTGGCGATGAATCGTCTCATGGCCATAAGGAAAGAATCTGCTTCCAGGCTACTTAGGAGATCCAAGTGTACTGCCCTAGTTGTCAGACACTTGAAAATGATTCCCCAGCGTTTCTCCTGCCGTCTTCCTATTTTCACTATCATGGGCCCAAAACAGTCCACACCAGTGGAGTAAAAGGCTGGCTTATATAACCTAAGCCGAGCGGCAGGAAGGTCAGCCATCTTTGGAACTGAGGGTTGAGCCCTCCAACGCTGGCACTCAGGACAGGTGCGCTGGTATTTCCGTATCGCTTCTCTCCCACGCAGTATCCAGAAAGATCTCCGCATCTCTGCAAAGACCCGTTCAGGCCCTGGATGATGGAGATCGATGTCATATTTCTGGATGAGAAGACGAGTGGAGGGGTGAGTCGGGTCCAGGACAATAGGATGCAGGGTCGATCCATCAAGACCTCCTAGACGTCGTAATCGACCTCCTACTCTGATAAGGCCTCCTGAGGTATCCAGTTCAGGTGCCAAGGTAAGTAAGCGACTTCTGGGTGGAACAGGTTTTGCTTCAGCAAGCAAACGACACTCCTCTGGAAACGACTCCTGTTGAGCTCGCCTAAGGATGACCTGTTCAGCAGCTTGATATTCCTCAGCATTAGGTGGAGAAGTTGATAGCGTTTGCCCTTGAAGTTCCTTAACAATAGCATCCAAGAGCTCCTGCCATGACTTGTACTCCATTCCATCCTGACAGGTAGGTGCGGAGGTGGTTGTTGTTCCACAGAATACAGTCTTTCGGAGCTCTGATTCCTCATTAAAGGGCTCAGAGTTTGGCTTTTCTGGCCATGTGTCAGGACTGTGGAGCAGAAAGGGGGGTCCATCTGACCACCTGTTTGGCACTTTGAGTTCTGCCAGAGCCTTCCCCCTGGTAAGGTCATCCGCTGGATTACTTTCGGAGCTTACATAGCACCAGGTGCAGTTTTCTGTCAACTCCTGTATCTCAGCTATCCTGGCTCCAACAAAGATTTTATAACGACAGGACTGTGAGCTCAACCAGTTGAGGACAGTTGTCGAGTCCGACCACAGGACTGTTCTTCTGATAGCCGAGGTGAGTTCTTTCTTCAGGATACTGCTCAACTGTGCTGCCACCAAAGCTCCACAAAGCTCTAAGCGAGGGATAGAGAGGGTCCGTTTTGGAGCTACACGGGAACGGGCTAGGATGAAGGTGAGGTAAACCTGACCACTGCACTCTTCAGTCCTCATGTAAGCCACAGCTCCATAAGCTTTCTCAGATGCATCTGCGAAGATGTGCACTTCACGGCTGTCCTCTCTTAAGTTGGCTTTGGTAGGAGCGTAAGCACGTGGGAAGGTAAGCTGAGGTAGAAACTTAAGCTCTGCCTCCCAGTCATTCCAAGCTTGTAGGAGTGTGGATGGAAGGTTTGAATCATCCCAATCATGCTTCTTATCCCACAACTGCCTAAGGAGGAGCTTGGCCCGGGTAGTGAAAGGCAACAGATAGCCTAAAGGGTCATACTGTGTCGCTAGTACTCTGTAGATGTTTCGAAGAGTTGGCATCTCATAGGACACAGGTCTGTGCTTATAGCCTAATGTGTCTGTATTCCAGTCCCAACTGAGCCCGAGCGTTGTCTCTGAAGAGTTGGATTTGTCTTCTGCCAGCCACAGATCCAGACTTTGCGATCTCGCTTCGGGAGGCAAATGACTCACAACATTGGGGTCATTACAAGCCCACTGACGTAACTCAAAGCCGGCTGATTTTAACAGTTCCCTCAGTCTGTCTACAAGGATTTTGGCTTCTTTAGGTGAACCGACGCTCTGTAGACAGTTGTCTACGTAGAAACACTTCTCAATGGAAAATCTTAGGTTGTCATCGGGCTGCGTGTGTTCTGTAACATGACGCAGCAGAGCGAATGTTGCGCAGCAAGGGCTTGAGGTTGTCCCAAAGGGCAGGACTTGCCACTCAAAGATTTTAGGAGGTTCATCCGCCTTTAGATCCCGCCAAAGGAACTTCAATAGGGGACGATCTTCCGGGAGGAGGAGTACTTGATGGAACATCCCTTTGATGTCTCCACTCACAGCTATGGGATATTCACGGAACCTGACTAGGACTCCTAGTAAGGGGGCTCCAAGTGTGGGGCCAGGCAGCAGAAACTGATTCAGGGACTGTCCAAGGTATTTATGAGAGCAGTTGAAAACCAGGCGATTCTTCCCATTATGACTGACAAGATGATGGGGAATGTACCAGCTCTCTGTTGATGAGATGCTTGGTGTTACTTCTTTTACAGCTCCAGATTGAATCAACTTCTGCATTTCTGCTCTGTAGGCTTCAGCCTGATGGGAATCCTTTAATAGGCGTCTCTCTGTGCTTCGAAGCAGGGCCATGACAGATTCCTTAGGTGCATTCAATTGTGGCATCTGCGCATGGCGGAGGAGAGGTGTGGCATACCTCAGCACGCCATCCACCATTATGCGAACCGTTTGAGCTTCGAGCAGAGCCACAGCTTGAAGATCCTGCTTTGACCGGGTCACATCCTTCTCAGATGTGTAAGGTACTGCATCCATCTGCCAGAGCCGCTCTACATGCTTAAATAACTCGTCCGATTGGGAGGATGTGAATAAGCATAAGGCAGGCTGGGTTGGCCGTCCCATCAAAAGACTTGGCCCCTGAAGGGTCCACCCCAGCCGAGTATGGACAGCTGCTGGACTGCCAGGTGGGCCAAGCCGAACCGGTTCTATGGGGGTTATCAGATGCGGCTGGTCTGAGCCAATAAGGAGTAGCGGCTCGGCTCGCTTCAACGCAGGCACTGGGATCCCTTGCAGGTGTTTATACTTCCTCTGTAGCTGATCAATAGGATATGTATGATGAGCCAAGTTGAGGCAGTCAGCTGTGAATGCTCCCTCAATCTTGTGTTGGAGCCCAGGATTGGTAGCTGCAGAGACACTGAAAGATATATTACGTCCATGTAGCATCTGAATATCGTAGCGTACAGTGCGTAATGGAAGGTCCTCGGGGGTGCCCGCCAGACCAAGGATTTTTGCAGCAGCCGGGAGAAGCATGGTCCTCTCAGAACCGTCATCCAGGATTGCAAAGGTATCTAAAGTGCGTTGCCCGTGACTTAGAACCACAGGTACAATCTTGAGCAGGACACGGTGGCCGACCCTATGTCGATCTAAGTAGAGGGAACCTGACGCTGAATTGGTAAGGCAACTTTCTTCCTTTGCAGCAACACCCATGTCGTTTCTTTCAGTTCTGGCATTTACCTCGTGAAGAGCTAGCAGGTGTTTTCCTTGGCAAAGGCTGCAGGGTTTCTTCAGTGTGCACTGAGCAGCTAGGTGGTTTCGGGCACAACGCCAGCATCGTTTGTTGATTTGAATCCAGTTCTTTATTTCTTCTTTGGAGAGCTTAGCTACACCATCACATTGACTGAAATAATGTTCTGTGCTCTCACAGTAGGCACAATAGGCTTTGCTCTTAATCTTCCCTCTAGCTCTACTCTCCTTTGGTGGCAAGGAAGTGTGTTCTGAGGGTCCTTTCACATTATGTAGGACTGTTACAGTCTGTTTGAAGGGATGGGCATCTGCCTTTCTGCAGGTCCGTTCTCTACTACCCTTCCCACCATCTTGGCTATCAAACCCTTGGCACCATGACTCATGACGAAGCCATTCAGATAAGTCATACAGGGTGTAGGTGGTGCCAGGTTGTTTAAACTGCTGTCGACGAAAGTCAGCTCTTTGCTCTGGAGGGAGCTTGCTTGTCAGACGGGCAACGTGAGAGCCACAGTTCAGTTCCACTTCTCCCTCATGTCCTAATGTTTGCAACAGACCAACTAGTGATTGCACCTGGAGAGAGAACCTCTGGAAGGCTACTATATCACCTCGCTTTATTTCTGGGCCATCTAGGACACTTGCTATTTTCCTTAAGGCAAGCTGATGTGGTTGTCCAAATTTATCATGGAGGGCAGCCATAGTGTCAGTATAAGGCTTTGGTGAGTTCAGGTAAGCGTCGGCTATTAGCCGAGCTTCATCAAACTTAAGATGGTCCACAAGTATTTGATACTTAAAGAGCTCAGTTGCGTTAGGAGGGAGTAGGTTCTCCAGGGCCATTCGGAGCCTGGCAAACTCAGAAGGGTCCGAATGAATGAACTTTGGAATTGTTGGTTTGGGGCCCTTATACACCAACTCAGCTGAAGGAGGTGGAGCTGAATTGTGCCAGTTCGACATCTCACACGCTGGCCCAGTGCCTGGAGTATAGGGGTTAACTGGAACAGGCTTTGGTTGCAGCAGACCTGCATTATTTGTTGTCCAGCGTGAAGATGGCTCAAAATGTTGCGACGGAGCATGGAAGACGTTTCTTCTATGATCCTGAGCCTGAGGGATCCGTGTCGGTAGAAAGGATTTACTGGACAAAGATGCTGTATTAGGCGGGGGGTAGTACCGTAAGCCATAATCTGAATGCTGTTCTTCAACCTTTAGTTTGGAGAATTCTGTGTGCAGATCCTCACCAGGTTCAGGCCATGGAGGTGGATCAGGCCAGTCCTCCTCATCTTCATCTTTAATCGGCCTTGTGTTAGTGGTGGTGGTGTAAACCCTTTCTGAGCTGCTCTTAGGGGGCTGATGAATAGTATATTTTGAGGCGGCCAGCTGAGCCATGTCCTCCTTCAGTGAGTGAGCAGCTTCAATCAGTGCTCTGATATCACTCCTCGCTTCATTAAGTTCTCTCAGGCCCTCCTGTAGAACTTCCTGTGATTGAAGTAGCTTCCTTCTTTCCACCTGTAAAGCTCTGAATTCTGTATGAGGTGGTTGGATGGAGGACTCCAGTCGGTTGTAGGGGGGAAATTCAGGTGAGAGGTCTCTAAAGTTCCTCCTTTGTTCACTTCTCTCCAGCCGAGGAGAAGTGTTATAGCAGGTCCCATCACTATCACTGTAGTGAGATGGTGCGTTACTATACTGCGGGTGGTATTCCACATGTCTTGGAAGAGGCGGTGGGGTTTCCCAATGTGGCATTTCCCTAATGGAATGATGTGTGTACTCAACTTCGAAGTCATCAAATCGGCTTGGTCGGCGTGTCAGCCGCTTAGGTCTCACATCAGGAGGTGTCACTCTGTCTGGCTCCATCTTGAGAGCTGCATCCGGCTCGAAGGACCAATGTTAATGTGGATTAGGTTCGTGGGTATTTGCAGCCAACAAGACGGTGTATCGGTCAGGATACAGGAAGGAGAGCATGAGACCAAACTTGTAGATGTGAGCTGGTTTATTCTGCCTTGATACTCAGTGTTGCCAGCAGTCTGCAATAACAATAAATTGCCATTAGGCTAATATATTACAGCAATACAGGTTCAACTTATACAAACTCAGTGAAAACCCACAGACAGTCTTTTAGCTGAATTTAACATAAGAAGCACTTTGGCGCCATCATGTGGCCAGATAAAATCTACACAATGGCGGCAACCGGCAGCGCATGCCCTTAATTACTCTATTTGCCGCGACAACTCGATGTAAAGCAGTAACAGATACGGCTGAAATACACATATAACTGAATCCAGAGTGAACAAATAGAACGCTAAATGCAGTAACTTACTTTCTGTCATCAACTTAACACTCGGAGCATCATTTCTCAGTGTTACACCGGGAATGCGGCCTCACGGTTGGAAAAATGCAGTGAACTGACCCGGAAGTTATGTTAGTATTGAGCTAACGCTCATGAGGGCAACCTAACTCAGGCTTACGTCACTTCCCAAATATCCTCTAAACCAATATTACAAAATAAAATACAGAAAAAAACATCAGAGCCTTTTATACAACGCCATTTCACATAAACAAGTTTGCTCTCCGTGGACTACTTATTAAAAATCTCTCTGTCTTTGTATTTATCACACTGTCTTGCCTTCACAGCTGCCAGCCCCATGTCCTGTTTTATTTATGGGCACCAAGATCTCTCATTAAAGCTGTTTTCCACATGGGAGGGAAAAACCACTGAACAGAGCCTGGTTTTGGATCTGGTCTGGAGGCTTGCAACCAAACGAGCTGCAGCACGTGGAAAGAAGCAAAAAATCCTCCCAAAAAATATTCAGCAATGTATCTGTTTGTGTGTGTGTGTGTGTGTGTGTGCGTGTGGGTGTGTGTGTGTGTGTGTGTGCGTGTGTGTGTGTGTGTTGTTTCCATTACTCACTGAGCCTCCAAAGAGCTACATTTCATGGTCTTTTCTGAGCCTCTGACTAATCAGATACTCGTCCCGTCTGTCTTGGAATAGCTAATATAGATTATAATTGTGTGATCTCTTTGTCCCACAGCACCAAGATCTCAGTACAGCGCTGATAGTGGTGAGTTTATCTTCATTGTGTCAAAATGTGTTCAGGCTCTGCCAAACACCAAACTGTGACATACTTTAAGGTGCTAGCTTTCTCTTTATTGTTGTCGATACTTTGTTTCGTGGCTGTTCAGCCCATGTTGGTTCATAAATAATTTCTACTGAATCATCCAAGCCTCAGTTCCCACATCTGGAATTTGATCTTTTTTCTTTCTTTTTTTTTTTTACTATTGGTGGTGATCGCCATCTCCTGGCCAAATCCAGTATTTAACTTGTGTACAATGCTTTAATCCATTAATTGTGTGTTTTTGTGACCATTCTTTAGATTTTGGCTGCAAGTCAGCGTCACTACCAGGATATAGGCGCAATGGTATTCAGCGGGTGAGATCAGATTGCACTCCAGAGCTAATTTTAATCGTGTTTTCACCTATTTTTTTTTTTACGCTAATGAGGTGTTTTTCATGGGAATTCCCAAAAGCAATTATTTTTGTTAATCGCAATTTCCTTCCTTGCACCTGCAGCCTCAGAGCGCAGATTGCTACCAGTATCAGTATGACGACGGCAGCGAGGTCAACTGGGGAAGTAGAGGTGACTTTAATTGGACTTTATAACACTGAGCCTTTGTCAGATTGAAGCAATTAACCCAAACCTTTAATCTCTTTAATCTGTTTCTCATTTCTTGCAGCTGAGTATAAGGTACGGTTAGAAAATTGTTTTTATTTTCTTCCATAAACATAATGCAAAAGTTATTTAGCCCAGATTTCTGAAATGATTAAAATAACTTTCCTTCTCCGCAGGTTTATCCATATGAATCACTCATTGTCACCACCAGAGGGCGGAATAAGCTGCCTAAAGACGTCGACAGAGCAAGACTGGAAGTAAGTAATGCAGGGAAGGTGAAATTGAACTGGCCTGCAAAATTAAAGGTATAGTCCAAGATTTTGAAGGGTGTAGTAAAATGATCAGAGTAATGCTTTTTATTCTATTTGTCATTTGTACTCTAAATTAGTAAAACTATGCCCGTCTTGCACATAAACAAAAAACGAACAAAGTATTCACACATTTGAATTTTTTTTTCTCATATGTTGTCACATTTCAATCACAAGAAGTTATTGGGATTTTATAGGATTGAAAACCCAACATAATCCACCGTTGGGGATTATGTTTTTCAGTTTTTCAAAGTTTTCATATGGTTGCAGTCAACCTGCTGGGGTTTTCTTTTTGTTTTTTGTAGAACAGCTTAGCCAGCTAAAATTGCAGACATGCAGCTGCAGCTTTTGCTGCATCCATCTACCAGCTTTCAGCATTGATTTTACCATCTTCATGAGCTTAAGCTCATTCGGATCGGATGAGTATCTATGAACTTTTACAGGGTCATTGTAACACGTAGATATGCTTTGTTGTGAACAATTTAAATTCGTTTTTTTGAGTGCGTCTCAGAACACTTGTGTTTTTACTGCAATTACATTCCATAAATATGGACCCTGTTTACTAATCGGGTGACTTCAGAAGGCAATTTTGCCCAAGATTTTACTTTAGGGATATCAGATTAATAACATATGCACACCACCCTTCTCAGATTTTTATTGACAAAACTTTTCTACACTAATATACCATTTTGCTTCCACTTCAAAATACTGTATGCTCCATTTTGTGTTGGTCTAAACATCCATTAAAACCTGTTGCTGCTACATCTTAAAACATTCAAAGAGGTGTGATTACTTGTTGAATGCACATAGCTTTATAAGTAGTAGCAGAGTAAATATGCAGAAATATAATAACACAGTTTTTGTGTCTCTGTCGTCGTAGCGCCACCTGTCCCCAGAAGAGTTCGTCCAGGTGTTCGGCATGACCGTGGAGGACTTTGACCGGTTGGCTCTGTGGAAACGGAACGAGCTGAAGAAGCAGGCTCGGCTGTTCTAGTCACACCCGGGTGTGCGTTAAATACTGCCACACGCCGAGTCGCACGGGACCATGAGAGGGAGACGCTTCTCAGTTCCACTGCCACGTCTGAAGAACCTGTTCAAGATCTCCTCGCGTGACAAACAAGAGCCAGATTGGACTTTTGGTGACAGTGGTGGAGGGTCAGAGACGGACTGGTGCTTGTTTGCCAGTGCGGCCATAGCTGTGTACTAGAGTGAAATGTAAGCAATAGAGACGTTCATGCTGTAGTGCTGTGTATTTATTTTTTATTGTTTTCCAAGTTGAGACTGTGCTCCCTTACACAGGGCCGCGTCTGTGACCAGAGCTGCAGGACCGAAACACGATGTGGAGAAATTTGGCTTTGCCTTACTTGTTATGCTCTTTTAGTTAGGACTGTGCAGCACCAGCAATCCGAAGGAGTAGAATGTAGATACAGTATATCGTTTCTGACACTTTATCTGTGTGAATGATGCTACAGGATGATGAGTGAGTGAGTGTGAGCATACGCCTTTGGTTCAGGGTGCATTTTGTTGACATATTACCAATTTTTTTTTTTTTGTTGTCTCACACGAAACAGAGCATCTTCAGTTGACAGAGAATATCTGCAGTGGGCCAAACTATTTTTATTTATTTTTTTTATCTGTTTCTGTGACCTGCTTTAATTAGCGTGAGGATGGAAATCTGCAGCTTAGAAGATGCTGGCCGAATAATTAGAGGTCAGCAATAGCGCAGCTGTACGGGAACCGAAGAATGTGCAGTTCAGTAGGAACAATGCAAAACTTCATTTCCAGAAAAGTGTGCAGTTTTCACACTTCTAATAGAAATGGAAATATTTTCACTGTTATTTTTAAACTATAATTTGAGACACAAGTACAAAGGGAATGTTTCTTGACATCTTCAGTTTTGAGGGCCACAATTAAGCATTTTCTTCTTTTTTTTGCAGATAAATATTAAGCAATGCAGTTATTTAAATAAAAATGCAATAGATGTATTCAGTGCTTTGAAGAATTGAAAACTGTCATAGGTGTAAATAAACGTGGCACCTCATCAAAGGCTGTCCTCTCTTCTAAAATTATTGTCCACCATGGTGGACAATAGCATCCTGGTGGCGCCACTGTTCACATTTTCTCAAACTTAACAGTCAAGATACTTCAGATAGTTAACTTTGCACTTGTGCCAAATTAATGTCTCAAACAAAACATATTGGTATATGCTTTTTTTAAATTATTTTTTATGTTTTATAAAATAAAGTTTTCTGAAATTGAGGTTTGAGTTTACAAGATATAACAATGCTGTCCTGTTCTTTCCTCTTTGCAATAGAATGATGATAGTTTAGGTTGTGCATTGTTTTTAAAACTACATTCACTACTATTTATATTCTTTTAGAACGATAATCCAATAATTTTGTAGCTCCAGATGTTATATTCCCACATCAGGAAACACTCAGCAAGGTGTTTTCCCACACAAAGACCCAGGGTTGTTAAAGACATCTTTTGAATACTGTTATTTTTTTTTATTATTATTTTGACACTAAAATTAAACTGCAACTCAGAACAAGTCTCCTCTCTTTCATTCATAGCATATGCCGTTTTGTGATGCATGTTATGATACTTTGATTCTACAAATTTGAAAATGAATTCAGTCATTTGGTCGGATCATCAAAGGAACTGATACGCACTGGACTGAAAGGTATAGAAGGGTGTTGACATTCTGTTCACAATACATCTAAGGATGCTGTGAATGTGATTTCTAATCATATTCTCATATAAAGTTTTTATTGGAATCTCAAAAATATGAAACTGCAAACAATTTGATCATTATGCAACCACTGCACATTATCAGTTCAGTTTCACTGCTGTTTTAAGTTTTTTTTCTTCAAAACACATTAGAGAAAATGTGTTTTCTCTAATGAAAACTTTTCCTCCATTGAAAAGTGGAGGAAAATTCTGTTTTTAATTTGTAATTTTACAAAAAAAAATTTAAATGGTTCATAGTCAAGAAAGGACTTGAAAGATAATAAATATGGTTGAAACTAGATGATTTTTTTTGACAGAAAAGTGGATCTGACCGGTGGTTTCGCTGAAGGCCGAGAGTCTGTTTCTTTAGAGATCACAATTGAAGTTGGTAATGATCTGCACAGCTCTGGATTCTGACCAGTAAATAAAGTTTATTTAGTTCAGAAACATCAAAACGACAAGACGTTCATGATTTACATTTAAATTAAATCCAAGCTGAATGTTTAAGTTCTGTTGAATTAAATTTGCAAAATAATAATCAAAGATGAGGAGAAATGTATTTTACAAAACTTTATTGTACATTTTTAAGTAAGCAATCTTTGAATAAACATTATTTAAAGACATATCAAAAGACAAATCTTTGGACAGCGAAGAGTTTTAATAAATTAATGGCACACTTAAATAATTATTACATAAGTTATTTATATATATCATTATTATTACATAAGTTATATATATATGTGTATATATACATATATGTATATATATGTACATACAGGTGCTGGTCATAAAATTAGAATATTGTGATAAAGTTCATTATTTTCCATAATGTCATGATAAAAATTAAATTGTCATATATTTTAGATTCATTGCACACCAACTGAAATATTTCAGGTCTTTTATTGTTTTAATTTTGATGATTTTGGCAAACAGCTCATGAAAACCCAAAATCCCTGTCTCAAAAAATTAGAATATTATGAAAAGGTTCTCTGAACGAGCAATAAAAATAATCATCTGAATCAACAAAGTAACTCTAAACACCTGAAAAAGATTCCTGAGGCCTTTAAAAACTCCCAGCCTGGTTCGTTACTCAAAACCGCAATCATGGGTCAGACTGCTGACCTGACTGCTGTCCAGAAGGCCATCACTGACATCCTCAAGCAAGAGGGTGAGAAACAGAAAGAAATTTCTGAACGAATCGGCTGTTTGCAGAGTGTTATATCAAGGCACCTCAGTGGGAAGTCAGTAGGAAGGAAAAAGTGTGGCAGAAAACGCTGCACAACGAGAAGAGGTGACCGGACCCTGAGGAAGATTGTGGAGAAGGGCCGATTCCAGACCAAATTAAATTTTCATCTCCATAAAACTTTTCAGCAGATGGAAGCATGAAGTGCTCCAAAATCTTCTGATAGCTGCTGCATTGATCCTGCCCTTGATAAAACCCAGTGGACCAACACCAGCAGCTGACATGGCACCCAGACCATCACTGACTGTGGGTACTTGATACTGGACTTCTGGCATTTTGGCATTTCCTTCTCCCCAGTCTTCCTCCAGAGTCTGGCACTTTGATTTCCGAATGACATGCAAATTTGCTTTCATCCGAAAAAAGTACTTTGGACCACTGAACAACAGTGGTCCAAAGTGCTGCTTCTCTGTAGCCCAGGTCAGGCGCTTCTGCCGCTGTTTCTGGTTCAAAAGTGGCTTGACCTTTGACCTGGGGAATGCGGCACCTGTAGCCCATTTCCTGCACACGCCTGTGCACAGTGGCTCTGGATGTTTCTACTCCAGACTCAGTCCACTGCTTCCCCCAAGGTCTGGAATCGGCCCTTCTCCACAATCTTCCTCAGGGTCCGGTCACCTCTTCTCGTTGTGCAGCGTTTTCTGCCACACTTTTTCCTTCCTACTGACTTCCCACTGAGGTGCCTTGATATAACACTCTGCAAACAGCCGATTCGTTCAGAAATTTCTTTCTGTTTCTCACCCTCTTGCTTGAGGATGTCAGTGATGGCCTTCTGGACAGCAGTCAGGTCAGCAATCTGACCCATGATTGCGGTTTTGAGTAATGAACCAGGCTGGGAGTTTTTAAAGGCCTCAGGAATCTTTTTCAGGTGTTTAGAGTTACTTTGTTGATTCAGATGATTATTTTTATTGCTCGTTCAGAGAACCTTTTCATAATATTCTAATTTTTTGAGACAGGGATTTTGGGTTTTCATGAGCTGTTTGCCAAAATCATCAAAATTAAAACAATAAAAGACCTGAAATATTTCAGTTGGTGTGCAATGAATCTAAAATATATGACAATTTAATTTTTATCATGCCATTATGGAAAATAATGAACTTTATCACAATATTCTAATTTTATGACCAGCACCTGTATGTATATATATGTACATATATATATATATATATATATATATATATATATATATATATATATATATATATATATATATATATATATATATATATATATATATATATATATATATATATATATATATATATATATATATATACCAGGCCTCTGGTAGAGGACCCGAGCTCAGAGGATGAAAGAGACCACCCGTAGAGGGTGAGAAGGGAATTTTTATATATATATATCTACAGGAAATCCTACCAATGGCTGGAGAAAGCTGGACTCAAGGACAGCACAGAGGCCCTCATCCTGGCCGCCCAGGAACAGGCACTAAACACCAGAGCAATAGAGGCTCAGATCTACCACACCAGACAAGACCCAAGGTGTAGGTTGTGCAAGAAGGCCCTGAGACAGTCCAGCACATAACAGCAGGGTGCAAGATGCTGGCAGGGAAAGCATACATGGAACGACACAACCAAGTGGCGGGCATAGTGTACAGGAACATCTGTGCAGAATATGGACTGGAAGATCAAAGTGGGGAACATCCCCAAAGGTGGTGGAGAATGACCGAGCCAAGATCCTGTGGGACTTCCAGATCCAGAGAGACAAAATGGTAATGGCGAACCAACCGGACATTGTGGTGGTGGATAAACAACAGAGGAAAGCCCTTGTGGTGGATGTAGCAATACCAAGTGACCACAACATCAGGAAAAAGGAGCACGAGAAATTGGAGAAATACCAGGGCCTCAGAGAGGAACTGGAGAAGGCCTGGAAGGTGAAGACCACAGTGGTGCCTGTGGTCATCGGGGCCCTCGAGGCAGTCACCCCCAAACTGGAGCAGTGGTTACAACAGATCCCAGGAACAACATCAGACATCTCAGTCCAGAAAGGTGCAGTTCTAGGCACAGTCAAGGTACTGCGCAGAACCCTCAAGCTCCCAGGCCTCTGGTAGAGGACCCGAGCTCAGAGGATGAAAGAGACCACCCGCGGAGGGTGAGAAGGGAATTATATATATATATATATATATATATATATATATATATATATATATATATATATATATATATATATATATATATATATATATATATATATATATATATATATATATATGTTGTTTCTCTAAATTTTTCTAAAATTATATTAGTTTAGAAACATCAAAACGACAAAACTGTATTAGTTCTTAGAAAAATGTACATTTTGAAAACTTAAAAAAAAAACTTCATTCCTACATTATAAAAAATATAACATTTTGCTGTTTCTCTAAATTATTCTAAAAATATATTAGGGATAGATTATGATTAAAACATATAGTGCTATTAACATGAGTTTTATTAGAGGTGTAGATCCCTACTGTTTGGACTGGTAAATTTCAAATCTGGCAACAGTGGCTAACGGCGCCATTTTTGTTTTTAACGAGCGTGATGCGCATGCGCCATGCTGGATTAAAAAAATATGACGCAGCTTCTTCGTGAGTGTTTAAAAAAAGATGCAGCTAACCCCTGGACGCACGGAGACACGAAACTGTCGGTCCGATATTAAAATAAAATATATATTTTCGGATCTCCCAATACGCGGAATCCGAGTGGACGCCCAACCTTATGACTGAAACTTCTGTGGGTCCGCTTGAAATCGTGTCAGTGTTTATCGAGGTCTAGCTTGGTGCCTTGTACTTGACCTACGAGTTGGCCGCCAGAGCGTCATGTTTGAAATCACTGCGTTGGTTATTCGGTAAGTTATTTTTCGGAAACATTCTCAGCTGTTCGTCTTTTTCCACCAATGACGTTAGTGAAGCCACTTTTTGTGTCTAAACAGACTAGCACACAAGGAGAGACCCGACCATGGCCTCCCAGTGGCGGTTTGTTTGGCTGCTGGCGTCCCTGAAACATCTGAGCTAGCATCGATTATGGATATACTACAATCAAGCTGAGGAATCCCTACAAGGTGCCTGGCGGATCCGCCCGACCCATCAAAGGTTGGTTAAGTCAAAGAACTGTTCAGAAGACATCCAGAAGACATCTCTGGGTAGGAGCTGTGGCGGGTTTTGCTGTGCTACGTTGCTGTTGCTGAAGCTAACGTTGTTTGTTGAAGGCCAACGCCGGGCCTCTTGGTGTGCTGGTTTTGTTTGATTCTCTGCTGAGAGTCAATGAGCTGAGTAGGATTCTACTGTTGTAAATCCTTTGGCATTTGGATTTTTAGTGTTGTTTGAAGCAGTTGTTTGGTCTTGTGACCTGTGGCGGGTTAGGTGTAACTAGAATCTGATATCTACAGTATGAAGTTCCTGGCTTAAAGTCAGTTGTGACGTGAAAGAAAGAAGCCTGCCAAGGATTTGGCAAATGCAGTTTAGAGGCTGGAGGAAGTGATTCAGCTTAGGCTTTGTAAATATCATAATAATAAACCTTGATAACATGCCTACTTATTAGAACTAATATCTGTCTATATTGTCATTAGTATAGCTGCATTAGAATAATATTTATCTTTCCAATGAATATCAAATATGTTTTTGGGTGAAGATTAGGTCATATATATACACGAGTAACCTGGTTGTATTTCTCTATTGTTATAATCAACGACTTTATATATATATATATATATATATATATATATATATATTTATTAAATGTGACGTGAGCTCAAAGTGCGACACTACAATTAGCTTACCAAATATTTTTGTTTAAAAATAATAGCACAGCAGGTACAGAAAACTACAAACACAAAAATTCAATCATTTTGAAGTCTATTGTTAATCTCTTCGTTAAATAAATAAAAATGATTACTTATTTAAGTATTTAGTCATTATTTCAGCTTGACTCATGCAGAACCGATCTGATCGTTTCCATAGCAACGATCAGAAGCAATACCTTGCCCCAGAAGTCCAGTGAGCTCACTGATGAGGCCATAGATGACATCATGTACATCACAGTAGATCAAAGAAGTTCTAAAGCTTGAATCTCAAGGCATCAGTCATAAGCCAGACAGTTTTTGGACAATCAGATTTATAGAAATTGTAGAGATGTTTAGTATTTCGCATGCGATTGTCCCATTTATTATCCCGCTTGGTTGGGGCATTGGGTACATGGTCACCACGGGAATGATTAAGCTTTGGGACAAATACTTTTGTGAGAAGGATTCGTCGGACGAAGATCTCTCTGAGGAAGATCTCTCCGAGTGCTCTGGGGACTGTCGGGATGAAGAGAGCGACTAGATTTAGGAAGGTCTTTCAATGGATGCCAAGGAACAAACCGACCCGGCTGGGGAGGTTTGTTCTCAACTCCATCGGATGTCTGTGGGATCACAGACAGAGACCTGACTGAGGCCACACGAGACGGTACTGAGGACGAAGGTACTGTCTCTGGGCAAACTGACCCGGCTGGGGAAGTTTGCTCAAAGTCGACTTGACATCCTGAGGTTGAGAGTACAGCCGCAGAAAAATCTACCCCGGCTGGGGAAGATTTTTCTGCGGCTGACCTTGAGAGAACAGCCGCAGAAAAATCTACCCCGGCTGGGGAAGATTTTTCTGCGGCTGACCTTGAGAGAACAGCCGCAGAAAAGTCTACCCTGGCTGGGGAAGATTTTTCTGCGGCTTACCTTGAGAGAACAGCCGCAGAAAAGTCTACCCCGGCTGGAGAAGATTTTTCTGCGGCTGACTTCGCCAAAACTTTCGCTGTTTTGACAGCGAAAGCTTTGGCGTCATCGGCTCCCTCTCTGGTTTTGCCAGAGAATACTTCTCTGAGGTACCAAGTTCCCCGGACGGGGAACATATCTCGGAGGAAAAGGGAGCCGTTAATTTGTCCAAAAATACTTCTCTAAATTGTAGGTTCACCATTACTTTTGAGGTTTATTCTTCCCTGGACATCAATTCAGAAGGAAGAGTTGGTTCTCCGGCTTCCTCAAATTGTCCAAAAAGACGACTATTGGTTTAATTGGCTTTTCTAGTTGACCTTTGCCCCATATCTTCTCCCCTCTCTTTTGCTTAAAGTAGTTTTGGCCAAAACTACTCTAGAATAACATGTTTGACATTTTAGCAAATGTCAAACATACATTTTTGTGATTAAATTTCATAAATATCAAAAAGTTTCCTATTTGCAGGTTTCTCTCCGGGCGCTCCGGCTTCCTGCCACAGTCTGAAATCACGACTGTTAAGTTAATTGGTCTCTAAATTCTGTTAGTGTGATTAAAACATTCTGTTTTTTGAATAAAACGTTTGCCTGCCGCGTTCGTTTATTTTAAATTCACGACTGATATAGTGGGTTTTTACGGGATCTTTTGCCTGAAATCTGAATGTCGGTGAGAGAAATCAGCTCGTGTGTGGGTGTGTTACTCTTGCTGTGTGGCTGGACACCAGACTGCACGATTAAACCCGATTGAACCTGTTATGCTTATGATTTTTTTGTTGTCTAGTGTAGGGCTGTTGTAAACGAATATTTTAGTAATCGAGTAATCTATCGATTATTCCTATGATTAATCAAGTAATAAAAAAATTAAGTAAAACATTGGTAAATCTAACATAACAGCAGTATTACTATCACATATCAATATCAGTCCGATTTTTCACATTTGAACTTCCCTAACAACAATGGCTCACTTTCTAAGTTAACCTGAAGAAAAGTTGCACAAAAGTCTGAAATTATATTCAATGTAATTCAGGGTTTCCCCCAGAAAACTTGCTAAGCCCAGTGGTCAGGGTGCCGAGGCGGTCCACCAGCGGTCCACCGTGGTTTTGTATTAAACGATGTTAAGGTGACAGGAAATTTAAAAATATCACTTTGTAGTTATACGTTACGGGAAAACATCGCCAGTGAAGCACTATTTAAACCCACAACTAGTCTTAAAAACGACAAATCAAAATGGACAATTAAAATGAATATCAATTATTTGCACTTTTGTTTAATCTAAATTAAGTCAGCAGCTCCATAAGGTTCCCCAGGGCAGAAATGATTCCTCGAGCGATTCGACTACCTCGATTATTACAATTCCTTGAGGAAAATGTATCTGCCTCGAAGCTTCTCTAAGTATATTTTATATTTAGCGCACCGTGGTGCGGCCGGGTTATTACTTGCGTTGTGCTCTCACTTCTGCCTGAGTTGTTGACAAAAGCCAAGTGTTGGCAGTACAACGTCCAGTTTTCAAGTTTGGCCTGGGAGGATTTTATTGATTGATGATGATGTCTGGGTCTTTGTCATTTTTTGGGGGACCGATAAACATCCTTAAGATGACTGGCACGATGCCTGGAGTACGGCAGCTTTTCTCCTCCCGGAGCTGCTGCCTGGTGGCCGGTGTTCAGAGCGAACGGCAGGGAAGAGCACAGAAGCTGTATTCATATAGAGGAGCCGATAAGAACACTGCCGGCGGCTGCACATTACATGATTAATGTAAGTATAGCTTTACGGACAAACCGGAAAATTTATTTCATATCATCTTGGTCTCAACAAATGGGTGGCGGAGTACATCGTGACGGTACATACCTGCTAGATGCGTTTCTGTGTGTGACGAACGAAGGTGTCAAATCCCGTCGCGAAAACGAACATAAGAGCTATAAATGTCTGGGCAAGGTGAGAGTTCATCTATTAAATTGACTGAAGATTAGTGCATAAAAGAAAAGCTGGAGTATAGACATTTTTTATAAGCGTATTTGTGAGCCTTCCTCTTTATTATTAAATTGAATATACTTTCAGATTTTTGATTAACTTTTCTTTAGGTTAACTGAGAAAGTGAGCTATTATTGTTGCACGTTTATTTTCTAAACCACAGAAAAGTTATTGTTGGGGAAGTTCAAATGTGAAAAATTGGATCGATGTTGATATCCGATAATAACACTGCTGTTATGTTAGATTTACCAATGTTTTATTTTATCTTTTTTTTTTATCCGATTACTCCATTAATCATAAAAATAAGCGATAGATTACTCAATTACTAAAATATTTGTTTACAACAGCCCTAATGAATATATAATAATTCAATAGCTCAAACAAGTTTATGTTCAATTTAAATGAACGAAAAACACGAAATAAAGGTCAGGATTAAATAAGTGTTCTTCCTACTCCTTTTCAAGCAGAAAAGGAGTAGGGTTAGGGTTAGTGGTAAGCCAATTATTTTGTTGGTTATGTAGCTTGATTTTCTTTTCTGTCCAACAAATTGTTTTTTTTTTAAAGACCTGTTTGAAATAATGAAATCAAATATTTGTTAGTTTGAGTAAGCTAAGCACTTACAGAATAGTGCTGCTACAACTGTGCGTGCTAGAAGTGAGCTAAGGTGTAATAATTTGTTTGTACCAAGTTATAAATATTTATTTTGAAGCAGGTCAAAGAGACTCCAGTGCTCTAACGGCTGTTAATTAATGGAGATGCTCATTGTTGCTCTCATATCTTGTCTGTCAATAATCGTGCTTAGTAAAGAAACCTGTAAAGCAACAGATTAATTATTTGTGTGCTAAATGGAGCATATTGGTAGCGATACATTGAAGCAATAGGGATGTATATTAAGCATATCCTATCATTCCAGGAACACGGTCACCTGTGCAATTTGGTGAACACATTGTGACTTCGCTACATTTGACAACAACTGCCATTCAATGTATTAATGCAGAAAATAGAGCTTGCAGTGATCTGTGTTTGTAGATGTCTGTGTTTAATTTAATTTCAATAAAGACCTGTTTCACCCATCTGATACCGTTTCATTCTTACAAATACCTCTGTATTTAAAATATATATTTTTTAAAAGGTAGGATATTCTCATAAAAGGTGTTGTGCAAACATCTGCGATAGCTTTTCATTTTAAACTGGTAGGATATTTTGATGAAGGAAGTGATATTTTTGTGTGTTTGTCATGTGTATAAATTGTTCCAGTTCTATGCTAAGCATAACTCCTAAGCTTCCACTTCAGTCTCGTCACTCAAAGAACGTTATCCAGTGATAATATTTAACATTAACACAGCCATGCTGTTGCTTTCGGTTTGTAAAAATCATGGTAGAAGTTTTAGACGCATGGCACCGACGGATGGACATGGCTATCTATCCGTGCCACGGTAGGAAAACCTGACGAGGAGGCACGGATAGTCAGAATACCATTCCTACGCAACAGCAGCAGCTGATCGCCGTAAGAGAAATGTAAACAAAGGAGGGAGGAGAGAGATGAATGAACTATTTTGAGTTTCTGTTGTCAAGTCCGATTATTATAAACAGTTTTGGGCTTGTTTTTTCTAAAGTCACTTGGGCTTTGAAATAAGCAGAGGCGCACAATAAACCCCAGAATTTGTCTGACACCTAGTTAGTTTTAGTCAGACTCTCCCCGTCCATCATTTCGCGGATGATCCGACCCGCTGTGTTTTCATGTCAAGTTAAGTTTGCTGTGAACGACGTTGGGCTTCGCGTTGCACTCCAGAAAACTGCAAACATCGAGACTAATATGAATAGCACAATAAACGTGAAAACAGCGATGAATGAACATGTCCATAGAGTTGCGCAACCAAACACTGTTATATAATCATTAATATTAAGAGAAGTGTCACAAATCTGTGCAGCGGAGTTGCATCTGAGTTGCGGAGCCGCAGGAGGAGCGCTGTGAGCTGCGCTGTGACAGCAAACGCAGGGCCGTAACGCAGAACCTAGACGCTGGGGCAGGAATGGGGGGGGGACTCTTAAAATCCTGCTTATTGTTTTCCAGACAATAGTGGAACACACAAAAACATGCAAAAATTACTAAAGTTTTTTTTTTTTTTTTTTTTTTTGTACTGTTGTAACCATTAAACAATCTCGCCTTCAGTTCAGCCTTATACGTAGAGACGCATAGTTGATGTTGCCATGATACAATTACTTGCAATTAAGTATTGGCATAGCTCAATTATTACATTATTGTCAACAGCTGCTGAAAGTAACTAAAAAAGTTACTTTTAATGTAACTTAGTTACTTTCCAAATCAAGTAATCAGTAATCCAAGTTACTTTTTCAAGGAGTTATTAGTAATCCGATTAAAGTTACTTTTTCAAAGTAACTATGCCATCGCTGGTTGCCAGATAGCAGACAGAAATGCAAAAATTGCTTCATTATATTTTTAGGCAGTTCAGTGGAGATCCATTACTTTGAAAGATGTAAAAGTCAGGGCAGGCTGTTTTGAAGAGTGTCACCAGGCGGGCTTTAGGACCCAGCGGGGAGGTTCCAGGCCCGCTGATCTGCGTTGTATCCCTGTAGCTGTCAGTGGTTTGAGCTCTTCTTCCATACACACACACACACACGCCCTCACACACTCAACTATGGGCTCGTGTTAATTTCTGCAGTTCTCACCGGGAGAGCATCAGCTGGACAATGGACCCAAACGACGCCTCCTGTAAGTACCTGGAACTTATTTTCTCACCCTAAACTCTGATGCTGAACCCTTCTTTTGGGATGTTTGTTTTCCTTACTTACAACTTTTGACAGTTACTTAAACTGGAAGATTACTGCTTAATCCGAACCTTTCTGTTTATAACCAGTTTTCATTTCTCATTGAAACTTATGAATCTTCTCTGGCCTACTGTGTTTACAGCCCGACTCTTATTGACTTTAATTTCTTTCTTCTTTTTTTTTTTTTTCTTTTTTCTCAATGTTAGATTTTCATGTGTTTTCCTAATGTTTGTTCTCATAATGGTGCAATGTCGTGCCAGGATGAACAAAACAAAACAAGCTTTTGGTCTAAAGTTTCTTATTCTAGAAAACGAATGTCTTGCACATCCAAGTCAAGTCATAAATCTGGAAGAGGAGATGCAACAAGACTGGGTGGGCTTGCTCAGAACCATTACATTTTGAACTCCACCAGCAGTGAATTTCTTGCAGATTTCTACTAGTGCTTTTGTGTTGAAATAGCTGGAAGTGTTAAATGTGTTTCAGCAATGAGTTTTTTTTTTCTTCTTCTTTTTTTTTTATTTTTTTAAGGAGGAACATATTTACCCCCTGCACATAGGAAAAACAAATCCACTTCCTCCCTGTCTGAGGTTTAGATGATGCATTGATAAAGCAAGGTGCAACCTGGTGTTGTCTTTATTGAATTTGTTTCCATGATTTTACATGGGTTTGTTTGTTTGTTTTGGCCCTCCAGCTGATCTTTCTTAATACTTGTAATGCTGTGAAGAGTCTCACTGGAAGCCGACATGTGGAGGTGATTATATAGCATTTAATGAAGTTTTTTTCCCCCTCAACTGACTGTATCTAAGAGGAAGTGGGACAGATGGTTTATGTGCTCATTTAGCTTATTTCCAGGTTTTTTTTTTTTTTTGGTTTTTTTTTTGCAGAAAGAAAAACTTGCAAGGACATTTATCACTTCTTCTTCTTGTCCTGCTCATATTTAGCTCTGTTCTATCCTCCCTAAAATCACCAGCACACAAGGATTTCAGTCATGTTATTGTTGTTAATGTGTTTGGTGTGTATCTGAGGAAGGAAGTCTTTAGGTCTTCACCAGGGTGTGTACAATCCCCATCTGTCATTCCTATCTGTCTTGACACACAAACGCGCGCACAGCACACACACACACACACGCAAGAATGCAACTTAGCCGAGTCGTGTGGTTCAGGAAACACCACAAGGCCTTACGCACTGTGGTCCCGGGGGATCAGCCGACTGTTTATGTTGTCTTTAAGTCGCCTGATAGGCCTCTGGTGATGAGTAGATTACTTTTACTTGATTTGCTCTAAACAGCAGAACGGTGCGTTTTCAAATTGCCCAAAGCGTCGCTTTGAAATTGTTTCCTTTGTGAGTGTTGGTATAACAAAATAGATTTTTTTAAGTATTTGTAGCAGCTTGTCATAGTGAGAAGTTTTAAATCCCAACAAAACACTTCAGTTTTTTTTTTTTTTTTTTTAAAGATTTTGCACTTTGGGTGGATTCAGCTGATACTTAAAAAAAATCTACATGACCAATTACAAAACATAGAGCTGCATTTTTATTAGAGATTAATGGGAAGAGAAACTTTTTTTGGCCGTTTTTTAAAGAGCGGGGGATCCATTGAGATAGTATTGATCAGAAGCAGGCAAACGAAAAGCAGATCCTCACAGATTGATCTGAAATGAAACAGTTGTCTCCCGTCACAGATAATATCAACCTTTTGAGGACATCGGCGCCGCTAATCTTCTGTCTAAAACATTCTTTGAAAATTTGCGTGGGTTAGATCTCTTGCGGGTCTTTTTCATAGCGTCTTACCAACTTACCCTGAGCACTGAAATGTTTAAAAGACCAAACCTTTTCATTGAGTTCATTTGTTTTCTTGAGCAACCTTAGTTTTGCTGCAGTCAACTCTTATTCACCATGTTTCCTGCTATTCATCCTAATATAAATACGGAAGTGTTGACGTTACGCATCTTCTCGCAATGTCATGTTGCTTACTGTGGTTGGCCAAGGGCGTGAAGGCTACTGTTATGATCCAGGTTCCCGTCAGACGGATACATACTTCTTAAAGTCTACTGTCCGCCGTAAGATAAGATCTTAGATAGGATATCTTAACCACTCACTACTACTTTAAAAAGCTGATCTAGACATGATGTTTTGGAATCTTTCTGAATGTCATAGAAATTGTATCTTTCACAGTCACACAATCGTGTATAAATGCGTAACTCAAGGTTCTACAACTCCAGTTCTCCAGGGACGGCTTTTGTGCGGCTTTTAGACGTGTGAATCGGCACACCTGAGTCAAATTCTGAGGTGTGTTGAATAGGGCTGTGTAATAATATCGATTTTGCGATATATATATATATATATATCGATATTTTCTTTCCTAGAAAAAAAATCGATATTCATCCGCAAGTATCGTAACATCCAACTGTCACCTTGCTCACTCACTGCTTGCTTCGCCGGGAGAGTGATTAGGTCATCAGGCTTAGAGCGATTCCTTCAGATGTTAAGTGTCAAGCTTAAAAACGTATCAAACTATTCAGAGCAGGGTACTTGGTGCACTTTATTTACTTTACAAACACATGTAAACTACAGTTTGTACTGTTTCAATTAAAAGAAACATGTCTTCTCAACATTTATTTGATTCATTTTGTCCAGCTGTCGACTTTAAGTCTGCGTCCAAGTCCAACCAGAGCCAGGTATTGTGTAGTTGGTGCTTTTAATCAGTTTTCAGTTAAATTAATTCAATCCAAGTCTATAGCAGTCAAAATGTCACCAAAATCACTCTGTCCCTCTAAAATCTTTCAGAAAATCGCAAAAGTGTATTGAATTGTATCGTTTGCTGAATATCGCAATATATATCGTATCATGAGCAGAATATTGTGTATCGTATCGTGAGATTATTGTATCACTACAGCCCTAGTGTTGAAGTAGTGGCACATCTAGAAGTTGCAAGAGACCGGCCCTCGAGGATGTAAGTTTTTGACCCCTGGTGGAAGTTGTCTTAAATGTGGGCTTTTCCCTCAGTTGCCCTGATTAAATGATATTTTGTGCATGCACCAGGTTTGTACCACTTCCTTGTTCATCGTTACATCTATCCTGATTATCAGAAACCATTTTTTTTTAACTTCTCAGACCTGCTGTACAGCTTTTTTTTTTTTTTCCGTGAAGGCTAATATGATGGCAGGACGCCCTAGAAGGGCATTGTGAGGAGCATGTGACTTCAGTGCAGTTTGACGTAAAAAGACTATTGTCTATGACTGGCATGATGATGGTAGATGATAAAAGTCTTTCAGAAGCATTTTTGATACCTGGTAAAATAAAAAATGATCACTTGTCCAAAATATGAAATATTTTCTCTAATCAAATCTGAAATGGATAATTCTACATTGAGCAGAAAATAGAAAACAGAATTCCCAACAATTGTACTTAAAGCTTATCTTCAGTTTGGTATGAAAACTGCAATGCATTGACTAATCATAGATGTAAATGATTTCAAAATGCTGAAAATCAATCTGGGAAACAGTTACTCCATTAATGGAGATAATTGTCATCATTTGTTTCCCCGATCACAGATTCTTACCTTGCCAGCTAGATGTATTTTTTAATGCCTACTTTGCAGATATGCATCAAGCTTTTGAATGCCTCCTTAGGCAAAAACAGGCCAGGCTGTTTGTTTTAAAAGACACATTTAATCATCATTGCATCAGATTAAAACCCCTAACCAAAACTAAAGCTCTGGTCTCACTTTGTTGATAAATCTTACATTTTAAGCATTTTATTTCTGTCACCAGGTAGCCTCTGCAGTGATCTTTTTTTTCCCACTTTGTTTTAGTTAATTTTAGATGGACTTTTTTGTTTTCTTTTCTAAAATATCATGAATAAAGCCTAGGGACTTGTATTTTTCTGCAGTATAGATTTGATTTTACTTCTTGTCTCATGGTCCACTCTTTAAAAAAAAAGAAAAAATAGCAGAGTTTCAAGTGGGTGTAACGGGGGAGAAGCCGTCTCCTCAGAGATGCATATCGGTAATGGGATTGTCTGTGATTTCGTCCAGCTGATGTGGTCAACTCTAGCTATTGTCACGTTGTACGCTTCAGAGAACGTGACATGAAGGAACTTTCAGGCTAAGAATTTGCTATTATAGGTTAAAAAATAAATGAATAAATACATGTATTGTCACTCCAAGCACAAGTCTGCTGCATACATATGAAATCCCCATTCCAGCCATGCCTTATTGCTCACATGGTGGATTCAGGGTGGCTCATACCCGCTGAATAGAGAACCTGTGAGCTTGCAATCAAGTTCTAGATTTTTTTTTTTTTTTTTTTTTGTAACTTATAGCTGAGTCTTTATCTTGATAGACAAAAGACAAAGGAACTGGTTGCAGCTAACCACATTTCAGCTTTGGTGACTCCAGTTAGCAGGGCTAAAGAGCACCATTTAAATGCAGTCTTCTGTCGTCATCCTGCCAGAGGCGCTTGACCTCACAGTGTTGTCACTTATTATATCTATATATCCATATATTTGTTTAATTACTTCCATGCATATTCTGTAATCTGTATTCCCACTCATTAAAAGCTAATATTTAGTCAAACATTGTCATTGTTTTCCTCCAAAATAAAAGAAAAAGTACATGTCAGCATTTTAACACAGTGGGTATTGTAGTCAGTGCTAGCTAAACTATTGCTCAGTGCCCCTGCCTTACAGTTTGCTTCATGTGGACCAAAGAGCTTTCACAATAACATAAAAACATCCCTGGGTATATTTTTGTTCAGCCTTTTGCTCTGGTTGACCGTTCTGTTTCGAGTGTTTTATTAACACCGCTGGGCCCGTGACTGCCAAAGGCAACTAAATAAAATTAATGCTTACATATCAGTAATGACTCTTCTGACTTCATTAAAGCAACTTCCAGCACTCTCGCATGATGCGTCCCCCTCCATATTTCAGTTTGACTGACTTAAACATCGTCTACAGGAATCCAGTCTGTACAGACAATGGAATTTCCCTCCCATGTAAACTCATAAAGTTGGTGAAGTTCTATGATTTCTGAGGTTTGTCAGACATTACCAACATGCTCTTTAACATGAAAAGATGTTCAAACTCTTTTGTGACTAGATGGGGAATAAAATAACACACTCAGTGCTCTATACGCGCATGCCCCGTCATGTTAAAGCTGTATATCACGGATTATTGTGGAGCAGGCCCATACTAAGTGGAATTCCCCTCCTCAACAAGAGTAGGAGATCACTATAATTCATGTGGCTGGGATGTGTGGAGGGGTACCTCTGTGATGTAGGCCATGTGGGAGTGCACATGTACATTGTGTAAAAGGCAGTGGTCAGTGTCTGCATGGCTGTTTACATAGGGTTTCTATGGAGATTTGCTGCTGCACACAGCGCTGCTGCAGAGTGTTTCTCAAGCTGCTCTGTTCCAGAGGGTGAGGTGACTCTGCCTGGGGTGTGCGTGCACACTCACACAAACAATTCAGAAAAATGTTCCAATTTATTGAAGGGACTTGGCAGAATAGGACCTACCCAACCTGTTATCAGTTGGGGGTTTATATATGTTACTTGACACCAGCCTCAGTTTACTAAGATTCATGGTAATGCGTCGGTGGGGGAAGTAAATCCTCAGGGTCTTTGTGGGAGGGGGGGTGAAGCCTATGGCGTAGAACGTTCTGGAGGAAAGCCGGCACACAAAACTTCTTTAAACATGCTTCCTTTGTAATTATGCTTTTCTTTAATCGTATGTGCTCTTTGATTAGGTTTAAAGAAATTTTTACTCGAGACGATCATAATCACATCCATGTAAGGAATACAGAGGAGGATCTCTAAAATTAGTCTCTGTTCTTGTTAAATGTTTTTATGGAAAGTATATAAGCTTCAAAAGGCATAAAAAGCTCCGATATTTTGAATTTCGCATTTTTTGTTGTTTTTTTTTTAATCCACTTCGGTTTACGTCTTTAGAGTTGATAAAAGGCTGATTATGTGTTTCTATGTGAGACAGTTGCAGATTTAAAACCTTTTTTTTAACACCTTTCCATTTGTTTTATTGTTTGCTTTATTAGTTTCTGATGAAATTCTGAACTCTCAACGTTGACATGACTATTAAAGGGTCTTGTTTTTCCCCTTTAACCATGTGATGCAACATAGCAATTATCTCAAGTGCCTCCTCTTACCATTCCAGGTATGCCTGCAGGTTTAACGGTTGGAAAGGACTTTCTGCAGCTAGCATTTCAACAGTAAGGCAGTTCTCATAAAACAGAATGGCAACTCTTGGTGACTAAGAGACTTTGTCAACTTTTCACTTATTTTTTATTTGATTTTTTTTTAAATAAAGCAGAATTTGCTTATCGATCCATTGACAAAACACTGGGTACAGCAGTTTTAATAAGACTCCAACACCATGAAACGATTAAAGGCTAAATCACAGGTTTTCTATACATAAGCAAAAAAAATTACACTCTACAAAATCACACTTTAGCCTAATGAAGAACACCTTGTCTGATTTTTATTTTATTTTTTTTACTTTTTCCTGAGTATATCATTTTCCCAAGCTACTCACAATGACTACTTACTTCTAAAATGATTGATATTTTCAAAGATCAGAACGAGGACAGTGGATAGTCCCACTTTTAAGCTAACCCTGGAAATCCAAAAAGAAGACAAAGCTGCCCTTTTCTCCAGTGTTGGCAGTTTTTCTGTGTGTATGTTGATGTGTGTGTGTGTGTGTGTGTGTGTGTGTCTGTTCTGTGTGTCTGTTCAACATCAGTGAAGCTACGCTTCCACTTACAAAATAGCATCTTTCTCAGTATGTGAATACTTTTCTGTCTTGGAGACATAGTATTGTGGTGATGTCATAGCACTCGGAGCAGATAGGGGATCTGAATTATACTGACTCCTCTGTTGGGCCTTTGTCTGGCAGCGTCTGACTCAAGCCCCCTATGCCACCCCAGACTTGAATAAATCAGAGTGGGGAAAAAAAAAGAGAAAAATGGGGCCAAAGCCGAGGGAGTGAAGGGAGCCGAAGCAGACAGACGTCGCCTCATATTGATCAACTTTTTGACCTTTTAGCCTTCGGCCATATTGAGAAAATGCCCAGATGCAATTATCGCCACCTGTTCAGTGTGACTATTCTGCTATCAGACTACTTTGAAGCATCTGTCTGTTCTCTTCTTTTTCCCAATGTTGGGGGGCCGGAAACGAGGGAATTTCCCTGGATGGATTGCCAGTGGGTCACCATAGTAACACAAAGACAGACATGTTTGATGTCCAGCTGTTGATTTCTGTCATTTCATCAGATTTGATATGTTGGATAAAGAGTAAAGTTTTATCCAGAGTTTCTTACACTTTCACGTAGTTTTAAATGGACATTGCCTTTCCTGTACCATGTGGTGCTGCTTAGCCTTGGTTGTGTCTCCCAACTTGAAGAAAATGTGTGCTAATGCAAAATAACAAGCTAGAAGTAAAAGCAGGTCTGATTTAGCTTGTAGAATTTTCCTAATGCCCCTATTTAGTCGTTTAACTCTTAAAACCGACTGCACAGGTGCTGTTATACTTATGTTACACTTAATAGTTGTTCCTGGTGCAGGTGATTTGCAACATATGGTAGACATGCTACACTCAGCATTTCTTTCCTCCTATAGAGTGGGCATTGCTGCTCACAGGGCAAATATGAGCGAATGATGATAAAAGAAGAGTTGGGAAGGAAGAACATTTCCAAAACTACCCTGTTTCACTTCACGTGCTTTCAATTAGTTTTTGAAGTTTATGAGACACTTGCGATAAGTACGTGCCCTTTGGATCTTTCAGCTGTGCAGATGCCTTTGCAAGTGAACCTGCTAACAGATGATTCCCGTTGTTTTGCCAAGAACCATTTGCAAGGCATAAACTGGCTACAGAGAGCCTCAAACTGACCGAATCTGACCCCCCTACCCCCTTTCTACATGGTATCAACTCCTGACAGCCATTGTTCACGGATCTGTCTGGAGGCTTGACTTTCAAAAATGTATCATAAGCTGTGTGCATTTTATTTAGTTGATCAAGTAAAACTCGCAAACAGTTCCAAGTGCAGCTAAAACACTAATGATTAGATTGTGGTATATCTAAATTAAGTTTATGAAGCCAGAGAACAAGTTTCATGATTTGTTTATTTTGCACATGGGTAACTGGAATCACCAATTATGTCTTGAGCCAAATTATCATATGACTCTTGACTTAATTTAAATGAAACGTCCTACCCTATACACAGTGAAGCTCTTTGGTAATTAGTAACTTTCTACTCTGAACTCATAGAATGAATGAAAGTCAATGTAAAGTCCTAATATGGGTAAAAATACAAACGTGTGTGTGTAGCTCATTCTCAACATCAAATGGCTAAAGGCTGTCCTTCCAAGGAAAATAATGATTAAGCAGTTGAGTGCCCAAGCCAATAACTCTTCCACATCATCATCACATAAATCTTCCTGTTAGCTATGATACTTTCTAAAGTTTTTTTTTTTTTTTTGTCTCTGGTATGACGCTCAATAGAGTTTTCCCAATTAAATATAGAGAGAAGTGTATTAAGCCAAAAGGTTGTCCTACAAAGTGACTGGAAGTTAGCTGAATATCACAGTTGACCAATTATTAGCAATGATGATTCAACGCCAATCTAACCCTTGTTCGAACCTCAAACAGATTAAAACTGCGGTAAGGGTAAGTAATTGTGCGGCGGAATGCAGGCCGTTTGCATGCAGGATCTTGATAAATGAAAAGGCATTTCAGGGTATGAAATCTGCTGAATTGTCAGTTTGTAGGTTTGAGCATAGCATCTGGCTGCTGGTTTCCAAAAAAAAAAAAAAACATCCAGACTAGAGTAACTCAGACTGCATTCTTGGGCATCTTCCAACATGACAGCATTTTGTGTGTTTGTTCACTTGTATGGGGTCTTTTCTGTATTTTATGATATCCTGAAGCATCTTTCGTAGTTCAATAAAAACAGCAGGGAGAGAGAGGTTGTTTTTTCCCTCTGCAGCTCTTCCAGACAAAATAAGCTTTTCCACATGGTCTCCTCTATCCCTGCGCCAGATTTGTAGTCTGCATTTGGTGTAGTATGTTGATCCTAACATGTTTGTCTAAGATTCCTGGCCATATGAAGAACGCAGCTGCCAAACTATGAGAAAGTAGTTTTCACCCTCGAGGGGGTCAACCTGTATTTGCTCTGTGAAAACTGAGCTTCATTACAATGTCCTCTCTTTGAAATACAGCTCTTAGCATAACTCAGTCAATGCTATCTAATGTCAGGATCTAAGCAGCGCAATGAGAACGGGGTCACCAGAGACCGTGAAGTTAAAGTGGCATTGGGTCAGCTGACAGGAAGAGGAAACAGAAGGCCGGGGTTGATAGGTGATGTCATTGGTAGAAGCAGGAAGTGCATCTCTATAGGGGGCACATGGGGCAACCCCATAAGGTTGGCTGATGTAGGAGAGGGAAAGTATTTTCTTGGCAGCGAACAGAATGAGAGTCGTCTTCAAAGACTCTTCTAAGCAACAATGGGCTCAACATTATAGCTCTGTCAGGTGATTTTCATATACCAGAAAAACAAACTTGCATTGTGATTATTTTTGACTTTGGTTCCTCTCGCAGGATTGTTTCCCAGTGTTTATCCACATCATGTTTTTTTCAAGGATTTGAAATCCTTGAAAAAACATGATGTGGATTAAGCTTGAAGCTTCATTTTCAGACATCAAATTAAGAAATTGAGCTTTCTCGACATCTTTATAGTTGGAAACATCACCAGCAATGACAATAAAGGGTTCACTGAAACTTGCCTTTACAGCTTTAAAAAAAAAAAAAAAAAAATCTGAAACTAGTTATAAATACAACATTAAAGTACTGTAATCATTGAATTTAAAACATCATGTTAAGATTATGGTGTTTTATTAAATGCAGTTAAAAGGTGTTTAATTCAGTTCAGAATAACAAAACTGTACCAGTCCACGACAAATTTCAGCTGGTTGCAAAACAAATTGGTACTGTTAATTTTCAGTTACATTTGATTATTGTGATGGAAATATCAAATATTTGTCATTTCCATGAAAACTTCCAAGTCTTGTGACTGTTACTTTAGTAGTTTTGTTCTTTTTATAAATGCTTTCTTAAAGTAGAAGTTCGACCTCACTGTGTGACCTTGTTATGGTCGCACTTTCAAAGTGATCATGTGAAGAAATGTCTTCCTATTTATTCCTATTGAGATGTTTTACTTTATTTTTAACTTTTTAGAATGCAGCATGAAAATATAGGAAACAAAAAGGGGCAAAGAGATGTACAACATTTAAAGAATCGAAGACAGAAGGTGTTTATCATGCAGCGAAGAAACGAATGTGCTCATTACCACAAGACGTTGTGTGCTAGTAATTATCAGCCAGTTTTGGAAGACATTATGTCATGAAAAATTATATATGAGTGTGAAATGGTTCATTCTGGGGGTATGGTTGTGGTTGGGATTTTCTCAGTGTTGAAATATTAATACGGAATCATTCAGCTTTTGGCTGGGTGAGCTGAAATTTGTGACTGAACTTGCACAACACTGGAAATGAGAGGGATGGATTATGGCATAAGCAGGGGATTGGAATTTGAGATCGCTCTTGGAATGTGGGGTTATTTTCTTGTAGTATTGGATTCCTTTAATTTAGTTTTCCCTACAAAAATAAGAGAGTCAATGTTTTCCTTCACTTTCATTTGCTGCTCGTCTACAGAGACTCTTAGCTTAGTTTTGAAAAAGACCAATGCTGGCAATAGAGCATCTCCATTTCAATGTTTGGGTGATATGTTCCACGAGTGTAATTTCATAAGAAGATCATAGACTCGGATTGAATGACACATTATATGTATGAATTGTGTACAATTGCATAAATCGTAACAAATAAAAACGCCATATCTGCAGATCTGCTTCTTCTCCAGTTGATGACGTAAATTGCCAAGAAAAATGACGGTCAAGTCATAGTTGCAGTCATTATATTGATATGCATTATCTTTCCAATGAAGCTTCACTGTCTGTGTTTACTTGTGGACTCCGGAGTTATCAGACCTGTAAATGCCCGGACATGTTGACAACCGGCAGAGGAGAGGAGAAAACGTCACCCTCGGGAAATGTCTGGAATCTTAGGAGAACACTAGAAGGGCATTTCATCAAGATAGATAAAAGGCTATTAAGAGGAGAAATGGTTGGCACATGTCTTGATGCAATTAAAAACTTTAAGTATGTATGGTTTACCTCATTTTTCTTTGCAAGGTGTCTGCATTCACCTCACTAATCTGTATATGATCAAAGAGTGCGATAAGGTTGTGGTTTATAAACTAAGAGTTTGGATTTCCTTAAATAGTTTTTGCTATCCTGCAGGCATTGTCTACAACCACACAATGCCTTGCAAAAGTATACTTTTCATCATTTTGTTGAATTAAAAATAAAACTTTAGCATAATTAAAATTTGACATAGAACTGCCAAAACCTGAAAAGAGAAAGTAAATATGAGACAGCCTGCTCCAGTCAGATGATACTAAAATTGAATTATTTTTTTTTGCATCATGCAGATTGCTGTGTGGTGCAAAAATTACATCCTTATTGAAAATGGCTGTGGTAGCATCGTTCTGTCGGGATGGTTTCCTACGGCAGCGACAGGGAAGCCAATCGGGGTTGAAAGGAGCCCTGACTGTTCCTGAATGGAACAAAATACTTTCCTGAAAGAAAACCTGTTGGATGCAGCAAAAGACCACAGACTGGGACGAAAAACTCATCCTCCAGCAGGACAATTGCCCAAAACATACAGCCGGAGCTACAGTGATGTAGTTTATATTAAAGCATTTTCATGTGGTGTGAAGAAATCCAGAATTTCTAAAAATTAAATCTTCATAAACGGCGAACTTATGCCGTCTGGTTTGAACAACCAGGATCAAAAACTAAGAGTACTCTTGGCAAAACTTTAAAATTGATATTGACAGACGTTTGCCATCCATTCTGACTGAGCTTGTGCTATTTTGCAGAAAGGACTGGGGAAGAGCAATGACAAACCTAGAAGAGACATGCCACCTTAAATGTGGTGTCTGTGTACATGTTCAGACCCCGCTCTTCAGATTATTTTTTTTGTAAAAGAAATTCTAATGATTTTCCTTTAAACTTTTCCATCTTGCAATACTTTCTTTCAGTCTTTCACAAAACATATCCCAGTAAAATAGAAGTTATTGGTTGCGACGTGACAAAATGTGAAAAAGTTCAAGGGTTAGAAATAATGTTGCACGGCACTGGACATACTCCAGCTGCACGGTGGTATTTAGTAAAACCTCATGCAATTTTCAAGCTGTTTCTGTCCCTCATACAAAAAAAAATCCTCCCATGTCTCACTTAACCTGAGATAATATTATGCTTGCTCTAGGAAAAAAAAAGTAGCAGAGTAATGTTTTTCAGCTGACAAAGAGACTCCCACACATTATTTTTCTGGACACCACAAGATTGTCAACCTGCTGAGTTCTTTCATGCCTGGTCAGATTTGGAAGAGTCTGTGTGTGCAACATTTCCAAAGACAATAGGAAAGAAAGAGGTGTTGAGAAAGACCTAGATGGCACCGTCTTTAAATGTTCCCACAGCAGCTTGCCTTAGAGAACCTGTAGTTCTGCTTTTACATTTTGTTATACATGTGGTACTTAAGAAACATTTGAGGTCACCCCAAACCTCTGGGGGTGTGAGATAAAAGGGTGTGTGTGTTACAGCTGAGTGTGAGCTGCAGTCCTCCTGCTGTCCTGTTGGCCGACGTGTGATCACAGTTTCACTCTTGAGGTCAGAGTTCACATCGAGTCACAGAAAGCAGTGGTTTGTCAGGCCGTGACCGAGTGTTGCAGGGTGTGTCTGTTGGATTTGTCACAGCCAGGGCCGATTTTATAAAAAAAAAAAAAAAAAAAAAAGTTGGGAAACGCTATATGCCTCTGGGAAGTTCTGGCTTTTGTACAATTTAATTTTTGGAAACGGTCCAGCATCACTCAAAGTACGCAACTCCCACATTGATCCAAAAAAATTTCTCTCTTTTTTTTAGTTGTTTGTTTTTGTTTGCTTCTATGTAGACTTTCAACAACATGGCTACATAAAGACCCAGAAAAGCCAGCAACCTGTTTAAAAGAACACAAATTATTTCATTGTGGTGGAATATAGACATATGGAGAGTTGAAAGCAGGAGATGAATAATACTAATAAATGAACTTAACAGAGACCCTAGTTTCTGGTCAAGGTTCTTAACAGCATTAACGAACTAAAGCAGAAGTAATTTACTCTTGCCTTTTTCTTTAGCATCACTTAGCAGGTGTACAGTTAGCATTAGTAACTCTAAACATCAGTTTCTGCGTGCAGTTCCAAGGTGTTGAAGGAAATTTGATTTAGTTTTAAGATTTAACTGCTGCGGTTTTCTTTTGTCCACCTGAAGAGGTTTCACTTCAGGTCAGCCCAGTTTTATTGGAGGTTACTCTGTCTAGCCGTGGTTTAGCTTGGCTTTAGTTTTATCACTGTGCTCTTCCTCTGTTTCTCAAGTTTTATTGCTTGAATGAAACTTTATTAAAGCGGATCAAAAACAACTTAGAAGATGCTAAGCTTAAACCAATAGGAGGATCCTGTTCATGTTTGATGCGTCTCTCAGTTTTGAAACCGTTCCTACATCAGTCGTAGGACTGAAAACAAAAGAGCCTACAGTTCTAAGAGACAGATTTAACTATGTTGAGGGCTGTTTGTGTAGTTTTAGTGGCTGAGTGTGCGATTGAGGGCGGCATGCTGCGTCATGTTCGGGGCACTTGAATCTGCCTCAGGGCAACAAGTCATCCACGTGGAACTCTCGAAGGTCTACCTACGCTATGCAGAAACAGCTAAACGCTGTCATGTTTAGTTTAAAGCGACCAACGTTCATGTTTTCAGATGTAGGGCATTTACTGTCAAAGTGAGTGCTGTTGGAGTTACTTTAATTCAGAGTGGCAGTAACCAGGATATCTGTAGGCTCTTCTGAACTTTCTCGAGTGGTTGGCATTTTGTTTGGATGGCCGGACAGCCATGCTTCGGTTTCAGGTGAAAGAATGTGGAGGAATAAAGAATGTGGGTTAGCTATTAGCCGGCATGTGTGTTTACACAGCAAGCCTTTCCCAGGTGCTATACAATCCCCAGGATTACAGTGGAGGGCAATCCAGCACGCTTACACACACATGCACACACACACACTGCACCACAATCTCCCTACCCCCCAAAAGGAAAAAAAAAAAAGAGGAGGGTAGACAGAGGGAGGTGGAGAGAGATAACAGATCAGATGGAGGAAGGGAGAGGTAAAGGGAGTGTGAATTCAGCCGACTCGAGCTAACCTCCAAATACAAAGGCTTCACAGAACTGAGTGAAGCTGGAAATCTCTTACCGGACGGTGGAATATCTTGTTTTATTCCTGCAGCTATTTTGTGTATAAGGGAGCTAGTTTGCTTCCTTCTTAATCTTGCAGAATGGTGGGTCTCTCATCCATTGCTGTTGAGGGTAAGTTTTTTTGTTACATGTTACTATTTGGCTCATAATTACCATTCCAGGTATATACAGTAAAATGTCAGGATTATAGTTTTGAATAGAGAAGTTTATTTTAATTCCCAAGTTCCATTGTGTATACCTTAAAAAAACAAAACAAAAAAACTCATCGCTTTGCTTGAAAACTCATAGAGTAAGTGATTTAAACGTACTAGTGAAGCCGCATGTGTGTAAAACCAGGTGGGTGAAACGTTACTGTTTTAATCCACTAAAGCCTCTATGTGGGTGTGAACTGATGCAGGCAGCGATGTTGTGAAACTGAGCTGATGCTAAATCGCTGAAATCTGTGACTTTTGACTCACTGTGACCGTGTTTGTGTTTGCTTTGCATGCCACGGAACGTTGTCTCAGCATGAGGGAGATCTTTTAGCATAACAGGGGAGAAGCGAGAAGAAAAAAAAAAATATATATATCTACGTGCACCCAGTTGAGGTCACATTATTCGTTTCATCAGAGTTTGTCGGACATGTTAGCACAGGTGCTGAACTCCCGTTGCCACCCCACGCCCCCACTCAACCTCCTTCCCCTGCAGAGTTTAAACAAAAAAAGGGAAAAAAAAAAACTCCAATTGGAAGCTCCTTTTAAAGGCCTGCTCTGTAGTGTTAGACAAACCATTCTCTGACTTACAAAAGTGTGCTAGCTCACACAAATACCATGTACTATTAACAAGCTGAGGAATGTTACTGGTGTTTTACAGCAGTTATAAGGCAATTGAAAAGGGCTGTATATTTGTTTGCAGAGCTTTGAAAAACTTTTCAAATTCATGCATTTTCTTTCTTTTTTTCTAGTTGCTTAAACAATCAAAGTCCCTTTGACAAACAACAAAACTTCAACTCTTTTTAATCCCCTGCAGAGCTTCAGACTGTACTGTGACTCGGTGCTAAGCTCACTTTTTTTCCCCTAATTTTATATTTCTACTTTTAGTTTGTTCTCGCAAATAAGAATTTGAGTTCCAATGATAAATAATAATAAAACAACCCCAGAAGGTTTAATTACAATTTCAGAAGCCAGAGCTCCACAACTAACCGTAAATTCAGACTGTATATGGATGCTGTATATGAACACATTTTTAAGTTGCAGAATTAAATTATTTGCTTATTAAATAAATATCACACCTAGTAGTGTATAATCTATCTCTGATCTTATCCTTTTATTAAATACATGAAATATGTTCGGATCCAATTATATTTGCCAATGGTTGTTCATAGAAGCATAAGAAGATTTGGTAGCATTACACTGTATTTTATTAGAAACATATTTCTTGCTAAAGTGAATCCTGGCTTGCTGTGCGGTATCCAGTTGCTGACCGTATGATGTAAATTTCTAATATTGTTTTGAGACCTGGGTCTGCTGATGCAATCTGCAGTCTTGATACCTTGAATCTTTGTTTGAGACTCTTATTTTGAAATAAAAAAGGAAGTGGTTTTTCTGACAGTAGACAAAAAAGACTTCCTGTCGACGTCAAGCTAGGTGACACACAGTTATGCTGGCTTCCAGTTTCACTCGGAACTGGGGACATTTCGACTTCCCCCATCTGCCGACTAACCCCCAGTTAAGACTTGCAAGGTAGAGTTTGTGTTTCAATATGGCTGCTATTCACATCAACAGATGTGGCGGAAACATGCTTTTTTTTTTTTTTACAAGGCACACGTGTAAGAGTGCGTCTTAAAATCAATATTGCTTTTAGTGCCTGAAACTGCAAAGACAACAAACTAAAAGTAGCGTTTGCTTATGGAAAGTAAAGTTTTAAATGATATTTGTTGCGCTCTAGTTACCTTCCCCAGGTAACTAGAGCGCAACAAATGTATCGAGGATGGCCTATCGCCTTTTGGCGATCGTTTAGCTGGTTTGAGTATTTGGTGGACAAAAGAAACACTGGCAGACAGACTGACTGATTGGCAGGATATGAACGAATTGTAAGCGTCCTCATTTGCTTCGTGTCCATCTATTAGATATTGGACTGCATCTGATGAATGTAAAATTTAAATAAGCTTGACTGACTGAATCTGGATTTGTTTTGTTCTACACTGAATGGAGATTATGTAAACAGTAGTTTAAGAGTTAGGAGAAATTTAAATGATTCCTAAAAGCAGGGGAAGGGGAGTATTTATAGTGTTTTTTTTTTTTGTTTGTTTTGTTTTTTTTTGGCACTGTAGAATCAGACCAGGATAAATACCACAGTATGGATTACTCCAACCAGGATGAGAATAGTTCACACTGACGACAGATTCTTAAAAACACAACTTGAGATTTATGAAACACTTTAAGATGATACTTCACTGCAGAGCATCTTGTCAATTGATGAATGTCATCTTTGACAAACATTAAACATGTTGTTGATACACCTACGCAGGTCAGATCATTGTTTTGTTTGAAAACTTGATTCTTCTGAAAATTACTCCAAAATTTGATTGATTTGTTGCATCAGCTGGTGACTAAACATGCAGATTTTTAAACAGAAATAACACAGTATTGTTGTTTTTATGTCTGTCTCTATTCCCCCAGTGGACATAATTATTCCTACAAACCCTGCTAAAATTTCATGTGCCCCTTGTGTAATCATTATCATATCGTCTTCTCTCCTGCCTTGGAAATATCTTTAAATTAAATTATATATTAAATGGGAACTTATTTTATCCAGTTGTTAACATGACGGGGGTTTTCCGACTTCCATCTGGAACAGGATAAACACTAAGATCAGAGTTCTGACTTTTCAGGTTAAAGTAGCTGCAGCAAGATTATGCATTTTGAACCAATAAACCGTTGTTGCAAATATTTAAAGGATTATATTATGCTACAGATGAATTGGAACCCACGAGTTTGGGTTTGACTCTCATGACGTAACCGGCATTGTAGAGGTGGTCTTCAGCACCCCACATGCCAGATACTACAAAATAATTAATCTTTGCTCATTTTGGCACAATTGCATAGGCCCCCTAATCCTCAAATTGAATAATCAGCTTTCTAAAGCACAGGTCCAAATGAAGCAGTGAAGTAGATTTATGACTGCGAGCTCCAGTTTTGTGCCAACACCCCTGGAAAGCACTGCTTTGATTTCAGTGTTGTTTGATTTAGTGCTGAGTGGTGTATATTTCAGTTTCTCCGCGCAGCAAGTGAGTCATGCTGTGGAAGAGGTTTTGTCTTTCGCCCGGCTAGGGGAAGTCCAGTGCTGAAGCCAGGATCTAAACAGCTGTAGCAGCTGGCAGGGGGACAATATTCACCAGGCCAAGACATCCCACTCAAAGCAAGCTTCCTCTGCCTCCATGAGCTTCACTTCCTTATTTCCCCTGGGTGAATGGGATCTTAATGAGGAGACATTCCTCGTCGCTGCGTGAATTAATTCCTCGTGCCCAGTTCTCGGAGAGTTTATTACAATGGAAGGAAACTACTCTAAGGTGGAAAGCAGCGTCTTTAAACGGAAACAGACAAACAAGACATGCCGGCTGTAGATGTTGACTGTGGCCGTGGCAGAGCATTGTTAAGCCCATAGGAAGACCCGCCTCAGGAAACTATGTCTGTTTTTAGGGAGTGGGACTTTGAAACGAAGGACGTGCACCGCTGCCAAACAGTAAATATATCTCCCAACTAATAAAAAATGGCAGCTTGTCAGTCGTGATTACATGCAGTGTTACTCTGTCACAGCTAAACATCGGAGAGTCCAAAATTATGCCAGAATGCATCTGTATACTTTGTACGCACACACACACACACACACACACACACACACACACACACACACACACACACACACACACACACACACACACATAAAATGGGGGCAGGAATGCTTTTCCCAAAGTTGCAGACCAGAGTTCACACTGACACACCTTATTAAATACACAGCTGAAGCCTGCCTGTGTTTTTTCTATCTGTGTGTATGTTAGTTTGGGTGTGCATTTGTGTTGTTCAATGTAACGTTTCTTCTTCTTGGTGTACGGCCGCCCATTGAACAAAGAGCTTTCTGGCTCAGCGGCTGTCCCGTGTCTGACCCCAGCGAGATGCACGCTTCAGTGGGCCTAACTCGACTGGACTGAAAATTAGGCAATTTTGAGTAAGTGAGTGAGAGAATAATATGCAAGGAGTGGGGAAGTCGGCGAAGGTGGTGTTGTAGGCAAGCGACGGCTCGTGTCTTGCAATGGTTTGAAGAGTAAAGAAGCATAGAAATGTGCGCGGGTGTGCAAGGACTGGCAAAACGGAAGGAGGAGACAATCTGTAGGTCCTTCTTGGTGGTGCTTCCCTGTGGTTTAAGATAAGATAAAGCAGAATGTGAACCACATGCAGCAGGTTGTGAAACCTTTTCCCAGAACATCCAGCAGCTGAGGGTTAGCAGGGCAGCTTATTTAAGTTTAAGTCTGAAAACAGAGAGGGAACCGGCCCCCAGCTTTCAGGTCAACACATGATGTGAGTCACATCCCTTTAATCCGAGTCTTCGTGGGTTACAGAACCAGGAAAGCCTTGTAAAATCCCCAAGTATTACAGGTTACTGTGAGGAAATATTTGTTTTCATAAAAGAAAGGACAGTATTTTTGTTGCCAGTCTCTCCTTTTATTGACCTGCATGTCAGACTCTTTTGTCCAGACCGAAAAACTGTTGAACCGCTTATTTCATTTCGTACCAAATCAAAATGGACTTCCATCGTCTTTAACAACTCTAATTTTGATCAAATTCACTATGTAATTGCTATTTCATGGGCCTTAACCATCATAATGGTTGGTTTGGGGTGGATATTTGAAGAGAAGCAGATGATTACTTACAAAGGAAGCAAAAGTTGGAGGGTGAAGAACGGAGCATTTCCAAAGTATAGATTCCTGCAAAATTTCAGATTAGATATGAAATAAAAGCCTTGACTTTGTGTTATACAGATACTTTGGAGGAAAAAGGTTTTCATGTTGTTCAGCATGTGCCTAACATTTGAAGATCATTGGTGGTACACTGCCTCTTACCTCCATCCTCTGTCTCGGCAATCCCTGTTTTCTCTGTAAGGAACAGTCCAGTGCAAAATAAACTTTTTCTTCAGGTTCAAAAAACAGTACTTAAATAAATCACTACGACAGTTTCGAGATTGGAGATCTTCAAGAGAGCAAAAGCCAAGTCTAGTCTTGGATCTCCTTGCTACTAGCTGTTAGCTTTAGCCTTTTGGGTGTACAATATAAATATAATGTGAGATTATTCAGTATAGGATATTATCTGCGTGTAGCCCATCAGTTTCACTTCAAAAATCCCAAACTCTCCGTTTAAGAGAGAAAATGCCAAACAACTTAAGATCCACTCATTGTCTGAGTTAATTACCAATTAGCATTGCTTCCTGTCTCTGAAGCCCCCCGTCTGTTTAGTCTGGTCTGACTCTGAGGGAGTCTCTGTGCCGAGACCGCTGATGTATATTGACACTCTGTAAAGCATTGCAACATAAAACTAAAGAGGAGAGAAAGCCCCCAACGAAATCCTGTGGGTTTGTTTAGACTTGTCCATCTGATCTTTGCCCTCTCTGCTCCTGAACTGATGTCTCGCCCGCCATGACCTTTCACTCCGTCCTTGTGCAGCAGTGGAGGTGCTGGTTAAGGAGCTGGGTGTGCTGCTGAAGATGCTGGACCAAGAGAACCTCAGCATGTCGACCCAGGAGAAGAAAACCTCAGTGAGGAACCTCTTACAGCAGATCCAAACTTCAGGTCAGAGAGGAGAAGACACAGATAAATGGGGTCAATGAAAGTGTGGGATGTTGGCATGTTGTTTTGTATTTTATCTGCATATTGGTGAAAAACTAAACAGATTTTAAGTATCTTGGTATATGTTGTAGGCAAAACGGATTTTTTAATTAAATCTCAAATGTTGTTGAGTGATAAACATGTTTAAAAATGTGAGAATCCTATATGGGATTCTCTTTCCATTTGCTTTTTTTTGTTTAAGTCACGTGTCTGCTCTCATTGTTTGGTGAATCGACAATGAATGTTTTTTGTTGATTCTGTCGTCTAGAGTCGGGACCAGACTACATCTACGTCAACTCTTCCGTGTACAAAAACGGGACGAGTTTTGTGGAGTCTTTGTTTGAGAAATTTGGTGAGTCATACACATCCGTGTATTTGAGATGCTCCTGATGTCTGGTATGATTTTTTTTTTTTTTTTTTACTTTTTTTTTGAGTTTGAATGTAAATGTTCTGCTGTTTTCCAGACTGCGAGCTCGGAGACCTTAAGGAAGTCACGGATTATCTGAAAGATGACAAAAACTCACAAGATGACACTTTAAAACAGGCAAGCTAACCCATCCAAAATAAAATCTCTGGCATTGTAGTTAACGGATGTGTTAGGTAAAACGAAAAACTTGGTCTCTAGGTCTAACTTTGCAGGTTCTCTTAATGATTCACGAATACAAAGCAGTGAAATATGTGGGTTCTGCTGGGTCTGTGTGGGATTTTCCCATGTTCACAGACTCATCAGTCTTACATGATGTTGGAAAACTGAGGATTAAAAGGTCCACCCATGTGTCTAATTTATGGAAATCGTTTACTGCTGAGGTTTATATCCTGCAACCCTCTGGCTTTGAAAAAGCAGAAACTTGGCAATGAAAGAAACATGACTTTGTTTATGTTTATGTGTCTGCATTCGCAGAGCTGTACAGACTCCCCTCCCCCGCTACCCACAACGCCTCCTCCTGAGGAGTACTACGAAGAGGCCGTGCCCCTTAGTCCTGGCATGGCTCCTGAGTACATAATCACACGAGGTCAGCATGCTGAAGACTGAACTCGGTGACCTCTGGTGTCGGGTTTTCTGTAGAAAGCCTCCTAGTCAGTGCTGACGATTTTAAACGATCTGCATATGCCCATATATCACGTTGTCCCAAACATAATTACAAAGCGCAAGTTGGATTTAAGTGGATAAAGACGCAGTGAGTGAGTTGGATGTCGTGTCATCTATTTTCAGACAGGCCCAGCCCTCCCAACTCTATCGACGACGTCTATGAAGATACCGACAGCCACTACCCGGCATCCATTAATTTGCAACGCAAAAACTCCTGTGAGCAAGAAAACCCATCAGATAATCCCATTTTCTCGTACTTCCATTTCACCCAGTTAAAGCATCCTGTATTGTCTCCGCCGCTCCTCCAGACAACGACTCGGACGCTCTGAGCAGTTCCTACGAATCGTACGAGGAGGACGAAGAGGAGCGGAGCCCCGGCGTCACTCATCAGTGGCCGTCAGACGAGAGCAACATGCCTCCCGTCAGAGACTGTCGCATATGTGCTTTCCTGCTGCGCAAGAAACGCTTCGGTCAGTGGGCCAAGCAGTTCACCGTTATCCGAGAAAACAGACTGCAGGTGAGCGGTTCAAAGTCATGTGAGCTACGTGGCAAACAAGAGTGACAAAGCAATTCAGTGTCTTTATATGCAACATTGGTAGAGAGATACCTCAAGAGACTTGTATCTCTGGTTGCATTGAGAGGTGATTTGACTCGGGGAGCTGAACTCTGATCTAATCAACACTTTCAGATTTGTAATTTAAAAAAAAAAAGTAAAGAGTTTTCTTTCTTCTTCACCTTTATGTTCTACTTTGTGTTGGTCTACCTCATAAAATCCCACTAAAACACATTACGGTTGTAATGTTAACGGGTATTGCTAAGCACTGCTTGTGTCCTCCTCCCTGCAGTGCTATAAGAACTCCAAAGACGCGTGTCCCTACGTGGACCTCCTGTTGCCCCAGTGCTCCGTCGTCTATGTACCTAAGGACATCAAAAAGAAGCACCATGAGCTGAGGTTCACCTTACCTAATGGAGATGGACTGGTGCTGGCAGTTCAAAGCAAGGAGCAGGCTCACAAGTGGCTTAAGGTAAATGCTACCTTTTTTGTGGCAAGCGTCATTTGAGAATCCATCTCTCTCTCTCATCACTGAAGGAACACATGAATACGCTATGATGTAAAAACTCCCAATAGGTTGTCCGACAGGCGAGCGGTCAAAGCGTACCCGAGGACGCCACGTCTCCCGTCACTCAGAGGAAACACGAGCTTGACAAGGTGAGGATGTTCACTCGCCACCTTCCCTGTTATTTTTGTTCCCAAGGTGTAATTACACAGCCGAGGTGAGGAAAAGTTTGATTTTAAGTAGCAATTGTGCTGTCACCATCAATTTTTCTAAACAGTTGTTTGGCTTAGCCCAGCGTGCCGTGATGCCTGTACTTGGCTCGCAAAAGGAAGAGGAGATGCGCGACATAATTAGGTGTTAAGGCAACAATGACAGAGGTGGCAGTGAGTCAGCCTTCGAACATTCGCTGAAGCTTACAGAAAATTGTCCGAACAGAAACTACAAAAGCCTCTAACAGAAACACCGATGAGACGTGATGAGAGGGAGGGACAAAAACAGAAAATGGTCAGTTGGTTTGCCTTTGTGTTTCATGAGTATTACTCTGATTCTGAAAGAAACCAGAGGCAAATAATCTGGCTGGCTTTCAGCATGATAAATCTGAAGCCTTTTTAAACATGTGTTGACCGGTTTCACTCTCTTGTGAGCCACGCCGAGTGAACTGGGGTGGGATTCAGACGGTGTTGGTGGAAGCCTGAAACTGTGATTGTATTGTTCCTCCACAGAGGTTGTCCGTAGACAGAAACGCATCTGATTCAGACAGCGTGGGCGTTTCAGCAGGAGAGAGCAGCAAAGAGAACGGTGAGAAATTTCTTCCCGAGTTGCTCGGTTTAAACTGCATCTTGTAAAGGTTTTCATACTCCTTGAACACTTTGTCATGTCATAACTACAAACTCCAGTGGATACTAATGAGACTTTGTGATAAGATGACATTAGGTAGCTCACAATGTTTCACAGATTAAAGTCTGGCAACTGGGGCATGCATCTTTAGTACTTTTTTTTTAAAGTGATACCCCTAAATTAAAGCTCACTGAGCACTAGTAAGTGCAACATCCAAATATATAAAGGACGTTGTAAAACTTTCAAACCTAACAAGAAATGGTCAAAAGCAGAGGCTCATGGTAACTCTGAAAGAGCTGCAATGTTCCACATCTCAAGTGGGAGAGTCTGTCGATGTGGCAACTATTGGTCAGACACTCAGAGTCCAGCCTTTATGGAGAGCACTCATGAAGAAAGTTTCAAGAGAGCCAGAAGAAGTCACATTTACCAGTTAGCGCATGTCTACAGAGGACACGGCAAAGATTTTGAAAATGGTACTGAAGTTAGACGAGACCAAAATGTAACGTACTCCATTCAAGCTGACTGAGCGAGATTACAAAGAAGGGGTATGCATACACACCAAGCTCAGAGCTGTAGCTGAAAAAGGCAGCACAAAATGGTCCAACAATTTGACTCTAGCGAGGTTGAATAAAAACGCACGCCGTACCTTTTGATTTCAGATTTCCTTTTATAAAATCTTTTGAAGGTCAGATGTCCTTTTTTCTTCCTTATTGCAAGATTCTGTTTAAAAGCACGTTGGCGCATGTTTCCGTGCGCCAACGGAAACATGCGTTTTTTTTACAAGCTAAAATTTTGATTCAGTTAAGGTGAAGCGGGGAGCGTTCGCTGCAGGACGGAAGATCACACGCATCATCAGCTTTTCCAAGAAGAAGTCGTCGCGGTCGGGTGACTCCCGGACATCCTACGGTGACCCTCGACAAGGTAGCGTCTCGATCCGCTCTGACTCTCGAGATCTCTCAAATTCCCAAACAATTTATTTTTCCTTCCTCCCCCCCTTTTTTTTATTTTATTTTATTTTTTACCAAAAACACAGGCTACTTGTTGGTGCTGGTCAACCAGGTATGGAGAGAGCACTGGTGCTGTGTGTGCAGAGGCTCCCTGCACTTCTATCACGACCGGGGAGACCCACGGACCTCCCTGCCGACCCTGCCGCTGAACGGCTGCGAGGTGGTCCCCGGGCTTGGACCCAAACACCCCTTTGCCTTCCGCATCATGAAGGACAGCACGGAGATGGTAGCTCTGGAGGTAAAACTCTTAGCGATGTAGCAGGCACGCCTTATTAAAAACGGTTCACACGGACAACCGCGTGGAAAATCATGGTTTTTTTTCTATTAAAAAAAAAAAAAAAAAAAAAAAACTTAAAATAGTTGAGCTTTCAGTTCATGCATTTGTTCTCGTGAGTCTCAGGTTGGCCAACGCCAGACAGATGTTGTCACTTAAAAAGCCCTGATGAACTCAAATAAACTATGTTCTTATGAGCAGCGCGTTTGGGTGGAGTGGGAGGAGAGACCAAACTTTAAAAAAAAAAAAAGCTAAATATTTGACTACGGCGAGGGTAAATAGACAGACTTTTTATTATAACATTTTTTGCACATTTATTTGTATAAAAACCGGTCCGTCTCCTCCCAAAAGAAATAAAGAACTTGGTGAATTATGTTGTATTGATTAAACTTGCTAGAACCTCAGAAACACCCCGTGTTGTTGTCAGGCGAGCAGCTCTGATGAGCTTGGGCAGTGGCTCGGCGTCATCCTCGCGGAAACGGGCTCTGCCACCGACCCCGAGTCCCTGCACTACGACTACGTCGACGTGGAAACCATCGCACACATTCGGGACGCCGCTCGAAATTCCTTCCTGTGAGTTAAGACGGGGATCAGGTTTGGGATATTTGAGACGGTTCAGAGGAGAGAGTTTTGACCTCCTTCTGGACCTACTCCTCCCCCCCTTCCCTTTCTCTCCGGTCCTAGGTGGGCTACCTCCTCCAGCAGCACCTCCACCGATTCCAGGACGTACGACGAGGTCCCTACTGAGGACACGCAGGTGGCGCAGGCGCATTCTTTCTGAGTTGAACAGAAACTTATGGCTGAATGTTTTACTTTGATGCGATTAGACTGCAGTGTCTGTATATGTGTGCAGCTGTTGTGGACCATCTCTGTTTGAATGAAAGGAACTTAAATAAATAGACAGTGGTCTATGTCATGCCTTTTTAGATTCCAGGGGTAGAGAAAAAAAATGACTGCAAAGGAAAAGGTCAGGCTTTGTAGAACATAAACTCCTCTCTTGATCTCACCTGCACGGAGTACGAGACATACCCTTCACCACCTCTAGCTAACTGCATACATGACTCGGCGTTTTCTTATCGGTATTGGATTTTGGTGGTGGTACTAGGACGGTGGTTCTGAAATTTCTTTCCTCACTCTCTCCTCTTCTTCTTCTACATGCCATCCATCCCTTCCTCCTCTCTCCACCCAGTTAAAGGAGAAATCGCGCAATCAAGGGAAGCGACACTCGAGTTACTCCCACAGCCACTTCCACCAAGACAAGTCACTGGTCTCCCTGAAGCGAACGGGCTCAAGTAGGTGCATCTGGTCTGTTGTTTCATAGATATTCAAGGAAAATGGAGGGAGATTTGTTTGTTAGATTAAAAGTAAGTGTCAAGGTTCCAAAACGGTCTTGAAAACGCGCGTCTACCGATTTTCCAACCCTGGATAATGATGCATTAGTTGATCATGATTTGGAGAAACAGACCTAACTTTTGAGATATTAGTCTTTTTAGTTTCTGACAATAAAACTAAGACATCCTCCGATATTGCACAGTAATACATTAAAAATAAAACCTCAAATATGTTAACTCAGTCTCAAGCTTCTTGAGTTTATGGTGGATATTTCACATTGGCCCTCATGCTCTGCCATACTTCAATGACTTTGAAGCATTTTTTTATAGTGATTTTTTTTTTTTTTTTTCATCTTGAACTGGGCTCCAGTTTGACTGATGATGATTTTCTGCTGACAGCTAATTAAGACTCGGCATTTCAGATTAAAATATTGCGTCATGCCAATTACAACCGGACCGCACACGTTATATTTGTGTGCACAAACTTGGCAAGCAAAGCTAATTCTGATTATGAGATGATAAAATTATTGCAACAAATGACTAAAAACTTAACGTCTCCAAACTAAAGCAGCAAAATTGCTACGATGACGACAATCTTTGTAAGCGGTCGTCTTCAAATAAAGCAGTTAAGAAATTTTGACAACACGATTGTTGATAAAACTAGTTTGAGACCTTCATATCTAAAGATAATAAATCACAGTTGTTCTCAGCAATTAATCAAATCAATCATATTCTAATTGTTTTGGGTGTTTTTGGTTTTAATTGCAAAGTTTTCAACTGTGTGCGGCGTTGTTAAATAAATAACAAGGTTGTTGGATTAAAATCTTTTTCATCTCGACCCGAATCGTGGATAAATTGCGAACTTTGAATACTCTCGAACACACACACACACACACACACACACACCAACAAAAGGCTTGTTTTTTCATCTTGGCTTTTGAGATAATCAGTGTCAGCACTTTTTTTTTGCAGAATACACAATTCCACAATATTTTTACACGCTATTTTTTCAGCTTTACACCCACCCACGGTGTCCATGTGTCACTCCAGAGACTAGAAAACGAATTAAAAAGAAATAATGCAGATGTTTCCTGTTAGCATACTGCAGTTACATTTCACAGTGGAGTCAGAGATCCCGTTTCTCTTGTGCGTTTGCGAGCTCACACTCTCTGCGCGCTCCTTCTAGTGCCGAGCCAGTTTGCTGACAGCCCCGTAATTTAAAGCCCCCCCATCTGCCTCGATGTTTCTTCTTTCTCTGTCGGTCCTTTTCTCGTTTTCCACCGGTGATCTCCCGTTTCCTCTCGCCCTCTCCCAAATGCCTTGTTGTGTCATTAGCTTTACACGTGGAGCAGATTAGCGTTTCTGGTTTGCAGAGAGTTCGCGCCGCTGCTTCTCCCCAACACATGAAAAGAGCTCTGCACTTGTAATGACTGAGAACTTTAGGATGTAACCGGAGATTTATTGGACCGCTCGGATTAGATGTGCCGTCTCACCTCCTGACCTCCCCGCTCTGTGTGAGTCGGCGTGTTATTTCTTCTTCACGGGTCGTCTGATCGCTCCCTAAATAAAGTTTTGATCACAAAGAAAGATAAAACCAGCTCATTAAACTTACTTAGCTGTGCAGCCCTCGCCCGAATTGCCACGAAAAAAAAAAAAAAAAGGCGTAGTATTAATCAGACGGGGTGATGCGTTGCTGTCTGGGCCTTTTCTCCTTTTTTCCCACAACCCCTGCACGTCTGCTGACCCCCCTCACCTTTTGCTCCCACCCAGATACCAACCCATATGGACGCTATGGGAAAACACGAGCGGAGGAAGATGCCAAGCGTTACCTCAGGGAAAAAGAAGAGCTGGAAACGGAGCGGGACGGAATACGGTACGCGCTGGTGACGCTCCGACAGCAGAAGAGGGAAGTGAAGGAAGAGCTGAAGGTTGCTTCAGGTGAGGAGATGAATAAACAAAAGGAAAACAGAAATGATGAATGAATCATAAATCATTTTCAATTTCACCTGTGGTCTCTAAATGATCGCCAGTACTCATTAGCTAAAATTTGTTAGAATACTATTAGATATGAATATACAGTATACATTGTCGCCCGTGATTAAGGTATGTGAAAAGGTGCATAAATAAATCATCTGTTGCAGGACATTACAGTTTTTTGATAAACCACCATTTATTCTTGGTGCAACCCTCTTTTGTGAACGAGACAGCTCTTCATTTTCTCCTGTGATGTTTCACAGAGCGTGACCTTTGACACGGTTTCTCTTTGTCATCTCAGCTCACCTTCTGGTTTCCTCCAGGATTTCAGTTTAACCACAGAGATTGGCTATGAAATAGTCTTGGCTTTGTTTCTTGTGGGCCGTTCTGTATTGATGGCTGCAGTCCTCTGACAGTTTCAAGTTTGTTTGTTTTTTTTTGTTTGTTTGTTTGTTTTCTTCTGCTCGCTGTGAATCTCAGCCGTCTTCTTCTTTTTTTTTTTTTTTTTTAATTCTTGTTTTGATTGATGTTACAGAAAGTTTGCATGAGTAGCTGTTCACCGGTAGACGTGTTCAGACTTAAAAAAACACATCTGACTTAAAGAAAAAAATCCAGACAGTTTGATCAATTCAATCAATCGTATCATGAAGTGATTCAGTTACATTTATCTTAGAAGAACTTTTTAAGGGCACCAGTAATTGTGGAATCAGAAGATTTGGTGAAACACATTGAATTTCTCTCTTTCTCTCTCTCTATCTATATATATGTTTGTTTTTTTTTGTTTTTTTTTTTAGAAATCATCAATTTGAGATTATACTACTGCAATACACGATTAATCTATGCAAGGCATCTTTCAGTATTTGTGAAGGGTTCTTCCCAGCTCTTCTGTATTTCTGACCACTGTTACATGAGGGTCATGTGAAAGGAAAATGCCCCCCAGTGAGACAAATACAACTATTACTCGTATTAAAATCAACAACATGGTTATGTAAATGTCTCCCATGTCTAATTAATGAATTTCCTGTGATTCCCGCGGTGTGCCGCTGACAGACAGGGAGCATTCAGACATGTTCACTGGAGCAGTGCATTGCTCTCCAAATGCAGGAAATAAAATAACAAGCACCATCTCATCTTGGTACCAGTTCAGTATCTTAAAGGATATGAAAGTAGTTTCTTCAGTGAGACGGTTACAATTTTAAAGATAACTTAAATGTAAAAGTACGTGGTGTTTGTGGAGCAGAGAGGAGAAAGCCCTTGCTGGAGAAGCGCGTGTCCCAGCTGGAGGAGGCTTGCAAGGCCAAAGAGGCCGAGAGGGTGGACCTGGAGCTGAGACTGACGCAGGTCAAAGAAAACCTGAAGAAGAGTTTGGCAGGCGGAGCGCTGAGCGCACCTGTGGAGGCCAGGCCACCTGCCAAGGTAGATCTGTCCATCTGTGCGGAAGGACGGAGCTCTTTCACCCTGCAGTCGTTTTTTATTTACTTCTCAACTTTCCTCAGGAGCCTGGCAAAAAAGTCCAGAATTCCTACGGTGACTCTTTACCAGTGAACTGCGCCGCAGAGATGCGGAAGAGGCCGCCGTCGATTTGTGCGTCCTCTGCTGGGACCGTCATGCAGAAGGCAAAGGTGAGGATGTTGATTAAATTTATGTTGCGCTTTCAGAGCAGTTGATCAGTCTGTCACTTTACTTCTTTCTTTGCTCGAAAACAAACAAAATCCATCTTTTCGGTGGCCTGGTCAGAGGCTAGACTTAAATCTGATTCGGTTGTTGTAACATCAAACTGGTCATGGTTAAAAAAAAAAAAAAAAAAAAAAAAACCACTCTGGTGTGGCTTATTTCTGTTTTTCTAATCTGTTTCGTCATATTTAGACTCTTGTAATTTGTGATAAGTTACCCCAAGACACACAATAAGGTAAATAAAATTATATCGTTCCTCTTTGTGTTCTTTTCCTGCAGGAATGGGAGTTAAAGAAAAGAATCTAGGAGAGATTTTGATGGAAAAGACTGAAGTAAATGGATATCACAGGGTGTGACTTTTTCCCACCTTCTTTCTTTATCAGGTTCATCTACCAAACTTATCAGAAAACTTTCCGAAAATTTTCCATTCTGACATTTAGGAGGACTTGTGTCGAAAGCAATACATAAATCAGCCAGCAGGTGGAGCTACATTTCCACTGGATATTTGCTCTTTGCAGCCCTGAAACTGTCGGCTTGGAGTACGCTTACTCGGACTCTTCACTCACTGCATCCGTGTATTTTCATTGTCTTGATGGCACTGAATGGGTCAAGGAAGAAAGGGAGAATCTATGCGACAAAGGCACAAGAGACGTGGACTGAAAGCAGAAGGAAGTGCATGAAATGTGGAGTTGGAAGGCACCAGACGGTTGCAGTGCCGCAAATGAAAAAGTGAAACTGTGTGCAGGCCAAACCTGACTAATGTGATATTTTGGAAAGAGTTTTACCATGAGGTGCCTTTTCACACAGCGGCATGCATTTTTACTTGTTTTCTTCATGTACATAGTGAACTACAACTACTGTTTCTGTTTCATTCTGAGTCAGACCTTCATCGTCGTGCAACATAAACAGCATTGCGCAAAAGTTTTAGACACTAAGAGTTGGTCATTCGATTTTTTTTTTTATTATTATTATTCTATTAAAAGTCCCTGGCCACACTGATTTGGCTCAAGCAGCGTCCTACATTTACTTGAACCCCTTTTGTAGGCAACTGAATGACTAACATAGCGGTGCTACTCTGTGATCTATTCCCTTTTTTTTTTTGTCATTTAAATACTTTCTGTCAACTTTTGCACTTTATGTAAACCTGGATGAGGGACTAATAAATTTGCTTTTCACTGTACAAGCAGTTGTATTTTTTTTTTTTTTTTTTTACTGTCGTAAAACACCGAGACACGAAAGGGCTTCATTAAACTCCACCAACAAGTCGTAGTTTCTGCCGTTTTCAGTTTAATTGCACATGGCCAGTTATATGGCCTGATACAGCCAAAGCAGGAAAAAAAAAGCACATCCATATGATTTAATAATTGCATTTCAATGTCGCGCAGCAGATGATGGCGTTGATGATTCAGCTGTGCTTTTTTTGCCAAAAATATTCATACCCCTTGATCCTTTCCACATCTTGTCACATTCCATTTACAAACGTGTTGATTTCGGATTGGATGCAACAGACCGACACAAAGCAATGTGTGTTTGTGAAGTGGAAAAATGAAGGTCGTTTTCCACCTTTTTTTTTTTTTAATTTTTTTACAAATTTAAATCTGAAAGTTCGAGTACGTATTTGCATCTGATGCCTAATAACGAAGCCCAATGCAATTAATTACCTGCGTTCAAAGAAAAGTCACAGGTGGAAAATAACAAAGTATGATGAAGTGGAGGATTTTAGGTCAGATTACAAAGCACTGTTTCAAGCTTTAAATATCTCACAAAGCTCTGTTTAATATTTCATCTGAAAGTGGGGGATGTATTGCACAACTGCAGTCTTAACATGGCTGTCCACCTAAACCGACAGGAAACCGGGTTGAAGTAACCAGAGAAGCAGCCGAGAAACCCAAAGTAGCTCTAGAGAAGCCGCTGTGGTCCACCGCTTTGGTGGAAGAATCTGCTGATGGGGCGACTAGTTACTGAAGGAAGTGTGGCAACAACTTTGTTGAAAGAACAGAACAACCACAGGCTTAGTCAGAAAACTTGCACTTAAATATTCGACTACGTCTTTACGAGCCACACAAAGATGAGAGTGAGGTTGAGTCTGGTTCTCCTCGCTCCGTGGCTGTGCTGCTTAGCATGTCATGGAGTGATGCATCTCTAGACATGTCTGCCCTATGTCAGGGAGTGAGCACAGAGTCACAGGGGGGTGCTGGGTTGGTGTGGGGGGGAGGGCAAGAAAGAACCAACCAGAAGCACATAAAATGAAGAGTGCAGCAGATGTTTTGCAGGTGAAATACACTGCAGAATATATGAAGCATACCCTAAGGACTTGGGCAGAGTGCAAGACCGATCATGTATGAGGCAGCAGCATAGTTCAAGTTCAGTCACTGAGAGCACGCCCGCAGGAGTCGTCAAGTTCGACTAGCAAGAGGAAAAGCCGTCGCTAAAAGAACTCCAACATGCAGCTTGCCACCAGCGATCAGGAGACGCAGCAAAGACGGGGAAGTGGCAGCGAACCAATGCTGCGCATCACCCTGAAAAAAATTCTCCCCGGTGACGAAACAACGGTGGTGGCAGCATCTTGCTGAGGTTGCGTTTCTTGAGTAGGTGGAAAGGAATCCTAACCAGAAGAGGGGGAAACCCTGGAGAAAAAAAAAAAAAGCTGTTGGAGGTTGCGAAACGCTAACGACCGGGACAGGGATTACCTTCCAGCAGGATTCCACACAGACAGCCAAAACTATAATGAAATGGTTCGTAAATCCAACTCCGAGTCTCGTGAGAGACCTGAAAAATTAGGTTCCACATCACTCTCTTTAACACTTACGCTGGTTTGTCAATAAAAGTGGGGCTAAAAAAAAAAAAAGTAAATTTTTCGATGTACAAATCCAATAGAGACAGAGAAGTACTTGCAGTAATAATTGCGCTCAAAAGTGGTTCTACAAAATATTGATCAAGATGGACTGAGTACAAATAGATGCAAAGTGTTTGGTAGAATATTGACCATCAGTCAGCTCATTTCACTGGTACGTCACACAAAATCCCATCAAAACAGTGAAGTTTGTGGAAAGGTTTAGTCGGTATGAATACTTTTGAAAGCACTGCGATACGCATGGATTTTAATCATCGAACCCTCATGCTTAAAATGTGCAGAGCCGTTCATTTACTCGCAATTAATACCATCTTTTTTAGCAGAGAGCACAGTCCTAACTTCTTCTTATTATATGCAGCCCCTAAAACAGGTTTTATCTTTGTGCTACAAACAAACAAACAAAAAAAGTTTAATCAGACATGTCCAGGTCCAGCCGCTGGCTAACGAGGAGGTTGGGAAGGCTTTCAGGGCAGTGGGGCGAGCTATCCTGCAGCCTGCTGCTAATCAGCACTCAGAGAAAGAGGTAATAGAGCCAATACAGGATATTGACAAAGAGGAACGCCGTGGGGAAAGCGGTGCGGGCGTGGCGATCGATGTTGTGTGGATTTTCCACGATGAAGACGGCAGCTGCTCTGCGCGAGGCGTCTTTCACGGACGACAAGCCGCAGCCCTGACTCTGCGCTTTTTCCGTCGAAGCCGCATGGTTCTTGGCGTCGCTCTTCGCCGGCTCCTCAGCCGGCTCCTCTGCGGTGGTGCCCACCTCCACGGACTGGTTCGGTTGGCTGGAGTTGACGATTGGCACCAGGCCGTTTCCATTGGACTCGGCAAACTCCCTCAAAAGCTCCTTGATGGACACACACACACACACGGATGTTTTAATCCAGTCAAGGTCGATATCTATGACTGGATTTCATGGCCTGGTACGCGTTTCCTTACCCTGTGCAGATCCTCGATGGTTTGATGCTGCATTGTATAAAAATGAGCACAGGCATATTCCAACAGGGCGCCGAAGATGAAGGTGAAGCAGATGCCCAAGTAAACATCTATGGCCTTTATGAAGCAGTTGGCGTTTGGCAGGGACGTGCGGGCTCCCATCATGAGGGTGGTCATGGTCAGGACGGTGGTCACTCCTGCAGATTTTGAGTAGAATAATTTTTCAATCGATTTGCAGTCAGTTTACCTCAAGAAGAAAGTTTTCTGTTTCCAGGTAACCGTGATCTTTGTCCAAGTTGTAATAACTCATTTGGCTCAAGACTTGTCAATGTCTTTTACTTTTTGTAATTATTTTAAGGATTTCCTGCAGCACATATACATCTGTCTCTGCATCTTTATTTAGGCCGAATCCAGACTAGTTGATCGTTGACACTAAATCTCAAGGACTTCAGAGCAGAACATGTGAAACCTTTGCTTTGCTTTACAAGATGTTCAAAAATAAAATACTGTAGTTTAACGAGTTCTTTTATTTTTTTTAATAATCCAATTTCAGTAGGTTTTACAAAGGGATCACTGATGGAGAGCCATAAAAATAATCACCGGCTAAATAACCGCTCACCACAAATGCGACAAGAGTTTAAAAGTGGATCGACGTATTTGTAGGATTTCTGAGTCTCTGAGCAGTTGTTAGTTTTCAGCTTCTAAAACCCAATAAATCTGGATTTCTGGAACAGTGAAGATGCCAAGAGAGTTATCTACTCCTAGTAAGAATTATGCCGCTTATAACTTTTAACTAGCACTGCACTTTAAATAACCAGTAAATCCCCTTTTTGCAGAGCAAAGGTGTTCTCTCTCAATCTGAACCTAAAAACTTGGCACTGTTTTGCTTTTCATCAAAACTGTTTTTTCCCTCAAACGTGTTAAGCCCTCTCTTTGTCTCATCCTTTGAAAAAAGAAGTCATTTAAAATGCCTGAACTAATACAACGCATGAAAAACATACATAACTGACTCGATGTTTGTTTTATTTTTACTTCTAATGAAGTGAATGTGAAGAAATTTAACCTGGGCAAGAGAACGGCGTCCAGTCTTATGCAATGTGTTTTGGTTTGTACGACTATCCATCACAACTGAAGATTGGTTCATAATTTTATGTTCAACTGTGACATAAAGCTAAATGTTAAAGAAATGACATTTGAAACTAAAAATGTTAAAATTGGCAAAATTGTTCATTTCAGCCAATCAATCATTTTACTAATAAGACATATTTTAAATTATATTCCTGCTATGGGAGCCAAAAGTCTACTAACACCATCAAGCGAGCAGCATGAGCAAGAAGCTTTTTTTTTTTTTTTATAATAAAAATAAAACCAGAAGTACAGATTATGGTGAGTTGGAACCTAATCTTTAAAAGTCCATAAACTGCAGAAGTTTTGGACTTTTGCTTTGAACACCACAAGTAAAAATAGGGTTAAATTAACAAAGCCTGTAGCTTCGTTCTGACATAAAAAAAAATGCCTCAGTGAACACCCTCAGCCCTTTAGAAGTGAAGCTCCACTGACAACCTGGCAAATATTCAATACGTTTCTGCTGCTGCTGCATCCAGCCAGGTCTGTCTACATACATTTAACGAGCGGTTCCACATCCGATGCCTCCGATTCAGCTAACGAGATCCCCTCAGCCACCGGTGCTGCGTTCACTATAACCACAACTGGCTTGTTTGGAGTCAACGCACGACGTCTCTGGCAATTCCCTTGTTTGAATGCACTTTTTGAAGAGTATTTTAACAAACCACACATTGGCTGGTTATGGTGCCTTGATGCAGCTCACACTTCTGCTTTTCCACTGCTCTCAGATTCAACGGCAAATGCAGTGAGGTTACCGAAAAACTATAGCAGCTGACGAGGGATTTCTAAAGTGTTGGGTTGGTTACAGGCAAAATGTCTTTTTCAAAAAATATTTAAACAATCTTTTAGATTTTAGTCTTTAGTTGTCAGATAAGACATACTCCCAAATGTTCTGGAAGTGAACAAAAGTCCCAACATTTCAAAAAAAGAGCAAAACCATTATTCCCCACAGTGACGCATCGCAACGAAGCAACAACCTGCTTTTTCACCGGTAGCGTCCAGATTACAGAGATTTGAAGAATCAATTGTTAAAGCAAGAATGAAGGCAAAGCAGTTTACTGATCAGAATGACTCCTACTGTTTGTGGAAACTTAAGAAAATTTGGAAAAAAACATCAAATTATCGCTATCGTATGTTGGATTCTGCAGTACTGACCTGTCGTAGATGGACGTCACAGTACCATCAGGTAAGCAAGTGGTGAAGTCCCCAGACCAGTGAGTAACAATGTAATTTGCTCATATAAAAGGCGTACAACCCTATGTCTGCTATCAGAGTACAAATCTACAAATCTACTTACTTTCACGTGAGACTTGTTAAGTTTATTGTGTGCAAAACTACAGCAGGTAAAGCATCATGGATCCACCTCATCAGCTGCAACTTACTGGTTCTCTCTCAAGTGGAGTAAACGTTCAAATTTAACATCGGCCTGTTGTGCAGTGGCATTCAACATGCAAATTCCTGTCCTGACACTTGAAATGCCTCCGAAAACATTTTGCATTGCAGCACAGATTGTGTTTGGCAAAGAAGACGGGGACAATAATAACAGTCATCTGAAACAATGTAAACTCTTAACTATGTCTATGTTATTTCCTCCGATATTATGTGCTGCTTCAGTTTGAGCTGTGATGGTAATTTTGTCCAGCAGAACCAGGTGACTGTAATTAAGCCACAACAGAAGAAGGCTTAAAAAGACACAATTACTGCAAACCAGACGATATTTGGATTTAATTTAGTGGGTAAATACCTGCTAAAGCTGATCAAAAGGTAAAGAAATAAAGAAAGAAATCAAAAGGTATTTTTGAGTTGCCAGTTGTTTATGTCTCCTTTCTTGCAACGTTGCAAAAGTTTCCATTTTAATTTGACCATAGTTTAAAAAAAAAAAAAAATCAACAAGCCGGTGTCTTCAGAGGCTTGACTGGTACACGGTGTACCAGAATCATAAAGAACAAAAAAATACTGACCGATGCACGTTCGGGCTGGCACAGACGATTGGCTGATCCAGAAAGAGACCCAGGAGAGAACCACGAGCAGGATGGAGGGGACGTATGTCTCCAAGATAAAGAACAGGACATTTCTGCGCAGGGAGAAATGCAGCACCAGCTTGGGGTAATGACCTGTTTAGAGACATGAGACAGCACAGCTCCCTAAACGCATAAAAGCGATGGATTTCGTTCACGCTTGGACATTACCCCACTCCGTACCCGTTTCGTACACGGCCTCCGTCACCGACGTGTAGTAGCTCTCCACGCTGTACTGAGCCAGACGCAAGGTGTCCAGACCCTTCACAGAGTCGTTCCCTCTTGTCCAGTAGAACACCACGTCCTGGATGTTGTAGCCCCCTGACGACGCAGCACATGAGCTATTGGTACATGGTTATAGCATCAAATCTGCACAGCAACAAAGAGCTTATACTCTCTACACTGACGAAGATGTGAAGCTACAGAGGTAATGGGAAGAAGACGAACACACACTTGGCGGAGGGTCGGTGGGAAGAAAGTACTCACAGCTCTCCAGCTGCAGGGTGCACACCTGTTTGTCCATGGGGTATTTGGTCAGATCCATGTTGCAGGCAATGGTAGCCGTGATGCTGTCGAGTTTTCAAAGCAAAAGCATCAAAAACGATTTCCCACCCCCCCTCTTCCCCATAAAAGTTTTTCCTTCTTTTGTTGAGCACAAGACGGCAACAGATCAGTGAAAGCTAAGAACTGTTTTTCTTCTGAGTGACAGTTAAAAAAAACCCCAAAACAAAATAAAACAAACGCCCCGATTTGATATGTCAGCAAATATTTCCACCGTTTGATGTTTTATTCACGTTTAACTCTCTCACTCTAACCGTGGGGGGGTGAAGTTTCTTCCCCACGGCGTGTCGTTTTCGTGCTTAAAGAAAGTACTGCCACACTTATGTCATTATTCGGATTATTCATGGTTTGTTTTGTTTTAATCACTGGTTTTATATCATCACATTAGGATGTGCAATCATTACTGACAGGTCAGTTAAATCAGGTGATGACATCAGGGATGAGAAGGGAGGAGTTTATGTTGTGTAGAGTTATTTTTGAATAATAAAAAAAAACAGCTTTGCTGCACCCTGACACTCAGACGACGTGTCAAAAAAAAAAAAAAAAAAAAAAAAAAAATATATATATATATATATATATATATATATATATATATATATATATATATATATATTTATTTTTTTTTTTTAAAGAGAGAAATTGGACTTGAAGTTCCACAATAATATCACATATTGTGTCACTGTGTATAACAAAGCAATAACAACAAAACTAACGTCTAAAAGGTTTGCTGTTCACATGGTTTTCCATTTATAAATAAGAGAAGTGTGTTGTGCCATTCACCGCCCCGCCCCCCCGTCAATACTTTTTAAAGCAATCTCCAATTAGAAATGTAGACCCATGTCTCTACCAGCTTTGTACATCCAGACATTGAAATTCTGCCCGTTCCTTTTGACAAAACAACTCAACCTTAGCTGAAATTTATCAAAAGATACAGATTTATTTTTATTTTTTTTCCCCCACAAAAACAATTTAGTTTTTTTTTTTTTTTTATCTTTTTGCTTTTGATCTGACTTTCTTGTTGGGATTGTTATTCAGCCGGGATATGAACCTTTACCACAGTGTCAAGTCTGCTGCTTCCTCCTGCAGGTTTTCTTTCATTTATTTATCCCTATTCATCACCCAATCACAAAAATTGCAAATAAAGATGCACATAAAATATGCCGTTTGTCTGAAAAGTGTGGCATGTATATGTTCAACCCCCTTGACTCTTATGCCCATCATTAAAATCCAAAGCAAAGAACTCTCTTCCTGTAAGACTCGTAGCTGATGTCTCGGCATGAAAGTTTGCTATCTGATGCATAATTCATGTTTAACTCCAAGTCTCGATAATCTATCATCCTAAAAATCCCTTAACATTCAGACGAAGCGCTCTGCATATTCGAGGGCAGCTTCCTGACTCATGTTCAAAGCAAGTTGCCACCGTTCATGTTGACGTTCATGAATCACCGTCTGTCTTAATTCAGCCAGACGAAGGGTGAATCTAAACATAATGCAAAGCTGCTTTCTTTTTTTTTCTTCTTCTTTTATTAAGCTTTGGAGTCAAAACAAAGTTCCGCAGCCGGGTGACGAAACAGATTAAATGTCAAGACACATTTTCAAAGATGCCAACGACATGACAAATCAAAGCAATTTGAGGGACACCAGGCATCCAGAAATGAAGTGTCACTCCCTTAAGGTTCATGACTGGGTGGTGATGCATCAGTGATTCCTTCCTGTTTTGAGTAGGACCTGAGGCCGCAGCGCGGCCGATTGCAGGGAAGGTGCAACGTACCGGAGCGCGTAGAGAACGGTGCCGTTGCTGAAGATGCGGATGAGGCGGTTCTCCACCGTCACGTCGTGAAGGAACGAGCGCTTCGAGTCCGGGATGAAGGTGTCCGGGATCCAGAGCAACGACACCAGCCGCCCGTCCACGCTCACGCTCTCGTTCCCGGGAAACACCAGCCTGGAGTCGCGCCACCGCTGACGGAGAAAGATGGTCGCTGTGTAGTCCTGACAGGATGGCATTCAAGAAGAATTTATTTCATTGTTTGTTGTTGCACCACCTCATTTATTAAGCCCAGCTGCTGTAAAGAAGAACGAAGCGGAGTTTGGTGTACCATATTTATTTCAGAGATGGCGTCGATGCTGGCGATATCCAGACTCATTCCAATCTCCACAGGACCTTCTGTTGTAAACAAAGACAAGAAATGTGGTCAAAATCCAATCGGCAAACACAAAAACAAAGTATTCTCAGTCTTTTGATTACCGTTGAAATTGGGCCTTAGGTAGCGGTTGTATCCCTTCATGAGTCTCTGAATGGTGGGCTGAAGCTGAGAGCCGTTCCACTCACCCCAGTGGTTGTTAGGGAACATGCAACCACTGGGGGGGGGAGAGAAGAGGTCAGTCAATGAGAAATGGACAATAAAAGTGATTGAGTTTCAACAGCAGTTCGCTCACCCCTGTGTGACGGTAAGGCAGATGAGGAGGAGCTCATTCAGCTGGACAGTCATTGCGGATCAACAGACGGAGGTCGACGGCGCTGCTCAGATAACGTGAGGAAAGGAGTGAAAAGCGCATACGCGTAAATTTGTCTTTCTATAAAAACTGAGTGCTCCTTGAACATTTTCATGTCTTGTCATGTCACAATCAGGAATTTCCAAGTAGGATTTTAAGTGATAGATCAATTGGGAAGTGGAAGGAAAAAGAAAAACTTTAAATCTGAAAAGTGAGCTGTGCGTTTTGTTTCAGCCTCTTCTTTTTTCCCCTTCTGAAACATTCACACAGCATGATGAAGTCATCACCGTGTCTCATGATAGGAATGATGTGCAGAGATTAGTTTTACAACAAACATAGCTAGGAACGCCAAAAAGTGACATTCTGGTTTCATCTGCCCATAGCACTCTCCTCTACGTGTTTTGTTGTGTTTTCCACACGGTGCCTCACCAACTTCGAGCATTACCTCCATGCGGTTAATGCCTCACTTCCTTATTTGTTTGATTTGTTGAGTGAATTACTAAAAGTAAAACATCACAGCACCATTCTTTTATGTCCACTAACTTTTATTCTTTAGATAAATCTGGCAAGTTTTAGATTTTCAACTTAGGAGTGTCAGTTTGTCAAAGGTAGACGTTACATCAGTAAATGGTTTTAGATTAATTTCTTTAACTTTTTTTCTAGTTTTCTAGTTGACTTTAAAGGCAGCAGAACCAACCTAAACCACCTACAAAGGTTTTACAGTGAAATCATCCTGTTGACAAATTCCTCCACCATGTCCACCGACCTTTCTAGGATTTGCAGATGTACGATTGCGTGACTTATCCAAAACTGGGGATTTCCTCTTACAGCCCAAACATTGCATTATTGGTTGCTTATCCTTTTAGGGGTATTCCAGGGAATACCCCTAAAAAGAAATACAAGCCTTTCTTTTCAAAATATGTCACTGAAGCTTGCGGTATGTACCGTGACAAATATGAAAAAGTTCAAGTTGTGCGAAGACTTCACAAGCCATTCCCCTTCGCACCACAGTGCAGGATGGCTCAGCTTCACCATTGGATGGCAGCGTCTGACGGGAGCGTGGTTACACACCTCGGGGGAAATCTGCAGCTCAAGAGTCATTCCAGCGTCTCCACCAACAAATGCACAGGAATGTGGTATCGATCCCGTACCTCCTGGTCAACACCGTTGCGTCAGCAGCTGCTCCATTTTGCACAACTTAATGACGCAAAGACCATTGAGCAGATATGCGTCCACCTGTACATTTATGTGTTTTAGCTGAAGTTTCTACGTGAAACAGTGTGCCTTGGTCTGTCGATGCGTGTTGTCACAGCCTCATGGTTTATTCACTCTGCATCACCAACAACTAATCACAGCACTAACTCACTGTGGGGTCCTTGTTGTCACTGGTTGAAACGCCCCCACCCCCTTCCTCTCCAGCCCCCTGCAGATTAATCTTACTGCCACTAATAGAAAGCAGCACTCTCATGTCTTGCTGTTATGCAAATCCATGTTTCTGTCACCAAAGCAAAACATCTTGCAGATGAGTTGCATTGTGGCACATTCATTAATTGACCATGGACACATGAACACGAATGACTGTCCCTGCTATTGGACAAACTGAAAGTTAAAGGGTGGAAATTAATAGGAATTAGGGTAAATGTCCTCACATCGTGTGTTCATTGCAGCTTTATTTGAGTCTTTCCCTGAACGTTAAATTTTTATTGCTTATTTTTCCCCGCAATTTTGCTGTTCACAAACCCCCCAAATTATTTGGTGTCTTTACATCTCATCCCTTAAAGCATGCCAGCACAGCTTTATCTCTCATTTAAAAGTTGCCCTTACCTGCTTTGACGTTTGCCCACCTATCCTGTGGCTCTTCTTCTGTCACTCTTATCTCCTCTGCAGCCTTATCCTTTGTTCCCGCCGTAGTCTCCCGCCCCTCTTTGTGCCCCACGTGTTAAGTCGTTCTCTCCTCGCAGTTAGTTCTGAATAAATCCCCGCGTTCCTTCGGCAGACCACAGCTGCATCCTACGCCCCGATGCACGAGCCGCGGCTGGTCGTTTCACTGTTTGTGCAAACTCCCACCACCTCTGTGCACAGCCGTATCCATCTCCCCACTGAGCCCCGTGTGCATACATCCCTCCCTCTGTCTCCCAGTCTTCATCCCTCTTCCACTTTACTCTCCTCAGCATCACATTTGAGCTGCAGCTGCTCCTACACACTCAGTCATTTGCATTGAAATTCCATCTGAGGGCATTCCTAAGCATGACAATCTAAAATACTTCCATTAAAAAAAAAAGCATAATGTCAATAAAACCAACCCTACCATTTTTTATTTTATTTTTTTTAGATCTCTACCTCAGCACTTTTCTCAAAATCACACTCTGTGTTTTACGTGTCCTCTGACCTTTGGTGGTGGATCCAAGTTCAAGAAGTCTAAATTCATGGAGTCTGAAAATAAAAGTTACAACATCAACAAAAAAAAAAAAAGTAAAATGTGGATTATCATTTAGAATTACAAGAAAAAAGGAAAATAATGGGAAACATCTTTAAATGCTTAAACAAAAATCATTCGCGACACTTTACAGAAGCTTAATTTATGGGTTTTTAATATGAATTTCTGCCATGTGTTGCTTTCAGACACACAATTAATTATCTTCTGGTTGGGAAGCCATTATACGCAAACGGCTGATGAAACTTTTCTTGCATCACAAATGTTTCATCGACGATGAAAGAAATGACACACAGTCATAATTATCTGATGCATAAATTGTGATTTAAAACAAAAAAAGAACAGAGAAACCACATAAAAATGATTGACGTAATCATGGATGTCTCCTGGTTGAATCGTTATCTTAAAAAAAAAAAAGAGTGATCAGACATGATCACAAATGCCTAAATCATTAAAAAATAACCTTAAACACCTGATGTTATCAGTGATGATACAAAACAAAAAGGATAGTTTTTTTCAATTTTGTTGCAATATTGTTTTGACCTTTTTAATTTAAACATTTGCTGCCACTGGAAATGGCTGAATCCAACAAACAGTCTTTATTTTTCTCTCTCTTGCCCTCTCCTCTGTTTCCCCCCCCTCCTCTTCTCTTCTTCCCCCTTCTGGCAGCGAATCGCTGGCTACCTCCCTCTATCTCCCCTGACACCACCACTCCTCAGAGGCTCCTGAGCCCTCCGCTGTCTCATTCCCTCATGCCCTCGCCGTCCTCACCTCCGATGCATGTTCCCTTGCATCAGTGTCATTATCTGAATTAGAGTCTCTCCCTTTTTTCCCCCCCATCTTTGTCCTCACTTCTAGAAAGTACCCATGTGGCTTGAGAAGGGAGTTCTGCTGGTTGTTGTTTTTCTTTTTTTTTCCTCCTGTAACACGTCTGCTTTTCTCCAGCCGAGTTCACATTTACTGTGTGTCGTTGCCCGGATATTTCCGAAGAAGATCGCACACTTTCTGAAACTCTTAATGTTGATGATTGGGATTTATTCCATACGTAGGGGGTAATTCATCTCCAGCACACCTGATATTCATTAATCTTTATGAATCCCTTGCCCTCCCATAGCTTAGCATCATCTGTAATAACAGCCTGACCTTTTTGGGATGTAACCAGCAGAAGGTGCGGCATATGCAAAGAATCCCAACTACTTGGTTTTTTGTAGTTACTTCATGGATAATGTGATCCGACCGCGGGTGCTTGCACCTACCGCTCTCCCGCTGTTTCTGTCTGAGCTGATGCATGGATACCAACAAGACCTGTGCTTGTTCTTTTATCTGTCCTTTACAAAATTTGCATTACAAAGCTGTCTTCTCATATTTTTGTCTTTACACCGGTTGACAAAGCACAGTGCAGCGAACAAAGTCTTATTTGCATTCTCCAGAGTTCACAACGTGGCTTCTGGAGGACGAAGAAGCAACAGATGGAGACGTTTGTGAAGCACCTGAAGGGGATTTAAAAAAATGAATGTTTCACGCGAGTTATGGGTCTGGTGCACAATTATAGCCTCGGTGATGATGTCAGAATAACAAAGAGATTCAGTCAGCGTTCATGGGGGGACTATCTGCATTTCAATCTCTACCTGCGTCTGTCTGCTGCCGGGTTTGCATTCATTCCATTTCATTTGTCTCATTTGCTTGAAATTGCTGTTTACAGCTGTTTCCCTGCCCGACGGTTCCTCCGAGTTCGTTCTTGGCCGGATCGATTTACATGTTTTATTGTTTGTGGGTTCAGTTTGATTTTTGCCTGTTACCAAACGTCAATCTTCTGTGGATGTTTATGCATTTGAGGGTTGCTTTTGTTTGTTTTGGGGAGGGGGAGGGGGGCTTCTCAGGTTCATTTAGTTTTGGACTCAGACTGGATCGCTCAGACTAAACAAACAGCCAAATATGTCTGCTGCATATGTCTGGCTGTGTGATTACAATCGTTGTCCGTATATTTTATCTACTTTGGCAAGGCTCTCTGTCCTTCCTAAGGTCCCGTTATCGTCTTTTTGGGCAGTTTTATTTTTGAAAACAAAAAATATTGTTTTTAACTGTTATCCTTTTGTCTTCATTAATTGTTTGGTGCTTTTTTTTAGGCGTTTGTACAGAATACCAGTTTCACATTTTGCGCTGAAACTATATCAAAATAAACCATAAGTGTTAAAAATCTTTTGCGTTGTGTTTTATTCTAGCAACTTATTTTGCAAAATTTAAATGTGGTTTAATCCAACAGGAGCAGCTTGTGGCAAATGTTAATTCAGATTTTATTGCCTTTTTTTTGACAATGGTATTAATGCATATTTTAATATTCTGCAGTTTCATTTTTTTGCACCAAAAATAAATAACGTATTTCAGACATAAACTGTTGGCTTGTTGCACAATGACCATGATTAAAGTTGCTGCGATTTTTTTTTTTTTTTTTTGCAATTTGTCCGTCCTCTTCTGTTTTATGAATCCGATTGAACCGGGAGACATTAGTAGAAGAACACGTAGCGTGAAACATAATTTGAAAATGAACTAAATAATGGCACGTGTGTGTGTGTGTGTGTGTGTGTGTAGGTGTGTGTAGGTGTGTGTGTGTGTGTGTGTGTGTGTGTTTGATTAATTTGATGTTTAATACACTAGTATTCATCTTTTACCTCCGTCTGGTCCAAATAATCTCCTTTTATTTTCCTACAATAAAAGCGGCGAGCTCGTGTTTTTCTGCAAGAAGTGGATCAAAGAAATGATCCGAAACAAATCAAAGGTAGCCCCCCTGCTCTGTGACTCTGTGATGAACAATCAGTGGCAGACAAAATAAATCCATGGAGCAATGCAGCACAGGTCCAGGAACAGATTATGTTTGCTCTGGGTAAAATGAACAGTTCTGATTTTATAAACCACTGAATTAACTATGCGTTTGATCAATTATTTATGACTTTATTCATTAAAAATGCACATTCGGGAACAATTAAGCAATGTGTCGATTCATTAGGATTTTGAACTCTGGGCTCTTTATTGTGAAATAAATGGCTGTGGTCCAGTAAATTGGTGCAATTTTAGATCTTTTGGATTCTTATCAGCTAAACAAAAATCAGCTTTTCTTTGCCTTGGATGCACTTTTTTTTTTTTTTCTGTCTCCATGTTTATTGTCGATCAATGCGGACGGTTCAGCTTCACTAATCACAGACCAACAAAAAGAGGTAGTATTAAATCCATGTTCATGTATGTCTTTTCTTTAAATATCGACCCCATAATTTTCTGATGCTTTAGATAAATGGGTTGAATTTACCTTGTTGTTTTCTAGTCACATCTGACAAACGGAACATGAAGTCGAACCTACGACTTTCCGGTCTAAAGACTCCTGCTCTTCCCACTGAACCACAGTCTCTTAAATCGCTTCACTTTTCCTAAGTGGAGGTAAAGCCCTTCCACTTAGGAGAGCAGCTGCTTTCATGTGACGACTGGAAGTGTCACAGTGATGCCCATGAGAGGGGCAGGAATGCATCTCCCTTAACTGACTGTGATGGCTGCCATGTCTAGAAGGAACGTATGAATTAATACGGCGAAAGACGCGTCCTCTCCTGAGCCGTCCCTCCATGTGACCGCTCTGCTCTGTCTTCTTGTGGGGCAGGTAGAGTGTTTTCTGTTGTCTCTCGTCGGATCCTAACGGGGAAGAGCTTCGACTTGAAACTCTCGAGAGATTTTCTTAGTCGCTTTGGTTGCCATGATGATTTTACGTTTGGACGTTAACAAAATGGCACTGCACATTTATGACACTGGTTAATATCAGAGTATCAACTATCTTCAGTAGTAATGCAATTGGATATATGTGCTCTGCTTAGAAGTACTTCTGTACAATGAGGCACTTATAATATTTTTCATATTTTTGTATTGTTCTTTTGTTGTTGTGATGTCATATTATTACCTTCAGTTTTGTGCTTTGGCTCTAAGTAATTAACAAACATCAGTTTGTGCTTAATCTATATTATAGCTAATCTTTGTGAATTGATTTAGTGAAATACATTCATTTTTCAAAAATATCAACACTTGTATTTCTCAGTGTACAGTTTTCTTAAAAAGCGTAAGCTGATCTTAAACACATCCCTCATCTTTACTTACCTGTCGAAGCTTTTGACGATGTTTGTCAGCCGTGGGACTTCTTGTGTTAGGATCGTTTTTGAGTCTCCAAAGAACAATAAAGTCACACAAGTATAATTAAAATCCATCTCATAGAGCGTGACACAACGTTCTGTTTGGGACCAGAGCAGAAACTGACTTTAGGATAAACTAACCGTGACGTTGGCGCATCGGGGATGCAGACGTTCTTGCTAAAAGAAACTCTCACAGGAATAAAACTGCAATGGAAAATCAAAAGGGAAAACTGACTCAAACGGCCCCGAAAGCATTGTTGATTCATTAAAGTTCATATGGTCCATTTTTTTAAATTGTTAGAAAGTTTTGCTTGATTGTTGTTGTTGTTTTTTTTTAATATAATTATTGCAAACAACTTTGTAATATTTCCTCAGGTTTCTATTCAGAAGAAACTCTATTCTACTCTCTGGTCTACTCTGTATGATTTATTTATTTTTCAGATACACCGCAGTGTGTAACTCAAAATTTAAAAAAAGGTTTTGTGTATGTGTGTGAACACACTTTCTATTATGGATTAATTGCAAACCCAGCAAGTGAAACTAAAACAGCAGCTCATGACTTAGGGGAAAACCCCATTGCAGGAATTGTCAAGCTATATTATCAACAAGTCATATCACAACAGAGAGCAATAAAACTAGTGACTTGGTGTAGGTGGGCATTGTTTGAGGCTTTTGGGAACTGTAATTATGTCCAGATTTGAGATTAAAAAATTTAAAAAAAACCTATTTAGTGTGAAATCAGATGGCTTTATGACTTTATTCTTCTGCTTCTTCAGTTTTATTGATCTTGAATAGTTGAAAGTTTATGTAAACATCAAAGATGTTAAATCTCTGAGACGGTTGGGGTCAAAATGGTAACATTGCAATTATTGAATTATCGTATACGATTACAGCCGGTGAATGTGATGTTATTTCTGGGATGGGTAAACTAAAGTGGCAAATTGTTGTAAAAACAATTTTCTTTTCTTGTGATTTGTTTGATGGAAACCCACAACTCATTCTCTCCTGCCCCAGAGCTCCATCCTGCTCTGCCAAAAGGTCACACCGGGGCAGTTATTAAACCTGTCAGTGGGAGGAAAAACCTCAGAGCTCTTCTTTATGGGCAGGATAGATACCCCACCGGGGTTACAAGTCTTTCCTATCATAGGAGTAAGTCAAAGTTTATCCTTCCCACACAGCTGTGGGACTTGACTGTTTTCCCTAAGTCATCAAACAAGCCATCCACCTGGGAGTCCGAAGCTCTGGTCTTTAAAGCAATCTTTTCTGTTGCTGTGCAAGTCCATTGTAATTTCATTGTACACAGAAACACCCTAAAGTAGAAATCTGAATTGCGATGCTTGAGGACAAAGCGCATTGCAAGACTTTCATATATTTTGTAAGAATCGTGGGTACCATAGCATTTGATTGGGATTTTATGTAACTGGATATTTTATGTGAATTGGAAGGAAATCTATAGATAGTTTTCAAAAACTATCCATGCACATCACAACACCACCCCCACTGTAAGTAACGGTAGTGGCAGCATCATGCACTGGGAATATATTTTTTCGGCAGAGATGGGAAAATTGATTGGGTTTGGCAGGTTAAAGGAAATCTAATACCTTCCATAATCTAATAATTCCTCCCGTGTCTTGAAATCAAACTTGCTTTGTCTTCAAGCTGCTTAATTTCGACGCAGCACAAATCCAACAAAGTGTGAGAGAAATTCCCCAGCATTTCCAATCCAAACTAACATGACTGCATCACTAAATAGCTGCAGATTTGTCTCTTCTGTCGTTCCAGCACAACCCAAAGGTGAGATCTGGTGACCGTGGACGCTCCCGGTGAACTCACTGTCATGTTGAAGAAAGCAACTTGACATGATATGAGCATCGTGCGACGGCGCGTTATCTTGCTGGAAGTAGCCATCAGAAGATGAGTTCACTGTGACAATAGTGGGGTGGACATGCTAACATGCTAAATTGGTTGTAAGAAAGTGTCCCCACACACTTCCTCGACCGCAGAACGTATTCCTCAAATGCTGATTGAAACAAGCAGCTGTTGTTGCTTTGATGTTGAGCGGTTTCATTTTTTTTCTGACCTGTTACATTAATAAAGCATTTTAATCACAAAACCTGCAAAGCTGAGAGATGTTGGCGTGGAAAATTCCAATCGGACACACACGATAAGGTCTCTAAAATGTTTTTTCTACTTCAATCTAAAAGCTTGTTTGCACTCCAGCAAGTAGCCTAAACCACGTCTACTAAATGCACTTAGTTGCAGTCATGTGACTGCCGATTACAATTTGTTACAATGTATTGATCTACACCCTGTTTTCTACTTTTTCTGTCATTTTTCTTGTCATCTTTACCATCGTGGCTTAGAAACCATCGTTTTCCTGTTTATTTCAGCAACACTCCTGTGCAGTGTGGTGGTCTATCTACTGATAACCTTCAGGCATAATTAGACTATTGATGTTCTGGAAAAAAAAAAATGCTCATTTGCTTTCCGGCTGGAAAAGAATGAGCAGCATATTGTTCTCTTCCATCGTCTTCAATTAGCCATGCTTCATGCTTCTTTCTCCTTTCAGTCCCCAACAGCAACAGCAAATTTCCTTGATGTTCTCACAAGATTGAGCAATTTTCTGGCTTGTATTTTAAACAGGGAATTAACAGGTTCGGCACACAGAAACGAGAGAGCAAAACCTCGTTTTCAACAAACAACCAGAGGCTTTTCCAGCCAAACTCTGAAAACCCTCCCAAGAAAAAAAAAACATGTCCACTGAAGCAAAGGCCAACCACGCACGGTTTAAATCCATCTATATCTCGCAATCTGTTGTACCTTTCATTTCATCTCCGGCCATTCGAGTGAAACACTTTGGCCTCTGCCACCTCACTCTGAGAGCTCTCATCTGTTTTTATCAGCTAAGCGAAGTGTGAACCCATCAAGTCGCCCGGTAGATCTCTGGGGGAGATCTAGTGGATTTGTGTCAGTTCCCGCACCAAAATGCAGGAAAACACAATCAGACATACAAAGATATTAAATACTTTTAATTTGCGCGATAAAGTATTGTCATGACAGCCGTTCCCAGTCACTCTGTTGATTACCCCACATTTTGAACAGGCTGTACTCTTTCAGGTCTACCTGTCTTTAGAGACCTGCTGTGCAGCATCTCGCCAGTGTGGCAATCTTGGAATCGGTCTTACTGACACATGTTCGCTTCCATCCAGCGTCATCAAGCCCTCCCCGGTCCTTTCGGAGCAAACCCTGCCTTCCCTGTGATTCCACTTGAAATTCAGATGAGTAAAATGTCAGAAGCGGTTACCATCTGGACCCGAGCGGCAGCTTATTGAATTCCCATGGAGGGAGAATGAGCGATTCATTTCACTTCCATCACCTTTTGTCCAATTGCAGTTTTTGAGACAATTTCTCCTTCAATCCGCTTCATACTTGTCAGTTGTTCAACGTGCAACATTAACGTAAAGAGAAAAGAGTACGTCTGGCAAACCTTTTAGGCCAAACTTGATTTATCTGATCATTTGTCAAATGAATTGTGTTATTTTGTGGGGGGGTGGGGAGCCCTCGAGGCGTGGTGGGTGAGAACTAAATGTTCTTTTATTGATAAAAATTCATAACTGGACAAAAGACATGCTGTCTTGCTTCTCAACAGGAATAATTTGGTGCTGGCCTTCTTCTTGTGGGGTTACATGAGAGCCAGCAAATGAGCTAACTCAGTCAACTAGAACAGCGAGTTGCTCTCATTAAACTCCCTTTCCACTGATGTTTCCCTTTAGCCTCTTTTTCTGAGTTTCAGCATTTTCTGCTCTGCAGCTGTACTCGTCGCTACAAACTGCTTAATTGAGCGCAACGAAGGTTGTGCGCCGCCATTAAAGGCCTACTTTTAAGGTGATTAAGGCTGTTGTAGAAGGCTTCCAGCTTTAAATTCGCTGGGAGGGATGCTGATGAGAGCTCAGTTCACATAACCTCACAAATAAATAAATAAATAAATAAAACATCACAGCCAAAGCAGCTTTACCTTTCTAGAACTGCATGGAAAGGTGGGGGGAGCCTCTGCTCTCGTTGAGGGTCCCTCCACTGGGGGCTTCTGAAACACCTCTTCCAGCTCCAATTTTAATAGACTTTGCAATTGTACACCCAGATGTATAACTAGAGGGAGAGCTGGATTGCCAGCTTTTGCTCCGGATGTGGTGGTGTTTGAGCGGGAGCTCTGACCAGGGGGTCCGACTCCCTTGACCTCCCTACGGCGGTCTTGTCAGATAGCATGCTGGGCCGTTGCGCTTCGAGGTGCTTCTACTGGTGCCTGGCGCCTGGTTAAACGCTTCTTGGGCTTGACTTTCCATTTGTTTGCAATTTAGACATTCTTTATTTAGAAAAGGCAGGACTGTAGGTAGTGCCCGTATTTCTTTTCAGTGAAAATGTTTTTTTTTTTTTTGTGACTGCATGATGTGGCTTTGTGTTATCTTGCATGGATGTGGCCCGAAAAGATGTGACCTCCAAAGGACTTCACGTTCCCCTAAAATCTTGGTGTAATTTTCTGTATTATGGCTGCCAAAAGCCGTGAGACAAGCTGTAGTTTCACAGGTTTTGGGGTTTGGACTTGAAGCAAATGAGATCTATTTGTATTACAAAAAAAAACAAGTCTAGATTATTTATTTTTCTCACAAGAATAAATACTTTTTATTTTTCACCCTCGTTGCCCGACTCCTGAAAAATGGGTGCTGTTGTACACATTTCTTTTTGCTTCTTATGTGTAACTAACCAGTTAAACTCTACCCTCCACTACGAATAAAGCTCTTTGTATTTTCAACTCTCAAGTCCATTCTGATGAAACACTTTTTAAAGTGTCCATGAGAAATATCCCGGGTTGCTGCAAAGAGCAACGTAATTCTGGAAAATGTATTCACCTTCATGTAGAGTTTCTCTGTGTGTGTCTGAGCGCACATCAGGAGACGGTGTCCAAATAGATCTACCGCGCTGACATGAGGTGTCCCAGGGAGGATTTTCCCGGCAGCAGCGGGATCCAACTCATCTGCATGGTCCAGTTGGCTCCTCTGCCCACACACGTGCACTCACGCTCGCGTGCACACGTACGTGGACGCGCACACCTTCCCCTCTTGCCACGGGGACTGAGACATGCAAATTTGCATGCACCAGTTGATTTACTCCAGACCAGCCGAGAAGCCCAGTGGGGAAATAAAGGTTCATAAGGCGAGTGCCGCCTGTGTGCAACAAGAATAATTAGGCAATGCAGTACTTTCCTCAGATGTGCTCAAAGGAAATATTAGCTAAACAGCCAATTACGACATAATAGACTTTAAAACTAGAGTTACTGTTGTTGTTTCTTTCTTGTAAGCAGTATAAGTCTTTTTCTAACTTTATGATTTTAATACTAATTATTCACCTTCTGTGCTTTGTGGGTCATGGTCGTACAGTTCCTCTGTTCTGTGGTGAAAATACAAGTTTTCAGGAACCAGGAGACCATAGACAATTGCAGCCTCTTATTAAGTGCTAATTAAAGTTGTTAATGGAGTCCTCAGAAGTCTAACCAGCGTTTCTAAAGTTCTTTAATTAGAAACCTGAGGACAATTCAAGGGTCTAAGCAGCAATTAGAATCTTCTTTACTTTTTTTTATGCTGTTTTTGTTTTTAGGATACGTGGGATCCGAATGCAAAACCTTAAGATGAATATTTACTGCACTACTCACGGCTCATTGTTAACATGCAAATATTGTAAAGTTTACATATTGAAAAAAAAAATATATATATCTCCAATTTCATATACCTATATTGAATCTTCAGTGGAACAAAATTGCGCTTCTGTTTTCTCGGAAGAAATTGATAAAAAAGTTTGTTCCTTCAACTAGATCAAATAGAGCTTGGTGATCAGCATCTCTCAGGTCTGCGATGCGTCTTATCCCGCCAGTGTTTGTCCATCATGGTAACTTGCAGTGGCTGCTAAAACATACTTAGACCTTCCCTTAGCAGGTGTCTTGGACCATTTTGTAGAGGCACAGTTAAGGTGCTGCAGTTCTTATTTCAAACATCAGATGGCGCAGTAGATAAACTCTGCCTGCGTCCAAGAACAGGCTGTAGAAGAAGTGTGAACACAGACAGTGTTTTCCCAACACACCTCCAGTAACTACGCAGTTTTCTTCTCATATGTGTTAGGTAACCTATAAAGTATATAAAACATTTTGAAGTATTTATCCACCTTGTTTTTTTATATTCAACCATGTGCTTGTAAAAAACACACTGGTTGCTGTGACTTAGCTCTTCTATGACCAAAATTAGACTTCGACTGCATGGCTGTAGAGTTATCCAAAAGCATTCAGATAATATCTGACAAGATTATATATCTGATATTAATGATATGTTTTTATTTCTTTTTTTCTGATAATGTACTTCCCTTTTTTGGGGGAGGGGGGGAGAAACATACTTTATATTTAGCGTGTTTACCTTTTAAGTTAAAAATTTTCATTTTGACTCAGTTTTAGCATGCATGTTTTAGCAACCTCCCGGCTACACAAATGATAATAATTGGCCAGAAAACAAAGTAATATAGCTGTTTTATGCTGTGTTCTGCCAATGGTGGGCTTCCCCCACTCCACTCAACCAGTTCATCTTACTGGGTGCCATGCACTGTTCTCTCCTCAACCAGTAATTCACCAGGTTTTATCAAATATCTATAGCAACAAAACCCCTGCATTACAACACATAAAACCAAAACATAGGGGAATCTGAATGGACCTGAATGCGATTTGCAGCAAAATGCAACTAGTCAATTCAACATGTCACATATGCATAATACCCATAACCTGTTACTAAGAACACAAAATAAATTGAAGTTCACTTCATCTTATTGTCACTGGTTCGACCTGAAGATTTCCTTTTGATCACAGTTTGTAAAATATTCCTGATAAAAAAAACAAAACAAAAAAAAACAACGAACATATGTCACCCTGTTTTCATGTAACAGACATTTTGGAGATTTTAGGGATTTTAATTATGCTTTGGGGATCCCTTCTATTAGATGTCAACATGCTGTTTAAACAACACATTGTTCTTTTGAGTCCTTACTGGATTAGTGTCCTGAGAAAATGTATTCTACTTTAGCACCACTTCTAGGTAACTACATTCATTTATTCAACATTTAGGAGCTACATGCTACCCGGTGTTTTCCCCTGGTAGCACTTCAATGAGTTTTGTCGTTGAATTTAAATGAACTCCTGCTCCAGATTTACTTTCTCCTTTGCGTCTCGTTATAAATCTTCTACCTCAGGTCCAAATTTGTTCATCTTCAATGTTTAGGTTTGCTTCTCGTTTGTTGTTTTAATTCCTTCACAGACAAACAACCTCAGTCAAGGAAAACCTTCTTTTAATTATGTCTGAATATTGTTCCTGTTCCTTTATATAACTCCTAATTTTACACTGTTCATCTTTTTATGTATTTATTGCCTTCATTGTAAGTGTTTGGTTATTTTCCGTCTTAAATTACCTCTTGCAATAATATCATTTTACAGCTGCCTTGGCTTGACTGACTAAATGTATTACGGGATTCTGTGCTGCAGTCAAATACATAAAAAACAAATTTCTGTTCATTAGTGTTTAATATGAAGACCTGTGTAAAAAAACTGACCACTAGAGGGCATCTCTCCATACTAGATGCCTGTTTTCACACCTGTTCTTACTGCTTCACCCTCATGTGGGTTGTCTGTTTAAAAACAGGGTCACTGAATTGGGAAGGTGTAATATTTCCTTCTTATAAATGAACCATGCGTTCTGAGAAACAACAGTTCCGAATACTCATTGGGAATTTTTTTTTTTTAACCCTGCTGGCAGCACCCCAACAAGCTCTGTCTGGTTCTGTCTGAGACAGAAGTTTACTTTTTTTTTTTTTTGTCTTGCACTTTTGGCAGCACCTTAACTGTACAAAACTGCTTTCCTGTCATTCAGACAGTTAAGAGCCGTTGATGTCACGCAGGAGACTCCTTGAATCTCATGGTTTCTTTTGGTTATTTTTTGCTTTTGTTCTGAACTTTAAAAGAAAGTCGTTCCCTCACAAATACTTCACGAAATGTATTTAAAATGTTCGTCACTTTCACCTGCCAGTTCTCATGTGAGCCCCTAAAATACTGTCGATCAGCAAAAAATAATGTGTGCCGATCCCCTGCAAATTTACAGACTCATATTTAGCGTGCGACTTTAGCGAGGAAAGGGTTAGAATGCTGTGAAACTATTTTAAATGTCATGTTTCCAACTGCATCAGAAATGCGGTCCTCTAGGAAAGCCCCTAACACACACCTTGTTTTTTTCTCTGAAGTCATTGAGCAGTAAATCACAGTACAATTATTATGAGGGTTTGAAAGATGTTAACATCTGCTGGGCACACAAGGGCAACTCGGAGAGGTTTCACATTGTAAGAGGTGACGTGTCGTCAATCACTGAAACCCGAAGGCCGGCGCCAATGACGAAATGCTTTCACATTTAAAGCTTTACGATGGTAATTCACAGATATTGTGACTGACCTTTACTCTAATAAACTTTGTGGTGTAAGAGTCCAAGTGCTGAAACAGTGTTGGTTAAATCAGGCTCATTTATTATTACTGTGACTTTTTTTTGATTTCTCATGATCTGTGCTTGAGTCCTGCACTGCACCATTGTATGTTCATTAAATATGTGCCAGAACAGCAGTGACAATGAGGGTGTTAAAGATGAAGTCTCCAAAATAGAAAACAAAACAAACAAACAAAAAAGAGGATTTGAATTAAAAAATGGAATTAATCAGTGTCTACATTTAACAAATCTGTGAAATGTGCATCACCAAATTTCTATGATGTAGATACTACTGATAAAAAACTAAAAATATATCTATGCAAAAATGAAAAAACAAAGCAAAGCAAAAAGAAAACTACAACCTCTTCACAGAGGTTATTTGAGTTACAGTTTTTGATTTTCACCCCGCTGTGATGTTTTTATGAAAAATGACTTTGTCTTAGTTTGGCTGTACCAAACCTAATGAGTGTAGAAACTCTCCTTATGTTTTTCACCTGAGGCAGTGCTGCTGACGCAGAATCCATTACTGAAGGCAAAATAAGAGTTTTAAGACTTACCCGAAGCGTTTTCTATCTGGACGTGTTTAATGCATCATCAAAAATAAACTCAGACTGCACATTGCTAGAGCAATGTGTTTTTAAGGATGGCTAATGGTTATCAATGTGTGTGAGCTCCTTTGAACCCAGTGGGACGTATTAATGCAGTGCCAGCTTACTGAACAGGTAGAGACCAACCACTGCATGCTAAGGTGAATCTTCTCACAGTTTAAGGAGGAGACATAAAACTGATTTATGTCTCATTCAAACTGAATACAATCAGGTACACTGCCCAATTTACAATGAATAATGTGTAAAAGCAAAAGAAACTGGTCTTGTTTACGCATCATAACCAGGTTTGTCTTTTTGTTTCAGAGAACCTGCATAATACACTTTTTCTTTTTCTGTTTATATATATATATATATATATATATATATATATATATATATATATATATATATATATATATATATATATATATATATATATATATATATATATATATATATATATATATATGTAAATGTATCAAAAATGTTAAGTAGATTGTTCAACTACATTTTTGGTTAACAAAAGAAAAAACAAGAAAATTGGGTTGGAAGAAAATTAAATTTGGGAACAAATATTTTCTTGGGTAGCTGGGACACCTTCCACCCAATCACATCAACGTTAGGCATGACTTTCAGAGTTCGGGTCTACTAGTTTTATCTTCCGGATTCTGATTTTTGTTAGGTGTGTTTGTGCCGTCTAGTCTGGCCTCGCCCTTTGTTTTGTTCTGTTCCACATCTTGGCTAATTTAATGTCCTATGTGTCAGAGCTAAATAAAGCACATTATTGTAAAGTGGAAAGAAGACTGAACATTGTTTTCTTAGATTGTTTATAGTGAATGGAAACCTTGAAAAATGTACCCCCCATTTTCTTGAGTGCACCCTGAAAATAATTAAATGCAGAAGTAACTAAAGCAATAAACCCAGTGCTTCTGTTTGTAATTAAAACTGGATAAATACAGCTGTTCTGTGAAGGCCACAGAGCTGTCACCTGGCCAAGGGAAACATTAATCAGAGAAGCAACTGAGAGGCCTGAGATGACAGGCAGGAGAACATGCTAACGTGACGTCTATTTGTTATGCACTCAGATCTTTCTTCAAGAGCGGCAAAACAATGTCATTCTTGAAGGAAGACATAATAAGATGTGTTTAAAATGAGCTAAAAGTCATGTAGGACAAACGGCAAAGACATGGACGAAGGCGATGTGGTCCAAACCTGAACGTTCTGCCGTATATTCAGAATCCTATGCAGACTAGCTTTAAGCATTACCATGAACATACCAATCTGAAACACGGGGGTGGCAGCATTATGCTCTTAGGTGCCTTTCTTCAGTAGAAAAACATAAGCTAGTCAAATTTGATTGTAAGACTGAGAGCCTGGAAAAGACACGAAACTCGGGAGGAAGGAGCAACTAAGTCACTGAGAGGCCAGTATGACCTCACGTACAGCTACGTTACAGAGTGAGGCAACGGCAACTTATCAGATCGGATTTTCCAAGACATGCGAGATGTAATTCGCATACACTTGACTCGTCCCCGGGTTCTCTCCCTCCCTCGCTCAAAAGCCCTGTCCATAACTCCATGTGCACTGCATGTTGACATGGAAAATATTTTAGGGTGAAATAGCAATGATTCAAATATACACAGTGTCTCGCTGTGCGCCGTGTTTGTCTTCAAACTTCTCTTTTTCCCAAATCGTGTATATAAACCATGTTTAGGAAAGGAAGATCTCATACTGCCTTATTCTTTGGACTCCAACAGACTGGGACAAGACCGCACAGGTCCACAGAGAAGGAGCTGCTGCATTTTTATGGACTACTACCAAAATGGGACTTCATTGTTGGCTTAATGCTGTCGGACGCTGTGCTTCTAAGTATTCTAGATCTTGTGCAGATTTGTATTTCAAGCAGTATCACGACAATCGGAAGTGTAGAACCGTTAGTAGGAAATATTCGTTCGATATGGTGTTCAGTGCTTGCTAATCCCTTACTTGAACGTTTCTGGCATAGAGATGGCACAGAGTCTGGAAGTTTCCTCTGACCTCTGCAGGAGGAGGCAAACTGAAAGGTTGTTGAGTGACTTCCAAACCGGTAGAAACCCTCTTTTGCTCCTTTCATCACCTGCGTTCGTGTGTCAGGAGTGTGTGTGGGTGTTTACACATAACACCGAGCTGGTGATGCCTTGCAGTGGCGAGGAGGGGGAGCAGGCATGATGACACGTCTTCCGAGGCTTGACGTTCTCCCCTACCGTTTACTAAACAGCCTTGATAGGGCTCCAGTGTTTTAGTAGAAACAGAGGGCATACGTACAAGCGTGTCCTGGTGTGTTTTGGGTTGCGTCGGTACCAAGAATATTGGCCTTCAGACCAGGAAACGGTTACTGAAGGTGACACCGTGGACGTCTTCTAACTGAGGGCAGAAAGTGCAATCCTTTTGTGCAAATTCAGAATCAGGACAGGTCTCACACAAATCTGATATGCACGTCAGTTGTAGGATATCATTCTTTCCGTGAGTTAGTATTATAAACACCACACTGTTGCATGCACTTCACACAGAGACTTGTACAGAAATGCGAGTGTGTGCGAGTGCGTGTGTGCGTTCCGTTACTTCGACAGGTGTGGGGAAGACTGCCACGAGCCAAGCAGCAGGTGGAGAGGAGGAGGATTTTAATAGATTTAATCGTATCACTGTGTTTAGCAATCATTTTCCTGCCTTAGGCAAGGAGCTAAAGTAACACGCGAGTGATGGATTATGAGCTAAGGTATCCCTCAAACACTGAGAGGTCGGTTCATCCCTCATGTGGATTAACCACAACTGACTCACATCTTATGACTTGTGCCATAAGCACTATAATTTTCTGCCACTTAAGTAAAACCTATGTAAACTCTGACAGGTGATGGCAGTTGTAAAGAAGTGAAAGTGCTGCACCGGCTGAGGGAAAGCGGGGGGGAAATTCCGGGAGGTAAAAACATAAATGTGTCAAACGTACTTTTCAGTCAAAAAAAACCCAAAAAAAGGGGGAGAGGTGGGATCATTCGGTGCAAACCGAACAACAGGGAAAACGATAAGGGAAGTCCCAAGGTTCGGAGGCAAACCGACATGTGGGTTTTATTAAAAATCAAAGTGACTTTGGCTGCGGGGAGTCAAGTCTCTTCTGTTTTACCGTTTGACCCTCATCTACGACATCAGCCCGTCTCTCAGCTTTTCATCCTCTTCCAAGGTGTGATTAGCAGTTGGAAAATTTGCATCGGTTTTAAACTGCCTGAATAAGACGGCTCCGAGGAATTTCTGCTGTTAATGAAGTCACCAAGGCTGAAGCTCTTAAAAGGTTTCAGTTGGCACAAGGAGAGAGATCCCGCTGGATAGGTGGATGGCTGGGGAGGGAAGGGAGCCCAGTTGTTCTCCGTGCACCTATCGGTACTTGTCAGCACAAAGTTTTGAACGCGAAATGGGGAGAAACGACAAAACATAACAGAAGGTGGTATATGTTCAGTTTAGGAAACTGTCTGACACACACAATTTATATGAGAGAGAGAGAGAGGGATTGTTTTTTTCAGATTTTTTTCTTTTCCATAGTGATTATTTTTGCCCCTCTCCCTAATCACAGAGAAAAAAAAATCCGTTGGATTTACACAATGAAAACATTGTTTTATTGCTGACAAGCTTTTCTGTGTTCCCACTGGTAATTATTTTGTGTTTTTTTTATTTATTTAGTTTTTGTTAACGATGAACTCCATGTGTTTGAGATTGGAAGATCCGCTCACTTCCCTCAACAGATTCTCTATGAGACTGGTAAAATAATAATAATAATAATAATAATAATAATAATAATAATAATAATAATAATAATAATAATAATAATAATAATAATAAACAATAATTTAAATCTAATTCTGCTAGGGGTCATATCTGCATTATATCAGCTTTTGACTAAACCCCCCTTACAGAGCTAACTTGCAGATCTAATTTGAGAAAAAAAAAACCCTCATAAACCCACCCCATTCAAATAAAGGTGGAGAAAAGAAAAGAAAAGAAAGTCACTCCTTGAGATATCAGGACATTTTCAGTCAAACTCATTGGGGCATCATTAGATCTTTCAGCAGGATCTAAAATGTATGACTCAAGTTTTCAAAGTTTTTAGTTTCAATATTTTCTTAAAAACTACTCCAATAAAATATATATTTATTTTAAGATTTTTTATTTTTATTTTTTATGTTTCTTACATTTGATGACGGGATTTCAACATTCATTTCTATCATTTGGACATAAACAACTCAAAACAGCAACTTTCTATTTTCCTTGCCCAACTATACTGACTCCCTTATAAGTTTCGACTTGAGAGAAAAATGATCGTTAAACAAAGACCCCCACCCATCCAACTATCTATTAGCCTTTATACCTGTTGGTCCCTGGGGCGTAACTGGGGGGGGGGCACACCACCTATCTTCGGTTATTACTCTGTAAAAACAACTGCAAACCCAGGACAAGTCTTACCACAACCCCCACCGGCCCTACAGACAACATTTAGTTAAAAACGCTGAAAAAAAGAGACTTTCTCCTCCTTTCTCTTAACAGAATGTAAATCTGGTTGCAAAGGGAAAAAAAACATACAGAATCATATGCCAAATATTTCCATTTTGCTAAAACTTGGATAAAGCCAAAAAAAATGCTCTCAGGCTGCTGGTACAAGCTTTTTGTTTTAAGTCCCACACTTTTATTAGTGGTACATCCAGTAAAAAAACGGCTTGACTCATCAGACTGAGCTACATGAATTCATGTTTTCAAATTTCATACGGATTTTATTATCTGTTTGAAGGCAACTTCTGTTTTTGCTTGAAATGTGGGTGTTGTCGAGAAATTGATTGATTTTAGATGGTTTTCTTGTTTTTTTCTTTTTTTTTCATGGCACAGTTTGACTCATGACATTTCACACAGTTAAATCTGATATGGGCAAAAACCCAACACCATTGAGAAAGCAGAATCTGTGATCCATGCAAGCGAGACCTTGTCTCCTTTTCTTGTTATTGTTTTGAAATCAGTTATGCAAATTTTAACAGGCTGACCTCCTTCCCCTGAGACATTTTACCATTAGTGCCAAGATGGTAAATTCCACTTGATTCACCTGAAAGACTATTTTTTTCTCTTTTTTCTTTCTTCTCTTCTTTTTTCCTTCTCTCTATCTTTCTTTCCTTCTTCTGCTCTGTCTTTCTTTCGTTGTCTCTTCCTTTCTTGTGTTTAATGTAAATGTCGGTCTTGCTGCCTGTGTTTCAGGGTAAATAAAGGCCTAAGGGAGACATCAGTAAAAGGACTTTTCTTCTTATTTATGCACCACACATAGAGACGAGTCTCTGACCAAAATAAAACCAGATAAGATTATCTGGTTTTATTTTTTCCTCATCTTCAGCTCAGTGTAATTGCTATTACAGCTGGAGGTGACAGACGGTGCTATTCAGGACTTAATTTTAAACATCATAATTAAGTTTTTTTTTTAGATATTTTATTTGGATGAATTATATTGTATGATTCTGAAGACTTTAAAGGAGCCATAGGATGTCACTCAGATTGGAGGCTTAGTCAAAGTTTTCAGAATTCATAAATAGGCCTAATTAATAATGAAGGCACTCTGCCTTTCTTCTTATAATTCTTTACAATTACGTTTATCACAGACAAATGCAGTCATGGTAAGAAAGAACACTGTCTTTCAAGCCTTGGGTTTGACATATTAGCATATGAAACAGATTCCACGCTGTCCTTATTTATCAAACAAATCTGAAGTGAAAATAGTAAAACTATGAGAGAAAACTAAGTACCTTCTTGCTGCTTCCATCAGAATGATGTGAGAAAGCAGCAGCCAGCCGCTGTTAACCACATGTTAAGGTAGAAAACAAATTACAGTGTATGACTGTTTTCAATAAATTATTTTCCAATTATTTTTTATGCACTCAAAGATTCAGGCAACAATAGAATAGAATAGAATAGAATAGAATAGAATAGAAAGTTGAGGCCATTTTTTCCATACCTGTGTAGATCTGGCCTATGAAAGCTCAGCATTGCTGTAACATTAATGACTCAATGCAATTGACTGTCATCTGTTGCTGTATTCTTCACTTTTAGATGGCTTGCTGCAAGGTCAGGGAATTTTTGCACTTGGCTGAGTTTAGAAAACTTTTTTACCACTTTGAATAATAAACTGAACTTGGCAATATTGTTCAAAAGACAGGATGAAATGTAATGGATGTAATTGACTATATAGCTGCCTATGTGGTTGGATTTAATTGACAGCATATTCCTGTATATAAATTGGATTTTTTTTTTTTGCAAAGTGCCTGGAAACAACATAAATAAACAAAATTGAAGTATATCAAGATAATAAAGGGGGTATTGCATAATACAGGAAAATTCAAAGTTGGTGTCTGAACTTTGCGGTTTAAATCAGTGTTAAAACACCTGGTAAATAAGTTGTCTGTCCTTGTCACTGACATGTACACACAGAGGACAGGAGGGCAAATGATCATAATGATCTTATTCAGAATGTTCTATGTATTGTGTATATACAGTAATAAAATTTACTATTGTATATGTATAAAACTTAGATAAGATCATTTTATTAACACATTTGCTATTCTTCTTTTCTTTTTGTATTTTGTTTAATCTCCTTAATTTCAAACATCGGTTTTACTGCTTATCTCCATTTCAAAGTTTTCATTCAGTCAGCAGTATCTGTGTGTGGGACACCCACAGATTTTACTGTGTCGTGCTGAGGAGGGAAAAAAGCATGGGAATGTAGCTTTTCACCGTTTAGGAGAATCAGTTAACTATCCATCAACAAAGATCAGGTTACACTGACAAGTTGGTTCCACACTACTGGTTATTGCTTTCACTGACGGGGCAGTTTTTTTGTTGTTTTGTCAGTGTTTATGGTCCCACTTTCTCTTTTTATAGCCTTTTTGTAGATGTCTAAATAGATGTATGGGTCTGATGTTAGATGATAGATTAATAGATAAATAGATATATTTATTACTTCATAAATGCTTAATCCCGGTACGGCCTATTTTAAAAAATTATGAGAAGAAAGATGTATATCAAAAAGATTTTATTAATGGTAAAAACACAATATACAGCATGAAGCCACACCTTATTAACTCCTTCTGTTTAACAAAACTTTTACAAACAAACCAACAATTAGGTGTAACAAACTAGAACAAGTGAACATATTTACACAGTACAACTACCACCATTATATTACACTCCCAGACTGTAAATGAATCCAATTGTTGCAGTACTAAAAACAATGACAGTCTCACTACTACGTGTTTATTATTTTTGCACAGGAACAACACAATCTTGACATCACTGTAATTCAACTACCCCTCTTAATAAGCTGTCTGTCAGCGCTGAACGGCATGGTGTCAGCAGATTAGAGCTTCGTCAGCTAAAGTTTACGCAGCTCTCGCAGAGATATATCTGAAATAAAAGCTGACAGGATCTGATAGCAAGGCAAGCCCCTTTTTTTACAGTTGGACAATGTAAGGCCACTATACCTGAATCAGCTTTTTTTGTGGGAATCGAGCACCGTTTAGTACGCTCATGTGTTATAGCACTCTCACCTGTCTATGTCAGCAAAAAGACACTATGTTTTGCCAAAACGAATACCAGACATTTGAAAGATCCTTCTAACAGTTTTTCCTAAGACATCATTCCCACCCCTTACGTCTCCTTAAACCTCTGTGCCGTCTCGATGATAAATGATTCCAGTGGAGCTCAGAGAAGGATAGAAATGCCCACTGGACCCAGTGTACTGGCTCAGAATGGGGCTAGAGTAACCTAAAGAAGAGTGGGACGGTGAGGATGTGAGCACAGAGGGAGCTGGTACCTGTGGTACCCACTCTGAGACACCTGAGTTGGGGGAATAGTTGCTAAAGTTTCCTGGCTGGGTGGGTCTGTGCGGTCCATCTAGGGGGAGGTTAATCTGCAGCGGCCTGGCCAACCCATCTCCCCCAACCTCGCTTGCTGCTCCAGTAGAAACTGTAGACATTTCGGACAAGAAGCTACTCAGACACGGCGTGGGACCCGACAGTGAAGGGGAGGGGATTCTGTCCGGTGTCGGGGACATGGCAAGGGCAGGGTGTTTGGGGCTTCCCCTTTCACTGTCTCCTGACTCTGGAGCCCCTGAAGCGCCGTCACCACTGTTGAGGGAGTCAGACTTTCTCTTCCTTTTACGGCGAAAGTTTCCATTGTCAAACATCTTCTCACAGTTCGGGTCAAGTGTCCAGTAGTTGCCTTTACCTATTGGACAAGATGCAGTTTAGATTTAAGATCAAACAACAAAATGCATGACTCAATCAAAAACTATCCGAGTACAACGATAAAGACACAATTTGATCTGAGTGTGTTACCTGGATCGTCTTCGTCTCTTGGCACTTTTTTGAAGCAGTCATTGAGTGACAGGTTGTGTCTGATGGAATTCTGCCAGCCAGCTTTACTCTTGTTATAAAAAGGAAAGTTATCAGCAACATATTGGTAAATCTGACTCAGTGTCAGTCTCTTGTCTGGTGCTCCATGGATAGCCATTGCAATCAGAGCAGAGTAGGAATAAGGTGGCCTGACCAGCTTCATCAGATCTTCTTGTGAGGGAAGTGAGAACCAGCTTAGTTCCCCCCCTGGACCGCCAGGTCCAGCTGGTCCCAGGTAGGGTCTTTGCATGCCGTAGTGCTGAGGTACAAACGGTGGGCCTGGATTCCCGGGTGGACCATTGCTGGACAGGTACGAAGAGGAGTTGATCCCGGAGCTGTTGAACCAAAGGTACGGGTTTGGAGATGAGGTGGTGTAGTCGCTCAGTTCATAGGAAGAAGGAGCTGTCCGCTGAGGACTCGGCAGGGACGGAGGAGGGTAGTAGCATTCACCGTACATGCTGAGCTCTGGCGGTTCCTGGCCTAAACTTGGAAACTGTGGACCACAACGAGGAGGTGACTGGTTCTGGGTCTCAAATGAAGACATCATCAAGTTTCTTTCCACCTCTTACCCTCTTCTGATCTGTCTGTTTGTTGTTGTCCTTCCTCTTCGGCTAAAATTACTGACAGTTGTGCCAGTTCCTGAAAGTCTTTCTTTTTCAGTACTCAGTGAAATATTGACTGGTCATCAAAATAGGTTTTTCTTAGTTTTAAAGTTGAGGACTGTTCTTCTCCAATCCTTCCTTGTCTGCTTGTCCTTGCTCTATGTCAAGGTGTCACCTGTCACAAGTATATATCTTCTCATTTGGCCCGCCCCAGTGTATCTTGATTGGTGCTTTTTCTAAGGTGAGAAGCCTATGGGTTTCTCTCTTCTTCTTTTTTTTCTGTTGTCAGCTAATTCAGTTCCCTGAGGGCGTTTTGTTCACTCTCACTTAAATAATTTTCCACTCAATTTGATGGCATGGCATAAATTCATTTCAGATTTCATTTTTTTCTTTTGTGTGCACAATTGGCTACAAAACACTTAGAAATGTACAAGCTGAAAACATCAGTTTATTTAAAAATTTTAAAAAGTGTTTAGAATAAAACTTCTGTTTTTATTGTTTTTTTCCATACAAATATATTCCCATGTTTTTGTACTTTTATGTTTATGATTTTTTTCTCAGCACAATCTAAATGATCAGATTTACAAAACATGCACAGTCTCATGGTTAACATAGACATATAATGCAAAATAAAAAAAGAAACAGGGAAGGCAGCTATCAGTTAAGCTGAAGGCTTTGTGCTAGTTGGAAGCTCCCTAAATCAAATTTTGTGTGGGACCCCAACTCAATTTTTCATCAAAATGAGAAAAGCATGAAAAAGTAAATTGTTTATTATGTTTGTAATGTGATTTTCCTTTTCCCAAGAGGTAAGAGGTAACAAACATTTGCTTTATACATGAATTAATGTGAAAATACAAATTTCAGAATTTCTAAACCGGGACTTTAATTGACGTTTTATCAACATATTTTAGCATTTAATAGCTTGCTTTTTAAGGCAGGCAATGTGCTAGGCGGACAAAAAAAGAAGCTGGAAGTTCGCGCGCTCGTTATAAATTAGCCGAGAACTTTCTTTTTGAGCTCCGAACCGGTTTACGACGGTGAGTTTTAAACTCTGGATAAACTAATAAACAGTATTAAAATTTAAGTAATGGAACAACTCCAAAAATAAGCTTCAGTAAGTAATTATCGTGTTTTGTCATGACGTTAAACTACCCCGTTTTACCTGCAGCTGCTGCCGTGCTAACATAAAAGGTCTTGCTAACCCAACGGTCTTAACGGTTTTCTCTAGGAGCGCAATATAAAAAGCACAACTCATTAATGACATTAATGACTATAACTTTGCTGTGACGTCTTTGTGTGGTTTATTTAAAAGTAACGACATAAGCTATGTCTTTAAATCAGTGCTACCCGTACATAATATAGATGGAGGATTCATCATGTCCTACGGTGCCTTCACGGAGCAACACCGACATGTATAAACTGAATAAGGAGTTGGAGAGAGTGATTGAGGATGTTGAGGACATATCAGGTGTGTAGTCGTTATATTTAATCGCATTGCTCTGCCAGTCATATTGTTACAGTTAATTGCGCCATTAATTTAACAGCGTGTGTTTATACATCTGTGTCCACCCGCAGTGCAGTTGACCTGGATGGCTTATGACATGGTGACGCTGCGGACCGGTTTCGAGGGGGAAGCGTGTATGCGGGAGCTGCAGGAGGCGTACAGCAGATGCAGGGCGGCTGTCTTTGGGGAGGCTGTACCGCAGCCGCAGATGGAAGCTGGTGCTGAGAAAGCTGACTCATCACAAAGTCAAACTGTAGATTAAGTCTATTAAATTACACTCTGATTTATTGCTCCCATGTCAAAGTGGAGTAGCTATGACTTATTTACATGAGTTTCTCAAGTTTTAAACTGTTCTATTCTGTTTGGATGAATACTTTAAATAAAGAAGCTAATATATTTAACAAGGTGATGTGTCATTTTTTAATCACTGACTTGAATTAAATTTTTATTTTTATATACAACAATGACAGCACAGTAACATTACTTTTAACATTGACAGTGGTTATTCTGTTATGCCAGACTGGTGTGTGCACATAGTTTGCATCAAATGTTCTCTTGTAGCATTTTTCAGATGGAAAACGCAGAGAAGGAAGAAGAACAAGTTACTACCCCTATCGGCACTGCTCTGGAAAACATCCTGAGAGGCTTAGACTCGCTGTCCAACAACATGGATCAATTGGCATGTATGTTTTAACTTTTTATCCCCTCAGTTTACATTTTCCCCAAAAAGTCTAAAGACATCTGCTTTTCCATTTCTGAGATGTCATACACTTGGAATATTACAGCAGTTGTTATATTTTCCTATAGATTCAGATGTCAGCAGTCCAAATTGGCATTAATTTGACAGCGCTGTCTGTCAGATCATGAGTTGATGATGTGTAGATAGGGGTAACTGAAGGATTTTCACGCAGATGGCTGCCTTGTCAGTCGCTCTGACGTCGTTGCAACTTAAAATCTGCCTCAGGTGATGGTTGTGGTTAAGTTGGCAGTCAGAGCAGCATGCTCTTTTTTATCACGTTCACTTATAGCCATCAGCTCCTTTCAGACTCAAAGTGGGATTTTTAACTAAATTTGCTGGATGCTTGGACTTGGACTTCATTGTGATAGTGTGTGTGGTTTTGTCTCTTTATGACAAATAATTGTTTTGGATTTTCCAAAACTTATTATTTTGTCATATGAAGGAAGACTAAATTTGTGATTATAGTGCCCTGCAGAAGTTCTACTAACTCTTGAGCTTTTATACATTTTGTCACCTTACATCACATTAAAACTTTTGCATTTATTTTTATATGATTAATAACAGTGCTGTGCATTTGTATTCAGTCTCCCCGGGTGAATACTTTGTAGAATTCCATCCTGCTGAAATCACAGCTGCAAGTTTTCAGTGAGTGTTTTTACTGGCTTATCTGACCGAGGCTGACATATCTAATTCTTCTTCTTTGTATTGGATGGAGAGCACCTGTTAGCAGCAGTTTTTAGGCTTTCCCACATATTTTTATCTAGTTTCAGGTCTGGATCTCAACTAAGACGTTCTAACAGATGGAAATGCTTTGATCTGGACCCTCTGGCTTTATTATTTGAGCCATTGTCCTCTTGGAAAGTAAACCAAATTGTTTTGCAGTCTCTAATATGGTTTCTTCCATAACTGCCTATTTTATTAAGCTCCATCCATCTTTCCATCAAGTCTGATCAGTTTCCCTATCCTTGCTGCCACTACCTTGTTTCCTAGTGGGAAATGAATGTGCACTGTGCAGTTTTTTGGCACACAATGTTTTGCATATAGGCCAAAAGGTTCATCCAGCCAGAACGGCATCTTTCACATGTTTTGTTGTGTGCTCTGCATGGCTTGTGTCCAACTCTTAAGTCTTACATCTTTCTTTCAGCAACGGCTTTCTTATTCCCACGCTTAAATAAAACTTTTTTTTGGATTATCGCAAGGCAAACAATTGTGAAATCTGTTACCAGATTTTCCCACTTGAGTTGTGTAACTCTGCAGATTTTAGCTGTGCTAAATTTTATTTACCAGAATATAGATGTGCTACTTTGTGTTGGTCTATCACATAAAGTTCGATAGCTAGTGATTAGACTGCGACAAAACATAAATAAAAGTTCAAGGCGAGTGAATGGCTTAGCATGACACTATACTTTCAAAACATTTTTTTGTGTCAAGTCAAATCTGAAATTCCCTAGACCTTCTTAGACATGATTATATGAGCATGTGTTGCTTTTTCTGTGCGAGCTCATTTGTTTGTACTCATCTTTTTGTGTACAAAAGCATCATCCACTGTAAGTCACGCTGACAAGGAAGTGACAACAAGCTATTATCAAGATGTCACCGAGCAAATGAAGTCCAGCAAATCTGAGTCATGACAGACTGATGCAGTTTGTAATTGAAGGAGGGAATAAAAAGATACACTGTGTATACAATTACATTTTTCCCTACGCGGATTGCTTTAGCTGCAATAACAGTTGCCATTGACCCGAGGCTACAGTGACAAATGATACTGGGTTTCTCTCTGCAGTGCGAACCCATCTGAAACAGTGCGATCTGCTCATCTCTGTTAGCCACCCTGACAAAGCGGTATTTCTCCAAGAAAAAAAAAAAAAAATCCCAGAAGCGGTGAAGCAGCAGCAGCAGACCGGACTTTGAGCCTAACCTGAGGCGTGAGGAGCAGAGGTAATCTGTGTGGAAAAAAGTGCATAATTAAAAAAAAAAGAAAAAAAGATATCCAACACCTAAGCCAAATAAAGGGTTCTCATTTCTGTTTTTTAAGAGAAAGAGTTAAAGCAGTAAATATGATAATTACATAACAATGACCTTTTGGGATTTTGAATATTGTGACATTTATTTCAGAGCTTATTAAAACATCTAAGAAAAGCAACACACATGTATGCAAAAAATTTGCATGCATGGAAGACATAAACATATGCGAGAGCACTCACGTTAAGCCTGCTGTTGGCGTGGTCAGAGTCCCGCAGGGTGCAGCAGACAGCACTGCGGCTGCTCCTCAGAGCACTGGTCTGTGGCATCTTTGAGCAGCAGCGGGGTGCTCATGTGATGGATAATCATCTCCTTCACCCTGAGGAAGCTCTAAAGCACAACAGCACACACTGAAAATGACGGGGACCTAATGACGCAGCGCAGCACAAGTCGGCATCACACATTCCCTGAGGTGTGCCGCAATATGTGAACTTTTCAGTTAAATAAAAGAGAGCATTTTTTTTTTTTTTTTAGGTTTGCAGTGCATTTTAGCTCACCTTAGTGTTGTTTGTGCCATTTCCGAGGAAATAGAAATCATTTTGTCTCTGGATCTTAATGTTGAAAATCTTGCCTTGATTTAGCAGCATCAGAGTGTAGGGATGTTGTGTTGAGCCGTGTGAGCTGTCCCTCACTAAGAATGCTCCATCCTTCGAGAGATGAAACCACACATGAGAATTGCTGTTTTTGGGGTTTTTTTTTTAAATGTCTCGCTGAAATGTGTGCATCTCTCTGTGTGTCTAAATATTTTATCAACAGAGAAAATGATGCAGCATCGAACCTTGTTCACCTCCCAGAGAGAAACTTCAGCCTGATTTCGAGTTATCTTTCCCTTGTACCAGCTGGGATCCAAACCCTGGATTCACAGTGAGAGAAAAGCCACAGTAAAACACAAACATATTTTTTACATTTCTGCTTGATATTTTCACAGTTGTAGAGACAGAATATGTACCATGTATACTAAAAGTAACCTGATTTGTTAAAACAAAAGTGTTTTTAAGTTCTGTATCAGACTCGGAAAAGGTTTTTGCTACAACATCGCCATCTGCTGTTTTGACTCTGAAAATGCACTTTTTTGTGGCACTAACTTCAATATAAATCCCTACCATTTTACCTGTACTTGTTGCTTATTGACATGTCCTGTTGTTCTTGTTGGTTGGTTTGACAGAACGTGTGATGTTGGTACAGGAACATGGGGAGTTATATTATTTGCCCTGAAAAAGAAGAAGTAAAAACAAATGAAGAGAAAAAAATAAGAAGACTGATAAATAACTTTAAACCCCAATAATTCTTTTAGGTTATTTTACCTGTTAGACACATGTCGCTGCGGGACTGTTGGTAGCGGGCGCCTTCTGGTAAGTGTGCCGGTATCCAAAGCAACACTGCCCTCTGCTGGGTAATTATAGGTAATGTGAAATTTAAAGAAATGCTTTAGCAACATGTAAACTTCCTTTTATGAACTGTATATACCTAAGCGTGTAAAGGCTCTCTGGGGAACCGGAGGTTTTTCTGGCTTCTTATTTGCGGCCCGTTGAAAATTAGATGAGTGAGCTGAAATGAGGAATAGCAAACATTAATTGGCTCTGAAGTAAACACAGTCAAAGTTTCTGTGCTCTCGACACATTTCTCCTCATGGAAGCTTTTCATTACCTGTGGGAAGGCTGTGAACTTTAGACACCCTCTGGGGGTCAGGAAGTGAAAAGACTGGAGGAAGCCTGTGATCTTCTCTTGCTTTGGCTTTATGCAGATTATCTGCTGTGAGTGGCTCAGTAAGAGGAACAATGTAGTTTCCATCTGCTGCTTCTTCGTTAAACTCCTCATAGTCACTTTCACTGTCCTAGTCAGAGGAAAGAGATCTGACTTAGCTAATATGCATGTAAAGTTTGATCATAATAATTATATTACACATGGGAAATTTGGTAACACTTTCTATGACGGGGTGTGCATAAGACTGACATGACACTGTCATAAACGTGACAGTGTCATGAACATGAAGGACTCTTTATGAATGTTGTCATGAAGTGTTATTCGGTAAATAATGACACTTTTAATGCAAAGTTTCTTTAAAAGTTGCATTGAAAGTCCATTAAAAGTGCTAACTTTGCATTAAAGTGTCATTATTTACAAAATAATGCAACGTTGGGACTTTTAATGGACTTTCAATGCATCTTTTAAAGCAACTTTACATTAAAAGTGTCATTTACCGAATGACACTTCGTGACAACAGTCATAGACATTTGTAAAGACTCCTTCATCTTCATGACAGTGTCGTGTCAGTCTTATGCACACTCCGTCAAATAAAGTGTCACTGAAAATTTTATTGCTTAAATGTAATATTTGTTTTTTTTTTGTAACTAAAACAAACAAAACAGAACTACATATTGTTTCACTTACATGCTCACCCCAGACTTTTTTACCTTGCACTGTATAAGAATGAAAATTAATTAGATTGCTATCAAATTGCAAAAAATATGGTTGATTGATTTTATTTGCAAAGTTTAAGGGATGGGTTTTTACCTTCTGTAAGATGATTTCTTTTCTTAGATCTGCACATTAAATGAAGGTGAGTTCTCCTTTTTTGTGGTTAGTTTCGATTTCAGATTACATAAATAACATCTCTTTACTTACTTGGAACCAAAACTCTTCCTCTTTTCTTGCTTATTGACATCTCTTTGAATTTTTGCAAGTATTCTGCAAACCGTGGGAGCCAAACAATCAGTATAATATCAACAGTTTAAACTTGTTGCACTACGACATGCTCTGATTCTAGTTAAATAACATTTATGCCAAACTCACGGGACGTAGGTGATTGGGAACACTTGAAGATCACGCTGGATCATATGCTAAATGAGTTGCATGTTTTGGAAATAAGAAAGTCTGTTACTCATCAAGATAAATACTCAGAATGTTGAAGACCGCGAGAGCTGAAAAGTAACTCACCAGAAATTGTGCTCCAGTTATGCCCCTCTTCAACACTACATTGTCACAGCCGAATAACTTGAGCTGAGAAAACAAAAACGTATGTTTGATGAAGTACAAAGTAAAGGTTTTAACTTACAGTTCTATGCTCATTTTGGAGTGAAAATAAAGCTGCCTTTCTTGTTTGGAGCATTCTTTTGTTAATGAACTGCAACTAGGATCAATTCAATGCAATGACGAAACAACTTCTGCTCTTTGCATTCTCAGGTTTGCCATCATTTCCAGAAAAGGAACTGTCTTTAATATCTTAGAATCACATAAATGCAAAGTTAAAAACAACATACGACACAATACGATCTGTCGTTGCGCCCTATAAAAAGAATCGAAACCATTACAGCATTCAGTCAAATTGAACATCATGAAGTATGAGCACTTTTATTAAAGCAGTGGTGTAGCATTTGCCAAGCCAGTCATGCTCAGCCGTGTCTTGATGCCATGGAGCGAAGACTCGCTGAACGCACAACTGTTTCTGCCCACGTTACTGCTAAAGTCATTTCCAAAATAACATCAAATGCATCGTTTTAAAGTAAAAGGAAAAAAGAAGATATTCAACTGCAAAACATGTTGGTTGTTAAAACACACAGAAAATTAGCCAATCACATAGCAGCAACTCGTTGCTTGCATCTAGAGTTTGGTAAAGACGATTTCCTGAACTTAAAACCAAGCATCAAAATAGGGGGTAAAAGTAACTTTAAATGACCTTGGACATAGATGAGAGAAAGGTAACATTTTGTCAAATAACTCGCTGCACATCAATCCTTGAAGGATATTCGCTATAGGAGCAGAAGAGCACGACAGATACCACACCAAAGAAAAACAAACTGAGGACACATTTTGCTTAAACTCACTAAGATTGGATTATAACAGTTTAGAAAAACACTCCTGGGTTTGATGTGTCAAGTTTCTAGATGTCACAAGTAGCAGAACCATCCTGCCTTATATCAATAGTTTAGGATTATGGTGGTAGTATAATAGAGATGAAAATTGTTTCTTGACATACTTTGGGTGCAGTTGTAACCACTGAGCATTGTTTGTCACATCCCACCTGAATATTGTTGGTGACCAAGACCATCCCTTTATGACCATCTTTTTTTGGGATTTGCAGATTTACAACGTGGATGTATAGCCAACTAATCAGGTCATGATGATTTGACTTCAAGCAAACCAAAAACTGTGAAGGAATGTTTCTGACTTCTTCGTCAATCTGCGCCATCAAGAATAAGGGTGGTTTTAAGGGCAAAAGGGGATTAAACTTGATGCTAGAAAAATGTCCCCAAGCCTATGTAGTTGCTTGTCTTCTCTGTTTGCTGTTACTATTTGCTGAGTTCACACCATCCCATGTTTAAGAAAGTTACAGAGTCTCAAATGTCGCAGGCCAGTTGTAGTGAATCAAAATAAGCATTTATCATTGGGGTGGAACAATCTAAATGAGGAAAAGGTTGCAACACGTAAGACTATCTCTAGCAGATTATCTCTGCTAGAGATAGTCCACAAGCCTTTAAAATTTGCTGTATCTTTCATAAACACCCATTTTGGCTTCTAAATAAACACCAATATCATATGTAGCTTATTTGAAACTTTGCAGAGATCATTTATTGTGGTGTTTAAAACCTCTGAAAAATTCAACACACTGTGACATACTAGCTGATATGCTAAATTCACTTCACCTACTTCAAGTAATAGACTGTAAAATTATCGTAAAACACTGGAGCATAACTTTCTTTCGCATGAATCAACTCACCTGTCTCATGTAGTCTGCTAACTTTTTTGGCTCCCACGCCATCACGTCTTCTTTAATGGGACCGTCGGTTAAACTCATCTTTACAAAATTGCAGATTAACAACAAATGAAGCTTGCTGGGTTGTCTCCAAATTACAAAAGACCTAACCATAAAGTCTAAGACTTTAGAAGTACCTCCTCTGCCAAGGAGACTTTTGACATCCTCTTCTTACCTCTGGTCTAATTAAAGAATGTTTCAGTGGTCATAAAGGGCTATCTTTAGAGGAGTTAGTCACTGCAAAGTGTAATGCCTCTAAACACAAAGCCTGCTGATTTCCTCTTGCATGCTCGTATACACTGTAATAAGTTTGCAAGTTCCGTAAGCACTTTAACAACAGACATTTAATCTACACATTTCTTAAACAGGTATAGAACTGGTCAGGTTTAAATAAATTGTGAATGTTCAAGCTCTTTGATTATGCTTTTCCTACACAGAGCAGAGTGTGTTTCTTACATACTTTGCTCTGTGTGGTCACAGGAAACACAGAGCAAGTGTTTCCTTGCTGTGAAAGAACTAAACACTTTCCCACATTTTGTGTAGGATAGTGCGTTTCCTGCACACTTTGCTCAGACATTAAAAAATAGCATCCTGTCATTTTATATTACCAGAGCAAAGTAAATTTTTGAGCTTAATTTTAAAGGTAATAACCTTTACTGCAAATCTGTTATTTTGCTCAAATAGAATATCTCAACATGGACGATTTTCAGCTGTAGGCATTTTATATTGAAATATACATCTTTTAATACTTTTTATGGAGTCAGTCATAAAATGTATTTATGACTTTTTATAATACAGTAATTAAGAAGCAAACAAGGCACCACTTAAAGTAGCATACATTCTTTCTATTCTAGGGTTCTATGTCTGAAAACATGCTCATGAAATCTTTACCATGTCTTACTTTTTTGTCGATGCAACCCTACAACACCTTACGACGTATAATGACATCCTGTCACTGAGTAGTTCTATGAATCACCTTTACCTTACTTTGTCACCTTTATTTTGAAACCCACAAACATTCAATGTAACCAGTTACCATCAGAAGTAACTACATTTGTAAACAGAGTGCACTTCTTTATAATTTCATCTCAGGTTAAATCCAGCTGTTCAAGTAAATGCCTCAGAAGTGCTATAGAGAACATTTGTGAACAAACAGCATCACAAACACCAAGAAACGCCACCAGAAAGGTCAGGAAACGCAGAGACGTTAAAAGCAGGGATAAGGTTTTATAACATCAGAAGATGTGAACATCTCACAGAGCACGGTTCTGTCCATAACCTGGACTATGAAAGAGTATGGCACATTGCAAGGGCTCTTCATGTTCGAACTTTTTTGCCTATATACAAAGTGCTCTCTGTAGGAAAATTAACACAATGCAACATGGTGGTGGCAGCATCATGCTGTCTCAAACAGGCCAAGGTAGCTACACAGTTGATGGGAGGAAGAATAAAGTTAAATACGGAGACGTCTTTGGGGAACACTTAGAGGGTTTTTTCCCCCAGTAAGACAACAACTCTAAATATACAACCAGAACCACAATGGAATGGAAAGACGATTAAGGCAGATTTATGTGTTGTTAGGATTACCCAGATAAGATCTAGACCTAAATTCAGTTGGATATTTGTGGTGGTGTTCGAACACTAATGTTTGCAGATGCCCTACGTCCAATCTAGCCGAGTTTGAACTATTTTTCAAAGATGAACGGACAAAAGTTCAGTCTGTAGATGCGAAGAGCTGGAATGCATAACCTACAAATGTTACAATCTGAAGCAGAACTGGACATGCTTGCTCACATGGGGTGGACAAGCATGTTCTGTTCTGCTTCAGAACTGTTAAAAGGGTATATGTGTTAGGAGCGTGCTCAAAGCCTGTTCAGCGTGCTTTGAATTAGTTTTTCACAAATACTTGTTTATAAGGAAGGATTAACTGCAAGTTGTCTGGAATACCCATGTGCAAACTTGACATGCAAAATACAATAAATGTCTTTTCCTAAGATCATTGTTCACCTTCTTTCATGGCATTGCGTCAAATTCATGTAACTCATTTTTCATGCATTAAACTTCCTTTTAAACTTGCAGTAGGCATGCCTGTGTTAAATAAGGGGTTTAATATGACATGTTGTCAGTTTCAGGCTTTATATCTATTCTTTGACCTGGTAAAGATCTAAATACATTTTAGCCTTACACAGAGACTTACAAAACCTTCAAGTTTAAATAGTCAATTAGGTCTTTTATTTCTAAATTGTAACACATTGTGTTCAACCTTAGTTGTCTCGCAGCAGCAACTCCGCCCTGCATCAGCCCCCCTGGTATCTCACACCCAGGTGACAGGGGAGGGCAGATGGAAGAAGGGGTGATCAATCACTCTTAGATTGTCACAGACCCCCAGGCTAGCCTGGATGAATACATGAGTAGCCCAGGGGGGTCCCAGTGGGAGATCCCCTGCAACTTCCCTCCCTGTTTTCCTCTTTTGTCCAGATTAGGAAACATGCACCCCCACAAAACCTGGGAGCTGTGGATGAGGCAGGGAATACAGAAAATAAAAAGTAAAACAAGGCCCCACTTAAAGTAAAGTGTTCATGAAAATAATGTAGAAAATCCAAATTGCTTGAGAAGTGGCCTTGCAATGGTGAGTCATTGGTCAACTCTGCAGAAATTAAACTTTTTGTGAAAATAAAAAGATTCATTGGAATCTTTTTTTTTTTTGTCAGAGCCATAAAATACTCAGTGGAGTGCTGGGTTTAGCAGAACTGATTTGGATCTTCTTTATTACTCAACAGGGCAGCTTGGAAAATATATGGCACATCCAAGAGTTTGATGTTGATTAAGATACAGATTGTGACGATGCTGTTTGAGCACATTTTGATTAAATGAAAACAGTTTCTTTGCTTTCTTATTTTGTATTACTTTATTAACATTGAAACCTCCCATCTGTACCTACAGTCTATTTAGATTTTAGCCTGTAAAGAGTATAGAAGCCCTTTAACCAGCCTAATTTCTGGTAAACTTCCACAGCCCTCTAATGCCCTGTAGATACAGACCCCTGAAGACTGCAATATCCTTGCCATCTCTTCTTTGTATAAGAACCTGGCAGATTTATGACACACCCTGCTGAGATGAAGATTTTTAGAGTTCCAGGGGGTCAAGAAGAGGAAACAAATGAAAGGCTCATTCAGGCCTGTGGGCAGAGAAAACAACCCCCTCAGACCTAATTATCTTCAAATTAAAACATTAGAAATATTTGAAATTCTTTTTTTTATTATTAGAAAGCAAGTGTTACTTAGTTGAAGCGATCTACAATGCAATAAAGGAACACCAACTAATGCAGCCTGTGTTAAAACACTTTGTTTAACCCACCATGTATGTGACAGACTACATTCGGTGTTGCCTGTGGGATATCCCTCAAAGCTGCCAGTTCTGACAGGGATTATAAGGCCAGATTCCTTCTACCTCTTGCTGGAAAGCATTCCCTAATTTGTCTTTGAATGTAGTCAATACACATTGACATCAGAGTGACAGTGGATCAGCGCTGGATCAACACCGTGGCTAGGTGTTGATCTGCTGCGTGTTGATCTGTGTAATCCTCTCCTTAAGTGGATTCAGTCCATTCTTATTGTAATGCGTTAGTTCGACGCAGTAGCGAGGGAATGTATTAAGCGACGTATTTATTTATGAAAGCAACTGGACTTTTTAAGAGATTTTTTTATTAAAGAAAGAGGAAAAACATAAATATATGCGCAAAGGAAACACTGACATTGATGATTAATAGAAAGTGCAGCCATAAAGACAAAAATAATACAAATATTTACAAACTCATATTTTTCATTTGGGTCCACGGTATCTCCGCCAGACAGCATAGCCGTCCCCGGCTTCCCTCTTTGCACACACATGCTTGACTATGACCTGAGAGCAGTCCTCGCAGTTCACCCTGCAGCACCAGTGGAACTTGCAGTTGCAGCTGCTCACCACCTCCGTGCGCCTCTCCTCCACTCTCAGGCCGCATTCGTGGCACAGCCGGCGGCAGCTCCGGCGCTCCCACTGGGTCAGCCCGGCTCCGTGTTGCAGACACTCCCTCCCCTCCGTGCCGTGCAGCCCCACACTGGCGTTCCTCCTACAGTAGTCGGGCGAGTCTTCCAGGTAGATGAGCTCCGTCTGGGCCACACCGCCAAACGCGTCCACGATGGCTCCCCGGCTGTCGGCGCTGTTTCCGGCTCTCACGCGCCTCTTGTCTGTGTCCAGCTTTTGCGCCTGGCTGTACTTGATCTTCAAGTAATTACCGATTTCTCTAAAATCTGACAACTGCGTCCAGCACGTTTGCAGGCTGCAGCTCTCTGACATGCCGTGGCACCTGCAGATGCGTTTCGTCGTTGCCTTCACGGCCTGTGGGAAAATAGAGTTGATCGGCGCATCTACCTTAAATTGGAAATATTCGCTTAAGCAGGACGTACTTGCCGTCCTGCCGCGTTGTTGTGGAAATTTACTGCGGCTCTTGAGTCCTGGCCTGTCTCCTGTGCGTCCACATACTGTTTGGAAATCTTTTCACCAAAATCCAAGTTGTCACTGCAGCCACCCCATAACCAACCCCGGCCACCTGCATGCAGAGAAATCAAGTTAAAATTCAAAGCACTGATTTTTACCGCTATTTTAGATCACATTTCGTGGACCTCACCAGTTTTCCCATTATTGGAGACATCGCAGCCACAGTTTTCAAGGTCTCCCAGGCTGCAGTTCCTGGTCAGAGTGTACATGACTCCAGCAGCACTGATGGCATGCACGAAAGATGTTTCTCTGGTTGCTAAATAAATAGACATCGTTACAATACCAGCAACTCTTCCTTAAAATGCATGTCGAAATGAGCCAGAAATTGTACGATGGGAACAGGCACTGCATGGTTGCACTTTTGCATCCTTTATCTTCAAGAATTTTGAAAAGCATCTGGGAAATAACTACACCCTACCTCTTCTCAGACCTCTGGGATGGGTTTCGCTGTCAGGGCAGTTCCATCTGTCCCACGCAAACTGGTGTTTGCACTCCTCGATTCCATTCTGCGTGCCCACCTGCACGCTTTTTGCATAGGTGAGGTAGGCCTGTCAAAGAGACGGTTTTGTTCATAAAGTGCTCCTGAAATAAAAATAATTAAAGCTGCACATTTTTGTTTACCTTCGGTCCTGTCATTAGGAAGTTACTGGCCACCCTGAGAGAGAAAATAAATAAATTACTTTGCCTCCCCTTTTCCCCGTTATCCCTTTTCCAAATAAGAATCACACATTATGGTGTCTTACCAGGCGTGACCCACGTCCATTTTTAGATGGAGAAACAGAATCCAAAAAATTAAATGAGCCATTTTGTCATTTGCAGCACAATCCTATAGGAGATCTTTGACATTTGGATCCGCGTGCCGCAAAATTTCACTTTATTCCATCAGGAACACAAGGAAGACTTCTTCTTTTGTTCCTCTGGGCCCGGGAAAGCTGATTGGGTGTCTGGATCAGGAAACGCCTATATGCGCACTTCAAAAGGGTGACCCACTCCTGCCCGAAGCTGCAGGACACCAGGACACCAATATACAAAGGGTGGAATCAAAATGTAACATCTGACAGAAGTGACTGAGTCTTGCCTGTTGCAGAAAATATTTATTATACAAAATGTATAATTTACAAAAACTTAAAAACCAAACGCAGGCTCCCAAATTCTGCGTGAATTTGGGAGACTTTGCAGAGTCTTTGCAGAGCCTGGTTTTTAATAAAATGTTATAAATCTCAATCAAAAAATGGAGAAAGTGCAATAACGGGCGTCTCCTTATATCTCAGTTCCGAGTCCAAATAGTGTATCCATTATGCAAAAAGTTGCTGAGAAATCCATAATGCTTAAGTAATCGCATGTTCATGGGTAAATGGCAGTCACTGTCGGCGCGTCACGGGTTTGCGCTTGGTTTTATTGTGCTGTTTCCTTGCGTCGTCTTTACCCGCGCAGTAATATTTAGTGACAACCTGCGTGCATCTTTCACACTTGACGGTGCAGCACCAGTGAAATTTGCAGTTGCAGCTGCTGACCACCTCAGTGCGTCTCTTCACCACTCCGAGGCCGCATTCGTAGCACAGCCGGCGGCAGCTCCTCCTCTCCCACGGGGACGCGTTCCTGAGGCCCTTCAGGCACTCCCGCCCCTCTGTGCCTTGCAGTCCCAGGCTCAGGTTCTTGATACAGTAATTTGGGGAGTCCTCCAGATACACGAGCTCCGCTTTGGAGATGCTCCTGAAGGCGTGCGCTACGGCTCTCCTGCTGTCCGCGCTGTTGCCCGCTCTCATTGGCTTCTTGTCCATCTGCAGCTTCCTCGCGTGCCGGTGCTTCATCCTCAGGTAGTTCCCCACCTCCCTGAAGTCGGCCAGCTGCATCCAGCAGGTTTGGATGCTGCAACTTCCAGACACCCCATGACATTTGCAGGCTCTCCTCATGGTTGCTTTGACCGCCTGTCAACAGAAACCGAGTAGTGGCGTGGATTACGCACAATGTTGAGTTTTTGTTTGTGCCTAAGCGCCAAATTCCAAACTATCTCAGCAAATCTTACCAGTCTTCCCGCCTCGTTGTTATGGAGGTTGACTGCTGCGCGTGCATCATGCCCATCTTCCAGGGCATCCACAAACTGTCGGGAGATCTTTTCTCCGAACGCTATGTTGTCACTGCAACCTCCCCAAATCCATCCTCTGCCTCCTAATACCACAAACATAAACAAACAGATTATTATACCATGTCGAGTGCATTTTTTTTAATTACTTTTGTTTGATGATAAATAGATACTACTAAATTTTTCGGACCTGTCTGACCGATCCTTGAGTCATCGCAGCCGCAGTTCTCAAAGTCCCCCAAACTACAGTTCTTGGTGAGCGTGTACATCACTCCAGCAGCGCTGATGGCGTGCACAAACGACGTCTCTTTTGTGGCTGCAATATGTGATGGACAAAGATCAGTTATGAGATTTTACTTGGATACGTAATTTGGTATCATAAATGCGTAAGAGCTCAAAGTACGTGACCATTACGCACAAGATGGTGTGAACGCACACCCACCAAATCCAAATATAGATGATTTCATTCCGATATATATACATTTTAATTAGTTATAAGGGCGGGTGGATATTATGAGACTTACCAATTCGGAGGCTGTTAAGTGTGGATAGCTTAAGCGTGCTTTCTGGACAGTTCCACTTCTCCCAAGCGAATTGGTGTTTGCACTCTCGTATTCCTCTCTGTGCGCCCATTTGCACACTGCTGGCGTAGGTAAGAAACGCCTTGAGAGAAAGAGAGAGAGAGAGAGAGAGAGAGAGAGAGAGAGAGAGAGAGAGAGAGAGAGAGAGAGATGCTTTTTTTTCAATCACAAAAAAAAAAAAGTTAAATATTCCCAAAACAGAATTACAGTATTTTGTACAAGAGTCAGCTGTGTAATTACCTTTGGACCAGTCATGAGAAAATTATTCACTGTCCTGTGGGGAGAAAACAAATACATACATTTATGCATGAGATTCCAAAAGCCAATAGAACATAATGTTAAAAATGAACTCCACCAAAAGTAATGGACTTACCAAGTGGAAGCAAGCTGACAGAGACAGAGCGTGGACAAGGCCATGGCTGAGAGGACATCCAGTTGCGCCATGGCAGATCATTGGCTTGTGTTCCAAATGTGTGTACCGGGAGGAAATAAGACAGCGAATGGTGCTGCTCCCCTGCTCTGACTAATACTTATACGCTCCTACGCGGCTGATTGAAAGATTTGTCCCGCAGGTAACGTCTCGCTGTGAAAATGCGTCAATGACGAGCTGAATTGCCGCGTCCCATTGGCAAACAGGAGCCGGTCGGCGCATGTGCTGCACTTCAAAGAAGTTGCGCAGACTGTTAAACAGCCCCTCATTCACCTGTCGCTCCCAGGCTCCGATCCTTATATGCTTTTCCCACGAATGCAAGCGTATGGATGTAATTAAATCAGAGCACACGTTCTCATGAATCGCTAAATACAACTATGAATGCAAGCATGACAATGTCATTTCAGGGCCTGCAGAATTCTAGTATAACATAGCATAACATTAAATAAATAAATAAAAAAAAACGTACCATGTTGAGCATCATCCCCCCTCCCTCCCTTAAAAAAAAGAAAAGAAAAAGAAACTGCCTATAATAATTATATCTGTTCATATTACTGAGGGACAGTACCGAGGCTTGTTGTGTTCATGAAATGTTTGGGAAATGGGAGCGGTGTCCCATGAGCGGACACAGCCGTAAAGCTTTTCAGACTGGACGCCATGTAGTCATGTAAATACCGCCTGACACTTTGGCGAAATTGACATGGCGGTGATAATAGATGTTCCCCTAGGAAACAACTCGGTGTGAAAAAAGTCTGGAATTTACAGGAGCGTAAACATTTGTTTTAAACGTTAAAATGCTCCAGTGTGGTTATTTTACTGGACTCGATTTAATTCGACCTTTTCTTTCTTTCTTTCTTTCATTTTTTTTTAAACAAAATAAAATGTACCAATAACAAATTAGCATTATCAATATGAATAGATAATCCACTTAGTCCTACGTCTAATTGTCTTAATTACGCACGATCATTCTCCTCTTCAGCGCTCATCCCGACAGTTTGTGCCATTCCACAAACTTTTACTTAATGCCAGTGATTAACGTCACACTTATCCCATTAAATCTCTTCTAAAACACTCAAAAATCCATTAAAACAACAATCCACTCATCGCGCTGGACAATAGGGGAGGCGGCTGGGCCGGCCGAGGGCGAAGATAATCCTTTCTAATTACATATCACCCACATTCATTTTCACGGAAGGCTGAAACCAAGAGCCATCGGTGATTTGCGCTTAACCAAGAACGTTTAAAAGTTTCAATTAGTCAATAATGACAAGCAGACAATAGTTGTTTTGTTTCTTTTTTGTTTGCTTTTTTTTTTTCCCGACTGGAAATCTGTCTGCATGAGTGCTGAGTGGCTCAGAAACATCGAAACTATCAACAGACAAATTAAGTGGCGGTCAATTTTTTTTTTTTTAAACCAGTTTTTAGCCTTTTCTCGGGTTGTTCTCGAGGAGATCAACCACGACAATGTTAACATCAACATGCATAACTTAATTAATGCAGTCGGGCTATTATGGGTTTTAAAGGTATGCCATTGTTTCTTGAATACACGTTAAAGTTGTGATATATTTTTAACACATCTCGCACACATTAGACCATTCGGGGCAGCGAATGCGTTGGAGAGCGAGGTGAGAGGACTGGAGCAATAAAGGCCCAGAAGGTGACAGCTCTGACGGGGCGAGTTTAGGTGGCAGGAGCGGAGACGCCATCCTGGAGATGTGGGGGTGGCGGCTGGTCATGGCATAACATTAAATAATAAATGACCCCACATGTAATGGGCTAGATTTACTATAATTGAATTCTGCAGTAGGCTGTTTGCGACTCATCATCAGACAATGTTTGGATTATTGGTTTATAGATTCACTGGTGATTTTATCAACCCTGATCGACTCCAATCAGTGTAATCCCGATGCTTCTTATCGTCTGGTTTATGTGTCGATCAAGGCTTTTCAGTTCGCTGTTCTCATCCTCATTGCTTTCTATGGTATTATTATTATTATTATTATTATTATTATTATTATTATTATTATTATTATTATTATTATTATTATTATTGGCCACTAGTGGTAATATTTTTGGTCATCTAAAAGAACATCAATAATTGTTCATCTAATGATTACATTTTTCCTTAGTTCCAATTCTGAGTAACTTATTTATTTAAGTGATGCTTTGACACATTTTGACAGGCATTCAGTCAAAATACTGAGCATTACATGGACACAACGAGCATTTAATCACTGGAGATACAGAACAACGCTGAGATATTCATATTTCAGAAGACATGTCATGAGAATGTTTGTAACTTGGTTAGAAAACTGACTTCCTCGACTTGGAAAAAATACTTTAGTTTGTCCTGGACCTCGCTGACGTTTGTAATGCAGTGCTATTTAAGTAGAACAGACTTGAATTTAAGTGAGATTTTTCACGTCAGTGTACATTATTAATAAATAACTTGAAAAGTTGAACCTTTTGAGCAGTTAGAGAGTTCCACTTTTAAATCTGCAAACACCTCTCTGCACTGACTCAGGAGCATTTTTACAAACCATTGTTACTGGAAACAATTTGTCATTGCACCTTTATGTTTAGAAACCACTCATGCCTTCTCCTCCTCTTTAGGTTGTAGTCAGCTTAGGCTCAACTGAGGAAAAATATAAAAGCAATCTGATGTAAAAGCTTGATGTTTTCCCTGCATGTATGAAGTGTTGAAGTAGTATGTGGAAGGAGATCTTGCACATCTGTAAACATAACCGGTGGATCTGGTTAGGTGTCTGAGAAAGCTCTTTCTTAATTCAGTAAGACAAACACCAAAAGAGATTCAATACGATATTTTAAGAGATTGTGACTCATGAGATTTTGAATGATACACTAATCCCAGTTCATTTCAGAGATCTTCGACCTTGAAATGCAGTAATGCTGCTCACCGTAACTTCCATAATATTAACCCAGAGAGTTTAAAAAAGTCAAAGTGAATTGAAATTTGGCCAATCCAGCTATAAATTAGTTTAAAACTATCGCATTTCTTCAGTATTTCAATAGTTTTTTTAGGTCGTAATTAATATTATTCACTTGATTTATATACCTTCATGGGAAATATGAAGCATTTAGGAAATTAAATATTTGCATAAAAAAAAAATCTAATTAAATCTTTTTTTTTTTTAAATTAAACTCTCATTGTTTATGGCAGAGGGATCTTTATGGTAACGTCATGTTGAGCATTTTGTCCAAGCTTCTTACTTGTGTAACATTCACAAACTGACCCAAACAGATCTCTCATACACGACAACTACTTTTTAAAGTATTACAAAAACATTTTGCGGAACCTTTTAAGTTAGTCTCCTCAACCTCTTATCTCAGCGTTGTTCTGTGTCTCCAGTGATTAAATGCTCGTTGTGACCATGTGATGCTCAGAATTTTGTCTGAATGCCTGTCAAAATGTGTCAAAGCATCACTTAAATAAATAATTATATTTTTCACAAATGTACCCATTAAGAACACTTTTCCTTTAAGTAATCCAACATTAATTCACTGTGCAATAAACATCCAAGGCACTAAGCCTTAAGCAAGAACCTCCAACTGGAAGGAACTTCTCCAGCCAGAAGAGCTGCTTTTGGGTTGAGATTAAACCTTCTGATCAGATAACATTAGGGAGCTGCATAAACTAAAGTTTAAATTGTGTTAAATCCTGGACCCACAAAATAAGTATAGGTGAAAGACCGATATGTCCGAAAGGTTAGAAACTTTAAGGTACTTGGAGTTCACACCCAAACTCCCCCAAACCCTTATCGGCATAAGAATAAAAAAAAAAAACTATAATTCTCTAAACTCCTGAGAGAGCAGTGAACTTGTGATAAATGTTTGACTCTTACTTGAATAGTGCATCAGACTTTTGTTTTGTTTTTATTTAGAAAATGTTCTCCTTTTCCAATGTAACAGCAGTATACAATTAGCATTAGCATCTTTGCTTTTTTATGTTTTGTGTTTCTGTTACTGAAAGAAATCACTAGGGAATAGGGCTTATTGTCATTACTAACTCGATTCTTGATAAAATTTTAATTTGGTTGATGGGATAAGACTTAATTCTGAAATATAAACAAAAATATTGTTGCTTCTTTAAATGTACAATTCAGATTTTCCACCAGGGAGGAACACATTTATCTGGCAGAACTGATATTTGATAGACTGTAAAATCAATTGTGATTCATCACAATCGTACAGTCTAAATACAGACCGACAACCTGCACACTGACACAGATTAGGGATGGAAAAAAGCACAAAACACACCGCGTCCATGTCTTCATGTTTATTACATAAAGAAAAGTAAAAAGTTTGTTAAGAAAAAAGCCCACATGAGTTGACTTCAGTTGCCCCTGTGTCCACAGACAACCCCCAACCCCAATGCAACTTTCCAGCCTGAATGCCTGCCTCTCTCCCTGTGCTACATCACTTCACCCCCACCCTAGTTTGGCAATACTGGAGACATGTTAGCTACAGGCTAACAGCACAAGACAGGCACCCAGGCTGACGTTTTTTTTTTGTGTGTGTGTGTATGTGTGAATTGTAAGAGAGCCCCACATGTTAGGATGCCAAAATATCCTGTTAGCACCCCTGGGAGCTCAGAGAGCGCCCTTTTTCTGAAGACAATGTAGGTGATTTCAAATACTGGGATATACTGGGATAATCAAAAGAAAGTGCTTTTTTTCTGTGGCATCTCAGCTCCTTTTCTTCATGTGCTCAAGTCAAGGTGTGGCGTCGCCTTTCCTCTCCTGCTCAATGGCTGCAAAAGAAGAGAAGACAAAAAAAGATGCTGCTGGTTTAGACTTGCATTGCAGTGAACTTGTGAGTGGGTGCAGCTTTTTTTTTTTTTTTTGGGTCTGCTGATACTGCAGCCGTTTGTTTCGCTGCTCTCTTTGCTGAGTATGTGTGAAGGTGATAATGGGAGATTCTGGCAGAGGATGTGGGGGAGGGAGGGGGCGAAAAAAAAAATTGCCGCAGAGGATGAAGGACTCGTGCACTCACTCTCTTTGGTGGGAAGAGGGTTCTTCTCTTTTGTCTCCGTCTTCTTCAGCTTTGTCTTGTCGAAGCGAGCGATCTCGGTCATGTCTGGCTTGTCCGACATTTTGGCTGCGAAAGACGAGACGTGAAACTCAGTGTGCCGTTTTGACCTTTTCGTCTCAAGCGTCGTATTGACTGTGCGTCGTTGCTCGATGTATATACCGTTTGAGACAAATTAAAATCCATAATGAGGCCTATCAGCTGTTTCGGTCAGTGCATGCACATAAAGGGAGTGGCTACAACATGTGCTGCTCAGACAAGTGGTTGCCTCCCACACACGCTCAGTCTACATACATGTCTGCTTCTCTCAGATGCCTTTGTGGCTAACATGTGCCTCTTTTGCCCAGCTGTCTCTTCTCTCTTTGTGTCTGTTTTTGTCTGCTTCCCTCTTTGTTCTCATTGCATCCTCCCTCAGTTTGTCCGTCTCCTTGTGTTTTTTTCTTCTGATTCTACTCTTGTAGCCTCATGGACGCAGCTCATGATCAGCCCACTGCAGTAAAGACACCACAACCTCAGGTCTAACTGATCTGGTCTTTTCGCTGTCCTGATCCCAATATGTCTGACTGAACTGTCAAATATATATATATATATATATATATATACATATATATATATCTTCAAAAGCAGAATAAGCTTCTGTAAGGTGATTCTTACCATTGTGGATTTCAATGGGGCCTAAAAGGTTCTGCTTCATGCAGTGTTAGGCTTCCTGAGCAAAATGCAACATTTTTAAAAACATATATATATATATATATTTTTTTATAATCAAAGCAACTTTCAATCTTTCACTTGAACACTTAAGAATCTGTATCAACTTGCGTCACATATCGGTCAAATTTGACCCTATTGTACGACTGTTATAAACCTCAACATGCCAGCAATATTGCTTTGTTTGTCGCCACCACAATTCTCATCCACCTCATCCTTTCACATTATTTCCCTGCTGCCGTTAGCAACCATCTTCTACCCATCCAGCCACACCCCAGTCCTTTGTCTGACTCCCGGCAGAGCAGAGCCACCGTCAGTCCCAGAAACAAAAGCCGAACGGAGGAGAGAAGAAGCAGAGATCAGTCTTTCTTACCGATGATCCACACAGCAGGTGGGCTAAAATCCTAGGCCGAAGGCTGCGGGGAGGGTCAGAGACGCAGGGATGCAGAAGTGAGAGCAGTACGGAAGATGAGACGAGCTGCCGGCGTGTGCGCGCCTCGCTGCATCCAGGGTCTGGGTATAAGAAGGAGGGAGGGGGGAGGAGAGAGCGACTGAACTTGGTCAGCCTTCTTCTGTTATTAATATTAATGCTCTTAAGGGGAAAGACGTGAGAAAGAAAACAACTGACAGAAGACAGCTACTAAATGGAGTTTTTCTGAGATCAGCTATTATTATTATTATTCTGCATATAATCCATAATCCACATCGGTTCCTGCTGAAAATTAAAAGTTCTGCAGGTGTTTTATTCACCTCTTTATGCGAATCATTGTGTTACAACTATAATTCTTTAGATATATCATGTTAGTAAATTCGCAACATAATGATTATTTTATCTGTTGATTAATATTTCACAAAAGATCATTTACAACAAACTGTTTATGACAAAGCCAATAGGAGGCCCTAAACAGAACTACATAGCTGCTATTCCAGCAAATATCACTCACCAGATAATATCCGAACTGTGATCAAGTTCAAATAAATATTTTGGAGTTGATCTCAAACGATCGCTGATCTCAGAGAACCGTACTTACTTGTCAAATGATCTATTGTAGGAATGATGACGAGAGCCGCAGCTCTTCCTCTGACTCACTGATCAGCTCCTGCCTCGTGTGTCAGCTTCGCTCCCGGATCAACATGATGCTGCCAGGAGGAGAGCAGAGTTCAGGGGTTTTAGTAAGAAAGAACCCACTGATAAGCTTTACCACATCAGAACACATCAGGCCTGAGATCCGGTTGCCGTGGCTGTTTTTGTTGACATCATTTGCTTTGGTACATCAATCTATCTGCGCATGACTTCAGCACAGGGAAACTTCAGCGAGGCGCTCTTTCTGGCTCTGTTGGATCAGTTCTGGAGCTAAATATTTGTGGGTTCAGGTAGTTCCAAGATTTTCCACCTGTTCGTTTTCTCCTTCCTCTCAAAATTAAAACTTCAGAGAAACTGAAACACTCTCCATGAATGTTAAGACATTTTTTTCTTACATTTAATTCCATGATCCTAAACAAAAGATCCCCTATTAGTCTATTATTCATTTTTTTTTAAGTTGAAAGAAATTGTTTATAGTTTATCTTAGTGGAATTAATAATAACTTTTAATTCTGATTATGCTGACTACTGCACCTGTTTTTTTCTTATAGTGATCAGTCTATGCATAAACTGTTGTGTTGAATCTGAGAAATAAGAGTTATTTATAAAAATACCAATCTCTCCTTGCATTCTTTCTCTTAAGTTTTAATAAAAATTGCTAAATACTAAATAAAGTAATTCATCTTTCAGTTCGTTATGGTTATGAGGCTGTCTAATTTGATATGTATGTTACTTGAGTTAAATTAGTCACTCTACATGACTTTTATACGTATAGCACTTGAAATAATTAACCTTTTAGAGAGATTTGGCTGCAAAGAACAAGCTATTTCATTAGCTTGGACAGCTAATGTCTTAAGCTGACTTTGGTTGTGGGGAGAAAACAAAAGGACAAGACATTAAAATACCTAATCAATACGTAATACCGGTCTCTCGGAATCAGTTAATCGAAATGTCTGAGGATTGTATTTGTAGATTTTTGTCTACATATTAAAATTTAAGATCTTGTAGGTGTGTGTTTTGTAAAATTCAAATAATGATAAAAAAAAAAAACATACACTTCCAAATGAATTCATCAGATTAATATTAGTGAGCTCGTCTGCCTCATTTTACTAGTTTTGTGGGATTATTTTTGAAGCGTTTCTCGATCACATCATACACTAATAAAACCCTGATGCGAGGACCCCACTGTGCTCCGCTTACATCACTGAGACCTGCTGCTCTTTAGCCTTTAATCTTCCCCGAGGTCTGGTTACAGCACGCTGACCACAGCTGCTGAGAAAATGTGGCTTAGAAAAGTCTGCTCGTCTCACAACAGCATGAGTCAACATGACCTCAGGCTCTCAGAAACGATCAGTTAATGTAAATCTCCCTCCTTTCGCCTCATGCTCCGCCCAGCGTCAACACCGACTGCTAAAGAGTTTTATCCATTCAAAGTATTATCAGAAACAGCTATTCGGTGTTACAAAACAAAATTTTTTTTGTAAAATTTTGTTTTAAAAGCTTCTTTAAAATTATAATGTATGTCTTTTTTTTGTTACAAGCAAGGTCAAGCTCTCTGCACGCTGTGTGATTTCACCCAATGACTTTGCATTTTTGGGGGAGCGGGGTTACGTCAACATGATGGCTTGGCACGAGCGATCTTTTAGGAATACTGCAGCACCACCTGCTGGCGAAACAGCATAACAGCTTCATAAAGGAGTCTGAATTTGAAGCTCACTAATTTAAGCAAACTGGGGAGCAGTATAGATGATGATGATGATGGTTAGAATAGCCTGCAGCCTTGTTACATTTTAGGGCAATGTTACTTTGCAGCACTTAGATTATTATTTCTAATGTGATTGGCCTTTGGTGTCCCTTGCTTTTCGATGCTTTTCATGCTAACAAACAGCTCATGCTTCCACTGAGCTGTTTGTTGCTTTGAGGTACAGTGGAGAGGAAAACATCCTTGACCTTCTCTGACTTGGCTAGGCCCTCCTAGTAACCTTTGTGCTTGAAATGTTATCACATTTGAAGCTCAGAGATGAGATGCTCCCTGACAAAGGTCAGACTCGGAGCCAAATGACCTGTCAGAAAAATCCGACGGAGCGCCGCGTGTCGGCCGGTGGACGACAGGCAAGCAAACCTTTCCACGTGTCAGACTGAACCGTGTGCTGTTTGACTTTGTCTGGATGAGTGACACTGGCTAAGATCGACATGTTGAAGCTCAGTGAGACTGCAGCAGCTGGGGGGAAACAGCTCTGCATATGCAAGAAGAAGACTGGAAGTCATGTTCTGCTGTAAACTCGTCACAGGAGGGCAGCACAAGACTATTTAAACTCCAAGCTACTGAGGGTCCGCCAGAGTAAACGCCTATCTGATTTTAACTAGATAAATCCTACTGTAACTGATCGGACTTGGAAAAAGCGTACCGACACGGCAGTACAGTCTAAACTTGTCTCTTCAAACTAAGTAGACTTTGAATCCTGTGAAAGTAGTGGTGGTTTTAGTGCGACACGAGGAGAGAAGAAATTAAGTGTCTTCAAGAATGTCAGACCAGCAATAAAGTCTTACGCATTAAAGCAACATTCAGTGATGCTCTGGTGAGTCACAAGCCTAAATCTGACACAGCATGAATGATATGGAATATCGTCATCGTTCAACACATCCACACTTTTCAACCACAAACTTCAGTGGATCTTACAAGGATTGCGTGTGGCCGACCGACACAAAGCAGAGCGTTATTCTGAAGTGGAAGGTAGAGAATACGTTTTCTATCTTTTACAAATGAAAGTCTGAAAAGTATTGTGTGTATTTGTATCCAGTCACCCTGAGCCAAAAGTTTGTATTTTTATACTTTTGCTGCAGTTAAACCTGCATGTTTCTGGGGTCACGTCATTGAACTTCTATAGGCTGAACTTTTTTTTCCGAAACGCAGTTTAATTGGGGGCAGACCATCTCTGAACATTGTTTTTCCAAGTCTTGTCACACATTCTTATGTGAATTTAGGTTTGGATTTTGCTCCGAACTTTGACTGGGTCAGTTTAGTAAAACATGTTCACTTATGTGTCGTCGTACTGCTGCTAGGTAATTGCTTCAAGGACGGTTGTCCCATATTTTATCTAAAACCTCCTTTCTATTCTGATCAGATACATTTTACCTGTTGACTTATTCTTGCAAATGTTCTGAAAAGAATAAAGTACAGCTGTTTAAGAAAAATCCAATATGTTGAGATTATATTCAATTTTAAATTTTGAAAGACAGAGCAGATACACACACTTTTTAATGAAAAGTAACAAATTAATAACAGGAGAGGGAAAACATTCAGTTGGTGTTGTTATCATAGCCGATACCAAAATCCAGGAAGTTTATCATAGACAAGCAGGACAGCAGACCACATGTAGCTTCTCTGGGAAAAAAAAAAAAACAAAACACAAAAAAATAAAAATAAACTAAGAGAAAACAAAAAGTCAGTAGTTGAAATAAAATAAAAAAAGCAAATTGAAGAACAGTAGGAGAAGAAAGTATCATAGTGAGGATAAGTGGCCATCTTGTTCCCTAGTAGCCTGAGCCTATAGCAGCTTAAAGATACCTCAGAATAACCTAAGCTCTTAGAATAAGGCAGGAGGGAGGCAGAGCCAGGAAGAACCGTCTAACCAGACTGAAATCCTTTCCCTTTAATAAAAAACACAAAAAAACTAGCAAACAAAATAACAACTTAGTGCTCATTTTTTCCCTCTTATTCGGATGTTTTTTGGCTTTCACAAACCCTAGGCTATCCAGCTGAATACATATTAGCTGGAACTGGAGTGGAGTGAGTCTTTGAGCTCGAGTGTGAAGTCAAATCTTGCAATCTTTGTCTGAAATTGCAAAGAAAAAGAAATAGAAAAAGGGCTCTTGCCCTTGAAGACACTTTTGACGCACTTCTTGTTTCTCCTGTGCGGTCGTTTCAGTGGGCAAAGAAAAGCTACTGGCACTCTTCAGAGACAGAGGAGGTGTGTCACCGTCTGAGCAGATGGGAAGTGATGTTAAGTGTTCAAAACAGAGTGGGCAATTTTCTGCCATTTTTACCCGCTAATGGAAAAAGCTGGCATGGTTGTTAATGAGAAGCCTGAATGGAGTGTAATTACCAACTACGTGCGCATAAATAAGGCCTTGAAAAATGTGCTTTTTTTTTTTTTTTGTAACTCCATCAGCCCGTAGGAGCGCTGAGCTGCTTTACGCTCGATTAATCCAAGTGAAGATGGTACGTTTGGAGCAGAAGATCCAGCGCTCCGAGGTTTTCCAAGGGAATTTGATGCATGAGCACGATGCAGGCTCAGTAAAACCAGATAAGCAGCCTCTACTCTGGCCCACGATCTTCACAACTGATGATGCAGAGTCTGATTGGAGAACTCTGTTCCATCACCCAGCCAATGAGCTACGAGCGTCTCCGTGTGGAGGAGTTATCTCACCTAGCCAGCTTGAGGACAGTGACAGAGATGGGGGAGAAAAAAAAAAAAGAAAAGAAAAGTGAGGACAGAAGATAAAGAGATGAGGGAGGAGGAGAAGAGAAGTAGAGATTGGATCTTCTGCATGTTAGAGCATTGATAGAGACAACATGTTTTGGATACATCCTGTCAGGTAATGGTGGGGTGAGAAGTGTCAATTTGCTGATTTTTTTTTTTTTAAAGGCCATATTTGTTTTCCCTGTTGTATTTGAGCTTGTATTACATTAATACTCCTGAAAAATTAAGTGATAGCAGTTTAGGGTTTGCTTGCAAATGGAACAAAGAAAACATAATCTCTGTCATACTCCACATGTTTCTGAAAGTGAATCCTTCAATTTGGATCACGTGCACTTTTATATTTACATTTTCCCAGATGCCATCTCAGAGCCATATCGCTTATTGACTGTGCATTTAGTTTACATTTAATATACTTTTCCACCATTTTTGTCATATATCCAACACAGAACACAAATCCAAGGAAGTACTTCTGGCATTTACTGCATTCACAAATAACGAACCATGTAGAGCGATAGCATGCAAATGAACAGAAGAGGGAGCTAAAATGACGTCGTATGCACCGCCACCTTGAAGCTCGTTGCATATTATTTATGTACACATTAGTGGAAATGATCAGAATTCATTCCAATCTTTAAAGAGAAAAAAATAAAAGTGGAGGATGTGAGTCAAATGGGAGAACAATGATAGACAGTGAATCATGCACTCTGTGTGCCAGCATCCATGGTTGTTCAGTCATGTATATTTAGAATCAGAGGTGTAAATAAACCCATGATAAAAGAGAGGAATACATATTAAAATATGTATATTTAGTTGTCTTTTCTTTTTTTGGATGAGTTTAATGGACATCAACATTTGTTGCTTTCCATAATTTATTTTAAATTCATGTTAAGAGCTATAAACAAAGCTTTTTGTTGTTTATAGCAACAAAACGCTATAGTATAGTATATATTAATTGTCATCACATCAATACTTTTAATGTCACATTACTTTAATATGGATTTTTTTTTTTATGTGAACTGTTAAACATAGTACTTACCTCGTTGTGGAGAAAGGTAGCTCTGAATTTTATTTCATGGTATCAGAGCAAAGGGGGCCAAACACAGATGCTCACAACAAATTTCAGACTTTTATTTGTAAAGCAAATTGACGAAAGTTGTTTTTATAAGGCACTGTATTACACATCAAAACCTGAAGACAGGAAATGTGAAAACCGCCTCTGCTGGCTGTCAGCATTGATGCGAGTAAACTCGCGGTTCTCGCGTATCGAATCTTTGCATTATTCAGCTCGGATTGTGCCACACTCTTTGAAGCAGAACATTAGACGGTGTCTCTGAGGGTCAAGTTTCTGACAACAAAACTAATTCTGGGCTTGAGAAGGAATTCTCCAAAACACACGATGCGTGCAAACAGCATCGATCGCTTTTCCCTGTTCGGTCAGATTCCTTCTGAGATCTGTGGCTGACTTACAAAGTAATTTACTGCTTGGTCAAGAGTTTGAAATTTTGTGCCGGAGGCTTAGAAAAGTCAGGTCCAATAGAAATAACTCGAAAAAGGCTAATGTTTTATAGAAATGAGTTGTCAAATTCTGTTGGTTAAGTCCCACTTCTATTACAACCGTGAAAGTGTGAAAAGTATTCGGCGTACCGTTTTTGTTTTTTAGTAAATCTAACAGGAGTGGTTATGTGTGCACCGTTGCCATGTCAGAGAGCCGTCTTCTCCCAGGAGCCAGATGATGATGATGATGTCCTTTGTGACCCTTTACAGTAAGAGAGCTTTTAGCACTCACTGTATTGTTCAGATGGCTGCTGTGTGGGATGAGTGAGTCAGAGTGGCTTTCAGGGAAGTATTTGTTAAACACCGTCCAGGTTATTTATAGGTTGTTGTGGTGTAAATATATGCTGATAATCAAGAATCTGAAACGACGTCTTGTTTCGTTCACAGCTCACCACTTGAAGTTCAGCTTATAGGTGATCTACAGAAAACTTAAGGTCATTTTTGTAACTGATATATATATTTTCCTAATTGAATCTTAGTTTAATTAGGTTTAGACAACAAATAAATGAATCCTTCTTTCTGAGCTCATGGCATCCAGTTTTTTTTGTAACCATCTAAAATCTTGTCTGCTTGTCTTTGAATTTCTGAAACATGTCAAAAAAGCTATTCCTTTTGCTTCACATCAATTATCATAAACCGAGCCGTGTCAGTCACATCACATAATGCCACAGCAGAAACCATTTATTACCAGTGTCGATTGTAGCTCAGGTAAGGACCGTAATTCCATACTGCACAGACAAACATGCTGCAAGCATATTGCAGGTGCAGAGAATCAATTTGTTTGCCTAAAAACAAATGGATTAGCAGCTAGAGAAGAATGAACATTTTCACCCAAAAGACACAAAGTAGTTGTTGGCACTAAGCTACACCTGGCAAACAACTCTGCTATCAAGTACATGTGTTTAAAATCCCTTCATTCGCTCCTAAAATTTGACAAATAAACTTGCAAGGACAAGAATCCTCTCTCTCTAGCACTATAGATAGAATATATCTATATAAAATATATTCTGACAGTCACTCCATTATATTTGATCCTTTAAGTGTACCAACATGTTTATGTAAGCAGACAGGATTATAATCTGGTCCATCAAAACATCAAGTCACCACAGAAAATGCAAATGTCTGTGTAAAATTTCACAAAGTTCTGAGGCCAGTTGTTGCTAAATTGGTGTATTTTATACACGTATGGCTGCAAATCTCTGCCTGAGAACTGGACACGTCACCACAGTGTCGACATTCTCATCATTTCAACTTGTCAAAACTCCTCAACAATCTTCATTTAATTAAAAATTACTTCTGTAACACTTCTTTATGTCTTCCAGTTATGCTGCCCTGTGTACATTTGGGAGTTCAGTTCTGATCACTGTGCTGCCCCCTAGTGGCCACCTTAGAGAAGTGCTTGCCAGATAAGTGGGACAAAATGTCAAAATGAAGCCCTTATGAAATAAATATACCAGTGGTTTCATTGCACCTTTGTTTTCCCTTAAGTTTTATCTAAAATTATCTTCTTGTCTATACTTAAACATTTGTTTTATTGCCGTGCTAAACAAACTATTTTATCAGTAGTTTGGAATAAATATAGATTTAACTTTTTTAAAATTATTTTTAATCTTTGTTTTAACAGACTTATAAAGAGATTAGAGTCTGCACTTTGTAGAAGTGATTTGTGCAGTGGCATCTTTACTAACAGCTTTAAACCTCACACTTCTTCAAATCTCTTTAGACTTAATTTCCCTGTGTTTGTCTTTTCTTTGTTTAGTTATTCTCCATTTTTATTATTTTTCCAATTACTTTATCTTAAACATTGTGTGGCTCTTGCTTTATATGAAATGTGCCTCATCAATAAAGACTGATTGATTGATTGTGTAATTACAATTACATAATAATTCCATATTTGACAATTTAGGTGTTCAGGAAATTAAGAGATAGGGTTTTAAAAAAAATAAAATAAAATTTTTACAAATAGTCGTAATTGTTTACAGATGGGGTTTGTTTTTTCCTTCCTAGTGTTGTTATGCCATGTGCACAACGTCTCACAACGAACAAACTCGCTCTTTTCATTGTCAGCAAACAATAATTTGTTACACCAGGCAGGGGCGAGTGGGGAGGGATTGTGCTGAATGTAAACAGTCACAGTGAGACGTCTGTAATTTTAATAAAAGAAGCAGAATAACTGCAAACCCGAACCTAGAAGTGATTCAAGCAGTACTTACTCGGACGCTAAAAAAAGAAGTTTAAAATGGGCAAATTGCATTTACTGAATTTAGATGGGCAAAAAGAACAAGCATTCCCAGAGGAGCATTAAAACTGACGTGACTTATTTCTGATCAATCTACAAGGGCTTTTGAAAGACATGATAAAAAAATGCTTTTTTTTTTACTACGTATATTTTTTGTGTTGTCTAACTATACCATGACTCTATGGGATGTATATCCTGCAAAGTGAAGATCCTGTAAGACCGACATACATTCATTGAGCAATCCGAGTACATTTACAGATTAGACAAACAAGCAAAGAAATGAGATATAAACGATCTACAGCAATCAGCCCAAGCATGTCGCTGCAGACCGAGCTCTGTTGGATGCCCTCTTAATGAATCTCCTCGCCTCCTTTGGCCGTGTCAGCTTGTGTTTCAGGGCCTTTGAAACAAGAGATCAAACAAAGAGGTTGGCCTGCCAACATGCTGAAGTGACAAGGTCGGCATTTAGAGATGCTGGTTTAGTAAAGCCAGCCAAGACATCGGCGGAGGAGAGAATAAATCTTTCATTAGGATCAAAGTCAGAAAACGCTCTCAACGCGCGCGCACTTTTAACCAAGTGGCAAACACACAAACACACACACACACATACACACCGGGTGCTTCAGTTTTTTTATTTTTTATTTTGATAGCTTATGAAGAAAAGAACTACGGACCAGTGAGGCGGTGGGTCACCATCTTGTTATGCTGAACACAGTAAAGGACATTTGGGTGGATGATGGCATGCGCCTCAAAAATGACTAACATAGCTTCTCATATGCCGTCTGTAGGCAAAACCGACACCTGATAACAAGCTGAAGAGGTCGGGAGTGAGGGATGGGAAACAGGGCCTCGTCTTTGTGCAACCTTCTGCAGCGTTGGCAACAAAACCGCGAGCTTTGCTGCGTTGTCTCGGCTAATCGTCGAGCGGGTGTGTGGAGATACCCTCGGAGGAATCCCTCGCTTATTCACCTGAAAGGCTTTGTCGCTCTCCTTTTGAAACAGAGAGATTAATAAATGTCCCTCTGAAAGCATTAGGATTAAAGAGAAGAAAAAAAACAAACACCCAAAACTCCTGACACAACGTTGGATGACTGCGTACGTCTGGGCGGGCGGGCGCGCGGCCGCGCTCCGCAGCATCATCGTCGTCGTCGGCACAAAATGCGGAACGTTATCTCCACACAGCCACCTGTTTATGTGAAGGGAGTCAACAAACATCATATGAATTCGAGGAAGGCTCACCCTCAGAGTACACACACTCCATCATCGTGGGACTGTAGCAGTGTTCCCTGTAATCTAAATCCCTTATTTGAAAGCTTTGCGTGTGTATGCGTGTGTGTGCGTGTGTGTGCGTGTGTGTGTGTGTGTGTGTGTGAGCCGAGAGGACAGTGCTTAGGAGAGAGATTAAAACTGACAGTGTTCAGTCGTCTCTCGGGGAAAGGAGCAGAGGGAGGTTAAGACAGTAGGCGTCAGCGAAGGATTTATGGCATTAATTAACGAAAATAAAGCCCGACTAACCTGTGATGGATAAACACTCATTTTTAAAAAAGTGCGTCTTCCAAAGAACATTTTAGCCTTGGATTTGCGGTAAAATGTTCAATTTCGATAGGTAACCTTTGTTACCTTCAACCTTTCATTGACCCTTTTCCGACACTGTGTGTCTTTCGGTGCTTTACAAAAGCATTTGATATGTTATAACCACAAATTTCAGTATATTTTAATGAAATTTTATGTGATAAAACAAAAGAAATATGTTATTTTTTTTTTATTGAAAAACTTTAGTGTGCATTTGTGATCAACCAGCTTTAATCTGACAATCCAGTGTAACAAACTTCAGACGTCACCTACTGAGTACATAGCGTGAATCTCATCATTATCCAGCTGTTCTTTATGGAAGAGTGGCAAACAGAAAGCCACCGATGAAATATAAAACTTGTTAGTTTGTTGGGGACACAACAAGAAGGTTCACTGGCTAGTTGTGCCTAAACGTAGTTGTCGTGACCTGCAGGTATTATGTGTGAAAGAAAACCAACATTTCGCGTCATCCAGAGCTTATCGTCTCCGTCATGCCATGATTCTCCTAAGTACGGATATGGAAGACGTTCCAAGTGGATGTGAACCACGCAGCCAGAGCGAAACGGTTTAATTAATGTCACCTAGATCCAAATCTAATCGAGAATCTGTGGCGATGCTTGAAAACGGCTGAGATAAACACACCCTGACTATCTTGAAGCTGACATTGCGATGAAAAGTGGTTCTGCAATTCAGTACAGAAATTTCTCTCATAGGGAGACGACTAAATATGAGCACCAGGGGTTTCAGGTTTTCTTTTCTTTTCTTTTTGTTAAATACGACTTGAAACTGTTCGCCCTTTTCATTTTGACAACTTTGTCTTGCTCCGCCGCATCAAATCCCAACAAAATACAGAATTTTGTGGCGAAATTACAAAACGTGCAAAATGTTTTACGGTGGGAACGCTTCTGCAGAATCGCCAGGAGTATGTGTGATGTTCGCCTCACGTCCCACTCTCATTTTAGGTGAGGAAATGAGACTTTTCACGCAGGAAACATGTTCAGAATTAAAGCTGTTAATCTTAAGGATTAATACAATTGAGTTCGCTGGATTTTGGTAATGCCTCGTTTCCTAAGCCTTGCCCATTAGGCACCTACAGCTGTCACACTTGGACGGCTTCACAGGAAATTGCCTGGTTTTACAAAGTTGACGGTGTGCCAGGGCATTCAAACTGAAACACAAAAAAGCACTTACACACACACACACACATGCACGGGCATGCACACATGCACATACACACAACACACAACACAAAAAGTGCTTTCTTCCTCCCTCTTCTTCCTTTCCTTTCCTTTGGCTTTAGGAGCCCAATTACGAGCTTCGGCATGTGTTTGTCCGTGTGCATGAATGCGTCGGTGCGTGTCTGCAGGCAGGTGCTTCAGCAGACCCTGGCTGTCAGATTTCATGGACCGCAGGCAGTGCCATAAACACACACATGCTCCGTCTTGGGGATGATTGGGCCCCCGGTTTCTTCAGGAGGCTTTTGTCAGACACAGCAATCTTTACGAGCCAATTGTGTGGTGAGCCGCTGGCCAACAGTTACCTTCCCTCCTCACCTGATCACCTTGAACCAGGTGGTAACAAAGGATGGAGCAGCAACGTGAACCAGAACCGGATATTCTCGCTATAGTCTCGGCAAGCTTGTCGGTTTGACTGTTACTGTTTTTTTTTTTTCATGTTACAGAATAGGAAGCAACAAATTATTATTTTTTTTCTAAACTTTGTTGTAGATCAGTTGTTTGAGCTCGTTTATCTTGCTTCTTTATTTTAAACCGAGTTTGCTGGTTGGAAACGGACTGGTCAACAGTTAACCCGTTCATCTAGGGCACGGCGTCGACAGAATCTGCATTAATTCAATGGATCATATAAAATATAGCTGTACAAAAGACAGTGATTTGCGATATTCATGCCACTTTTTGCATTTTGTCACAGTGCAACCTCAAACTTAAGTGTAATAAAATGGGATTAAGTGTTATGACAGACAGAAATCAAATTGTTTAATTTAAATCAGCAAACATAGTCCGATAAATACCAAACATTTTTTTCTGCTTTAATTTAAGGCATTTGATGGAGATTGGATGAGAAATAAAGTTGCTGCGAACATCTTTGTGACTGATTCCTGCTCATCCCGCATCAGAACAATATGGTTTTGTGGACATGAATCGAGGGACAGTAATGGCGCCAGAAGGTGCGCGACATTAGCTGTAGCGAATAATAGGCGCTTGTCCTGTCTGGACCTGTAAAAAATATCCATGGTGCTCACCACGCTTGCAGGGATTCTCCTTTAGGCGTTCCAACCCTGAAGCACCACTGGAATCGGCTCCTGCGCTCCACAACAAGGCTAAACCGTAAAAGGTCATCCATATTGGCTGAAAAACCCAAAGTGCTATCAATGTAGGTTCCAAAATATCTAACATTGCTAAATATTGTGACAGGCTGCAACAAACTGTTATTAAATTTACGATGTCACACATAATGTTTTTTTTTTTCTTTTCTGTCACTTCAAGGCAAGTAGATACGTCTTCCTTGTTTCATTGCTCTGGCTTGTTTTTTTTTTTGCTGCCACAATATTTATTTTTCCTTGCTCTGCAGAAAAAAAAGGATGTTTAAAAAAGAGGCTTTGCTGGTGCACAGCTTTTGGAGTGATTTATCTCCACAGGTTGTAGAAATCTTTATGCTTCGCTGTCCAAACACTTTTTTTTTTTATCCTCACATTTCCGTCAGCTGAAACTATGCACAAGTATTCATTTTTGAACTTTTTCTTTTTCTTCTCCTTTTTCTTTCCTCAAACTTCAGCATCTTTTGTGGAGATTTTATGCAATAGATCACCAAAGATTAGAGCATAATTGTTCATTGGAAGAGGAATGATTCATTGATTCAAATGACCGGGGAGGAAATCTCTGGCCTCGGAGCCTCAGGTGAGCCCAGGGCTGCTGGAGGGGCTGACGGAAGCAAACTTCAGGATGCAGCAGGATGAAGGAAGCTTGCATTATTCAGAATAGAAAAGAATAGAAATATCCTTTATTGTCCCACAGCTGGGAAATTCCAGTGCAACAGCATGTAGATTCACAAAAAGATATAAAACAATACAGAGATATATCCAAACTGAATTAAGAATAGTGGCCCACAAAGGCCAAAATTACAACATAAACTACTGCGCAGTTTTTAATAATATGAGTTTTGTTGCGCATGTGGAAGGTCACGTTTAAATCACACATGTCTTTGACCAGTTTTGATTATTTGCAGCTTCTCTAGAGTTATAACTATCTAGACTCTTCTCGGATTAACGCCCCTCTTGGTGTTGTAAAAGGTTTGATGTTTTTTTTTTTTTCCTTTTAAGAAACATAACATGACCTGTGCCTCAGCTGGGAAGGAAAGTAAGAAAAAGTAAAATGACAGAGACTTTGTTCAGTCCTGCACCAATGAAGCCGGACTCCTCCGTGCATCAAAGGCGTCTGTTGGAGTTCAGCTCACACAGATGGAATATGTTACCCATCCATGCGCTTACCAAGATAAATAGCAGAGTAGGTATGACATGACATCCTGAAATGCTCCTTCTCCTCCTGAATGGCATATGCTTTCACACTTGCCCTTTGCTCATTCCACCACACTCCAATCAATACACCGCGATGGAAAGGGAAAAAAAAAAGAAGAAAAGGCCAGCGCAAGGCGTTATCTCTCCCTTCTGTCTCCGACACAATTTTCTGCCACCATGAACGAATTACAGCTCCTTTCATAACATCCGTAGTGATACGCCTGCTGACCCCGCTCTCATTTGTCCAGCGCCCCGACTCCCCTCTCACCTAAAAGCCACAGGCGCCCTCACGGAGGCAACAAAGTAATTAGTATGCTGATGCCTCAGTGGTGTTGCCGTAACTAGACGAACAGCTATATTCCCCACATCTTCCTTCGCGCTGAAGATGCCTCTGATGTGCGTGTGTGTGTGTGTGTATTTGTGTGTGTGTGTTAGCTAGAATGTGGGTTATAATGAGCCTGAAGTAACACAGCGGTACGTACTGTTCTTGTCATAGTGAAAGGTAACGTTGATGGCAGATGCTCTCAATATGTGCTGTAGCACTGACTCATTCCCGTCTGTCTATCTGCCTCTCTCCGTCTTTCTGTGTGTCTCTCTTATTTGTGCGTGGGGTTGTGTAGTTACATAAGAATCCTCACAGATTCCTGGGATGTGTGCGCCGTTCGTTTGTGCAAACAAAAGAAGCGAGGGAGTGTTACCATGACGATGGCATTAGAATCCAACCTTGCATCAAGCCATGTGTGCATGCATTACTGCGTCTTCTTGAAGTGTCTGCATGTGTGTACGGCTATGTGTGTGTGTGTGTTTTGCATTTGCTTTCATTAAACACAAACTGGGGGGGGGGGAGTGGGAGTTGGGGGGAGACGTGTCTCTTCCTGCCGTGCGTAAAAAGAAGAGGATTCTGTGAGGAAACGGTGCGCAGAAAGAGGGGAATCTACTGGAAAGAAAGGCACAAGATGGAAAAGGACAGGATGCAGGGTGCAAATGAGGATGCAGGGAAGTTAATTAGAAGGGAGGGGGATGCTGATTGTGGGCCCAGATGTTGCAAAAATGATCCTTTGATAAATTCTCCTCCTCCTCTCTGCAACTCTTCCCCCTCCCTCCATCTTTTCATGCCTGTGCATATCATTTTGCCAAAGCTTGAGAAGGCTGTGCACCTTTGCCAAAGCTATGAGTAAGCTGCGTGTGGGCTTGTGTAGTGTAGAACCCGTGTGTGTGTGTGTTTGCGCGCGCTGGTGTGTGTGTGTGTGTGTAGGTCCTTGTGGCCTGCCTGAATGTGAGCGCATATACTTGACATGACCTACTCTGGTTGGATTAGTGGTGTTTTCTCAAGAAAATGCTAGAGGGTGCGAATCTGAGCCTCACGATAACACGGGTCACCACTCCCTCCTCATAGGTTTCCCATCTGCTCTCGTCTCAAAGACCTCACTGGCTCTCTCCCAAGAACTCAAATCTCAGCTCCGCGATATGATATGATGTTTATTTATTAAGCTCTCTTTCATGTCATCATAATTACGCTGGTCTTTGTACACATAAGGCAAATGCTAAATATACATTGCCATGAAAAACTGCTTGCCCTCTTCTTGGATTTGTTCACCTGGCTCTAGTTTTTTTTTTTTTTTTTTTGCCAGACAAAATTCTATAACCAGGTATAACCAGAAAGTATAAAACTCAGTCTCCAAATGTGGTTTGAGTTATTAATGACAAACTTATTCAAATCACACTGGCTCTATGTGAAAACCAATTTCCCCCAAAATGGCCGTTTGCTCGAAAAAACAACAACAAAAAACATCAAGCATTTCCAGATACGTTTTAACTCAGCCGCTCTGGACAGTTTTCACACATAAATGGCGATTATACTGATGTTCCAACAACAGTTTGATTTTTATGATGTTCTGCTGCGCAAGTAGTTTGCTGCCCAGTATGTTATCAACTTTACTGAACACCATGGGAAATGTTGCATCATAGTCATCAGATTCTTGTTGATGCCAGAGGGAAAGTGTGGGGCGTCTTAAAATCACCGGGGTGAATATGTCAGAGGTGCAGCTTCGTAGCATCATATCGCGCCGATGGTCCTGATCTTTTGATGCGCCCCATCATTTAAACATCCAGTCAATTACACCCAGAGTTACTGATTAACCAGCGACCTAAGTAGATCAAGTGGAGTCATGACTTGAAGAGTTTTGTCACACTCTTGCAAGCGAAACGTTTCCCTTTGTTTGGAGTTCGGAGTGACTCCTATGGAGTTTTGTTTCGATCTCATCAACCCACCGCTGTTTGCTTCGGCTGTCTATGAGTGTGTGTTTATTTTCTGCCTCAGTTCCTGTGGGATCAGGCGTGCTGTTGCTATAGTGAAACATGGGGGCCATTTCGGAAAAATGCACTTTTATGAGAAACATTATGGAAATGAGGCTTAATGGAGCCTTCACTACAGCCCCTGTAAAGGGTCACTGATCACTCCTCTTCGTCCACTTTGTATTACGATCAACTCTCGTCTTTCCTCGTCCAAGTCTTTGTTCAGTTTTATGGGGTTGTCCTAATTTCACCCTCTTCCTTTTTGAAATTTCCTCCGTGGCCTCCAAACCTTCCCCTAAACACGTCATTGTTTAGGCTTTCCGGCCCACCTCATCATCCTTTCCCCCTTTTCCAACAATGATCCCATCAATCTCTACTTCAGACACGCTGGCCCATCAAAAGATGTGTCGCCCCCATCATAACATAGAAATGAGATCAATTGGCCAAAGCGTATTTAAAACTATGGCATCTGTTGAGTGGGGGAATGTGAAGGAGGAAGAAACAAATAATGAAAAATGAAGTTAAAGGATTTAGAAGCACACCCTGCATGTCTGCGGAGGAATTTTCAGAGCAGGTCCTGAACGATGGCTCATCATGCTTCGTTCTGCGTGTCATGCATAATTGCTTTTAGATCCGTTCCTATGGAAACTGTGATGCTCTTTCGGCCTGGCAAAAAGGGATGTTGCATCACCTTTGCCTCTTCAGGTTTTGGCTCACCATTATGGAGTTTGGATGCAGTGAGAGGCCCACATGGCACCCAGTTGCTTGGGCTTCACAGGACAAACCACGCAGCTCAGGAGAAATGGGGACTGCAGGAGCTTCATTTTAAGAAAATGTTGAAAGTAAAGCTCTCACAGAAAAAGAGAACGAACAGGCATTGGCTTGTATGTGTGGATTAAAGTATCATGAAGGACAAATTCACCTTGTATGATGGAAAAAAAAAACATTCTCTTTATCCAGCTACTTGGCTAACACCACGATAAAAAGTATATTTATGTCTATAGCAAACTTTTATTATAGATGTCATACAGCTGCAAAACAACATTAATACCATAATAAAACAGTGTGCTTCGCTGCAGTCACACAATATTACTTTGTAGCTGTAATTGGTGGCTTCATGTACTATTACCTGTATGAACATACCTCCTAATATATATATATATATTTTTTTTTTCTTTATCACCCTCTGCAGGTGATCTCTCTCTCTCTCATCCTCTGAGCTCGGTCCTCTACCAGAGGCCTGGGAGCTTGAGGTTCTCAACAGTATCTTGGTTGTGCCTAGAACACTCTAAAAGGCAATACCTATTCTTACTTAAATTAGGTTTGTATAATTTACTCAAGTCTCACTAAATTGTTTATTCAACTCCAGTAATGCGAGTAATGTACATGTTTGGCCTGAGAAAAGTACAAGTCTACGTTATTTTGAGTAAACTGGATGTGACTATTGTTGTTACTGGAGTGAATGCTTCAGCTCAGCGATGCGCAGGAAAGTGCGGGAAGCTTCCAGAACGTTTGTGGACTTGAACATTGGAAGAAGCAGAGCTTCATTAAAGGTGAGTTATTTGTCTTCAGTATATTTTCATGTGTCATGTATGCCTTTACTACTCACATATATGGTTACAGGTTGATTTTTCTTTAAAAAGATGACGCATAAAAGTCTTTGCAGGCTAATATGCTAATGTTAGCATGGGCTCATGGGTCCAACATTAGCTAAAACTGACACGCCTTTTACTTGAGAGCCTTTAATGTTTTTGTCCATTGTTGTGGAAAAAAACTATTACCAAACTCTGTTCAGGTTAAAATCACTCAATCAGGTTTATTTATGAATTGTGCACAACTCAGAGGAAAATCAATCATGAAGCAGTTCTGGATGGAAAGCTCTGCCAGGCAGAGACAACACATGAGTCTTATATAAAAGGACATTTCTACAATTTTTATGGTGAGAAGTGAAAAATTATCCATACATTTTAAAACATTACATATTCATTCAGTCATTGAAACATTATTGTGTATGATGAAACAAAAACATATACGTAGGATTTGAAAAACCCACCGGCATTCAGACATTCATCCCTTTACTGTTTCACTTCTATTTGGTAGGAAAACTGATCTAAGCTCAGTTTAATTTTGGTGCTACAGCCTAAAGTCACATATCAAGTCATTTAGTTCATTTGTTTAATCTAAATCTTAAAGTCTTATTTTAATGTGGTAACAGAACATAAATTTGTGCATTCCTGATGCGTAATTAACTAAGTCTAAAGTTTTAAACTTATCAGTTTTAATTTTACACACATTGAAGTTAATTTTAAATTGACTTCTCTGATGTCTAGAAGAATGAATTTCTAAACTCTTAAACATCCTTAGGAGTCAAACAACTAAGAATGATCATAATTAAGCTACCCAATTTCATGTGTTTTCTAGGAAACCCCACAATAGAAAAATACATTAGTGCAGTGAAGGCATAGATAAGTGTCCTTTCAAAACCCAACAAGAAAGCAAAGATTTTCCATCTGGAAAGCAGGTAAAGTGCAGAAGCAGAAACACGGATCGTCTGTCCGCTCAGGAGGATTTGTTACCTCCTGTCAGAAAAGTGTAAATCTTCACTCTCCGCTTCGGTCACTCGCCAGTGGACCAGCAATAGTTCTTTGAGTGGAGAGCCTTTCAGAAACATCTAAACTAGATGTTGCTGTGGACATTGTCCTCTTTGGTGTCAAATGTTGAAGTTCTTGATAGAGTGAAGTTTTGATGCTCACTCTGTTGCTGTTTCAGATTTAAAGTCATGATCTAGATGGACATGACAGACAGGTCGTCCTTCACAGTGGTTGATGTGGATCCAGGTTGTTCCTTCCTTCTCGCCCCTCTCCCCCACTCGGTCTCGGCGTTGCTGCAGCCAAATCCTCCCCCGTCTCTCTCCTCCGGCTTCCTGTCAGTCCAACTGGTTTTGGAGTTGGATCTTTGGGTTGTCCAGATCGTCCCTCAGGAAATGTCCATGTTGTCCACAGATGAAACAAGTGTCAACAGTTCAGAGTCGTCTTCTCTCACAGCTCCGAAGCACGTTTAGCTTTTCTTCCCCTACTCTGATACTGGACAGCAGACCAGCCGAGGTTGTTAAAGCTCAGCCTCACACAGTTTTCAGTCCAAATGCCCAACAGGAGACTGACAGTTGTCCCCTGGAGGTGATGGAGGTCGTTTTTGTCGTCTTGATCCTCCAGATCTTCTCTATCATTTTCATCGGCTGGATTTGTAGGAGGGACATCATCTGGTCCATGGGAGGACAGATGGGAGGAGTTGAGGTCAGAGGTCAGATGCACCGCGTGAGGCTCAGACAGAGGGAAGGAGAAAAAGCAAATAGAAATTGATTAGGGTTTGTTTTGTCATTTTCCTTGTTGTTTTCTAGACATACATTTATATTTATGAATCTTATTTAACCTTTTACGTGATCATATAGTTTTAGTCATTTTTTATCCATCCAGTATTATGGCTCCTGTTTGTGGAACAGTTTGTCAGAGAAACCTGAGGGCTAATTGTTGGTACAGCTCTTAGAGCTGCTTTTAGTATGAAAGGGTCCCTTATAAATAACATCTATTAATTGATTGATCCTTTTAAGAAATATTTTTTTACTTATTCAAACACACAAAAGAAAAATTAAACATATTAAGGCCTGTAATTTATCAACAAAAGATTTATGTTCAGCATTTTATTCCAAGCAATTCACCCTGAGGAGAAGATTGTGTGTTGGAACCACTTAGACCCATTCTTCTTGAATTGGGTGGGATTTCCTCTTCAGACTGCAAACGTCTTCACAGAATCCAACAAGTCAGCTTTGTGGTCGCTCTGCCTCTTAATCCTCTAACAGGGGCCTTTATTCCCAATAAAGGTCTTTACGATTCTCTAAAGGTTTGGTTCCCTCAATTTGGAAAACCAAAACTCAAGGAATCACCTGCCTTAGTTACCTTTCTTGCGGCTCGTGTTTAGTCAGGGTGCTGGATTTGGGGTGGAACCCTTCATGCATGGTTAGTAGTTTCCGAGTCTTAAAATCAGTGGTATTTATCTCCTCCTTTGGCCAGCTAGTTATTCCTGCGGAGTCTCTGATTTCTGGTAAGGTGTAGCTGTTTATCGCACGGATCTTGTTCTTGCCATTGAGCTGGTTTCTCAGGACTTGCCTTATTCGTTGGAGGTATTTGGCTGTGGCTCCTTTCCTTGTGACCTCATTCAGGTTACCATTTGCTTGCGGTATTCCCAGGTACTTGTAACTGTCCTCTATGTCTGCTATTGTTCCTTCTGTGGATGAGACCCATCCTGTGCGGACGACCTTCCCTCTCTCTGTAACCATCTGCCGCACTTCTCTAGTCCGAATGACATCCCAATGTCAGTGCCGTAGATCCTGGTGGTGCGGATCAGTGAGTCGATGTCTCACTCGCTCTTGGCGTACAGCTTGATGCCATCCATGTAGAGGAGGAGACTTATGGTGGCTGCATTCTTGAGTCGGTATCCGTAGCTTGTTGAAATTTGGAGCCATCCCGTTCTTCCAAACAGTGATGGTGCTCAGAGGGGCTTTCCTCCCCCATTGCTCCTTCCCACCTGCCTCACCCGGAGAGCCAGGCCGCTGCTGCTGGGACCTCTGTCCGTGGAGCGCCGGCTCCTTCGTCCAAAGAGGCACAGGCGATTCTTCTGTGTGGCTGTGTCCTTGGCGTGCCACCTTTTTTTTTTTTTTTTTTTTTTTGCCACCATTCGGATCACAGCCACGGGGGGGCATCTGCCTGCGCCTGCTTACCAGCAAGTTTCTGGAGGTCCATGTGGGGTCTTTTATGGTGGCAAGGGTGAGCCACATCTTTGTGAAGTCTTTTTTTTATTTTCCTGTGGCTCACCCCGTGCAGCACTAGCTGCATGTCGAGGACCTCCCTTGCTGGCAAGTATGGGAATTGCAAGGAGCCGGCCTTTGTCCACAGGTCCACAGCAGCGCTGCACTCCCACAGAAGGTGCCTCACCGACTCCGGGTCGGGGGCAGATGTCGTGGGAGTGCATGGCGGCTTTGACCGGGAGGATCCCATATGTCACCATCCTGGAGTCTGTTTGGAAGGACGGGATGACTCTTGATGATTTGGCTGAGGGGGTTTAGACCTATGCAGAACAGCAGTGGGGGCAGAGAGTTTCCTGGAAAGAATTATGATTCTTTCCAGAGTTTTTGATCTCTGCCCCATTTGATCGACACTTGTGCAAGTGGTTTGCAGTTGCAGATTTTTATTTTTTATTTTTTTTTTTTATTTACTGCAAACTGCAAACCACTTGCACAAGTGTTCACTGCTGTTCTGCATCTGAACCCCCTCAGCCAATCCATCAACAAGACTGGCTACGGATACCGACTCAAGAATGGGGCCACCATTCATGTTACCCTAACCCTCCTCGACATGGATGACATTAAGCTGTACGCCAAGAGCGAGCGAGAGATCGACTCACTGATCCACACCACCAGGATCTACAGCACTGACATTGGGATGTCATTCGGACTAGAGAAGTGTGGTCAGATGGTTACAAAGAGAGGGAAGGTCATCCGCACTGAAGGGGTCTCACTCCCAGAAGGAACAATAGCAGACATAGAGGACAGTTACAAGTACCTGGGAATACCACAAGCAAATGGTAACCTGAATGAGGTCACAAGGAAAGGAGCCACAGCCAAATACCTCCAACGAATAAGGCAAGTCCTGAGAAACCAGCTCAATGGCAAGAACAAGATCCGTGCGATAAACAGCTAAGCCTATGGATAAAAGCAAATTTGCAATTGGTGTATTTTCTGGATCTCAAAAAAGCCTTCGATACCATCAATCATGACATCTTACTAAAAAACTGGAAAGGTATGGAATTAGAGGGGTGGCATTAAACTGGCTTAGCAGATACATTGGACAAAGGAAACAATGTGTAAAATTAGATAATCAGAAATCAGATTTACTAAACATAACTTGTGGGGTTCCCCAGGGATCAGTGTTGGGACCTAAATTATTCAATTTGTATATAAATGACATAGTCAAAGTGGAATCAGAGCAGTGCAATGCCAGTGGGAGAGCATTCCACAGCTTCGGGGCCAGTACCTGAAATACTCTGTCACCACGGGTTTTAAAATAAGTTCTGGGTACCGTCAGCAGCATCTGATTAGAAGATCTCAAAGTCCTAGGCGGACAGAGAGGCTTTAAAACATCCAGTATATATTTGGGAGCCTCACCATGAAGAGCCTTAAAAGTCAAGACCAACATTTTAAAATGAGTCCTAAAGTATACAGGAAGCCAATTCAATGAGGCCAGATCAGGAGTTATGTGAGCTGTTCTGTGGGTTTTAGTTAGAAGTCTGGCTGCAGCGTTTTGCACAGCCTGCAGGCGAGCCATAGAAGATTTACTTATCCCCACTAAAAGGCTGTTACAGTAATATTGGTACATCTTTAAATGTCATGTAAAGTGGAAACAAGTTGTCTCATTTTGATGTTTTGAGAATTAATTGATTATAAATTAATAAGTATGAAAGGGGCAGGACATTATAAGACATTTTATCTTCTACCTGCTCCTTTACGAACAGAAAATATAAAATTTGCATGTCACTTGGTCAAAATAATTTTTTACCTTTTATTTCTTTAGTTTGTTACACTCTATTTTTTTTAGTTTGTTTGTTTCTTTCTTGGTTGTCTTTTCTGTCTGTTTGAAATAAAAATAAATAAGTAAATAAATAAATAGCTGGCCAAAGGAGGAGATAAGCACCACAGATGTTTAGACTCGGAAGCTACTCACCATGCATGAAGGTTCCACCCCGAATCCAGCACCCTGAGACTAAACACGAGCCGCAAGGAAGGAGGCAGAGGACTAGTGAGTGTGAGAGCCACTGTCCAGGACGAAACATCCAAGGTCCATAAATACATCGAGGACAAAGCCTCAACAGACAATGTGCTCAGCGAATGTCTCAGACAGTGGGGAACAGAGGACGAGGTGCTGGAGGAACCATCATGGGAGGACAAGCCCCTACATGGGATGTACCACCGACAAATAACTGAAGTGGCTGAAATCAGGAAATCCTACCAATGGCTGGAAAAAGCTGGACTCAAGGACAGCACAGAGGCCCTCATCCTGGGTGCACAGGAACAGGCCCTAAACACCAGAGCAATAGAGACCCAAGGTGTAGGTTGTGCAAGGAGGCCCCTGAGACAGTCCACCGCATAACAGCAAGATGCTGGCAGGGAAAGCGTACATGGAATAACATAACCAAGTGGCGGGCATAGTGTACAAGAACATCTTTGCAGAATATGGACTGGAAGATCAAAGTGGGGAACACCCCCAAAGGTGGTGGAGAATGACCGAGCTAAGATCCTGTGGGACGTCCAGATCCAGACAGACAAGATGGTAATGGCGAACCAACCAGACATTGTGGTGGTGGATAAAGAACAGAGGAAAGCCGTTGTGGTGGATGTAGCAATACCAAGTCATCAGGGAAAAGGAGCACGAGAAACTGTAGAAATACCAGGGCCTCAGAGAGGAACTGGAAAAGGCGTGGAAGGTGAAGACCACAGTATCATACCATACCATACCATCTTTATTTATGAAGCACTTTATACACCAATTAATTGATTAAAAATAGAAGAAAACTGACCAGCAGTAGAAGGGTTAAGAACACAACAGAACCGAGCTGCAGCGCGTGTTTTAGCTTCAGCTTTAGCACAGGACAGGACAGCATTATCTCAAATAAAACAGGAATAAGGTCTGAAAATAATGAGTCACTAATCGATACATTAAAAACTGGTTGACCATAAGATAAAACCAGGTCAAGACTGTGACCATGCTCATGGGTAGCACCAGTCACAGACTGCACAACATTAAAAGAATCAATAGCATTAAGAAATGACTGAGCCATAGGTGAAGTAGGACAACCAACATGAATATTAAAATCATCAACAATGAGAACTCGGTCATACGTTGGCATGATATCAGCCAAGAAGTCAGAAAAGTCATTGATAAAGTTTTTGTTGTACTTTGGTGGCCGATAGACCGCCACACACAGCACAGTGTGAGAGCTGCTGAGTTCAAATAGGCTAAACTCAAAGCTACTAAACGAGGCCAGAGGCAACTGTCTACAAGTAAAACAACTTTTAAAAACAGTCACTATACGTCCACCGGACCCCAACATCCTTGGAGCATTAAAATAGCCGCAGTTCAGCGGTACAAGTTGATTAAAAATGCTGGAGTCACCCAAACTACTTGTCAATGATTCTGTTATAAATAAAACATCCAATCAATGAGAGGAAAAGAAATCCCTAATGACCAAAGTTTTATTTGTCAGCGACCTGGCATTTACCAAACCGATCCTGGCAGAAATCGGCGGGTCTACACCATCAGCTGACGTCCGGTACTCCCGGAAAGAGGCCGCAGGTTGCTAGGATTCACTCTGCGTCTACAGGGCCGAGCAGCGCAGGGACCACACGATCCCAGGAACAGCATCAGACATCTCAGATCCCAGGAACAGCATCAGACATCTAAGTCCGGAAATGTGCAGTTCTAGGCACAGCTAAGATACTGCAGCTCCCAGGCTTCTGGTAGAGGACCCAAGCTCAGAGGATGAAAGAGTCCACCTGTGGAAGAGTGAGAAGGGAAATTATTTATCTATATATATGTATATATATATGACTCAACAGACATTCAACACAAAAATAAAAATCTTGATTTATACTTCCTGGCAGTTCATTACCAGAAAAAAACCTGCTTCTTAACACCAAATGAATAATAAGTTACATAGATTATAAAACATAAGCTCTTTCAAAATACTTCTTCTCTGCTTAGACACAACAAATTTACAGATGGTAAATTTTGCAAAAGTGAAAATCAGATGTTTACTTTGTGGAACTTGGTTACCAGAAAACGCGATCATCTCTTAGCAACAGATTAACAGATTAGCAACAAAAATTCTTATTGTTCAAAAAACATAAGATTTCTTCTGCTCTTTTGAAATACCACTTATTTTATACTTGCTAAGAATTGTCCAGTTGGTGAATTTTGCAGAAAAGTTAATTACTTTTTGTCATTAGTGGTAAATATATTAACACACATTCAACACAAAATTAAAAATCTCAATTTATACTTCGTTGCAGTTCATTACCAGTAGAAAACCCGCTTATCTCTTAAAGCCAAATTAATAATAAGTTCTATAGTTTATAAGAGATAAGCTCTTTCGAAATAATGCTTACCTGATTAGATACAAGACATTTACCGTTGGCAAATTTCGATAAAGTAAAAATCTGATGTTCACTTCGTGGCACTTGGTTACCAGTAAACACACTCATCTCTTAGCAACAGATTAGCAACAAAAAATGTTATTGTTCAAAAACATAAAATTTGTTCTGCTCTTTTGAAATACTACTTATAACAAGAATTGTGCAGCTGATGAATTTTGCAGAAAAGTGTTTTTTGATTGTCATTAGTGGTAAATATATTAAACACACATTCAACACAAGTAAAAATCTCGATTTATACTTCGCGGCAGTTCGTTACCAGAAAAAAACCCGCTTATCTCTTAACACCAAATTTATAATAAGTAATATTGTTTATAAAACATAAGCTCTTTCAAAATACTTCTTCTCTGCTTAGACACAAGAAATTTGCAGTTGGTAAATTTTGCAAAAGTGAAAATCAGATGTTTACTTTGTGGAACTTGGTTACCAGAAAACGCGATCATCTCTTAGCAACAGATTAACAGATTAGCAACAAAAATTCGTATTGTTTAAAAAACACAAGATTTATTCTGCTCTTTTGAAATACGACTTATTTTATACTTAAGAATTGTGTCGGTGAATTTTGCAGAAAAGTTAATTGTTTTGTCATTAGTGGTAAATATATTAAACACATATTCAACATAAAAGTAAAAATCTTGATTTATACTTCGTGGCAGTTCGTTACCAGTAGAAAACGCTTATCTCTTAACACCAAATTAATAATAAGTTAATAAGTTATATAGTTTATAAGACATAAGCTCTTTCGAAATAATGCTTACCTGATTAGATACAAGACATTTCCCGTTGGTACATTTTGCAAAAGTAAAAATCTGAAGTTTGCTTCGTGGCACTTAGTTACCAGTAAACACATTCATCTCTTAGCAACAGATTAGCAACAAAAAATGTTATTTTTCAAAAAAACAAAAAAAAAAAACATAAGATTTCTTCTGCTCTTTTGAAATACTACTTATTTTACACTAAAACGAATTATGCAGTTGGTGAATTTTGCAGAAAAGTTAATTATTTTTGTCATTAGTGGTAAATATATTAAACACACATTGAACACAAGTAAAAATCTCGATTTATACTTCGTGGCAGTTCGTCACCAGTAGAAAACCCGCTTGTCTCTTAAAACCAAATTCATAACAAGTTATATAGTTTATAAAACATAAGATCTTTCGAAATAATGCTTACCTGATTAAATACAAGACATTTACCGTTGGCAAATTTTGCAAAAGTAAAAATCAGATGTTTACTTTGTGGAACTTGGTTACCAGTAAACACACTCATGTCTTAGCAACAGATTAAAAGATTAGCAACAAGAATTCTTTTTGATCAGAAAATATAATCTTTCTTCTGCTCTTTTGAAATACGACTTATTTTATACTTAAGAATTGTGTAGTTGGTGAATTTTACAGAAAAGTAAATTTTTTTGTCATTAGTCACACATTCAACTTAAACGTTTATATCTGATTTATACTTCGTGGCAGTTCGTTACCAGAACCCACCCCCCCCTGCTTATCTCTTAAAACCAAATTAATAATAAGTAATATTGTTTATAAAACATAAGCTCTTTCGAAATACTTCTTCTCTGCTTAGACACAAGAAATTTACAATTGGTAAATTTTGCAAAATGAAAATCAGATGTTTACTTTGTGGAACTTGGTTACCAGAAAACGCGATCATCTCTTAGCAACAGATTAACAGATTAGCAACAAAAATTCGTATTGTTCAAAAAACACAAGATTTCTTCTGCTCTTTTGAAATACGACTTATTTTATACTTGTTAAGAATTGTGCAGTTCGGGAATTTTGCAGAAAAGTTAATTTTTTTGTCATTAGTAGTAAATATTTTAAACACATTCAACACACAAGTAAAAATCTCGATTTATACTTCGTTGCAGTTCGTTACCAGTAGAAAACCCGCTTATCTCTTAAAACCAAATTAATAATAACTTATATAGTTTATAAGACACAAACTCTTTCGAAATAATGCTTACCTGATTAGATACAAGACATTTACCGTTGGCAAATTTCGCTAAAGTGAAAATCTGATGTTCACTTCGTGGCACTTGGTTACCAGTAAACACACTCGTCTCTTAGCAACAGATTAGCAACAAAAATTGTTATTGTTCAAAAACATACAATTTGTTCTGTTCTTTTGAAATACTACTTATCTTACACTATTTAACAAAAATTGTGCAGCTGATGAATTTTGCAGAAAAGTGGTTTTTTTATTGCCATTAGTGGTAAATATATTGTAAAACAGACATTCAACACAAAAGTAAAAATCTGATTTATACTTCGTGGCAGTTCGTTACCAGTAGAAAACGCTCATCTCTTAACACCAAATAAATTATTCTGTGTTTTTTTTAGGTGTAGAGCAATAGGTGCCTTACATGCATTGCATGGAAGCATTGAAAACAGTGTTAACATTGGTGTTTATGCTATGACAAAGATGGATTTTGTTTATTACAGGTTACTTCTGAAAGAGCTTGATTTAACTCAATTTTATTTTGGGGTATCTGAGTAATAAAGACTGTACTCAAATGCACCCCAGATTTTTCAATTAAAAGTAAGTAAAATGATAAGATTATTTTGATTCCCCAATAAAATATCAGGCTGCAATGATTTGATCTACCAATTAAACTATAATACGTAGCTAATAAGTCAAACATGACAAACTATGGCTCAGTTCAAAGGGTGTAAATAACAGTATTTTGTTGACTACTCCATTGCAGTGATGGAGAAAGACTTTATAACTGCAGATTACATCAGTAGGCAGGACAAATTCAGGATATTAGGGATAATCCCTACTCACCTACACTTGGTGGATAACTGAACTCTGCTCCCTGACATTGTGGATCAACTGAAGAGAAGCAGCTTCCTGAATTTGGACAAGGTCGCTTTTCTGTTCTCTGTTGCTTTTTCCTCTTTAGAGAGGCCAGCAGCATACCTTGTGTGTATTTATATTACTATTTGTTTGAGATTCGATTAGATTCAGAAGACTGCTTATAGCAATAGCAGGTAAAACAAATGTAATGAACTCAATCAAGAGGTGCAGTTTTTAATCATGACTTCACACAAATAGCAGATTTTAGCATAATGCTAATTTACAATGGAGATATCATCTATCTATGCGTTTGTGTCTCAGTTAGATATTTCAGTAAAACTTTGTAAAACACACATATGCAAGTTTTTTTTTTTTTTCCATTTCTCAAGGGAAAAATGGAAATCCAAAGCAACTTACCTTTTAATTAAAAAATAGTTACCCCGTAAACCTAATAACGCATTTTGCTAACACTGGGAAAAACTACTAATGATACATGGTCAGTTATTTTTTAAAATTGTTATAGAGACATTTTGGCAGGCTCTTTTTTTATAGTATTGTTTTAATCTAGTCACAATGGAGAGTTTAAGAGCAAACAACCTGTTTAAGGTCATCCTCTCAATAAGAGACTTGCCAGTATATGCTTTGTGCCAAATGTAAATAAACAAACCATAACTAATCTCCTCTGTGCCTGACCCTGTGTGTACTAGCATTAGCTGCTAGTAAACACAACATACATTTTTCCATCAACATTAAAAATTATTTCCTGCCAACAGGAAATGATTTGTCCTCTGACCCCTTTGCCTCATGTTCAATTTTTTTTTTTGACTCATTCTCAGTAAAATCAAATTATGAAGAAACAATAAACAAGATACATACATAAGAAAGAAGGAGATATTACAAATTGAACATTTTGCTTCAATTTGCTTCTTTTTAAACATTTTTTTATTATTCCACTGCATCAACACCACATGCAATCATGTTATGATTTCATTGACATTTGGAAAAATGTCAAAGGGCTTATGTGGATATAAACAGAGTAAAGACATTACATAAGTGACAATATTGTCGTAGATCAAGCTTTGTAACATGAATACAAATATGATTAGAAAATGCCAATTTAGAAATGCAAAGTTCATATTTAGAATTTTCTGTTGATATACAGGACAAAAGTACAACATTTCACCAAGTTTTTATGGTCTAGTTTCTTGGGCAAATTTCTCAGTGCACTAGAAATAAGACAAAACTAACTTACAATAAACTTTTTAGCAATATATAAGAGATTGCTTTAAGTCAATAACTTCTTAATATTGATGACAAAGCACTTGTTCATTGGCAGATACTTTCTCTTCTAATAAGGTATTTTCCCCATGTTATAAGTGAGCATAAAGCTGTTTGCTTTTTCTTAAAGTGTTGTGAACAGTCTCCGTAATTTTACTGTTTTTCTGTGACATGTTTTCTTACACTCATGCTGTTCTACTAAAACATTCTGGAGATGTTCTGAATAAAAGTCATGTGAGCATACAAATGTCCTCAGCATTTGCTATGAGCTTGTAGCAGCAGATCCTCTGGTGCACATTGTGGGAGTCGGTGCGCCGGTTGCTGCTTCATTCAGAGGTCTGCTAAAGTGGAAGTACTTTTCTGCTTTGGTCTTTTTCATTGTCATATATTAACAAAAGTCATGTCACCTTCCACAGTTTGTGTGTAATCCTTTACATTTTTTTTCCTTCAAGTTGATGATGGAAAAAAAAAAAAACAGCCCCAATCCTTGAATTTGTAAGCTGTGTTTGTGGTAAAACACAGATTCCAAATTATTACACAAACCATCTGCACTTTCTCATTAACATCTTTAATGTTAGATAGTAAATATAACTTTGTCAAAAGAACTCTTCTTCACACTTTTTGACTTTTATTTTATTTCCCCTTGCAGCTAATAAATGGTTTGCATCTCACATATTCTTGTGACAGGATGCTGTGGTTTTATGTTGTGTTATTTCTTCAGCAGAAAATGTGCTTTGGTTGCATTCAACACTGCTGTGTGGCTTAGAAATAAACAAATGTCTGTAATGTTCCCAAGCTCCAGTTCATTCACTTTTTCCGTCTGTATGTGAAAAGTTGCTTACTTAAACTGAAATGTCCTGTTCATATCTGGATCTGCAGGATTCAGATCCTCTTGTTTGTATTCTGGGTGATTCAGCCTTAGGCTTCTTTTTTCCCCACATTCTCCAAATCTCACTTTTCAACTTTTCAGCTTAAAATATAGGTCATTTTTCTGCAAGGAGTTAGGCGAAAACCCTGTTTGCTAGAAAACATATTGATATTCTAGTTTGTATCACTTCTTAGATCTTTCAGAAACATATTCACATACCAGAAACAATAGGTTACTCGCTTAAGAATTTAAGCATTTCAATGTTCAGATAAGAGGAAAAGAGGACAAATAGGTGTAATATCAGGGCTGTATTTAGTCCACATTTAGTCTGGCCCTTGGTGTCCTATGCAATTCTCATATCCCTTCAGTATTCAGTTAGGATTTTCTCTCATTGAGCTTGATTTCTGTGATTTAATTTTAACTGGAGCAATCAGCAAACAGAAGGAATCAGGCTAGTCCGCACTCAATTTGAATTAAGTTAATGCAAATCAAGATTCAGAACAAAAACATATAGTCCAATAAAACAAGATTACAAAGTAGTACAGTGAGTTCATAATTTGCTCAGCATCTCCAACTGCAATACCCAATATAAAATACCCATCTAAAAAGAGATTGATTTTCCTTACAGTTGACACCAACAGGGGTTATATGTAGAGCTGATGATACTGAGGTTAAAAGCATAAACAGCATATGTTCGCAACTGGCAATACAATCAGATTAAATAAGTGCCAGTTTTGTCAACATAGAATTTAATGTTTCCCAAATGTAAAAAAAAAATATATATATATATATATATATATATATATATATATATATATATATATATATATATATATATGAATAGTATCACTGAATAAGCTAATTATTACCTGCAGTAACTCTTAGAAGTCAAAAGGCACGCATGACTGCTAAAAAACATATCCTAAGACAATGAAAAGGTTAATCAAGATAAAGACAAAAACAGTATTGTCAGTGCCTTCAATAAAGTATCTTTTTAAATTATCTGCAAATTCAAGTCCTCATGTTTCCTTTTTTTTGGCTGCTTCTCAGCCTATCAACTGTGATTTTTCTCAGCTCTGACCATTCCTTCTTACCATTTCACCATCCCTATCAATCTCGAGTCCTTGGTGAGACGCGCGAGAAGCTTGAAGACTCTTTGATGCTCTTATTAGCATTCATGCTGCTATGTCTTTCAGGATGCTCAAAAAGCTAACATTTATAAGGAACCACACCGACTGAGAGGTGTAAACAAAAACAAAAAGGGGGAGCGTGACGTGTGTTTTAGTCGCTTTATGATTAGCAAAGTTGACCCCTCTGAACACAGAGAGACAACAAAATCATATGTGTGTGTGGTCTGAGAGTGCTCAATGTGTCAGTCAAGCTTTAGGGGTTTATCTTTGGGAGCAAGGGCACCAGGCTTAGCTTCCTCTGCCGCAGGTATGGCAGGTTTCCGCGCACACGCCCCGCGAAAGACGTGACAGCAAGTATCCGCTAGTGGGGTGAGATATGTCATTATTTCCAGCGCATAAAACATTCACAGTCATAAGCTCTTCTTTTCACGCGAGTCTCTGTTTTGCCGTTTCCCAACGCACGGCAAACACACACGAAGGGGAGCGGCGGGAAGACTGAATGGGAGCGGGATTCGTGCGCCCGCCTCGGCCTGTTATCTCTGCCCAGTAAATGCACCACACGACATCTCTCTGAGAGGCTTGAAATTACACTGTGAAGGGAAAATATTTTGGGTGAGAGACACCACTGGCGCCAGGCTCCTTTGCATTGGCTTACACTTCACAAGTACACAACGTGGAAAGGCGGATCGAGGAAGGCACAAACCGGTCCTCTCTCTCTCACACGCGTGTCCACATGTGTTTTTTTTTTTTTTTTTTTTGTAGCTGCCTGGATAAATCATTTTGACAGCTGGACACAGATTATGAGCCCCTGAGCACTCTGCTTTAACAGAAAAATGGCAGCAATTCTCATGGGAGTTAAGAGTAAGATGTGACTCGGTGAAAAGCAGCAGCGCTGGAGGCTAAAAGCTAGCATGCTTTGTTTACTGAAAACACCAAAGAGCCAAAACATTACAAAGCTTCAACACTCAATGCATTTGTCAATAAATGATGAAATTGTTCACATTTTCAGTTGCATCTCAGACAACGTCCAAAGTAAAGGTTTTGACGAGTATTATTTCAGGTAGCAGAGAAATTTGCTTGCCTACTTTGATAAGGCAGTAATTATTAAGAAGTTAACATTTTTGAAAATAAGGGTTGAATAAATGTAAAGCACAAAATTATTTTGAAAACTAAGAGCTAGATAGATATAACTTTACACCCTGCCAAAGCATGGGCTTTTACAAGATTGTCAATGTACGATAGCTTTAAAATACATAAAACATACGTAATAAAATACCAACAGAACCATACAGTTTGCTGAGCCAACTATTTCATGCATGCAACTCAGATTTTATGATCATTTGAAGTAGATCTCACAGACGGCTAAACTGTAACCAGCGTACACTCAGTCTGATTGTATTTTTATTCTCTCCAGGGTCCATTCGAATGGAGTCAGCTGTAAATCTCACATCTTTTCAACTCTACTTCCTCAGATCCTATTTTGCCGTCAACCACGTAGGAAACAGGCAATTTTTTATTCTTCAGTCATCTCTATCCCGAACATTTACGGAAAGCATTAGACAAAAGAAAAGCAATGATATAGCTGTCAGCTAAGGGCAAAGATGGAACTCTGAAAAAGATTTCTTATTTCCTCAGTGCAATTTTTTTCTCCTGAAGCCATAACAATAGTAAAACTCAAGGAAAAACGATAATACAGGATTCTACATTACTGAATGCGCTGTGTTTGTTGATACATTTTTTTTTTCTCCAAGACTGCAACTAGAGTTGTTTCTCTCTCTATAGTCAGCATTTCTCACCCGACAATTTATTCCGTCCAAACGGGACGAAGGACATTATTAAGTGCAGGACTGTTTCCAGACTGGACTGTGCAGGTCTGTGTAACAGCGAGGGAGTTGACCTTTTAGCAGCAGGGTGAGAGACAAGGTGCTGCCAACATGTGTACGCTGACAATCTGACTGCGGGGAACCATCTGGAGCTCGATGGGAACCGGTTCTGCCTAAAGCGGGCCGGGCTTTCGCCCTCAACATGATGTATGAGGTGGTCACATCAGTCAGGAGACGGGCAGATTTGCGTTAGCATGTGGTGGGTCTGTGTTCAGATGAGGTTCAGAGGACGTCCGATGAAGCGGAAGACAGAGAGCCAGAGAGGTTTTAAACTTTTTTTACTTTATTCTGTTCCGACTTGGACGTTTACTGGCACAGAGCTGAATACTGCATGCCTTTATCAGGAATAAAATGGGTTAAATACATAGATAACTAAAGAAACTATTATTATTGTATTATCTTATTGAGACTGATTAGATGATTAAAGCACAATTAACATAGATAAGTATTTTCCAAACTTCATTGTTTACACAAGTCATGTTAACGTTATTGCAAAAACAGGTGAATCTCAACACATTGCAATATGATAGAGATGTTGATTTATTTTAGTACATCAACTCAAAAGTGTGTCTCGTTTATTATTAAGATTCATTCGAGGCAGAGGGACGCATATGTAAGAGTTTATTTGATTTAATTTAGATGGTTATGGCTTACATCTAATGAAAATTGTGTTTCTCAGAAAACTGGGAAATTGTATAAGATGAATAAAGCTGTGTTTTTATTGAATTAATAATTAAAGTTTTTTTTAATACTGTGTACTATGAAATACGCCCATGTTCAGTGAGGTATATGCACTTATATTCAGTCTAGGCTCCTTTTGCACTAATTTGTGCATCAGTGCAGAGCAGCATGTCATGGTGTGGCGGAATCTTAAAATAGTTTTCTTTACCTTCATTTGCATTTCTTGGTCTGGGCTGAGGTTGAGTTTGGTGGCCAATCGAGCTGAGTGGTCTTTAAAACTGGAATTGTACTTTTGGCAGCGTGAAAAGGCAACACAAAAAAAAAGACACGCAGTAATATTTCAGGTGGTTGTATTTATATTGGAGTCATCACTGACTTCACACCAGACCTCAAACAATTGTTATTCTATGTATTTCCCCTCTTCTAGAGTCTGGAACTAGGATCTCTCAATGAAATCCCAATTTTATTTCAAACTTCAAGCGGGAAACTTTGGGACGCTGAACAACAGTAAAGTTCTTTTAACCCAGTTTAACCCAAATAATGCGACAACGTGAGTCTACATGCTGATACGTCTGTGTCTTGTGGCTCTTGAATTGACTCATTTTCATTTGAATCTTTCCCCCAAATTCTTGAATGGGCTTAGCTTTACAATCTAAGAGCTCTAATATCCCAGTTTATTTCTTCCTAACATTTTCCTTCCAGTTAACTTTCTGCAAATACGCTCTCAGTACACTGTGTGAACAGCCAGTTTATTTGGCAGTAGCATTTTATGGTTTTCCCATTAAGTGGACTTTGACAATGACTGACTGCTGGACAGCTGTCCGTTCAACAGCTTCTGCAGTCTTGACATGATTGTGCAGGCCATAAGATCATTTTCTTCAAAACTGAGTTTAGAGCGATCCGTTCGCTGCAAGTGATAATTATTAAAATGTGAGGGATTGAATTATAAGTGTGTAATAAATACATTTCACATGTAGGAGTACTTTTTGACTGAAATCACCGAAATAAATGAACTTTTGGGATGATATTTTAATGTTTTGTTCGTGCTTACTCTTGTTTATCTACGTTGAGATAACAGTTGTGACCTAACCATCTGAAATAAATGCCAAACTCCTCACTTCAAATCCAAGCCCACACCCTCAACCACCTTTTTTTTTTTCTTTTTTTTTTAACGGAGCTGGCATTTGCATTTCCGTAAACTAGTAATTTAGAGATCCCAGCTAGAAAACTAAAAAGTCACCACTAGCTGATTATTAGCAGAGACAAACTTCCTCTCTTACGTCAGGGCCATTCAGATCTCCCATCTGCTCCTGTGTCTTCCTCCTTCCCCAGCCTTCCGCAGCCGAGCCCCCTTTCCTCCTGGCCCATTACATTTCATCATCTCAGTTATCCTTTCTGTCATAAGTGGCCATTGGCTTTTAACAAGACACGGGAGGCCAGCGGAGGAGGCATGGTTAAATGCTCTCTGCCCCACTACTTCCCTCACTTGAACGCAGCGATGATGGAGTCTCATGTCTGGAAACTTTATTTCCCCTGTGGGCACTCTGGCATATTGTGGGTCATTTGTAGCGCTTAGATGGCTGAGCTGCTGAACGTATCTCAGCCCTACACAGAGCTGTGGCGCTCCACGCGTCGAAGCCTACAGTCAACGCGGCCCAGAATGCATCGGGGTTCCGCCAGAGCGACAAAAGCTGTAAAGAAGTGAGCTCTGTTGGCTACACTTCGCCAGAGTGTAATGCAACACTCTGAGCATCATTTCAGCCATACGATTTCTTTATGAATGACAACATTACCAGTTGACAGCTCCGCTTGGCCAACCCCCCACTTAATTACTGTTATTATGCCTCGGCAGCTTTCCTTTCTCACAATGGGCAGTTTTAAAATGATAACTGTGGCAGGTTTACTGCTGGTAATTCTTGGCCATTTTAAACACAATAGCTTGCCATCTGCTTAATAAAAATCCTGTCAACAAACTTTGTCCGAACTGCACTTCCAAAGCATCTAAGACGATCCATGTCTTATCGCAGTAGTTCTTGTGGACTGCTGTCTTGGACTTTTGAGCTGACGTTGCTCATATGAGGACTTAAGGGGACAGTGTTATGTATTTTCCAGGCACATACTGCCATTTTGTAACGCAATCAAGTAACTATGCTTAAAAGAGTTGTTAAAAAATGGTCTCAAGAGAAGTTGGACTTTTCTATTTAACAACTTGACGTTGGCCTCTGTCTCTTTGAGAAGCTCCTGCTCTTTCTGGCACTCCGCCTTCAGCGCGTTATCACAACATTCCTCCATTTAGCCTCTCAACAAAGTGTTTTGGGGTGTTGTGCTAGGAAGTGGTATGCATGCTAAACTCAGCAGATGTTTGCTAAATGCTGCTGCGAGTCTGGCGGAGCTTTAAAATAAAAAAAAAAAACAAACAAACAATATGTTCAATACAGCATACTTGTATGTTTTTTTGATGTACATGAATATACGTGTGTGGTTGGGGAATACTATAGCTACTGTTCCTCTAAACGTTATTAATGCTCTTTTCTCTCACACACATTTTAATTTTGTTTTACACTTCTTCTTCTTCATCACGGTCACTAATCCTTGACAATTATAGTTTTATTACTTTGTAATTTTCCTTAGCATGGGGAAAACTCTTTCACAATGGAGTGGGAAAACACTGGTTTAAGAGCCCCCTTAATACTCTGGTGCTAATTAGTTTATGACAACAACAAGGTCCATTCAAACAGTCTAATTAATTATGAGCTGAAATCTATTTTTTGCGTAAGCTCTCGCCAAAAACAGTGCTAGGTTAAGAAATTACGGTTGAAATTACTCCTGGCACATACAAAATCAGGTCACAGTTTGCTTATAAAAACTAAGGAGTAACAATAAAATTACAATAAAAGTATTTATGGGAAGTCAAGAAAAAAGGTAAGATATGTTGTTTACACTCACAATCTTGACCTCATTTAAAATAGTAACTAGTGGTGAAAATTAATTGACTAAGGACATTTTATTGTCTCCTTTGCTAGTTAATTCATTCTGAAGCTCTTTTCTTTGGCAATTTAGGACATTTCTGAAGTTATACCAATAACTTACAGATACTTTCATTTCAGTACAAGAGTGGAAAAAAGATGACTGTTTTACTTAATTTTCTTCTAAAACTTTCTAGATATTTCTCAAGCTTATGCTGAGCTTACATGAGAGCGACATATTTCTCCATAAGAAATACGAATGTATTCAAAGACAGTAAAATCACACTATTTGTTTTTTTTTCTGTTTTAAAGGTTAAAGGTTTTTAATACTGAAACAAACTATTGTCTGAAAATCTTTCAAAGAACCGTCCAAATTTTGTCAGCATCATGATATAGATAGAAGGAACTTTTTCTCCAAAGATGAAAGAAATGAACAGCTAAGGAATCTATAAATTACTGTCCATACTTAAAACAACTTTTCTCTCTTGATTCTAAGAATTTTCCTTTCAGGTGATATGAAACTGAGTAAAACATGATGTAATAACCAACATAGATAAATTGGTTGGCAATTAGTCTAACATTTCAGCTGTAGCATTGAGAAATGCAGAAAAAGCAACTGGCCTTGAACAAACCTATTCAAACATAGAAGTAAACACTTTACTGTCCTGACCAAGATTGTTGAAACATCTAAATACCGACATGTTTCACAGACTGTGCTTTTGATATCATTCAGATTGATTTTTTTTTTTGTTGTAATAAAATGTCTAAAATATTTTGTAAAAATAAATTCTACTTAGTCACTCAGTAGTTACGAGAAATATATATATATTGCATTATCTACTAATCTTCACTGTACCTTCTGCAAGATAGTCTGTCAACAATCCAGACATTTTTTTTCTTTTCCGAACATTTCCAAAAGCTAAGTTAGCTATCTACAAAAACTCAACTGATAGGTGCCTTTGCAGAGAAAAAGAGCTTTTGATATAGTTAACATTTTATCAGCTAGTGTAACCTGGGCACTTGTGTTTAAGTTTAGATTAATAGCTGTTAATTATGTTTGTGTAACTGCTAGCTATTACGTTTTTGAGTCTTTTAATGACTATTTGCAACATAGCCCTTCACTTTACAAGAGATGTTAATGTATTTCTTAGAAAAAATATGTTGCAGTATATATTTGTCCTTACTTTGACATCTCCTCCCCAGATTACACAGCATTATCAGCTCTAACAAGTTTTTTTTTTTTTTTTATCTACCTCAATAGTTCACTGTCCTTTGACACTCACATTAGTGCTTTACTTTCCAAAATCAAATCAAGAAATAATTTCCTGTATCATAGTATATCATCCTTTTCCTATTCAGCAAAGCAAAACCCCGATCAAATTGACGATCCTATAATAATCCTATTGTAGAAAACAGTGACTGGAAGTCGTCATATCTCATCACTCTTGCAGGCTGCTCCTTTGGTTATTTCCAAGACAATCATTGGCAAAATTCTTCTTCACTTTCGCACCGCTCTCAAAATTCTCAATAAGCGCTGCAAGGATTGCTGCCGTCAGTTTTTAGCTCACACTTTACGACAACATTGGGAAGGTCACAAGGGTCGTCTGAACATCGGGGCTCGTAAAAATCCAGGAGAACAACAAGTGTACTGATGACTAATTTGAGTCAACTCAGTTTTAATCATCATCTGCTGTTGCTTTCTACCCAAGCAAACAATCTCTGTTCAAACCAGATCTGTACACGATTCCAGATAGCTGCTCAAACAGATACGGCCGACCTGACAACAATTACGAACGAAACAGGAGATCAGTCCGCAGCGTGTAAACAATTTACTCACAACATTTGAAAATCTCAGAAGGTTAATGGAGCTAAATCTACAGTTTGTGGTATGGGGTAATGTGGCTCCTAGCAGCTTACAGTTTGACAAAAAGCAGATTTGGAGCTGAAACTAAAGGTGGCCCATCTGTTGATGTCAGTAAAGTGAAACAAGCAGAGTGAGGGGAAGGGAGGGGGGGAAATACAAACTGCTTCCTGTCCATTTACAAAGTTCACTGCAGGCATAAAGTAGAAACTAGAGTCGTAAAAACGTCTCTGTCTCTAAAGAATGGTCAGCCACCTCTGGCGGTGCATAAGTAATTATTTCAAAGTATCTTTTGCTGTAGAGGAAGTTAGTCAGACGTGCTGATTTGCAGAAAGAGAGTAAAATATCACATAAGGGTTCAATAATAAACACATAGGGATATTTTACAATACCTTGCACCTTTATTCATAGCTGTCACTGCCACAGATTCTAATACTCCTACTACTAATACTTCTAATTATCCAGTATGTCAATGTAAGTTGGACAATCACAGCTATTTGGGCCACACTCTTTCCACTTTTGCGAAAACAGACATAAGAAGGTATAGGCCTGTCCCAGAGCTAATCTGTTTTCCTGTTTGTGACATTATTTCGTACCTCTCGTGAAGTGTGCAATTTCATTATGCTGGTTGATCATATAAAAGCTCAATAAAGGGCATAGAAGGTTTTATTTGCAACAAGGTAAAACCTGAAAACACTCAAGGTGTATAAATGACTGTACAAAGTGCTTTATCCGCGATGTGATGTTTCCATTTTTAAAGAAAAAAGTCAAGAGGATTGAAACCAGACCTACAAGAGTGTCAAGTGTCAAAAGCTTTACAGCAAAACAAAAATGCATTTATGCTGTCGATCCTTTTTTTATGATTCCTGAACAGTTTCAGCACAGATCTGCTATTTTTGCCTCCTTTTTCTGTGGCTGTTAAGTCACTTGCAGCCGTCAGTATGCTGTCGATCTGCATAACTCTGCACGCCGTGTGTCTGGCAGTGATGCTGAGAGCACTATGGTTTGTGTTTGAGCAGCAACCGTTCCATGAGGCCGGTTGGTGTGATTTCAGGTGAGCTCGTTATACAGCCAGAAGCTGCTTCCACACTGAATCCACCAAAAAAAACACCCCAATAAAGGGTAATAAGCCACAGAGTTTACCCAGTGCCCAACAGACATCGAGCATAGATTGGCAGTGCCACAATTTCTGACAATCTCCACTCTGGTGACGCAACCATAGGCTGTGGTAAATTGGCTTCTTCTTGATTTGGCTGACTTTTAGAGTTTGATCCACTCTTATTTCACATGGCAGTCTTTTTTTTTTCAAAAAATAAGATGGATATTTGACAAAGAATCTACAGCCTTCATCATTTTCATACAAGCTACAATCAGAATACTCCAGGACTCATTAGAGTTCACCTCATGCGCCGACCCAGAGGTCTTATTAGCTCCTTTGCGAGGGAAGTCAAATTGGAACAAGTTATACCAGCCCACTTTCCAGCACACATTCTCTTTTCAGAGGTTTCAGCTGGATACAGGTCTCTGATCTGAAAGCCTGAATTTGGCTGCAGATGAATGCAAAACTGCTGCATAATGCGGAGCATTGGCCGCTTGTAGTCGAAAGTGGACTTTAGACAGTTTTGTCGAGAGCAAATGGAGTGCAGGTGGGCGTTTGCGTTAGAGACAGAAAATTGCTCGACGACCAACGTGCGTAGAAGCACGTCCTGCCCGTGTTCAGCAAAGTGCGTCTGCTTTAAACGCCTCACAGACACAAAAGGCGTCTGCAGAACCTGCCTGACGGAGAGTAAAATGTAATTCACAGTTACCCTTAATGGTCACTTGATAACGCGGAAGTAGTGAGCGGACGACAATAGCCGCTGTCAGAAGACGGGAACGGGACTGCTTCCCGGTCTGAACGCGGGCCGTATATTCTCAGCAGTGCGTGCTGTCATTTAGCGCTGCAAAACATTTTTTAAACTGCCGTTCTGCACCACAAAGCAGGCAGTCAACTCCCCTCTCAGTCAAGTCATTCTCTGAGTGTCGTGTCAGTTGGTTGTGAATGGGAGATAATTAGAAGCTGCATCCTTTTATGCCGGGATCACTATAGAGACCCAACAAGTGGCAGGATAGACTCAGCGCCGTCAGACAGATCTGTCACCCTCGCTCTCCCTACCAGCGCCATGGGCTGTGTCGGTACGCGCACGCTTTGTGCGTCTGCGAGCGAGCGTTGTGCTGTGAAGAGGTTATTTGTGGCAGACTACTGTGGGGCCTTTGTTTCCCTCATCTCTGCGCTTCTGACAGAGGGAGGAAAGAACTCAAGCACACTGTGCCTTTGATCACACGCTGGAACAGCTTCATACAGATAGAGGTGGGGAGTGAGATGGAGTGATGGAAAAGTGAAAGAGTTGGAGAGCAGAGGTGGAACAGAGGATGGTTTTGGTGGCGCAGCCAAAAGGATAGACTGAGAAGTGGGGTGGGTGAAGGCAAGCTTTTGTGTAGTAAGAAAAGCTCAGTTTCTTGAATAATAAATCAGTGATTGGGGAATAGAAAACAGTGCAGCGTGTGTGACTGTTGGTGTAAAGTGCAAAGTTAAGAAAGTTTAGTTTAGTTTTGTGGCAGAATTAACCAGCGTTCCCTCTGGTCTTCCCAGGATTAATTTATGCCACATGTGAGATAAAACACATTTAAAAAGGCCAGATAAACTTATTCAAAGTAATAGCTCTTTGGCATACGTCATCATTGTCATAACCCTAGAATGTATGAAAAAAGAAAAAAAAAAAAAAAAAAAAAAAAATATATATATATATATATATATATATATATATATATATATATATATATATATGTATATATATTGATTATTATGAATGAGAATTGTTTCAGCTCTGGACAAGGACACTCTTATCATTTAAAATAATTTTCAACAACTTTTGAGGAGATTCTTATCCATCCATCCATCCCATGTCTAGAATGTGAACACATTTATTCTTTCCCATTTTTTCTTTCCCTTTTGAGTTTTAGAAAGCCTTGCAATGTACTCACAATATATCACCTTAACTTTAAACAAAAAAAATCTGTCTTCACACATGCAGCTACTGGCTATAAAAACCCACATCTTACTCCTGCTGACAATATTTTCATGTTCAGGAGTTGTTAATAATTTGGCTCGTGTCATGCTGTCTTTGTGATTCCTGCCGTATGCGTGCGAAATTACAAAAAAGAAATATGTTCTCCTCCTCCATAAACTTAGCACTTTGTTTTAAAATGTAATGTCTAGTGTGTGAGCAGCACTCGTTTTCTTGCCAAATTCAACAGCGTTGCCAAGTCGCTCTGTACAGCAGTGTTCTTTAAATCTCTTCCGTCAAAATGGTATCGAGTTTTTTCCTCCAACCAGGTGTAATGGTGTGGAAACAAAACCCGTTCTTGAGTAACTCGGTGCATTTATTTAACGTAGCACATCAGGTACAACTTACCGACCGAGCACAACGCCGTTACTCTCTAACGTCATCTCTCTCACTCTTCCTACCGTTTCTCATTTATTCTTGTCAGCGGCTCCACCTAGTGGCGTGGAGTAGTATTACACAACACAACACCAGGTACCCAGAAGAAAGAATTTTAAGTAGTTGGAGTATCTTTGCATCTCCATGGCTTTGTTCACTGAAAGACGTCATGCCGGCTGCCGCTGGATTAGAGCTTCATTTAAACTTCCCCAAGTTGTTCTACCTATATTTTATTGTGATGTGTGATTTTATTTGTGCAAAAATGTCCCGTTTCTCATTGACTTCCAGACAAAAGCCAGGCGTGATTTTAAGCTATCGCTGCAGCAGTCTGTTCTCCTTTTGCTGCTGCGCCACGGCCAGAGCGACTCACAAATTGAAAATGGCTAGAGAATATGTACATTCGGCTGTGTTCGTGTTAATGAATCATGACGGCTCTGTCAACAACCTGCTGAAAGCTATTTCTCTTCTTTCGGTCTCAGCCGTCTGCGCGGCGTTAGTTTTTGTTTTCACTTTGGACTCCTATAGCTAAATTTAGCTGGAGGGTTATACAAAGACAAGCAGCTACTAATGAAATGGGGTGAAAAAGTGTCCGAGGGTTTTGTTGGTGAGTCTACAACGTCTCAGTTTTAGCAAAGAAAACAAATCCTGTCCACACATACATCCAAAGAAAAAAAAAAAAGCACAGTATATTAGCATAATTTCCCCCTCAGTTTTGACCTTTTCGTCTTGTTATTGATTATTCTCTATATGGTGTGCGTTTGTGTCCTTGTCTGTATCAGATGCTAAGCATTTGAATATAATTATTTGCCTTCAGGAGCCAGTGCAAACTGTGATGCTAAATTATATCAAAGGAAAAACTAATTTGACTTCCTGTTTAATTTATTACAACAGGAAATAAGCTTTAAATTCAAAACAAATTTCAGAAGTAGCATTTATACATTTCTGCACACATTTCCACCCTTTAAAATGTACTCTTTAATTTTAACTAAATACCTATATTGTTCATTTAATATTACACATACACACAGCATTTGTCTTCCCAAAATGAATCATTTTTGGGCTTGTTACAAAAAACAAACAAACGCAGAACTAGAATTAATAAAAATAATCTCTTTCTATGCCGGGCCGAAGGGGGTTTCTAAAGTGTTTATAATCAAATTTGTGTGATATGTGTAGGTGGGCACTGAAATAGTATTTGTGTTATTACTTCAGCTCCAACAGGCACACAGGCAGCAACTCAGCTGGGATCAGACCTGATAGTCCATAAAGATGTTTTACTTCACATGTAATTTCATTATAAACAATAATTAGAGTAAAGCACCCAACTGAACCACATATAGAACGGAGTTTGCAGGTTTCGAATGTCAGAAAGGCTTTGAAATAAAGCACTATATAACATATAATTAGAAACAGGAAGACATTTTTCCATGTCGGAATGGGATTTACTTTGTATTTAATCAAGTCATAAAGTGATATTCAGGTTTACATTCAAAGCAAACTAGGAGTTTGTAATCCTGAAGATTTAACATGCTCCACGCCGAATATTTTTAAACTGGCTAAACGATTTCTCAAAAATCTTGAAGGTGGATGAATTTTTTTTGCCTACATTTATTAAACTTTATCCCTATCTTAACAATGCCTGAAAGAAAATATTCCTACTTTCCCCTCAGGCTCCTGAGCAGATATCAGATATCTTCAAGTCTAACTTGGTAAGTTTGTTGCCTGATAGAGGTTTTTTTGGTTTTTTTTACACTCAGTTAGTTTTGCGTGAAGGAAGTGTGACCTGTCTATGGCTCATGCTGCCAGATAAAGGTATAACACGTCTTTTTCCGGAATGCCTTAGCGGCTCTTGGCTGAGAGTACTCCAAGAACAGCAACACTTTTTTGTTACATAAGAGATGTATAAATGAGACAAATTTGCAAGTCTTCATCGGAGTGCTAAGTACCAATGTGATCCAGCGCCAATGTGGAAAAATCGTACATTAGTTTGGGAACAGTTTTGGCATGGCTTACTGCTGCAGCTTTACACTCACCCAATTGTTAATGTACTGGTAAATTTAGTGATTTATGTAAAACTGAAGACATTAGGTATGAAAACCTTAAAGGTATGAAAGCTACACTTAAGGGAGCAACTTAAGTGAAAAATGTAACCTTACATTTTTCAAAAACAAACTTAATTTTTTAATGGTGGACGGGATTCCTTACGGTTCCACGTTGAAAACTATGTTTCGACAAGTAATGTAAACACTATTAAATAAGAATATAGCGAAACAAAAACTAATTGTATAGACATATGGCATTACTATGACAGACACGGTGTAAGTATGAGCAACTCATTCCTTGATCCTGTTCTATCAACCCCATGCACAGTTTCAAGCAAGAGTAAAACAAGAGGGAAGGGAACGAATTAACTTTTATAACCAAACAGATTCCTGCAGGATCTTAAAAGCCAGAATTCAGAAGGAGAAACGACAAGCCAGCAGACAATTTGTGCCGAGGTGTTTGGAATCAAATTGCCAATGAATTGTCGCTAGATACAACAGGCGAGAGGTCTGATTTTTTTATTTTTTATTTTTTCCCTGAGATTCTTCGCAGTCGCTGACAGATGGAAACCAGCCCACGCCAGATCAGACAATCCTCAAGTCAGATCACTCCCACTGTTTCCAGCAATGACAGGAAGCACACAGTGATGACAACCGGTTTTAAATATGACAAGCTTTTGTCCCACTTCGGATGAGATGAAAGCGTTCACTGTAGCGCAGTGTAAATAGTGCAGAAATTATTTAGAAACACAGCGCTTTTTCCTCACAGAAAACTAAAGCAGGATTAATGCTGGAGTCTTTTGAAGTTCAGCACAGATGAAAATGTATTTCTTTCCCCCCCCCCATCTGTGTCAGTGGGGAAACAGCTAAGTGCTGTGTTGTTTTCCTAACCTTGTTATTGCTTAGGGAGCCCACGGGCCCGGCGCAGGGAGGATTTATTTCACTAATATTGATTACGCTAATTACACATTACTGATTATGTGCTAAAAACGGTGAATGGTCATGCGTCTTTCTTTGTCAAAACAATGGAACTGAATTTATGTTCAATAAAACACATTATTTAATCTGGACACACTATCAAATTACACATCAGGCGAATTTATGCACAAAACAATCCAAAGGCCTGCTACTACAGTGGAAAAGAAAAAGATGTCTGCTCTCTTCATAACAGCATAAAAAAATAACAAAAAAAATCACATCCTGCACAACCTTTTAGATGAGTTTAACCTGACAAGTCTGAACGTCTACTAGGAAACATTATATTGACTTTAAGGGCTCCACAAGGTGCCCGATCGCATTATCTAAAGGGTTAAGATACAGAATCTCAATGAGTACAATTAAGTCGATGCTATGATCATTTATATCTGCCAGGCCTGCAAATTCCCAGACAAAATGAAGCTTAGGAGACAGAGTGTAGTCCTGGGATCAATGTGCCAGAGTGCTGATTGTCTGCTTCTTACATTAGCCATAAAGTGAAATGAAAGATGGGCCGGGATTAACGATGTGCTGGCGCTCACACTGAGCCTGACAGGAGGCTCTTTTAAAACTATGCCCAAGCTTTTCGTTTGACATGACAATTGTAAAAATGCACCTATAAATAGAGTTTGTCACCACCTGTCTTTGTTCTGTTGAACAAGTAAGCACAAAGTAAAGCTACGTGCAAGGACGACGTCACATTTTTACTTTTTGGCTAATTTGTTGATACTCATGTTTTACATTTATTACATTTATTGTGGAAGCATTATTCAATTTTGTAAGTATATATATGATTTCACGTGGAACATAAAAAGCTCTAGGCGATGAGTTTAAATTTCAAAATGAAATGTCTTTAGTGAACGGACCTATGGCTGCTCTGAGAGGGTGTCTGGTGTCCGTCCGTCTTTCTCGGGCTGCTGCTGCCCTCGGGAACCAAGGTTACCTGACTTTTGCTATTATTGGGCTCTGAGTTTTCCACACATCTGCCCTTCTTACAGTGATACCAGCTCTCCACCTCCAGGTGTTTGTGCCCACACACACATACGAACTGTCGAAGGTCACACAAACACAGGCTCCTATTCCATCAACGTCTCCGGTCTACTTTGATGCCAAATTGTGTCTTGAGTTCACAAAGTTAAAGGAAATGTTTGTGTGTTTTTTTACGTTCTTCTGATGGGCTAGCAGCAGCTAGCGTCTTACAAGCAGTGGGTCACTGAAGACTGATGCTAATGGCTGATCTGAGCAGGAACAGAGAAAGTGGATTTTTGACATTGTTCTGTCATATAAACATGTTTGCAAAAGAACTTTTTACATTTTGCCACTTTGCAAACCATAAATATTTGAATATTTTAATTTGGATTTTTTGGTACCACACCAATACAAAGAGCAAAGTGGAAAGAAAAATTGTTTTCAAAAATTTTCATAAAGAATAAATACATTTAATTTTCAAGATTCAAAATATCCATTGTCACCACGCTCTAAAAAGTTATCAATAGTTATATGTAATAACAAATGTAGTTGTTTTTTTAGAGCTAATGAAAACAAGACATTCATGATTAGAGTATTACATACATACAAACAATAAAAATGCTTTTATTGCAGAAATGTGGGCTAAAACGATGTTTAATACCTGCTTAAAGGTTGATATTTTCCGAACAAGTATACAAACATGTTTAATATGACCTTACTTTCAAAAACAAAAAAAGCTAAATTTATCAAAACAACAATTCAGCAAATATATAATCCGGTACACAGTCCCTAAACATAATATACAGCTGAAATGAAAAATAAGTAGAATACAAGAGATGAAGACAACAGTGACACAAGCAGAGTCACAATTTAAATAAAGCTGAACTCCTTAAGTTCTAAGATGAAATATGTGATATTTAGTGGCTACATTGTTCCACGTTTGCTTCATCTTTGTTTAATATTTGTTTATCTTTGTTATTATCCTTCTAAAACCTTGAAATGACCGGATCATTTATACGTTTAAATCACTGAACCATTCTTTTTCTTACCACGACTCTGGATACGCAACATAATGGACGTGTTTATTATTAATAACAGTGTCATTCTATGTTTTCTTTTATGTTTTAATTGCTAATTCAACTCTTATCTCCAGCATATATGCATCTCTCTCTCTTTTTTTTGTCTGCAGCTGTTCATCTTCTCAAACACGCAGTTTCCACACAATGTGCCCAATTATCGGCTTTCATCATCTAGAAACAGCTTTGTGTCCAGCAACTCTGATCACAATCCTGCAGGCATGTCACTTCTTTTGAATCCCTTTGACACCCAACATTGTTTCTGTTTGAACATCTATAATTAGTCTCCAGGTGGGGGCCGTCGCTGTGCACGGCTGCTGTCCAACAGAGTTGAGTTGGGGGGGGGGTAGTCCAAATCCTTCAGAAACAAGCTGTTTAGTAATGGTGTACAAATCTGAACAAAAATCAAGACGTGCAAAGTAAGTAAAATGGAATAAAACCGAATTTTCACGCCACAAAGGGATTATTTGACAGATAGAAAATTACTTGTTCAATCCTTTGGCAGAGATGAGCGGCGGAGAAGAAAGGGGGAGAGCAAAAAATGTACAGCGGGATAACAAAGGAGAACTTGTGAGAGAGCAACAGTGATAAAAAGACAAAAGCAGGGCAAACAGGCTGGAGGGTAGATTACACAGGAGGTAGACAGTTTCATTGCCACCAGTAACAAATCCCCCAATAATAAGTGCACCCAATTTCATCAGCGCGTTCCAAAAGAAGAAGAAGAAAAAAAAAAAAGAGACCAGCTCAGGCTTCAAAGCGTGAAAAATCCCCACTTTAGTTGAGAGAGCTGGACGCCAGTGGTCTTCCTCCTTGTGCGACGGTAGATCTTATCAATGAGGGGAGCGTTTTGTAGGGAGGATTACCCGGGCTTTGTGAAAGAAGATATTCATTAACTCCTGTCGACATCTCACAAAGCGATCATAATCCCACCGGAGAGCAGTGGACAGAGTCTGCGGACCGGTGCACAGGCTCTCGGCCGCTCGGTGCCACAGAGATGCAGCTGCTGCCCTTATCCTGTGCTGAGAGGTTCACATACAGATAGAGAGCTGGGAACAGCACGCACAAACAGGCAGTAAATAAAAACACATTGTGACCACTCTGTCCACTGTGGGGAACAGAAATGCTGTATCGGGAGCACTTGAGGAGGTTTCCAACGGATGCTCTGTGTGTTTGAATATCTTGTCACTATCATTCAGCCATTTGAGCTGTGGCTGCCTGCACTAGCCTCAACCTGACTGAGTTTATATGTGGTGGACAGGAGAACATGTGAAGCCTCTGCGGACCCGATCGTAGAGTATAATGGTGGCTCTTTCCCCAAAGCTGTGGTTTGGGGGGCAAAGGCTTAAAATAAGACAGTAGCAGTGTGTCCATTTAGCCAGGCTAGCATGCACAGGTCTCAGTAGGTAAAAAGATATTTGAGGTTATTACGTATAACTTTAAATATCAGGCCGAGGACGGTATGTGATGCCTTCCTGGTGTATGACAGGGAAAGTCTACGTCTCTGGAGTCTTTTTGAATGAAAATTTTGTAAATATTTTTTCTTTAAAGAGGCAGCTTTGCTTGGAAAGCAACAACTTTCCAAGTGTGCCACTGATGAGTTTCAAAGGATTTTCGAGATAAATAAATAACCTGGACTTGTACAAATTCTGTTGGACGTGTAAACCCAAACAACCCCGCCATGTGGCCATCTTGTGTTCTCTCTTTTTTTTTTAAACGGACAATAAAGTTATGTTGCTGAAGAAAAAATAATAATTGTGCCTAATACTTATGCTACTGTGTTATGTAGAAAAAATAACATCCCTGTAAACACATCTTTCTCTCCTCTTCTGGCAATTCGATAACTGATGTACAATTCATGTTTCGGAGGGAGGTTTTTGACATTTACAAACCATCTCTGCACAGTTGTGGCAAAACCATGTTCGGACCCGACAGCAAATTCTTTTTCAATTACGCCATCCATGATAAACGTGTACCGAAACTAGAAAAAGGAAAAATGCATTTAAATTACTTTCATATCCCCCAACCCCCAAATAAGAGATGATTGGAAGAGAGTGGGGGGCGGGGGGAAGCACACACATGTGGTTGTGAGAGCTGTCCACCCCCCTTCACCCCAGCCTTGCTCCACAGGCTATCTGCAGTGTCCACAATGCCTTGATGAAATATGCATCAGCTGCCTCTGCTGCCTGCTTTTCAGTCCTCCCCCTTCCACTCATGGCTAAGCAGAAAACTATACCAAAGCCAGGCAGGTGAAGTTGTCAACTGAGACAGGAGGCCGTGCAATGTTCAGCGGGGATTTCTGACCACACAAAGGCCTGACTTTCCATTATTTTGGAAATGGAACTAAAAAAAAGGAAAAAAAACAAAAAAATTGTGACGGTGGCTAAGCTCTGTCCTGAGTGAATCGGAAAATTTGCAATTTGAAAACTTTATATGATCTAAAGTTGTTATGTAACATTGGGGTGTTATATGATTTTTTTCCAGTGGTGTTTTATGTAGTGATACTTATTTTGTAAAGCTACTTCAGGCTCTTTTAATTTCATGTTCTCGCATGCCGAAAAGTGGGCGGAGTTTTCTCTGAGGAGCGAGCCTGGTCAGAGTGCGAGTTCACAATCTGTTTAGCATAAACTAGTCCTCCATTCATAACAAAGTATATCTCCTCCTGAGTCATTTCTGGTTCAACCAGCAGCATATTGTGAGTCAAATGGGTTCGCAAAGTCGGTGTTGCTAACAGGCAACAACCCCAGTGAGCAACAAGATTCAGGATTCACTTCTGTTGTCATGCCAAGATAGCTATCCCTAACAGAGTTTGTTTACCCAGCACAACAGGCTTTGTTTTCCGTTTTAGGTGTGAGAACTAGGCCACGACGATGTGCTCTTAGTCTGAAACCCGTGGCACTTCCAAGATAGCCGTGTCATCGCAGTGTGAGAGAGATAATCTGTGGGAAAAGTCCTCGGCCATCTGCAGAAATACATCGCTTGGTCAGAAACAACCAATCAGAATCAAGAGGAGGGTCTTGGCATTGTAAATCAACCTTATCTACATGCTGCTCAAACCCTCCCTTACTTTATTTGATGTGTTACTTCAATTTCCTCCAAAAGAAAATTAATGTTTGTGGTTGTAAAGTTACGAAAGGTGAAAAAAAAAAAATCAGAAGTTCTGATCATTTTTACATGATATTGTAAGCAAGTGATTTATCTTCGTAAATGACATGTCATTTTTATTTTTTTTAATTTCTCTCAGATCACACCAGTTTTATCTGTTTTCACTGTTTGCTCATAAATGCCCTAAGAACTAATTGTTTCTTAGGGCAAACTACTAATTTCGTTGTAGCGTTTACTGTACAATTGTACTTACTTTCTTCCTGTGCTGCTTGTGGTCATACTTACCGTATTTTCCGGACTACAGCGCACACTTCACTATAAGCTGCACCTACAAATTTTTATTTATTTTTTTTTTTTTTATTGGAAACGTACATATATAAGTTTGAAGTTTGAAGAAATTTCTCCGTCGTGCCTGCTGCTAGCATGTGCTTGTTCTAAATGAAAATTAGCACTTTCTTCTTTGATTTCCAATTTTGACTTCCAATGATTCACTTCCTGCTAAAGAGCCCCCTAGTGGTTGAAGAAAAATCCACAGAAAAGCCGAACCGGGCTGTAAGCCGCTTGGTTGAAAGCGTGGGGAAAAAGTAGCGGCTTATAGTCCGAAAAATACATATATATTCTTATTCTTCTTTTTCTTCTGTTTTATTGATTGTTTTGTGATAATTTTCATTAATCGTTTTGTACCTCCACTGAAATATAAGTACAGATATGTTTTAAGACGGATGGTTAACTCTTTTCTTCTGTCTGTAAAGCTTCCAGGCAGCATTATGGACTTACAACATGGCCACTTCTTTTCGTTTCTTTTTTTACCTTTTTTTTTAGTAGCGAGGAATTTTCATTGGCCTGTGGGGAATTATAACAGCAAACCTTTAGGAAGAACAAAGGAGTGTCAATCATTTTTAGAAATCTTCCTGAATGGAATGTGAGGTTACATCAGTGTCTCGTCTTACACAAATCTGTTTAATTGATTTGCTATTCATCTCCCGCCTCAGAGATTAGGCTTATTAAAGCTCTTTTAATGGGACAATCTTATTCTAGTGATTGATATTTGGAGAAAAGAAAGTACAGCTCCTTGGGGGCTGGACGGCTCTGGAGTTCGCAAAAAACCTGGCAATTAAAAAATGTCTCTGCTAGATTTGAAACAGAGAAAGAAGAAGAAGAAGAAGTGGAGCCATTAGTGAAGGCAGTTTTAAATTACTAAATCAATGCTTAGGAAAGCATTTAGAAATTAGCATAAGTAATTACAGGGGTTGACAGATATTTATGCATTGCTTTATGTGTTTGTGTAACATGTTGCTAATTACTGAATGGTGGGGGAAAAAAAGTACTAGTTGTTCGCTGGGTCTCAGCCGGATCGCTCTTGTTATTCTTCTTGTTTTTTGTTTTTTTTTTTGTTTTTTTTTTTGCCGTATTTTACATGATACGTTTTTACATACAGCGTTCGCTTGAAGTTTCCAGGTAGAGTAAGTGAAATCCGTGTTTTGAAATGCTGGAAACAGTTCTGCCTCCAGGCTACAGAGCCAGAGAGACCTGCTTTAGTTCTCCTGCCTGTAGGTAGGGCCCCTGGCATCCCCAGTGGAGAAACGTTCAAAAGTGTAGTCTGAGTGTGTGTGTGTGTGTGTGTGTGTGTGTGGGTGTGTGTGTGTGTGTGTGTGTGTGTGTGTGTGAGCGTACGGGTTCACACAGCACATGTAATCAAAGCCATTGTTCATATGCTGAGTGATTGCACATCAGGTTAACTACAACAAAGTATTTCATTGTCTCTCTCTTTTTTTTTTCTTTGTTAAAATACCACACCGCCACCACCACCATCATCATCATCATCATCATCTCTCAAGTAAAATCTCAGATGATTTTGTGCTGCTGTAGGAGAAAGCTTATACGTCTTATTATGTTAGCATAATATTACTTTATTCTTCGCTGTGCTATGAGGACGCAATGATCAAAGATCAGGGATATTTAATGTTTAATGTTTTAAGTAAGATTAAAAGAAATGGTTACACAAAAAGACAAACTTTTCCCCCCTTGCTTTCTGAGATTGCAGCAAACATTTCCTGTTTCTTGTTCGGTTAGTTTTAACCTTAGCTAATAAAATCCAAGTGGATTCCAAGCTTATAACTTTTTCTACAAATGCAACGATGGTCAAAATTGAGAAACAACACATACATTTTAGTTTCATTATATTACATGGCATGTCTCAACAATGTCAGTGCGTTTACAAACTGAAATCTCACTTTTTGGTTTGTTGGTGAAGTCGTGGCTAAAAGACTCGTTTCACTGTGGATATCGACACTTCTTTACTAGCCCCAGTCAACCTTTGCATAAGGTTTGTTGGTTTTGTTCTGGGTTTAATATTTTGCTCCCAAGCAGCTTCACATCTTGAAACCTGAACCAGAGTGGTATATTTGTGATACTTGCATATAATCGTATAAACACACAAACACAGAAGCTTTAGGAATGTGGAAACTGTACCCAACCTGAAGCAAGATTTTGGACGAAGCCCATAATTTAGATGTGTGTTGTTAGGGTTGTCTAATTTGTTTCTATTTACTAAAGAATAATTAAATAGTTACATATATATTTTTTTTACTTTCTTCTACTTCAGAAATTGGCATATATTTCCTTAGCAACTAAGTAGAACTGCATTTTAGGCTTGCCGCTTTCTTTGATTGCAAAAAAAAAAAAGGTCACAGTTTCTCCTGCTCTTGTCAGCTAATCACCAATCAGAGCTGGTCAAGCTGAAAATAAGCTTATTTTCTGAGGATTTCTAGTCACATGCCTGTGTTGATAAAAGTTTAGACCACTTTAAGGAGTGCGCTCACGCTGCGTTGCATCTGTTAACTCAACATCTAGCAAGAGATCAAATCACCTGGAGTTTGCGGAGCGTTTGAAGTGTTAACTCAGGAAAGCACATGTGGGACAAGGTTTCACACCGGATTAGCACATTTTCCCACGCTGGCTTGTTTAAAGGTAAGGGTCGGATGAACACAGGGAGATACCAAAATGTCGCCAGAGGTGCAAAACTGTATTATTTATCAGGAGCACTTAAGGTAAGAAAAATACTTCAATCAGATGCAATCTTGTAACGGGATCACTGTTTGTCAGCTGAGATGGTAAACCACCAATATTTACTTAGCAAAGCTTTTTATAATCAATAGTAAAAGCTTTATTTTGAATTTTTTCTACTGAGGATTGACACTTCTTGCTTATCATTTATGCATAACTGATTAAATTGTTTTCTTATTTTACTATCCTTTTTTTTTTTTAAACTTGAAAATCAATTCCATTCCTGAGTAAACCTGGACCACTTATTAAAAACCAGAGAAACATCTTAGCTAACTTGTGGTGACATCAGCTACCATGCAGCATCCTTGCATTCTCTGCAAGAACACACTTTCAATTTTATTTGCAAAGTACATTCTTGCCAAGTACGCATCGTCTTGCGTACTTGGGGATTGACAAAAGCCCTCTGACTTATAGATGTGCTTGTGGCTCATCGATTTGTGGCTGTAAATAACACATCCTGGTATATGTTTAATATAGACGACACAAAAATAAAGAATAAGGCTCATTTGCGTGGCCTTGGACTTGTCCCTGAAGAGACTGCATGAAGGTGGACATGGATCTGGGAGACAGGGAGACGATGTCGTGTTCGACTGGAGCAGGTGGATTAAGAGGGAGTTGAAACAATCCCTCTTATGAAACCTCATGTCCATTTCACAACGCTGAGTAAGTGATTAATTCCCCCTTTGGTATTTCCCAGAACACTGTCCAAGTAGAGTTCAAGTGTTTTTTTTTTTTTGTTTTTTTTTTCTCATGGTGATCTCATATTTCACCCCTGAAATTAGGCTAAAAGCTCTCTGAAGGATTAGATATCTAATGGTCCCCAGCTTGTTTTTGCACCGTATATTTCCTGTATCAGTCTTCATCTCTCGTTTTCCCACCTCTTGTCTAGATTTCCCTTTATTGATTTATTTCTACTTATTTCTCACTCTGGTGCCTGCTCTTCCTGCAGCTCTCTGAGCCTGCTCTCATCTCCCCATCGTTGCGTAAGCGACACATTGCTTCTTTTATCCCTTTGTTCGTTTCATTTTTAATTTTTTTTTCCGCCATACTACTTATCAGATGCTAACATCCTAGCAACAATCTTCTGATCTTTTAACTATTAAATTAACCGCAGTTCAGTTGGCTACGACAAGTTAATTAAATTTACCACAATTGATAACCATATCTTTTATATTAATGGGTGCACAATGCATGCGCACCACTAGGGCCTGATCTTCAAACGGTTAGCACGTATAAAAACAGGCGCAAACCTGATAGCGCGTGCCAAACTGATCTACAATCAGCAGGCAACCAGGATTGCATCAGCAAAACGTGGAGAATAGCAGGCCCAATAAATTTAGCTTGTCTGCCATCATAAATATGCAAAGCATATGGTGATCATCAGAAAGTGCAAAATACTGGGTGGAGGATATGCAAATGTAACGACTTACCAACCGCAATTCGATTTATCAAACCCGAACCAGATTGCAAATGCTGCTTTTTTTGCCCAAATTTAGCACATTTGGAAAGGAGGAGCAAACTGGCACTCAAAACTGTCTGCGGTCACCATGGAGAGCAGGAAGCAGAGATTTCTTGTCAAATATGTGGAGCATTTAAAGAACACGCAATAAGAAGAATTCAAGTTTTTGATGAAGACGACATTATACTTATCCCAGAAATGACTAAAATCAACTTTTTCGAGCTTTACCTCATCAAAAACAAACCCAGAGAATTGCCTTGGTTCTTTCAGGCATGTTTGAGAATTCATCTAGTCTCCCATGGCAACCATTCAGCTGTGCAAAACGCCTGGTTGGACCTAGCACCGCCTTCGAGTCGCAGCTCCTCCTCAGAGCTGCAGACAAGAAGCTTAAGAAGTTTCCAAGCCTCTGCAGCACTCAGGAGGTAAATCATATCTAACTGATTTGCTAGCTGATGAGGAGCTATCTTAAATGTAATCGGATTGTTGCTTTTGAGTCGGGACGCCGACAATCGCATGAAAAAACTTTAACTAATCAAGCTTTTACACTTTGCTCTCTTTAACCAATCGCATCTCTGCAGGACTCGTAGGGGTTTTTGCTCCAAGCTAATCTCTCGTGGCGATCGAAAGCTGAAGGCCCACCGACTCCGTCTTCCTGACTTTCACTCCTCTGTCTCCTGGCAGCCTGTTGCCATGGCAACCTCCGCTCAGCAGCGAGCCAATGCAGCAGCAGCAGCAGCAGCCTAACGTGCGATACAGCCCTCTCCACTGCGCACCAGTGTATCTGTGTCACTGTCACAGGCCCCCACTCTGACCCACTGCGCTCAGACCCCCCGCCCCTCTTCCAGACGCCTCTTTACAGGGCGCATCAGGTGGACAGAGTGGTGGAAACGGCACATTTGAATTATCGTTCCATTTACATTAAACAGGCCTGCTTCTTTTATAAGACACACACACACGCACACACACACACCCACACACACACACACACACAAAATAAAATGACCATCAGTTAATCTCCACTTGACTTCACCACAACAGTTGCCCTTGGCCAAATATAATCGCCTTTGTGCATTTGTGTCGTAAAGTCTTCTGTTTATACATGTTCCAAATTTATGCCAGCAGGAAGAAGATAATGACTCGGTGAATGTGTCCTTGGAGGAATGAAGAGATTTCAGGAGAAAAAGGAAGAAGGTGGTGGGGGGTAGAGGGAGAAATGGGGGAAGATTATGCAGAATATACAGCACATAAAGCAGCAGGGGGAAATAAAAGTGCTTTGAAAGTGTGACATGCTGATTGTTGCAGGAAGCGGGGGAGGATATAGATTCTGATTACTAGATCTAACATGTTAAAGCCACAGATTGTCGACGACTTTGAGAAAGACAACCCAAATCTTAATTCGTGTGAAATCTTGACACAAACTTCTTTTAGCAGTCTAAGGAAAACCCAATACAAGCCTCGATAGGGAGTGATCAAAAATTCACAAAAACATTTACAGGTAATTGACTTCATTTAGTCTAGTCTCAAGTTTTTAGAGCCAATTTAAATTTACGTAATGCATAACTTCATACAGGAAGTGCATTTATTTTGAAGCATTTGTTCGCATCTCTGAAGGGACGGGATTAAAATCTGTAGATGTTTCAGTTCAACGTGTTCATTTCTTTACTACAGTATGCATCATGCAGTGTTCAGAGACTTCCCTTCTCCTGACGCTGATCCCAGGATCCCGGCTACTAATTTACAAGCTTTGCTGTCGCCTTTAAACAGAAAGTGTAAGTTTTCCAAGGTTCTCAGTAAATTGCGAGTTAAAAAGTGACGCACAAAATGTAGAGAATTAACCTGCTGTGCGTCTAAATAAGTGGCTCAGGAAAACACTTTTATTTCAAATAGCTGAAAGTGACTTTATACTAATGTTACATTGGCGCTGAAGGTAGCATGATGTTACGGCCAATACTAACGTGTTAAAAACCATTTGTAGTCAGAGGTCCAAGAACACCCCGGTTAATGAATTGAATTTGTCCTCTAAAAGTGGAATGAAGTGTAAATGTCCGAGCTAACCTAACTTTGTCATTACACATCAGATTGTTGATCAATGTTTCAGTGATTATGTTTCAAAACAGCTGGGATTGTAGCCTAGATTTTAAGGCACTCAGTGTTTCGGCTGTTGTGACGTTTTCTGGAAGTTTGTTCCGGATTTGTGGTGCACAGAAGCTTGAATGCTCCACGTTTGGTTCCGGTTCTGAGGATGCAGAGCAGAACCAGAACCGGAAGACCCGAGAGGCCTGGAAGGCTGGTGCAACAACAGCAGATCTCCGATGTATTTTGGTGCAACGATATTTTAAAGTCCACTCTCTGAAGCTTTAGGGAGCCGGTGTAAAAGGATGTGGGAGCCTTAAGTCTGGTTCTGAACTTTGGTGTTTTTAATGTGGTTGGAGAATAAAGCAGAGAGCTGCTGTGTCACACAGGTCTGAGTGCGATCCATGATCTAATCCACACACACCTGCACATAAACTCTAACAGAGCACTACAAATTGTCCTAAAAACATTGGAAAGAGGTAGAAATCTGTGTAAACAGAATATGAACCAAACTGACCAAATTAATTTTATGCTACTCTGTGCTTCCTGCTGCCTATTTGGATAATGAGGCCATGAGTTATTTAAAGTCACTGGGAGGGGTTGGGAGGTGGTGGGGGGGTGAGGCAACACAAAAAATAATCTAGCAGAGAGAGAGAGAGAGAGAGAGAAAAGAAAACCTGAACGTCTGCCTTTAGCCTCGGGCTCATTGTCATCCCTAACAGTTTCATGTAATATTAACATGCCAGAGCAGAGGAGCAGAGCCTATCATGCAATAACCGCCGACGGTTAGGACTACATCCGAGCATGGCATGGGGGGAGATGAGGTGCTTAGAGAGCATCCCTATTTCTCACCCAGTGGCCTACATTCACAGACAGGTGGACCTCAGGCCCCACAATCCCACCCTGAGGGCCACGTCTTATTTGGTCTGTGTCACATTTGCTATGAATCTTTTCTTCTCCTTGAGCTCCGCAGAGTTATTGTTACCATGGTAATACTAAAAAAAGCCTCTGGTATTTAATGCAGTTGCAGAGAAGCTATCATCAAAGCCATCTGAGCTCAAATGGAACATGTGAGGATTTTATTTATTTATTTATTTTTTCCGGGTTGCAATTTAACAAAGTCTTTGGATTTATTTCTACATCTTTGCCTTTTGTCACGTTAGTGCAGACGGTGTGCTAATTATCATTTTAAGGGGTGTTGTTAAATGTACCCACGGTCTACAAAATGTACACCTTTGTTAATTTGCAGGCCAACAAGTCACAAGATAAAATCAGAATAAAATTCAAGTTATTTCCCAGTGGATTCATAACACCTTCACATAAATCCAGCAAAAAGCAGGAGAGAAAAAAAAAAGCAAGGCAAAATTACTGGGATAATTTGGATGTTTTGAATTGAAAGCTTGAACAACAAAATTGCAAAAATTTAATCTGAAAATTTATTTAGACTGACAGAAAGTTTTGGCTCATTTTAATTATTCAAACTGAAACTTTTTATATTCATGTAATGCCACATCAGCGGATAGTCATAATTTCACAGGAGACTATTGTTGTGTTTGCCAAGCAACATGTGTGTTATGCTAACTTTTCACTTGCCGAAACTGCTTGTTCCATTAATCCACCAGATTAGCAGCTTCCGCCGCTTGGAGAATGTATTCAGTTTTATGCAAATTCATGGCAAAATGACATCTTTCTAGTACATTTGAACTAATTAAAACTGGAAAAAAAACAAAAAAACTGTCAGAACGTCACTTAACACAATCAAAACTTGTCTTTCAAAGGGACATTTTGGATTTGCTGTTTATAAAAGGGTGAATCTAAAAGTTGGACCCAGAGGGGAAAAATGAAAGTTTTTTTATACTGGTAAAAAAACAAACAAACACCATTGCAGTTTGTGAAGCACCTAAAGAGAACAAAACACATAATGCGTTTCCTGGCAGAGAGAATGCTGAATATAAAACTAAAGTGGCATAAAAAGGAGTTTAAAACAAACAAAAAAAGTCCTGTATAATCCCTGTGGGATCCCCAAACTTCAGCATGGTGAAAACATTGCTCATATATTAATGGAATTACCAACATCACTAAACATTACGCTTCTTCACATCCTCCGCTCTTCTTTCCACTGCTCTCGGATGGAGTTTCTTCTGCACTAACAGGAAGTGATGTCGTTCAGAAACCAGGAAGAATTTCAGATTTAGGGCCTTTACAGTGGTGTTTGGCATCATTATCGTGTACGCAAAACGTTCATTGTCACATAACTTCTATAGTAGCATAATTTTCATTTAATGCAACTTGAATTCTGGGCTTCTGTTGTTGCTCAGCATCCACAGAGCCTCCTGTGTTCTTTGGAACTGTAGAGCAAATGTTATTTTAGCTTTTGAGACATTAATGAGCTGCTTGCTGTCGTACAAAACTATATTGTTGCTGTGGCTGTGTCAAAACAACTGTTCAAAAGTAAAGCATCTGCAAAAATCACTCCAGCTGCACAACATCCCAATCCAGAAAAGATATTTGTAAGAAAAAAAGCAACATTTCAGTCATATTAGAAGGGATAAAAGCTTTAAAAGAATAAACCAGAATAAATGTAATAGACACTCTGACATCCCGCCACCTTGAGTGGAACAATTCTAAAATATACACATAGTTTGATTTAATCTGCTGAACTTCAACTCGGAGTTTTAACTAGGCCATTGAAAGTGATACTGATCGAATATTAAAGAAATATAAACTGTCTGGCCTCTCTTAACGTCTTACCAACTAGTTGAACAATCAGTTTCAAAGCTTTTCAGTTCCACAAGGTGGAAGCAGACCGGTAGGGGATTTTCAAATTTCCATCTTTTTGCCACTATTAATAAGCCCTAACAGTGACACCTCCTGCGATTTTGTGCTTCTTAAGGCATACGGAGGAATTGATATTGATCAAACCGCAGAGGCATATCATTCAGCCTCTTAAATTAAACAGCTTGGTGTCATGATTCGTGGTTGTGAGTGGTGAGGGAGACGCCGGGGAACCCAGGTAGTCATGATGAAAAGTAATAATTTAATGAAAAAACCAGGAGGAACAACTGAAAATCTCTGGCAGCACAGGAACACACACAGACGTGAGACACGACGAGGATCCGACAAGGAACACTGACAACAGGAGGGACTAAATACACAGGGAGGGTAATCACAGGAACGACACACAGCTGGGATCAATCAAGACAGAGACTCAGGGGAAAACAGGACTAGACAGACAGAAACTACACAGAAAACACAGATCCTAACAGTACCCCCCCCTCAAGGGGCGGCTACCAGACGCCCTAACAGAAAAGTCCAAAAACCAAAACAACCCAGCAGGGTGGGCGGAGGGGCGACGGCAGGAGGGCCAGAGTCCAGAAAACAGTCCAAAACAGGAACAGAAAACAGTCCGGGGGCCGCCCACGGCACAGGGGGCGAAGCTTGGGCCGCGGTGGGCGGCCTCTTCGACGCAGGAAGCGAGGAGGCGGGTCCGGCGGTCTCCTCCGCCGGCGCAGGAAGCGAGGAGGCGGGTCCGGCGGTCTCCTCCGCCGGCGCAGGAAGCGAGGAGGCGGGTCCGGCGGTCTCCTCCGCCGGCGCAGGAAGCGAGGAGGCGGGTCCGGCGGTCTCCTCCGCCGGCGCAGGAAGCGAGGAGGCGGGTCCGGCGGTCTCCTCCGCCGGCGCAGGAAGCGAGGAGGCGGGTCCGGCGGTCTCCTCCGCCGGCGCAGGAAGCGAGGAGGCGGGTCCGGCGGTCTCCTCCGCCGGCGCAGGAAGCGAGGAGGCGGGTCCGGCGGTCTCCTCCGCCGGCGCAGGAAGCGAGGAGGCGGGTCCGGCGGTCTCCTCCGCCGGCGCAGGAAGCGAGGAGGCGGGTCCGGCGGTCTCCTCCGCCGGCGCAGGAAGCGAGGAGGCGGGTCCGGCGGTCTCCTCCGCCGGCGCAGGAAGCGGAGTCCCGGAGGCGGGTCCGGCGGGCGTCGCCGGCGCAGGAACCAGAGACGTGGAGCCGGGTCCGGCGGTCTCTTCCGCCGGCGCAGGAACCAGAGACGTGGAGCCGGGTCCGGCGGTCTCTTCCGCCCACGCATGACGAGGACCCTCTGAGGCTCAGGTGGGCCGGCTGGAAGGCCGGCTGGAGGGCCGGCTGCAGGCTCCGGAGACTCGGGAGAAGGGACCAAGTCAGCAAACTCGGGAGGAGGGGGCACTAGAAACTCTGCCGGCTCAAGGGGCGGAGTCTCGGGAGGAGGGGGCACTAGAAACTCTGCCGGCTCAAGGGGCGGAGTCTCGGGAGGAGGGGGCACTAGAAACTCTGCCGGCTCAAGGGGCGGAGTCTCGGGGGGAGCAGACTCTGGAAACTCGGGGGGAGCAGACTCTGGAAACTCGGGGGGAGCAGACTCTGGAAACTCGGGGGGAGCAGACTCTGGAAACTCGGGGGGAGCAGACTCTGGAAACTCGGGGGGAGCAGACTCTGGAAACTCGGGGGGAGCAGACTCTGGAAACTCGGGGGGAGCAGACTCTGGAAACTCGGGGGGAGCAGACTCTGGAAACTCGGGGGGAGCAGACTCTGGAAACTCGGGGGGAGCAGACTCTGGAAACTCGGGGGGAGCAGACTCTGGAAACTCGGGGGGAGCAGACTCTGGAAACTCGGGGGGAGCAGACTCTGGAAACTCGGGGGGAGCAGACTCTGGAAACTCGGGGGGAGCAGACTCTGGAAACTCGGGGGGCTGAAGCAAACGCCGCCTCGGCGCAGGAACCGGAGGCAGCGGGGACAGACGATGCCTCGGTGCGGGAACCGGAGGCAGCGGGGACAGACGCTGCCTGGGTGCGGGGACCGGAGGCAGCGGGGACAGACGCTGCCTCGGTGCGGGGACCGGAGGCAGCTGCAGGCGGGGCCCAGGGGCCGGGACCTCCGGCGGCTCAGGGCTGCGGTGATGGCTTTGCCCAGGGGCCGGGACCTCCGGCGGCTCAGGACGGCGTCGACGGCGTGACCGCGGGACCGGGATCTTCGGCGGCTCAGGGCGGCGGAAACGGCGTGACCCAGGGGCCGGGATCTCCGGCGGCTCAGGGCAGCAGTAACGGCGGGGTCCGACTCCCGGCGGACAGAACGCCAGCCGAGTTCCCACCCAGGGATTCTGGCTGGCTGGAGCTCCGCCACAGAACTCCTCCGCTCTAGGTCCCCGCCGCCGCCTCCGTCGCGGCCCGCGTTGCCTGGGTGCGTCGAGGTCCGAGGCGAGACCAAGTTCCTCCAGCAGCAGCGGAGAAGGCAAGATCTCTACGTCTTTGTAGAGATCCCGTTGAGCCAACTCCAACTGCTGCTGGAACCAAGCCTCGCTCCCCCACACGCTGGCGTCCTCACCTCTTTTCTGGTCGGATCCTACTGTCATGATTCGTGGTTGTGAGTGGTGAGGGAGACGCCGGGGAACCCAGGTAGTCATGATGAAAAGTAATAATTTAATGAAAAAACCAGGAGGAACAACTGAAAATCTCTGGCAGCACAGGAACAGACACAGACGTGAGACACGACGAGGATCCGACAAGGAACACTGACAACAGGAGGGACTAAATACACAGGGAGGGTAATCACAGGAACGACACACAGCTGGGATCAATCAAGACAGAGACTCAGGGGAAAACAGGACTAGACAGACAGAAACTACACAGAAAACACAGATCCTAACACTTGGGCTTTTCCAAGTTGTTTACTGGGTGGCTAATAAAAAAATAATAAAACATTTCCCAGTTTTTGAAATGTCAAAGATCATATGATGCAAATTGAAAAAAAAAAAACACTTCAGTTTCACTCTGCTCATTCAAGTAAGACTTTCTATTTACTAGCAGACCGTTCCACTTGATTGAAGTAATTGCGTTGTTTAAACTTTTAATCTAAGCGAGAGCCGCTTAGAGGTAAAGAAGTTTAAAAAGAATATTGATCACTAATATGAGTGAACTACTGCAGCTCTATGAAGAGCAGAAGTTATGCTGAAGCAATCAATATGACATCAAGCAACAGACAGCTGAGCGGTACAATGACTGCTGGAAGAATACCTTTAATTTTCTCGTCTATGAGTGAATACAGCTTAAGATAATTTCATATTCTTGAAAAAGAAACATATCTGTTCAATCTCGTGAATTTCATTTTTAAGAGACCATTCAAAGAAGTTTAAAAAGTCAAGTGAGGAAATGGTGCAGAACTACATGTTCATTGTAATTCATAGTGACAATATTGAATAAGAGCAGCTCAAGTTCAAACAGATTTAATGTTAGCGGTGGGTCCTGATCTCCTGAACTGACCGATCACCGCCCTCCCACTCTCTCTGGAAGAAATAATTCTGCTGCTGCAAATTTAATCCATTATAATCATGAATAACTAAAAACGGACTTATGAACTTCACCGAAAGCAGAGAAAAATGACTCAAAATAATAAAGAGGGAATGTCTACAATCTGTATCCCTTTCAAATGAATCCCATAAATCAAACATTTTTACTTACCTGGATCTCCAGATACATATTATATAGTAGTGATATATCGATGTGTACCATGCAGAAGAAACTGAACATAAATTACTAAAGATTCCACATCGATATTTATTTTGACTCATTGATTGACCCAGTTTGGTCAATAAGATTATTTATCAATGTCATTAGAGATTTAATTTTGTTAGGTGCTTGGAATGTATCAAACATTGTTAAATATGAAATTTACCTTTTGCACTGGCTATTAAGACATATCCAGTTTCAATTACATTCTATTCTGCTGAGACAATTTTGTCAACTCTTTGTGCAGGTCGTCTAATCCAAAATTCAGTGCCAAATAGAAGCAGGAATATCCTTAAAAAATAGAGGAAGCAGCAAATACTCAGTGCCAGAACATTTTTTTTGATTTATTTATTTTCCTTGCATTCAAACATCTTAGTTGAACTCAGCCGTTTGAATATTTCAGGGGGTTGGGGGGGGGGGGGAATAACTTCTTGATAGAGTATTTGATGAATAACCTGAAGCTAATTTCAAGAGCATCAGTGACAGAGCCGTGCCTTTGATGAGTCATGAAGACAATTATGTATAAATATGGTGTGACAAGGTGATGTCGTGTGTGAAATAATAATCTGGCGATTGGGTTTTGTCTAAAAGGTATTAAAAGATAAATCACTTCTTTTTTTTTTACATGCACCAGTACCATTGAGTCTCTCCCTATCTGGTGATGCCTCTTCCTCTCTTCCTCCCTGTGTTCCGGCCGGCAGTCGGAGGCATAGAGGGCGCCATGACAACGGCTTTATTAATCACATCAATCATCAGTAACTCTACGGCGACCAAAGGGAGCTCTAATCGCTTCTCGCCAAACTGACTATTTCTTTCCTGAGAGGCTCGTTGCAGACGGGGGGGCGACTCGATGTGTGTTTCCCATGGATGTGTGTGTGTGTGTGTGTGTGTAAGGCGTGTGGGAGGAAATCTGATTGTCTGCGAGAGTGTTCGGTTTTTGCAGAGGGCACAAAGGAGAAGGAAGATGTCTCCTCAAACGGGTTTATTACAAATGCCGCCAAAATTTATTCCTTTCACTTTTTAATAAGCAACTCCGTCGACTTATCGGAAACAGTCAGCCTTTTAGCCGCTTTTCTCTGAGCCGAATTCCACACGCTTGTTAAATAAAGCCATTATGACATTTTGAAGGAAGAAATTTAGATGTTTACCTCCTTGAGGCATCCCATCCTCTGTCAGTCCAATTCAGGTACACCGACTGGGACGATGTCGCACAGATTAGTCTGCCAAAGAGCCTGCTGGTCTGTTGTTTACCAGGGCACTAGGATTCAGTTTATAGAAATTATTTATGATATCCTTAAATATTTTACAGTACCTTGTAAAAAAAACATTCATACACACCTTGAACCATTTTGCATCTTGTTACTTCACAAGATGTAAGGCAGCAACTTGGATTTTGTGTTTTGAACCAGCACAAAGTGGAAGGACAAGGACATATGGTTTTTATTTCTATTTCTTTCACAGATCAAAGTCTGGCATTTATTCTGTTTCACTCAGTCCACTAAGCCAATAACTTGTAGAACCATTCTTTGACGCAATTATAGCAGCAACTCTTTGTTTTTGTTTTTTTTTTTTATTTATTTTGAAACTTTTGTTCATTTTTCTTTGCAAAATAGTGGGAGCTCAGCCAGGCTGGACAGAAAGTCCCCCTAAAAGCAATTTCCAAGAAGTACATCAGATTCTGAGCGGATACAGGTCTAACTGGGCAATTCTAACAATTAGTAACACATTACATATATATTTTATATTTTTCTTGCTACTTAAAAAGCTTGTGCATTTTTGTGTTTAATTACAGCCTAAAATATCAATAAAACACATTGAAGTTTATGTTGTAAAGAAAAAGAAAGGCCCAGAAAGTAAAACTCAACACATAGAAGCAAAACACAAAGCGAAACATTTTAAAGCCTTTTTTTTTTTTTTTTTTTTGTAATTTTCTCAACATCCCCATAAAGACTATTGAACTTATTGAGTGGAATAAATTTATATAAAGAGTTTTGGTTTTTGGAACTGATTGACAAAAAATATTAAACTTTTCAATGATATTGAAGGTTTGGCAAAGCTTCACGTTAAGAACTACAGGAAAGTTCTAAGTTGGATGAATCAATCTGGCTTGACTCGGTCCAGTGCTTCGTTTTTTGTAAAAAGGATCTCAGCTACGAGGTCGTTGGAGTCCACAGTGAAGCTGTTATATCCAGAGGAGCTGAGCGGCATGACAGTAAACAACGGAGAGCGAGTAATAAAAATAGACAGGAAATGGAATCATGATAGTACAGGAAGTTCATTCAAAAATCTAAACAAGCTAGTAAGGAAACACAAACTGCAGACTTGTTCGCCAAACCTGGAAAAAAGAAAAATTAAATGAACACTTTTCAAAGGCTGTAAAAAAATGTCAGCATCACACAATCATTACCAATAACAAGAAAAAAAACATTCCTTTATACTGAAACCTTATTATAATTAGCTAAAATTATGCAATAAAAAAAAAATCAACAAATGAAATAAATAGTACAAAACATGCTCTTGTTTTGAGATGATAATTCGGATGTCATTAAAGTGTCCTTTGGTTTCTCCAGCATTTTGCAAATTCTGAGGCAACCTCTATTTTTTTCAGAAGTATGTTTTTAAAGATCTTCAGCACTGCAAAACATACAATTTCTACTCATTTGACTTTTACTTGATCAGTCAGGGCTCTGTTTTTTAATATAATCTAAATTTGGATGCTGCATGCCTAATGCTAATATGTTAAAAAAAAAAAAAAAGCAATAATGAGCATGCTAGTATTTGGCTATTACACAAATTTTGTATAACAGATTTAAGTGAATTATTTCTTTAACGGAAAGAAATTAAAAAAATAATCAGAGGGAATGCAAAAGGCAGCTTTTAAAAACCTACCCAAACTAACTCGACCCTACGGGGCAAGTTTCTGTTTTGAAAAGCTAAACTTGTGGTTGAGCGATCGAATCAATCTCCTCCTTTCACAATATTTGTATTGTTTAAACCGTCGTGTCGCTCACTGTCGTACATTCCGGCGTGTCGTCAGTCAAAAAGCCTTTCACAGGAAACGTCTAAATAAAACATTCACAGCATCTCAGCCGCTCTGCAATTTCCAAAAGCTCAGACCGAAAACGAACCAGGCTCACCGTCCATGAAAAATTAACACTTAGTTACAGTCCCCAGCATCCCGTTTCACAGAAACAAGGAACATTTGCATCATGTCATGGGTTTGTGTTTGTGGGATTCCTTGGCTGGAATACAGTGCCTCATTAATTAAACATAACATTGGAGGCATTCCTCACATCATGCGCAGTTTCAGCCTAGCAGGCAGATGGTTCATGATTTCTTAATGGAAATTAAGGCTATAAGCATGAGACGGGTTTTGGTTTGACAGTCGGGCAGGAAGGTGAGAGTCGTGCATCGCTCTGCGTCTACGATTTGTTTTCCGATTAGGATCTGTTTGTCAAGAACCCAATCGTTTAGTTGTTCTTTATTTAAAGTATTTTTTTTATTGTTTCTAAAGCATTTGCATTAGAGTTTCTTTCACAGTGAAAAGAGTTGGTTTAAAAAAAAAAACAACAACCCATTGCTTAGTCAGAGTTGATACCCAAAGGAATCTCAATGTGCTTGATGAAAATTGGCTTTAAAAAATGTAGAACCCATAATCAGTGGAAGACATCTCTTTGTTTCTCGGCTCGAAGGCTCTGATCAGGGTTCTGTCAGCTGGCAAAGAGGCTGTGGGGAAGCCAAGGCTGTGGGCCGGCCTCCATCAGATATCCAGCGACAGCGGGGGCTTTGGCACAGCCTTGACGAGGGGTTCCTTTGATTTTTTTCTTTTTTTTGTCAGCAGTGCCGTGTGTGTGTGAGTGAGTGTAAAATTTTCACAGGGACACACATGCCCAGAAAACTAGTATTTCTTTTTTTTTTTTTTTTTTTAATCCACTCTGAAGTCAGGGACATTCTCTTACTTATAAAATTAAGCGATAGTTTCAGGCTTTTGAAGTTTTCACGAAGCTGTTCCAGAACCAGAAGCTTGTACTTTGGGTCCTGAGGTTTGTTTTTTTTTTCTTTTACAACATGTATAATATATGTTGGTGGGGTTTTATTTATCTGTTTTGCAGATGTTGCCCTACATGTGCCACATATTTAAAAAATGAATAAAGCAAAGGGTTGTTTTTTTCAACACCGTGAAAACGTGTTGCCCCCAGCAGACTTTTTTTCTTTTGTCACACCCAATTTTCAGATTATTAAACACTTTGTGACATCAAAGATATTTCTAAACTCAAGAGTTTATTTAGTAGGGGATAAAAGCTCTTGAAATCAATCTGGCCCCAAAAGAATGCATAATTACAACTCTTTGTTAGATCATGAATTACCTGCAGTTGATCACAATATGCTGGTTCAATTTCACCAGTCACACATAAACTAATAGCTGTCAGTCCCGTTAATTTTAGAAATCACTGTTTCGGAAGTTGTCTGACAACATTAAAAATGAAATTAAGTGCTAAATAAATAAGAAAACGACTGAATGACTAACAATCAGGTTACAGTTTCAACAAACTCATGGTGATACATCTTTCTGCTAGTGCTAGAGAAACTATGACCAATTAGAACATTAGAAAAACTCACTTTAAACTCCAGTCCAGTCTTTTAGATGGAAATGTGCCTTGCAGCCTTATTAAGGCAAAACATTTAGAGGAAAAAAAGACAAAAACTTGTTGATCATGTTTCACACATACCAGGAATTAATGCCACTTTCTTGGGTTTATAATGAAGGACCAGCACATTCACATTCACACGTTTTTGTTAATCACAGCCTTCTGTCAAAGCAAAGTTAATGAAGACTCTTATTTTTCATTAAAGCCACTTGTCCACCATCAGGCTTCCTCGATAAAGGCGATCTACCCAACCTCTGCCCAGTCGTCCCGGCTCCCTCGCTTCATGCTGTGGAGGAGCCGCTTTTTGCTTTCGTGACTCACAAAGGCTCGCTAATAAAGGTCAGCGGGCCACTCAGTACCGGCGCCGGCTTCCCCGCCCTCACCTCACTGCCGGCATGCCTAGGTGGGCCCCATATGGGGGAAAGGAGGGCTGACATATGGGTTTGTCCGCTGGTTCCACGGTGGCCCCACATGGACCCCGGATAAATGAAGGTAATGGATGGATGGGAAGTAAATAGATGGTTGAACTGATACAGCCACCTCTATACAACTGGCAAAGCTATAAGAAAGTTACGCTTTGTAAGGAGTACTGAATGGATTTGTTGATTTCTCATAGAGAGTTATCCTTGGAACTGACCAAAGTCAAGGTTCATGGTTCAGGTTCCCCCTTTTTTTGACACCACAAGATTATGAATCGTTCCTCCTTCATCCCAATACATACAATTATGTTGTTTTGCAAAATACACATCATTTTCTCAAATTTGGACGCGTTTTTCGACATAAATGGCAACGGCATTAACAGTCAGACAGCTGCTTTGGAGTTAGGCTGAAACTAAATGAATCTAAAATTTCAGACATGCAGAAACTTTATGTTTAAACTAAACATGTTTATGTTTCAAATCAACACTAAATCTAATTCCAGATATCATTCAGTTCATTATATTATTTGTTCTAGTATGAATGCTTCATTCCAAGAGATCAATTTGGGAGATTGAATTGATTCTTGATTTTAAAACCAACTTGAATTGGTGTGAAATTGACTAGTTAACGGTAACCGGACTTCAACCCAGCTGAACACCTGCAGTAGATTTCTGAGCTTATTACCGCCTCGTTTCTTCTCAATGGTCGCTCTTCTCACAGGGCTGATATGAAGGTTATTGCCGTTTCATTACACCACAGGACTTGTTTGCATGTCCATGCATATGAAGGTTTTTGTCAGGTCCCCTTCGTCAGGCCAGACAACGGCATATGAAGCTGATTGTGGGGATGTTGCAAGATCTCGTGTCACCAGATCTCGTAATAATAAGGCGCCTTGGTATTTCTCATCAAAGTGTCTCATCAATCACTGTGCAGTTGCTGTCAGTGTGTGACTTCGTCTGGTGAACTAAGTGCAAGCTGCTATTATGAGCCCTGTGTGCAAACTTGAGTGGCATGTACAGTTAAGCAGACAGGCGTCTCCAGATAGATAACGAGCCAATGTAAAATGAGCATCACTTTCGGAGAAAGGAAAATATTTACCTGTTGCTATACATCATTTTTTGAGTAAATTTCATGATTTGAATTGTTTCTACTCCTCCACAACAATTAAGAAAAACAAAACTATTCATTGTCATTATACACATATAATAGCTGACCAGTGTTTTTTATGTCTTCAGCTGTACTGTGACAATTCGTCTTTTTTTATGACTGCCAGGTTAATTGGTCTATCTAAATTCTGTATGCGTGCATGATTATTTGCCCCCTCCATCTCTGCGACTGTCCGGGGTTTACCCCGCCTCTCGCCCATTAGCCGCTGGAGATAGGCACCACTGTCCCTCATAACCCCATGAGGGATAAGCATGTTGGATAATGGATGGATGCCGACACCCTAATCTTTACCTTTCCCCCATGGATTTTCTGTCAAATTTGAGTCAGCACTCTGGTAAAAGATTGCCCTAAACCTACCATAAATCAGCCAGGAGGATAAATAATTTTGTATTTTGCTCAAAACTAATTCACCGGTTGTCAGGCTGACCAGCAACATTTGGTTTTAAAAGCATTAAAGAGAATCTCACCATGTTGGTCAAGTCACAGAGAGCAATGGATGAAAAAAACATTAATGCTGTGTGAATCAGGACGGTCCAGTGAAGTTACTGGCAACCATTAAGGGGAGCCTGAACATCTGCAAATCCCTTCCTTGGAGCTGCGATCTTCAAGTCGAGCTTCCTCCCTTCCCACACATCTCCCCCGTTGAACCCACCAGACTAGTGGCAGCAGGAGTTACAATTAGCTCACTGGTCAAACTGCAAGTCTACTGAGCTCCTCATACGAACTATTTCTCAGTCCAACGGTCCTAAGAACGGTTGTTGACGGCAGGAGAAGGAGCGTTGTGGTGATGACGCATCGGCGTTTTTTAAAGAGACATAGGTCCAATTTTAAGGTGATAAATTACAAAGTCAGTTTTCATTTAAGTCATGTTTGCTACATATGTCATTTTTACACCAACTGAAGGAAAAAGCCACTTTACTGTGCTATAAAATGGGAATATGTCTGGAAAATACATCATACATCCCCTTAAAGTAACATGATTTTTACACTTTTCTTTCAGGGCAGGGCAGCCTGTTACATTCAATAAAATATAACATTGAACTGTAAATTGTACACAAATTAATAATCAGAATGCAGCTTATAAGGTTCATAATGAATATATTAGTTTAACAAATGCGTTTTGTGTTGTTTTGGCCTTTAATATTATATATAGGGATAAAAAAAGGTTTCGTCTGCCTCATTGTAATCAGACCATGTTAATTCATTCGTAGTGCTTTGAATGGTCTAGATTTCCTTTGTTCTCCTAATTGGTATAATTCAGATATATATGAAGATATGAGTAGTAATGAGTTTTCAAGCGATTAACTGTGTGTCACTACCACTAGTCATTATCTGGAGATTATAGTTTTAAGCCAGGGTTGTCCACACTGTTTCTCTTTACCGACTCGCTAAAGCAAGAGGAGATCATGGAGGAAATCCTGGCACATTTACAGCGATTTCCTGTTTCACTAGAGGTCTGAGGAAGAGATGATTGTCCTCTTAATGTGTGTTTGACTTTTTAAATTACAGCAGTTCAGGTTTAGAGGGCTGAAGGTACGTCTGGATATTGCTCCGTATTGTTATTGCAGGAATTTTTTTCAAACCATCCCCAGCTCCACAAGCCGTGATAATAAGCGACACTCGTTCTTATTTATTTATTTTTTTAAGCAAACTCGTAAAACAATTGTGCAAGCTGACAACTTTAAAAATGATTTTTTTTTTTTTTTTACGGCAAACATAAAAACCGAAAAGCGTTTTATTTTATTTTTATTTTGTTTAATTTCCGGTAAATCTCTCCAAGCAGTTTCATTTTCACCTGCTGCGTCGGAGAGGTTTCTGATCCGCCGAGGTGTGGCTTCAATGCAAGACGTGATGGCCCGCCGCAGCATTTTTTTGGATAAGAATGATGATTGAGGTCAAAGAAATGTATTAGCTAAACAAATCAATAGTGCATTACAGCCTCCATGAGAGATCCTAAAAAAAGAGCAATATGCAGAGGCGATAAGAGCCCCTCAGCACTCACACAAACACACAAGGCGGAAAATTGCCCCACTGTAGTTGTCATGTGGAAACTACTGGTGTGGTAAATCTGATGAAACCGTATGTTTGTGTGTGTGTGTGTGTGTGTGTGCATGTGTGGAATAGGGGAGATTTGTTTTCTCAACAATGGTAAAATGTTATTACAGGAGCAATAAGAAGGGAAGGATATGACTACTGAGATGTAGTAGGTTGGTTTCTGGAAAGCTCCTTTCAGAGAGATGAGAGGAACCAACAGGGCTGCGTTTGAAACAACAACAACGGCGAAAGCTCCCTGATTTCCATTCAGACAGCTGATGATTAAAATTATTATTACATCTCAGACCATGTGTAGCCGCTGTCGCTGTGTGTTGTGTGCTGCAGAAAGCTGATTGGATAAGCTGCCTGTTTTAGCCACACAACCTCAATCACTTTATTTTCTTAACAAAAAAAGAAAAATAAACACTGGCTGATTTAGCTACACTCTGATTGCTTTTGACTTTTTTTTTTTTTCCCCATGAAATTGTTTTTCTATATCTGACAATTACGATTAACATTTTCGTGGCTTTTTGTCATTGAATAATTCAACAGTATGTTTGTGCTAATTTTCTCTGCTTTCTTTAAGCCAGTTTATAGCAAGAGCATCTTTTTATTGAACTGAATGTCTTTGTAGATTTTTTTTTCTTGAGTGAGAAAAAAGCAACATGTGAACTGATTATGGTAAACATAAAGAAAGCAGAGTGTATGTGTGTGTGTGTGCTTTTTTTTTTAGTTTGTTTCATTGTTAAGCTTGTTATGTTTCTAAGCCTATAGTGCACAGCCTATAGTGGCAGCACATTGATTTGATTTGTTACATTGGTAGATTTCTGTTCAGGTTTTTTTTATTTTTTTTTTTTGGTTGAGGCATTGCCTTTTTGGAAAATCACTCCCTCTGGATTTGGATGTTGAATGTTGCTTTTACCTTTTTACTTTCAGACAGTTGTTATGATCCATAAGCATGGCAATGATGTCATTTTTATTGTTGTTTTTGTTCGATACAACTGGAAGCAGCTGATTGGCATTTTCAAAAGCTCAAATAATACCTAATAAAAGAGAAATTGAAAAAGGAGGCTTCGCTGCCAAACCGTACAGAAAACAGGGTGAAATGAGGACGTTAATTTTATCTCTGGGATAAATACAGTCTTTATAAAACTGAATTGAATCGAATATGCAGAGTTTAAATATTTTGGTTGTTCTTTCAGACCCTACATTTTGCAAACACCAAGCACTTATAAATCCCCCCGCTGAGCGTACAGCATGTACCACGACTTTTTCAGGTGTTTCGTCAGCATGTGTGTTTTATGTGCTTTTTCCGCCCCAAGCTCTGCATCACCAGGTGGCACAGAACCTGCTCATTGCAAGCTCGTTTCCGGCCCATAACCGGCGTGATTTGCTCGCACACATTGAGACTACAGCAGCTGTGGAAGCTCAAACATCCTGTTTCAGCAAAGTTAATCCGCTGCTGTTGTCCTTAAGTCATCAGCTTATACATCTCCATAGAGCGATATAGATATAGATTTTTGTTACAAAAAAAATTACCTAATGGGACGCTGGGAACAACTATCGTTGTGTCCAACTGGTGCAAATAGGAGTTGGCTTATCACTGCAGATATTCCAGCCTCAAATATCGTCTCATGTAGCACAGATGTCCCTAATCCTAACGTCAGCATCCACATTTCAAGAGAAACACTTTTTTTGTTCAAAGAAGTTTCATGGGTGATCAGAGGCTCTTAATAGGTATAATTTCACTTTGCGCCGATCCGATGGTTGAATGACCTAAATAACTGATTCAAATCAATAACTGCATTTGTTGTTGAGCTCATAATCTCTACTTATTATTTATAAAAACATCACACAAGTTTCTGTCCCACATTGGTATGACATCAAGGGGAAGACCTGCACTTAGATTTTTCTACTCAAAGCTCTGGTTGAAACAGATTGTACCTGATGATGTAAATTGCATTAAAGCTCCTCTCTTTTTTCCATAACTCTTGAGGTTGAAAGGTTTTGTTTTTCCTCTGATGTATACTACACCTTGGAAATATTCATATTCCTTGAACTTTTTTTCTCAAAGAGCTACTCAAGCCTGAACCTGAGCTCAGTGTATTTTATTGGCTTGTTTTGTCAAAGACAGACAGTAGCAGTACTTATGAAGTGGAAGAAATGGTGCTGCGTATTTTTTATTCATCCCCCATTTAATATTCTACCCTAAAATAAAAATCCAACTCATCCATCACCTTCAGAAGCATCCTGATTAGAAAATGGTGTCCACATTTTCACAGTTTAATCTAAATCAGATGTTTTGTGAAGGCCTCAGAGGTTTGCTAGAAGACCTAAGGACAGAGCAGACGAAGTTGGAGAGATGTTTAAGCCAAGGCTGAGTTTTGAAACAATAGCTCGAGCTCTGATCATCTCACACAGCACTGTTGAATTAATGATCTGAGGAATGGAAACAGCGTGGCATGACTGTAGACCTACCAAGGCCTGGCTGTTAACCTGAGGCAAGAAAAGCATTAATCAGAGAAGCAGCCACGCTTGGTAAATCTGGAGGATTTCAGCTCAATAGTGAGAACCTGTACACTGTACACAGGACAACCGTTATTGATATGCTCCACAAAGTCTGGCCCATTTAAAAGTTTGCCACTTGCATGTGGGAGAAACGGCAAAAACCACTGAAGAAGTTTGGATCAGATGAGACAAAACCAGACATTTTTGGTCAACACTATTTGGGGATGAAACTAACTTCAGACACCATGTGCTATGGGATTTTTTTTTTCTAACCCTTGACATAGAGTTTTACTGTATGTGTGATGGATTGAAATTTGGTTATTTCAGAGATATATTTATTCTTTTAATGTTAAGAGGTTGTCATGCTTTACCAGCAGCTGATGTAATGGTCAGATGGAACCAGCAGGGGGAGTCTAGCGCTCGCTCTAGTTTTATTGCAGAGCACCGGAACTTCCTCCTTAGATAACAATATACGCTGGAACAGAAGCACAGTGTCCGATTCTTTCATGAAAATATCCCCCTTCTTTAGGTATGAGTATATATAAACACACCTGTAGGTTGTAAATGAGTTTGTTTATTAACTTTTAGAAAGCTCCGAATGTTAAATTCCGCGTTAGCTCTGTTGTTAGCTCCGTTGCTAACATACTGCTGTTTCAACATTGATATTATTTGTATGTTTGTAAGCTAACTTGGACAATAATATACGCTGAAGCAGAAGCACCGTGTCACCTTGTGTGCTTGAATTAAATAAACAAATTACAAGTGAATGCAGCTATTTTTTCCTCTCAACAGCTTCCACATTATGCTATAAATTATTCTGTTCAGCTTGTATTACTGTGAGGATATCAAAAATCCTCAGTGCCCAGTCAAGGCACAAACAAAGATCATCTTTTATCAGGCAATTTGAATCTTATGAGTTCTTCATGATAAATTAAATGAAGATATTTGTGATGTAGTTTGGATGACAGTTTAGTACTTGCTACTATGTTTTATGGGAGATATGTGGAGTAAGTTTTTGCTTCATCTTCTGGTCTCTGGTTGCTGAAAATTATATCTCCGACCATCCGTTTCCTCTCTTGTAAAGGATGATTGAAGGGGTTTTTTCCCCCAAAAGATTTGAAGTAAAAGTCACTTTTGTCAATGCTTGTTTGTTTTTCCGCCACCTTAGCAATGACAGAAATTAGGCATACTGAAGTAAGAAAAAAAGCAGAGCAGCGAATCAACAATGCAGTCAAAACTTGGTTTTGTTTACTATCTGCTATGGTGTGATGTTGAGGGAATGTAATTAGTGAACCCAAAAGCGACACACTGAGAGGTGGGAAGAGTAAGAGAGAGAGAGATGATACATTTCAAAGCACCTGTCTTCAAAGTAACTGCAATCTGTTGTTTTTTCTTTCTTTTTTTTTCTTCATGTACAAAAGATGGTTCCTTCGTTCCCGGGAGGGTTTCTCTGGTAAGCTTTTGTTTTGGCTGACAGTAGAAGTTAGCCTAACATGACTGTGTTTTTTTGATTAAACCTTCGCCTAATCAATCTTCTGTAAAATAGTTTTTCTTTTCCTAGTAAATGTTATCTCAAAAGATACATATGCTACAAGCGCTTCTTGTTCTTCGTGTCGTTGAATTACGCGCACTTAGATTTGTATCTACCTCGATCAATCTACAACTTCACACAGTACCAAACAGCGGGCAGATTTCCTGAAATGTACAAATTTGCTTCTCTGGAGTTGATATCTCCTCTGTTTTGAGAGAGCATCCTCGGCATCAGCTGCACTCCTGTGTATCAGCGCTCTAATTCTCTCGTGCGTAGCCTCTGGTCAGCGCTCCTGTCCAACGGACGTACATAATTCATCCCCACAAACAGTCTTGATCCATTGAAAAGGGCTGTACACTTGTTTAATTACCCTGATTTTTTTTTTTCATATGTTCCTGTTTCTGTCTCAAGGGGACCCCCTTTGTGACAAAAGGAACAATTAAATTTGGGTCACAGCCTCGGGGCATTTGGAAATTAAAACTGTCTCTCTTGGATTATCCCCTGCTAAAATAAAACAGTCAGATTACTCCCACAAGAACGTTTTAGTCTTCTAATTTGCCTAACCTTTACTAGCATTGATAAGAAAAATCCCTTTTGCCGGTATTTCCTCCATTGCTCTTTTCTCAGGCTCAGTTTAGTCTGTCAAAAAATGTCAATGAACTGAGTTTCTGAAATAAATGGTATAACATTCTAATTTTTTTCAGTATGAGTGTAGATTTCTAAAACAACTGAACTAATAATATGGCTGACATAATGCCTGATTTGGTCATTGATTTTTTTTAAAAACGGCAAAAATGTCATTACTGAAGAAGAAGAGGTCTATTGTTGCAAATAAATTAATCTCAGACAATATTTCAGAATGACAAATTTCATACTGCATTAACACAATGAGTACAATTTATAGATCAAATCAGATTATCTGATCAGATCATAAACGTAATGTCCAAGCCTTTCTTGAACTTATAAATGTAAACATTTGTGGAACGGAAAATACGCAGAGAAAATCCAGGCAGCTCAACTGGAAACCACAGACGTCAACAAGCACAACGGATTCAATTAGACTCATAAAATGCAACACTGAATTGTTCTGACCTCTCTGGGGTGTGGTGCTGATTATTTTTAATCTGCCAGCGAACATCAAAGACAATTGTAAATAAATTCACAAAGGTCACACAGAAGTAGCGGCAGCTAGGACAGAGAAACAAACCGCCGACTTTATAGTCTGAATATTACATGAATTTTCATGCAAACATCAGGAACATTTCTCCAGTATAGTTCTGAATTAAGGGTCATAGCAGAAGCTGATGTACAGTTCAGAGGCCTTGTAGAAACAAAGGACAAATCTCGCCGAAGGCGATGGTATGTGGTGAGGTATGTTAACAACATACAAAATGTCATACTCATACTTTCTTCTGGTTCGGTGATTTAATATATATATATATATATATTCCCGCAAGGGCTGAAGGGCTCAGTTTGTTTAACTCTGGCTACACTCTGGGGATTACAGCAAGATGCTCTGAGCATTTCAATTCTCGCCCCACCTCCCCCCATTTTTTGAAGCATCCAGTTGCTTTCAGGAAGGTATTAATCGCTGTGGCATTAGGCGAGACCTTGATGTACAGGCCATCCCTGGAACCAAAGATAATGAAATCAGGCTAAATGAGAAAAATGAAAATAGCATGATAAGTATTCCAATTTTTCACGCACACGTTTAATTAAAAACCATCCAGTCGGACCGTGGAGATGGATTTGTGGTGTAAATGAGGGGAAGGTGACGAACAAGGTCGAGCTCAACAACGAGGATCCATCAGAAAAATCTCATTATGGGGGCGTTCTTGTTTAGGGCGGTCGTCTCTTTCGCCAGCCGCGCTGAACTGCATCTTTTCTCTGGTGATGACTAGATCCTAAGCAATATTTACGGATCAGTGCGTATCAATACATGGGCAAGTATACAATCTAGGATAAATTTATTGAATGATACAGTCTAGAAAGAAACATTTGTTTGTTTGTTTTTTTGTGCAGGTTTATAGATGGAGTAGCACAAGAATATGTACTGGTATAAACTGTAAACTGCTCTATGAATATCCATGGCGACAAGCATTACAGAAACAAAACGAAAGTCAAAACTTCTCAAACGCCTTCTGTCTCTAAATCTCCTTCCCCCTATCCGTCCATATGCTCAGTGTGTTCGAAAGACTTGCCAAAAATTCCTCAGAGCTTCTTGGATTGCAATAGCACGACGCAGATGTAGTGTAGTTAAACATATTCTAGCAAAAGCCTTGAATTTTACACCAAGCATAAGGACAGAAAGCGTACAATTGGATTAAGCTGCAGTAGTTGGTTGAAACAGTGTGCATTTTACCACTTTGGGTCCAACACAGTCAAAACACTACTACTGCTAAAATACTACTACTGACAATTTAGGCCTTCATCAAAAAAACAATTATACTATTTAGGTTTTCAAGCCTACAGGAAGTTTAACTGAAGAACAACATACTATTTCAGAGCAAGAAACATCTTTGGAATATTGGAAAGATTTGTTGAAAGTCAGGATTGTGGATTTCTCAATACCCACCAACAACAATCTTTACATCTGATTCTCTTTGGACCCAACTATCATAGGAAATTATTGAGAAGTAATGATTTGTTGATTTTATGAATTTGTTAGCACAAAGTTACTTAAAATATGTCTAGAGACATATTTTCGATGTCTCTAGAAAATATTTTTAAAGCTAATATAGCGCGGCTGAACCATTGCAAAGTAATGGCCACTTAAATGTAGAAAATGAAGACTTTTAGCTGCTTCCATTCACTAATGACTCAACCGTGGCACATCTTGACAGTTTTTGGGAGAAATGAGATTACAAATTCATCCGGATAACAATGCTGGCCAGAACTGGAGCAGAAAATATAAGCAGTTCGCTCAACTGAGACAATTAACAGGCCTCTCAGACAACGTTTTCCTTAACTAACGAAAATATTTGTAGAGGCTTAAATGACACATTTTAAAAAATTTGAATATTTCTTTTACATAAGGTAAACAAAAAGAAAAAAATAACAGAAACTAAAGTTATGGAGATGCTCGTATCTGCAATTTGAAAGCAACTTTCCCTTTTAGCCAGTTCCACTTTCAAGGAGGGTCACTCTATGCAAAGTCACAAACACAGATGTGAAATTCAGTGTGTACATCAAGAGGTGGTGCTAAACTGCAAGATATGCTCCAATTTGCAGGAAACAGCTGTCAGTGTCAGGGGAGTGTGTGTTCATCCAGCTGTTGCAGATTCCCTAAAAATACACACCCAAGTTTAGGTTTAAATATTCATTCACTGAGGTTTTGTCTATAGACATTGTGACTGAAGGGCTGGAGTCTACTGGGTAATTCAGAGGATGCAGAATTAAAAAGAAAAATTAATGCAAGCGCTGAAATTTCCACGTTTCAAGCTCAGCATAGAACGATGCCGCGTCAAATGCTCTGCGTCATGACTGATGGCATGAACAAAGTAAAACTAAATTCAATAAAGACAGTCTCAATTCACTGAGTGAAGCGTCAAACCAGGAAAGAAATTGCTTAGTTTTTTTTCCACAATTGCCTTTTGCAATTACCGACACCTTTCGTCACTCCCTAACGTTATCAGTCAAAATGCCAGGAAAGAACATCGGCTGAAGACCGCAGCTGCTCGTTTTGTCAGCAGCTAGCTCCTGAAGGAACTGCTGTACTTTCTGGCAGTCGCGTCTCAACCTAATGATTTATCTACTTCCAGCAGGAAGAGTCCCACCTGCTCTACAGCCACCGTCTAATTGACACTGACTGGATGTTATCGCCCAGCAAGGGTCTGCTAATGAGCAAACTGCTGTTGACCACTAACCACTCAGGTTGTTTTTTTTTTTTTTTGCTACCTGGAGGGGTGGAGAGTAACATCCCTGAAGCTGTTTCCCTCCCAGGGTGGAAGCCAAGACTTTCATCATCACCACCAAGGCCTCCTGCCAACCCAAGAGTGAATAATTCACCACCTTCTGGACGGATCCGCTGTTAGAACGTTTCTGCTTTTTCAGAGTGGTATTTACATTTACATTAGAACGTTGTGAAGAGATGGTCTTGCCCCAGGTTTTATTAGTTTCCTTCCAATCTTGATATCTGGATTTACTTACTGATATTTTTTTATTGGCGTTTTGAGCTAATAAGAGCAAAACCTAAACCCGCCACGAACTGCACTGTTGCAAATGTGCGCATTTCTTTTTTTCCAATATTCTGTCAGAGTCAAGAAAACTTTTCTTTCCCCCAATTGCTGTGCTCCTACTAAATAAGAAATGTCATTTGTGTGTGAATAGGTCTGTACAGACAATGCGTTATTAAAAATCACGGCAGAGACGGATGTAAACATTTACACGATGCCATCATACGTCAGATACGGCGCTAGGGCTCATCATCGGCCATCGAAGAAGACGTCTGCACATTATTCAGGCATCAGAGCGACGCGTCTCTTATCCATGTCTATGTGGCATTGTTGGGAAACTGTAGGCAACGATTTCACAAAAGAAAGAAGGATTCAGCACTTTCAAATGACAATCTCAACTTTTGATAAATTGTTTTCTCTGTTTACTTCATTTCATCATTTTTGTGTGTGTGTGTGTGTGTGAAACTGTTGGTTTTATGTCTGTATACTCTATAAAACACTGTGTTGCGTTTCCCATTTTGCACTTTGTGCAATAAAGTACACTTTTGTACTTTATTTCTATAGAGTACAAAAGTGCTCTAGAAATAAAGTTTAATTGCTAAACTTATGCACGTCATTCACCACGCTAACGGGTACGACGATGAGTATTTATTTCACGTGTCATTAATCATAACTGTACGCCCCAGTTACTGTGTATAAAAGTAACAACAGTAACTTTATATAACTAATATGAATTCTACTAAATAGTTTAAAAATAATAATAATAATAATGTGTGCACTAAGTTTGGTTACTTTTTGTCTTTGTGATTTACTTTACATAGTTTAAAAACGAAACCAGAACATTATGCTCAGTAGAACCAGCAGCCAGGTTTTTTTTTTTTTTTTCATGCAGCTGCTCCTAAGGCCATTTTATTCTCGTGCAGTCAGATTGTTTTTGACACGGACTTGAAACATGAATACTTTTCGTGTCGGATTACACACAAGCCAACACACACACACATATGCAAAAAATAAAACAAAAAAAAAAAAAGCGCTCCGAGAGAAAATAAAAGATGGGGTGGAAGTGTGTATAATTACTATGTCACCACAGAGCCATATGCTTCTTGGCAGCATAATGAAGACAAGCTAGCGGAAGAGGAAAGAAAGAAAGAGCGCAAACACTGAATCAGCCGCTGCAGTTATGGCTGGAGGCTGTCGATGCAAACTTCTCTCGATAAAGAAATACGTGACCTTGCTGACAATGACTACAGGAGTCTGGGTTTTGTGTGTGTGTGTGTGTGTGCGTGTGTGTGTGCGTGTGTGTGTGCAGACATGCAGGGAAGACAAATATGTCAAAACCAAGTTGAAAGCATTTTGACAGCAAGGTCACCAGAAAACATAACATAGCAAGTAAATTTTTAAGTTGTTTAGTTGTAATTATTCATTTTCCGTTCCAACATACAACAAACAGTTCTCTAAAAAAAAAGGAGCAGGGATGTAAAACAGGATGCAAACATGTCGGAAAAAACTCATTCTTAACTTTCCCCACAGCTTCAAAACTGTTAAAATAGCTAAAAAAAAAAAAAACAGGGTTTTAGGACTCAGTACTTCAAACAGCACCTCTGGCTAGCATCACTGTGCCAAAGTGCTCTTTTTAAGAGACGTCATTTAGTTCTTCTTACCCAAAAGCGAAATAACAAACACAAAAGCAGCCTGTGCCAATTAAAGCATACTTTCTCGCAACTCCAGCTGAAGGAGGGTTCAATAGCGCCGCGTCTGCCTTTTTGAATAGTGGTGAAGAACTCATAAACCAGACTGGGGCTCTCAGATAAATCAGCACCTAAATGTCAATATGGCCTTTGGAATACTGTATTTATAGCTCAGCTACGTCAAGCGAACCCACGCTTTCTCTGTCTGGAGCAGCGGCTCGCTCGCTTTTGGTATATTTCTGTAAGAAACAGAGGCACGATGTTGTTTAAAACTAGTACATGTTTATCCTTCAGCATTTTTTTCTTCTTTTCATCTGACCATGACTCTCAAAATGTAGGGAAGCTAGAAAATCCGGTTGAATAATTGAATGTTGGAGTGTTTTTTTTTTGTTTTTTTCTGTATTCTCCAGTCATGATTTTTTGGTTTGAGGGAAGCGTCGACCTTTGCTTTCATGTACAGACCTTCTCACAAGCTGCCAACCAGGCCCTGGGATGTTAATAAATGCCCAAAGGCCACACGTACGCACAGCGCCTTGCAAAAATTATTCATACCCTATGAACTCCCCCCACCCTCCAACACACATTGTGTCATATAATATTTACACAGAACATATTTAAATGGAATATTGCTAAAACAAGCCAGCACAACATTGTGGAAAATGCATCTGTTCTCTGATAACAACTGGGAAAAAAAACTATACTGTGCAAATGTACCTAAATCCAGTTTTCATCAGGTTTCAGACCTGTTTTGATTAGGCCGTCTTGCATTGCATTGCTGGATGTTTGGTCTCTGTCTTGCTGTAGGAGAATCCCACTTCTCCGTCCTCTGACAAGATTTTCTTCCTGGATTTCTTTGTATCTAACACCAGCGAACTATAAACACACTTTTAGAGCACTGTAATGATTCACTTCTTTTTTATAATCTAGCCCACATGATGCTGTACGTATTAGAAGTGTAGATGTACTCCACGTAATAAAAGCTAGTTCTGCACAGGCCAGCCCACAGCTCTGATCCCTTACTGCACACACATTTAAAGGTTAGTAAAGGTCATGCTCTTTGTGCAGTGAAAACAGATGTCCCCTCTGCCAGGGCACATATTTTCTAAGGTTTCTCCACAGCAAAATTAGAGCTGCGCCAGTTTTTAAGCCGACCCCGCCACAGTTTTGTTCTCCCTGCCCTCGTGCCTCGAATCTGACGTTGTTTAATTCGACCAAAACACAAAACCGTTGTTGCTAAATGAGCAAAAGAAGCTGCTGTCAGAGCAGGCTGAATTCTGTATTGCCTTGATTGCTGCATGTGAGAACTTGTGGGCTCAGTTTGGCTCCATGCATGTTTCTGTAGAGAAGCTCTGGTAGATCTCACAGATGGGTTGCCTGAAGCTAAGAGCGAACAGAGACGCATCCTATCCTTGGCCGCCATGACTGCAAAACCATCCACAGAGATTCATCATGTGTATGTGATCAACATGATAAGTGCAACGACATCAGACACCTCTCCTAAAGTATCTGATTAATGGCCACTTGTGAGATTTAATTTGCAGAGTAACCTACCCACTTTCAGCAAAGCTAAAATTCAGCCTTGGCGTCTGAGAATAAGAATAAAAGAGCTGTTTTTATAAAACGTAAAGAGTTGCAAGGAAAATTAGACCAGGTGAGTAAAAATGTATTGCCAGAAATGATTGCAGATGAAAATACGGTATACCTTTGTAAGACTATCTAATCTAGATCAAGGTTGTAGAAAGCCTCAAGCAGAATTTCATTTTTTGGGATGCAACTTTCAATTCAAAAAGTGAAACTCATCTTGTTATTCAAATTCACTGCAGACACAGCCATGCATGGCAGGTGTTTAGTAATGTTCATTTGAAAGATAATGACTTATGAAAACGTCAAAATTCAGTTTCTTGGAAAATTTAACCCGTGCATTACAACAATAAAAAAAAAAGGGAATTTTACTACATAAGCGTCATGTTTTGGCCACGTCATAGTAAGTCACAGAGAAGTCTGCTGACATGAGGCATCACAATGAGGACAGGCCAGAAAAAGCAACTGCTGAAGAAGCTTGAAAGCACATTAATGGACAGGTGAGTGAAACAACAGCATGGCTTTTGTCTTGGTTGTGCCGAGGTGCGGAAGGGATCCGTTTGGGTCAAAATCTACATTCCTACCCTCTTCAGCTCGGCTGAAGGCTGCAGCTCTAAGAAGGAGTTTGTGGAAATAAGCAGAGCTTTTTGTATGAGCGAGTGTTCAGGTTAGCCCCAAATGGCTGCCAGGGGAAATTCAAGGCTTTCTCGAACATGCATGAGAAAATCAAAGCAACACTCTCGGTATGATTTTGATGAGGGAATAACATTACCGCAAGATATAAAGCTTAACAAAGTCGATTTTACATCAGAACTTCCTTTAATCATTCTAACAAATAAATACCTGAAGTATATCACGTTGTTTGCATTTAATCTTTTTTTAGTTGTTGTTTATGGACATCATTAATTTCCTAAAAGTGGATGAATTAATTATGAGTCTGTATCAATGTTTATCTGTCATTTCACTCCCTTTACATCTGAAGCTGTGGAGGGAAAATAAATTATAATTTCAATGCTTTATGTCAAACACTTGCTCATCTTACCCAAGACCTTTTTACAGGCCCGTGTTCTGTGGTAGAGCTGTGCTATTATGCACAAGAGTGCACTTTCCCGGATGCAGCCATATGTTGATCTGTGTGTGGAGGCATCGAGCGTCTGCTGACACTCTGGCTTGGCAGAGAACACGCAAGATGCGAGGTAAGCTTCTAAATCGTTTGTGAAGTATACAAACAAAGAAAACCTTGTGGAGAAAAAAAAGGTCTTTGATTTTGCATGCAAGAAGTGTCAATAATAAATCATTAATAGACTCGCAAAAAAAGTTGCACAAAAAAAAAAGGCATGAACGTCCTGATTGCTGTGTTTACTCTGATGTACCGACACTAACTTTATTAAGCTATGAAGCAGATCTGAGGTTTTATCGCTGCAAAATAAATTCATTTAAAGCTCATTTTTATGTGACGCTGTCTGTGAAATGATAGGCTGAATTGCATTTTATTTGGGTTTTGACCTTCCAAGTTGCATACAGATTGCCTGCTTAGGCTTGACGTGGTCTTGCCATTTTTTGAGGCCTAATTTGAAACCGTTTTTTGCAGTTTCATATTGCAAAAATATGAATAAAATCCTTCTTTTAGTTGTTTGAGGCAGACGCAGCAGCCTTCACTGTTACCCCCCATTAAAATGCTTAGCCGATGAGATGCGGTCTGTAAATCCCACTGGGTGGAAAGTGGGAAAACTGGTGGTAATTAAGCAAACCAGTTTTTAAGTTTGGATGAATGAATTCTCTGCTTATAAAACTGTCTTTATAAGCAGCTTCAAGGTCAAAAGTGCTGCTGGGAACTCAGGCAGGACACACTGCACATAAAAAAAAAAAAAAAAAAACTTCACATTGCTAATAAAAAGCTGCTAATAAAAATAAAATGCTGTAGCACAGTTATAGAGGACTTGCATCAGAAAACAACACTGAAATTGGAAAAAATAGCACAAGAAATGCCCAAGGACATCACACCGGAGTGCATTCTGGGTATTTGTAGCTAACTGGAAAGCATGCTAAAATGCAACTAGAGCACTAGAGTTCTTCCAGAAATGACTCATGCTTTTTCAGCGTTTGTAAAAGGAGAGCGTTGTGAAATTTGAAGCAATATAGCATAGCGTGAGAGATATGCACACAAGAGGTAAAATATGTCAAAAAGTTTCATGTACAACCGTGGTTCCGAAGTTGAAAACAACCCACCCACCAGGCCTAAAAGCTGTTACTCACTGTTCTCATAAACACACCTCTGTCTGCAATGCTATCTGCAAATCAATGAGTGTCCAACGGTGGGGTCCGTTTCATAGTGGCGAGAAGAAAGTGAAATTGTTTGTCTGAAAAGTCAGTAATATGAATGCATTGTCAACTGTACTTGATGAGGTGATAAATCCATTTTGCCTTTGAGTTGTAGGGCCGATGACGAGCCTCCACAGCAATTTGATGCCGAGGCATTTCCATCCACTGATTTATCTGTCAAAGTGCTTTTTTTCTCCTTATCTGCTGCTTTTCTCTGTCTGTTTTTTGTTAACCCCCCCTTTGCCAACTTCTTATTTTGGTATTTTTGCTCTTCCTTTTCTACCTTTTGGTGTTTTGCCATTTTTCTTCTGTAATCAGACACACAGATTCATCTCTGTCGCGCTCAGACACCAGCTAAATCAATTTCCCAGCACTCTCCCATTTTGGAGGGCTGCTGTCAAGATTGGCAACTTGCAGCATGAGGACACACCTGAACACACGCGCGCACACACACACACACAAGGCTTTCTTCTTTTTCATTCACTTTCTCCCACACAGTTTTCAAAGCACCCACAGTGGTACACACAAACACCTGCTGGTCCAAATACACATTGCTTCACACACACTTGCTCTCATAGTGGTGATTCACCACATCACTGTTCTCTAATGTCTTACTTGCTTCATCTTTGCTTCTTCCATTTGTCATTGGTGACAGGACCTGGCAGCAGCATCTATCCATCCTACCTTTATCCTCACCCTGTCAGCCCACACTGATTTTCTCCAGGCTGACCTTCCTCCCTCAGTTCAGTTCCTCTTTCAACTTGGGATGAAGAAGCAAGAATGGCATGAAAAAAAAAAAAAAGAAAAAACATAGGAAAGCTGACGCAGGGCCACGTCTCCCAGCGTCACCTTTTCTGTGATGGCTGTCAGCGGGTTCAATCCGCATACAGAAACCCAGGGTTAATCAGGAGGCCGATATGCCAGTCAGCCATGATTAGCAGTGAAGGGAAGACTGAGTTTCAGGCTCCACTCTTAGACGCGTTTTCGTTGACCTATTTGTGGGAGCACGGCTGAAATGATTAAACTAAGTGGTTACAAACAAATCAATCACTGTCGGTGACAAAGCAATAAAACATAAAGAATCTTAAAAAGTATATTTTCTCTTTTTATTATCAGAGAAATGGCTAACAAAAGTTATTTAGCACTAAATATAGTCCTAAATAGTCTGTATTTATGACTACTCTATGTTTAGATTAGTCCTAAATATCTACCAAAGTACCAATATGAAAATGAGGTAAGCTAGATAAAATACCACTAAGTATGACAAAACTAGCTGACATAAAAGGGAACACAGAGAAATACAGAGAATAGACAAAGGCTAGAATATGAGAAAAGCAAGAGGGAAAACATTAACATTTACTTACAGAAGGCTTAAAACTGACTTAAGCCATTGAATTAGAACAATATCCCATTATTTAAATATCTTGGAGACTTGAAGAAGCAAGTGTAGGACCTATGCTCAAAATAATTTCAATGCTAGGTTTCCCTTTGCTTCTCACACGTCTCAAGAAACGTGCAAATGGTAGATTGGGAGGAGAGAGAAAGAGACGACATGCAGACCCTGAACCGAACCCAGGACATCTGAGTCCAGCACCGCAGCCTCTGAACACGGTGCATGGCACGCGCTGCATGGCACGCGCTGCATGGCACACGCTGCTGCATGGCAGGCGCTGCTGCATGGCAGGCGCTGCTGCATGGCACATGCAGCGCTGACTGAGCCGCACGGCATCCCAGGAAACAAACTGCTCATGAATGAGAACTTTATTTATTTTTTATTTATTGAATCAGTTTGCTACTAAGGTTCCAGTAATTAGTAAGAGTTATCAGAGCTGTGTTCATAAATCAATTCTAAATAACAAAAAAAAAAAACTTCGTAATGTTATTTTGCATTTTTATTTTGCTATTATATTCAATATCATCATTATCATAATTATTATTATTATTATTAGTATTAGTAGTAGTTAACCATTATTACTATTAAAAGTTAAAATGACTTCTAGAGTTTGTGTTGACATAATGCTCACCGACGTATTATGATATAATGAATTACTTTATGACCTTGGTTGGTTGGGCCTAATTAATCATGTTGAATAATTAAAGTAATTGACAATGTTAAATAAGAGCATCAGAAATGTGTTTATTTATTTATTTATTTTTTAATTTCCAGAAGTCTGCACCCAGGTCACATTTTTGGTTTGAGGTTTATTTAATTCATTTCTCATTCATTTCAAAGAGTAAAACAGCAAAAACCCTGAATTTGCTCAGTTGTTAATGAACCGCTCGGTTGTACCTCTGGCTAGTAAATAATGCCCTTTGCGATGCTGATGGCGGGTTTTTTGTCAAACTTCACGCCAAAGTCTTTTTGACAGTGATGGGTCTGCGGATCCCCTGTGTTCGGGTTACATTTTAAGCCTTTTTTTTTAATGTTTCAGATGTATGGCATCAGACCTCACCTTACCGAGGTTGTGCGTCAATACTGCGCTGTCTACTTGGCTTTTTCAATTCTACTCACATTCGTAACACCTGTCAATAAGGAGCCTCGCCTCTTCCTCACAGTAGGAGCAACAAGAGGGCAGCATAAACTCTTTGGGAAGACTGTGTTGGCTCACTGTGCAAATTAAATATTCCACTTTTTGTTGGACAGTCGATGCTGTTTTACAAATTCATTGCCGCCACTGAATAAATAGCCCTACAAAGGAAAAAAAATAAACATAAATTTGGCCCGAAGGAGGAAAAAGCCACATAGATTGCAACAGCAATGGCAAATAATTGCGTTGACAGTGATTGATAGTGATGTACTGAGCCTCCAAAAAAGAGAAAAATCATAAATCACTTGTGACAGAATGATAGAGCATAGCTGGAAAACACACAGCGGTGAAGGCGTCTAACATCTAAGTGTTATTTGTTGTCGGCTCCGGCTGTATTTGTTTTTCTCTAGATAAAGATTAGTACAAAAACACTGCATACATTAACAGATGCACAGATGTAGGTTTTTTTTGGTAAATCATGGCCTGTCTTCAAAGTCTATACACTGTAATATAGTATTGACATTTGCAAGAACTTACCAATAAAAGTTGCCAGAGAGCTAGAAAAGTTGAGTATCTTACATTTAATAAATGTAAAATTCTCAAAGTTTTGAGTTTGAGGACTTCTTAAAACATTTTTCTGCGAGGATCCACTACATTGTTGTCAACTTTATTCTTTCATTTAAAGCTCTCGCTAGGTTGTTAAACTAAAGTTGCTTTACCTTTGGTCTACTCCAGGTAATACATTGTCATCTTATTAATACTCTATACTCCACTTCAAAAATATCTAACCCTATACGTCTTAAGCCAACAAAACTGAAGAAAAAGTTTGAAGAAAGCACCAGAACAGATGCACTTAATTATTAATAAAATCCAACTGGTTTAATCTCGCTTTTGTTAATATTTAGTTACTTTTACAGAATAACTCTGAACAAAATGAAATAAAATTCCTTGCAGGAACAGATGCTGTGAGTTCATCAAGGATTATTACATTAGCATATAAGTAGGAAAGGTAAAACATTAAGTAGCAAAGGTTCAAAATGTCAGATTCAAATTCGTAAACTTTCATTTCATGTCAAACACGTTGGTAATTTTAGTAACTAAACATTAGTTCCTGTTGGTTATTTTGTACAGATGACTGACAGATATATTTCCAGTCTACGCTTTTATACACTTTTTCACTCTTTTAGAACTAACATAGTCTATAAGATAGAGATAAAAGTTTATCAGGGTTTAATTTTTTTGTGTGCCAAAATCACTTTTTGCAAAACATTAATTAGACCTTTATTTTAGGAAGATGACGATATTCAAAAGTCCTAAGCTGGAACCTTTGTATTGTGTTTCTGGTACCCCTATGAATCTGACGCACAAGCAGCATCCACAAACAGTGATGGACGACAATGCAGCTTCTCTTGGCCCACTGGGGGGTTAAATTTGGTTTTGCAAAATTATCTGATTATATGCTTGAAAAGATTTCTGTTGTGTTCAAGTTGTTCAAAAAGCAGTTGGCCTATTACTGAAGCTATTCAAGCCTGAAATACCATCGACATGAGAAGAATGTTGCAGCAGTGGCAAACGTCCCCGACGCTAAGGTCAGCATCCGCAATCCACATTTCTAAAGAAATATTTTTTTAAAAGAAGTGGTTGTGGTTTCGCACTTGACAGCTGAATGTGTGTAACCAATATGATGGTTAAATCATCTAAATCAAGGGTCTCAAACTCCAGTCCTCAAGGGCCGCTGTCCTGTAGTTTTTAGATGTGCCACAGGTACAAAACACTGGAATGAAATGGTTTAATTACCTCCTCCTTGTGGAGATCAGTTCTCCAGAGGCTTGCTAATGACCTAATTATTATTTTCAGGTGGTGCAGCGGAGGCACATCTAAAAGTTGCAGGACAGCGGCCCTCAAGGGCTCGAGTTTGAGACCCCTGATCTAAATGATAGACTAAAAAGAAAACACACATTTACTGTTGAGTTCATGTGTCTGTTTGTTCATTCATTTAGCAGACAAAAGGCTTTTAGAATTGAAAATGTTGCTTATTTTAAAATGTGATTAATTAATTACAGACCTTGCAAATTAACTCAATTAAACATTTGAATCGAGTCTCACCACTTCTTACCAAGTTTTCAGTTTGTTTAGCTGCACTGTAGCTTTGCACAAACTACTGTGAACAAAACAGATGGAGAATTATTGAAATCCGTCTCAGCAAACCAACTAGAAGGTTGAAAGCTGGAGCTAATCGACCGTTCGACTGGCTGAAGTAAAACGTTTGAGCTGGCCTTGCCAAAGACGTAATCCCAACTCTATTAGACTAAATTTAAAGATCAGAAATATACCAAATTTGAAGGAAATGTACCAATTGCAAAGAATAAAACTTCCTACCAGAATTATGCCAGAGGGCGACTGATAGCTGCAAAAACAAATCATGTTGTTGATTCCTACTTTCTGAGGTGTATCTAATATGAATTCAGGGTTGCATTTTAAAATATCTCTGCTCAAACTACAGTTGGAGCTAGTTCTGTTTTTTTTTTTTTCTTGCATGGTGAACCCAGTGTAAGTTAAGCTGCACACTCCACTGCCGTGCATGACATTGTGTTAGTCATAGCTCTGCTTTGCTGGCTGCAGCCACACTTCAGACTTGTCTAATGGAAGCTTTTAGACGGACGGTTCAGGTCCCAGGGTCTGTGGGATTTACAGCCGGGTTTAGCAAAGGAGAACCAACACAAGCCATTACCAGGCTGTCGTCCAGCTTCTAAGAGGAAAATAAATAAATAAAACCTTGGTCAAGGAAGGCGTCTCATAATGTGATTGAAAGGAAGACAAAAATGTACCTTTTCCTCGTAGAAGCTGTGCATTGTTGCAAGGCAATTTTTTTTTTATCCAAACTAAAACTAATAGAATAAAAGCATTTGGCAGCCATAAGTATTTGGTTTTGTGCCCACAACTGGGCAATTCCCCATGTTGTCCTAAAACAAATTAGCTGCTTGTAATCACACGGATTAAGGACGAAGATAATTGCTTATTGCCCACCTTGCCAGTAAGTATTTGCTGGGCTCGTTCCAGAAAGTGTGCATTCAGCCTCAAATCTTCAAATCTCTTTGAACCCGTTCTAGTGTTTTGTACAATCAAAAATCACCCAACTTTGTGTTTTCAGGATTGAGGGACTCAGAAAGGGACAGTTTTTTGTAACTTCAGTACATGGGCTTTGTGGTTGTCTAGTACTGACATACGTAGAAACAATAAAATAATCATCTGAATGCACTACATGTGATCCCTAACTATGCTCAGTTATTGTGTAACAAAGATGCAGACATTTGTTGAGGAGAACAGCTCTTGTATTGAGTAACATCCACAGTTGATCTTATCATACTGACTTTAGACCAGGGGTGTCAATCTCTAGGCATTTAAATCCCGTTTCCTACAAGCTTCTGATGTGTCCCAAATCCAACACATCTGAATCAAAGGCCTGAATCTACAGAGTTCTGTTCATGATCTAATTATGTGATCCAGGTTTGTTCTCACTTCTCACAAACTGGCCCTTAAATAATGGAGTTTGACACTGGTGGCTTAAAGGATTTGTCCATTCTTGCTACAGCAGAATCAAAAAGAAGAGAGACTAAAGTTATATCATTACCTCTGATCATATAGAACAAACCAAATTGCATGCATCCTCTATAAATGTCAGTTTTTCAATTTGTTCTGCTATTTCTTTGCAAAAACTTAATTACCTGGATGAAATATATAACTTGTAGAGAATTAGTGTTGCTAAGCACATGCAATACAATCAAAATACCTCAGGTTTTTTTTTGTCCTCTTTTCTCCTCTGTGCTGTTATTCACTTTTGTCTTTCAGAAGTATTTAGCTGTATTCAGTACAACTGGTGACCATGGAATAATTTATGTTTAATGTAGCAACAAAAACGCAGGAAAGCAGAGTTTATAGAACACCGAGATGGACTGAAAGTGCAATTAAAAGCAAATATATATTGATGGTCCAACATGGCTGTACATGTATATGTAGCACTGGAAAAAATTAGGAGCCCACTGCACTGAACCCAATTGAAAACCTCAAGGTTATCCCTCCAAATACTGATTTCTGAAGTCTTATTGAGTTACAACATTAGTATTATTGGTTCTAAATGAATATGAACTTGTTTTCTTAGCATTATTTGAGGTCTGAAAAGCGCTGCATCTTTGTCGTTATTTTGACTATTTCTCATTTTCTGCGAATAAATATAAAATTTTTGCTTGGAATTTCTGCGACATGTTGTCAGAAGTTCGTAGAATAAAAGAACAATGTTGATTTTACTCAAACATAAAAGTAAAATCAGAGAAACTGATCATTTTAAGTGGTCTCTTAATTTCTTTCCAGAGCTGTGTACATGGACACCAACTAGCACTTTAAATTATTTTTTATTTTTTTGTATTTGAGGAGATAAAGCTTTTCTTTACTGCTATGGGAAATTGTCCTCTGCTTTTGTTTGTTTGACTTGTGAACAGCAAATTAATTCCCACTGTTTTGCCAACCGCTGAAGCACGCATTGTTTGTGGAGTCATAAAAAAATATGCAGAAATCTGTCTAAAAGACACTTTGATAGAACTTTTCTTTTATTCCAATAGCGTCTCATGTCGGATAGGTTCAGCCACCCAAATAAAAGACTCTGCTCATCTCATCATTCCACACAGAAAAACAAATAAATAAAGAAAGCATAAAAAAAAGGACACCGATGAAAGGATTTGGTCAAATGAGACACTTTGGACACGACAATTTTGCTTCAATAGATGAAAGACCGCAGGGTCAACACAGCCACGAGAAGTCGAACCGTTTTTATCAATAACTTATTTTCTTTTGATGTCCGCCTCAGAGGCCACATTTTGAAAGGAAGCTGGACTCTACCTATTAAAAGTTTTAGGTGCTCAGCATCATGGATGTAGCTTTGACTTGTCCACGACTGAATTCACCGTTTCCTTTCGGTCAAACATCTCACGGCAAAATGAAACGGACGACGAGCTACCGAGCTGAGTGCGTTTAAAAAACGATCTAAAACGTCGGTTTGAAGCAGAGTCACTTCGATTCATGCGTGTTTGACAATACGGAGACATGCACAATTGGAATCCCATGACTTCTTTATTTTATTTATTTTTTGACAACAACCAGAGATAATTACCCTGACCGTTTAAAGTAAAAAAAAAAAATAAGAAAGCAGCAGAAAGATGAGCCTGAGATGACTGATGAGAGAGAGAGGACAGACAATGTGCGTTTTACATCCACCAGCTAATCGCCAGCAGCTTTTAGAAGGGAAGCAGAACGACGGGGTGAGAGAGGTGAGAAGTGACAAGAGTGTGGCTATTATCACACAGCAGCCGTGGGTATTAAAGCTTTTTCATCCACGTCCAGCTGCCAGCCGGAGATAAGCCTGAACCTGTGAACTTTCCGGCGACTCTTGGAACCTGTCCCCGCCATGTTAATTGATGTGTGCACCCCTCAACACTGATGACTCAAATAATACAACAAAAATATTGGACTTTCCAATATGAAATCCAAAGCAGAAGCATGCAGCTTTGCTTCAGGTGATTCTGGTTTTTTTTTCTTAATGACACACAGAGCATCTAAAAAGGTAATATTTTCTCTCCTGCAACTACGTAGGAAAAAGCTGTGTGTGTATTTGTTCAGTTCTGATGAGTCTCCTCACAATACAAGTTAAAAGTAATCAACAGATCATATAAAGGACTTTCTTTCACACTTTTCACTGTTTTTCACTGTCCTGTAAAAGGGATTGCACAAGACATACTTGGACAGAGCATCTCTGCAGCTCCTCCACAGACACCGATATGTATTTACTCTTGATCTGTTGAGTATTTGTGTAGGCGTTTCCTGCCACTGTCTTTTGCTGCTGTCAGTTCTGCTCCCTAAAATATGTGTCTCAAGTCGACTCCGGGGAACATTTTACTTGTGTTTGAGTTTAGTTATGGTTTGTTTATTTACATTTGGCACAAAGCATATACTGGCAAGTCTCTTATTGAGAGGATGACCTTAAACAGGTTGTTTGCTCTTAAACTCTCCATTGTGACTAGATTAAAACAATACTATAAAAAAAGAGCCTGCCAAAATGTCTCTATAACAATTTAAAAAAAATAACTGACCATGTATCATTAGTAGTTTTTCCCAGTGTTAGCAAAATGCGTTATTAGGTTTACGGGGTAACTATTTTTTAATTTAAAGGTAAGTTGCTTTGGATTTCCATTTTTCCCTTGAGAAATGGAAAAAAAAACAACAAAAAAAAACTTGCGTATGTGTGTTTTACAAAGTTTTACTGAAATATCTAACTGAGACACAAACGCATAGATAGATGATATCTGCATTGTAAATGAGCATTATGCTAAAATCTGCTATTTGTGTGAAGTCATGATTAAAAACTGCACCTCTTGATTGAGTTCATTACATTTGTTTTACCTGCTATTGCTATAAGCAGTCTTCTGAATCTAATCGAATCTCAAACAAATAGTAATATAAATACACACAAGGTATGCTGCTGGCCTCTCTAAAGAGGAAAAAGCAACAGAGAACAGAAAAGCGACCTTGTCCAAATTCAGGAAGCTGCTTCTCTTAAGTTGATCCACAATGTCAGGGAGCAGAGTTCAGTTATCCACCAAGTGTAAGTGAGTAGGAATTATCCCTAATACCCTGAATTTGTCCTGCCTACTGATGTAATCTGCAGTTATAAAGTCTTTCTCCATCACTGCAATGGAGTAATCAACAAAATACTGTTATTTACACCCTTTGAACTGAGCCATAGTTTGTTATGTTTGACTTATTAGCTACGTATTATAGTTTAATTGGTAGATCAAATCATTGCAGCCTGATATTTTATTGGGGAATCAAAATAATCTTATCATTTTACTTACTTTTAATTGAAAAATCTGGGGTGCATTTGAGTACAGTCTTTATTACTCAGATACCCCAAAATAAAATCGAGTTAAATCAAGCACTTTCAGAAGTAACCTGTAATAAACAAAATCCATCTTTGTCATAGCATAAACACCAATGTTAACACTGTTTTCAATGCTTCCATGCAATGCATGTAAGACACCTATTGCTCTACACCTAAAAAAAACAGAATAATTAATTTGGTGTTAAGAGATGAGCGTTTTCTACTGGTAACGAACTGCCACGAAGTATAAATCAGATTTTTACTTTTGTGTTGAATGTCTGTTTTACAATATATTTACCACTAATGGCAATTAAAAAAAAACACTTTTCTGCAAAATTCATCAGCTGCACAATTCTTGTTAAATAGTGTAAGATAAGTAGTATTTCAAAAGAACAGAACAAATTGTATGTTTTTGAACAATAACAATTTGTGTTGCTAATCTGTTGCTAAGAGATGAGTGTGTTTACTGGTAACCAAGTGCCACGAAGTGAACATCAGATTTTCACTTTAGCGAAATTTGCCAACGGTAAATGTCTTGTATCTAATCAGGTAAGCATTATTTCGAAAGAGCTTATGTCTTATAAACTATATAACTTGTTATTAATTTGGTTTTAAGAGAAAAGCGGATTTTCTACTGGTAACGAACTGCAACGAAGTATAAATCGAGATTTTTACTTGTGTGTTGAATGTGTTTAAAATATTTACGACTAATGACAAAAAAATTAACTTTTCTGCAAAATTCCCCAACTGCACAATTCTTAATAAGTATAAAATAAGTCGTATTTCAAAAGAGCAGACGAAATCTTGTGTTTTTTGAACAATACGAATTTTTGTTGCTAATCTATTAATCTGTTGCTAAGAGATGATCGCGTTTTCTGGTAACCAAGTTCCGCAAAGGAAACTCACTTTTGCAAAATTTACCAATTGTAAATTTATTGTGTCTAAGCAGAGAATAAGTATTTCGAAAGAGCTTATGTTTCATAAACAATATTACTTATTATTAATTTGGTTTTAAGAGATAAGCAGGGGGGGGGGGGGGTTCTGGTAACGAACTGCCACGAAGTATAAATCAGATATTTACTTTTATGTTGAATGTGTGTTTAATATATTTACCACTAATGACAAAAAAATTTACTTTTCTGTAAAATTCACCAACTACACAATTCTTAACAAGTATAAAATAAGTCGTATTTCAAAAGAGCAGAAGAAAGATTATATTTTCTGATCAAAAAGAATTCTTGTTGCTAATCTTTTAATCTGTTGCTAAGAGATGAGTGTGTTTACTGGTAACCAAGTTCCACAAAGTAAACATCTGATTTTTACCTTTGCAAAATTTGCCAACGGTAAATGTCTTGTATTTAATCAGGTAAGCATTATTTCGAAAGATCTTATGTTTTATAAACTATATAACTTGTTATGAATTTGGTTTTAAGAGATAAGCGGGTTTTCTACTGGTGACGAACTGCCACGAAGTATAAATCGAGATTTTTACTTGTGTTCAATGTGTGTTTAATATATTTACCACTAATGACAAAAAGAATTAACTTTTCTGCAAAATTCACCAACTGCATAATTCGTTTTAGTGTAAAATAAGTAGTATTTCAAAAGAGCAGAAGAAATCTTATGTTTTTTGTTTTTTTTGTTTTTTTGTTTTTGAAAAATAACATTTTTTGTTGCTAATCTGTTGCTAAGAGATGAGTGTGTTTACTGGTAACTAAGTGCCACGAAGCAAACTTCAGATTTTTACTTTTGCAAAATGTACCAACAGTAAATGTCTTGTATCTAATCAGGTAAGCATTATTTCGAAAGATCTTGTTTTATAAACTATAGAATTTATTATTAATTTGGCTTTAAGAGATAAGCGGGTTTTCTACTGGTAATGAACTGCAACGAAGTATAAATTGAGATTTTTAATTTTGTGTTGAATGTGTGTTAATATATTTACCACTAATGACAAAAATAATTAACTTTTCTGCAAAATTCACCAACTGGACAATTCTTAGCAAGTATAAAATAAGTGGTATTTCAAAAGAGCAGAAGAAATCTTATGTTTTTTGAACAATAAGAATTTTTGTTGCTAATCTGTTAATCTGTTGCTAAGAGATGATCGCGTTTTCTGGTAACCAAGTTCCACAAAGTAAACATCTGATTTTCACTTTTGCAAAATTTACCAACTGTAAATTTCTTGTGTCTAAGCAGAGAAGAAGTATTTTGAAAGAGCTTATGTTTTATAAGCTATGTAACTTATTATTAATTTGGTGTTAAGAAGCAGGTTTTTTTCTGGTAATGAACTGCCAGGAAGTATAAATCAAGATTTTTATTTTTGTGTTGAATGTCTGTTGAGTCATATATATATACACGTATATATAGATAAATAATTTCCCTTCTCACTCTTCCACAGGTGGACTCTTTCATCCTCTGAGCTTGGGTCCTCTACCAGAAGCCTGGGAGCTGCAGTATCTTAGCTGTGCCTAGAACTGCACATTTCCGGACTGAGATGTCTGATGCTGTTCCTGGGATCGTGTGGTCCCTGCGCTGCTCGGCCCTGTAGACGCAGAGTGAATCCTAGCAACCTGCGGCCTCTTTCCGGGAGTACCGGACGCCAGCTGATGGTGTAGACCCGCCGATTTCTGCCAGGATCGGTTTGGTAAATGCCAGGTCGCTGACAAATAAAACTTTGGTCATTAGGGATTTCTTTTCCTCTCATTGATTGGATGTTTTATTTATAACAGAATCATTGACAAGTGGTTTGGGTGACTCCAGCATTTTTAATCAACTTGTACCGCTGAACTGCGGCTATTTTAATGCTCCAAGGATGTTGGGGTCCGGTGGAGGAATAGTGACAGTTTTTAAAAGTTGTTTTACTTGTAGACAGTTGCCTCTGGCCTCGTTTAGTAGCTTTGAGTTTAGCCTATTTGAACTCAGCAGCTCTCACACTGTGCTGTGTGCGGTGGTCTATCGGCCACCAAAGTACAACAAAAACTTTATAAATGACTTTTCTGACTTCTTGGCTGATATCATGCCAAGGTATGACCGAGTTCTCATTGTTGATGATTTTAATATTCATGTTGGTTGTCCTACTTCACCTATGGCTCAGTCATTTCTTAATGCTATCGATTCTTTTAATGTTGTGCAGACTGTGACTGGTGCTACCCATGAGCATGGTCACAGTCTTGATCTGGTTTTATCTTATGGTCAACTAGTTTTTAATGTAGCGATTGGTGACTCATTATTTTCACACCTTATTCCTGTTTTATTTGAGATAACGCTGTCCTGTCCTGTGCTAAAGCTGAAGCTAAAGCTAAAGCACGCGCTGCAGCTCGGTTCTGTTGTGTTCTTAACCCTTCTACTGCTGGTCAGTTTTCTTCTGTTTTTAATCAATTTATTGGTGTATAAAGTGCTTCATAAATAAAGATGGTATGGTATGGTATGATACTGTGGTCTTCACCTTCCAGGTCTTTTCCAGTTCCTCTCTGAGGCCCTGGTATTTCTCCAGTTTCTCGTGCTCCTTTTTCCTGGTGACTTGGTATTGCTACATCCACCACAACGGCTTTCCTCTGTTCTTTATCCACCACCACAATGTCCGGTTGGTTCGCCATTACCATCTTGTCTGTCTGGATCTGGACGTCCACAGGATCTTGGCTCAGTCATTCTCCACCACCTTTGGGGGTGTTCCCCACTTTGATCTTCCAGTCCATATTCTGCACAGATGTTTCTGTACACTATGCCTGCCACTTGGTTATGTCGTTCCATGTACGCTTTCCCTGCCAGCATCTTGCACCCTGCTGTTATGTGCTGGACTGTCTCAGGGGCCTCCTTGCACAACCTACACCTTGGGTCTTGTCTGGTGTGGTAGATCTGAGCCTCTATTGCTCTGGTGTTTAGGGCCTGTTCCTGTGCAGCCAGGATGAGGGCCTCTGTGCTGTCCTTGAGTCCAGCTTTTTCTAGCCATTGGTAGGATTTCCTGATTTCAGCCACTTCAGTTATTTGTCGGTGGTACATCCCATGTAGGGGCTTGTCCTCCCATGATGGTTCCTCCAGCACCTCGTCCTCTGTTCCCCACTGTCTGAGACATTCGCTGAGCACATTGTCTGTTGAGGCTTTGTCCTCGATGTATTTATGGACCTTGGATGTTTCGTCCTGGACAGTGGCTCTCACACTCACTAGTCCTCTGCCTCCTTCCTTGCGGCTCGTGTTTAGTCTCAGGGTGCTGGATTTGGGGTGGAACCTTCATGCATGGTGAGTAGCTTCCGAGTCTAAACATCTGTGGTGTTTATCTCCTCCTTTGGCCAGCTATTTATTTATTTACTTATTTATTTTTATTTCAAACAGACAGAAAAGACAACCAAGAAAGAAACAAAAAAAAAATAGAATGAAACAAACTAAAGAAATAAAAGGTAAAAAATTATTTTGACCAAGTGACATGCAAATTTTATATTTTCTGTTCGTAAAGGAGCAGGTAGGAGATAAAATGTCTTATAATGTCCTGCCCCTTTCATACTTATTAATTTATAATCAATTAATTGTCAAAACATCAAAACGAGACAACTTGTTTCCACTTCACATGACATTTAAAGATGTACCAATATAACTGTAACAGCCTTTTAGTGGGGATAAGTAAATCTTCTATGGCTCGCCTGCAGGCTGTGCAAAACGCTGCAGCCAGACTTCTAACTAAAACCCACAGAACAGCTCACATAACTCCTGATCTGGCCTCATTGAATTGGCTTCCTGTATATTTTAGGACTCATTTTAAAATGTTGGTCTTGACTTTTAAGGCTCTTCATGGTGAGGCTCCCAAATATATACTGGATGTTTTAAAGCCTCTCTGTCCGCCTAGGACTTTGAGATCTTCTAATCAGATGCTGCTGACGGTACCCAGAACTTATTTTAAAACCCGTGGTGACAGAGTATTTCAGGTACTGGCCCCGAAGCTGTGGAATGCTCTCCCACTGGCATTGCACTGCTCTGATTCCACTTTGACTATGTCATTTATATACAAATTGAATAATTTAGGTCCCAACACTGATCCCTGGGGAACCCCACAAGTTATGTTTAGTAAATCTGATTTCTGATTATCTAATTTTACACATTTTTTTCCTTTGTCCAATGTAGCTGCTAAGCCAGTTTAATGCCACCCCTCTAATTCCATACCTTTCCAGTTTTTTAGTAAGATGTCATGATTGATGGTATCGAAGGCTTTTTTGAGATCCAGAAAATACACCAATTGCAAATTTGCTTTTATCCATAGGCGTAGCAGTTAATCGCACAGATCTTGTTCTTGCCATTGAGCTGGTTTCTCAGGACTTGCCTTATTGTTGGAGGTATTTGGCTGTGGCTCCTTTCCTTGTGACCTCATTCAGGTTGCCATTTGCTTGTGGTATTCCCAGGTACTTGTAACTGTCCTCTATGTCTGCTATTGTTCCTTCTGGGAGTGAGACCCTTTCTGTGCGGACGACCTTCCCTCTCTTTGTAACCATCTGACCACACTTCTCTAGTCCGAATGACATCCCAATGTCAGTGCTGTAGATCCTGGTGGTGTGGATCAGTGAGTCGATGTCTCGCTCGCTCTTGGTGTACAGCTTGATGTTATCCATGTAGAGGAGGGTTAGGGTAACATGAATGGTGGCCCCATTCTTGAGTCGGTATCCGTAGCCAGTCTTGTTGATGGTTTGGCTGAGGGGGTTCAGATGCAGAACAGCAGTGAACACTTGTGCAAGTGGTTTGCAGTTTGCAGTAAATAAAAAAAAAAAAAAAAAAAAACTGCAACTGCAAACCACTTGCACAAGTGTCGATCAAATGAGGCAGAGATCAAAAACTCTGGAAAGAATCATAATTCTTTCCAGGAAACTCTCTGCCCCCACTGCTGTTCTGCATAGGTCTGAACCCCCTCAGCCAAATCATCAAGAGTCATCCCGTCCTTCCAAACAGACTCCAGGATGGTGACATATGGGATCCTCCCGGTCAGAGCCGTCATGCACTCCCGCGACATCTGCCCCCGACGGGGAGTAGGTGAGGCACCTTCTGTGGGAGTGCAGCGCTGCTGTGGACCTGTGGACAAAGGCCGGCTCCTTGCAATTCCCATACTTGCCAGCAAGGGAGGTCCTCGACATGCAGCTAGTGCTGCACGGGGTGAGCCACCGGAAAATAAATTTAAAAAAAAACTTCATGGAGATGTGGCTCACCCTTGCCACCATAAAAGACCCCACATGGACCTCCAGAAACTTGCTGGTAAGCAGGCGTAGGCAGATGCCCCCCGTGGCTGTGATCCAAATGGTGGCAAAAAAAAAAAAAAAAAAAGGTGGCACGCCAAGGACACAGCCACACAGAAGAATCGCCTGCGCCTCTTTGGACGAAGGAGCCGGCGCTCCACGGACAGAGGTCCCAGCAGCAGCGGCCTGGCTCTCCGGGTGAGGCAGGTGGGAAGGAGCAATGGGGGAGGAAAGCCCCTCTGAGCACCATCACTGTTTGGAAGAACGGGATGGCTCCAAATTTCAACAAGCTACGGATACCGACTCAAGAATGCAGCCACCATAAGTCTCCTCCTCTACATGGATGGCATCAAGCTGTACACCAAGAGCGAGCGAGACATCGACTCACTGATCCACACCACCAGGATCTACGGCACTGACATTGGGATGTCATTCGGACTAGAGAAGTGCGGCAGATGGTTACAGAGAGAGGGAAGGTCGTCCACACAGGATGGGTCTCATCCACAGAAGGAACAATAGCAGACATAGAGGACAGTTACAAGTACCTGGGAATACCACAAGCAAATGGCAACCTGAATGAGGTCACAAGGAAAGGAGCCACAGCCAAATACCTCCAACGAATAAGGCAAGTCCTGAGAAACCAGCTCAATGGCAAGAACAAGATCCGTGCGATAAACAGCTACACCTTACCAGAAATCAGAGACTCCGCAGGAATAACTAGCTGGCCAAAGGAGGAGATAAATACCACTGATTTTAAGACTCGGAAACTACTAACCATGCATGAAGGGTTCCACCCCAAATCCAGCACCCTGACTAAACACGAGCCGCAAGAAAGGTAACTAAGGCAGGTGATTCCTTGAGTTTTGGTTTTCCAAATTGAGGGAACCATACCTTTAGAGAATCGTAAAGACCTTTATCAGGAATAAAGGCCCCTGTTAGAGGATTAAGAGGCAGAGCGACCACAAAGCTGACTTGTTGGATTCTGTGAAGACGTTTGCAGTCTGAAGAGGAAATCCCACCCAATTCAAGAAGAATGGGTCTAAGTGGTTCCAGCACGCAATCTCCTCCTCAGGGTGGATTGCTTGGAATAAAATGCTGAACATAAATCTTTTGTTGATAAATTACAGGCCTTCATATGTTTAATTTTTCTTTTGTGTGTTTGAATAAGTAAAAAAATATTTCTTAAAAGGATCAATCAATTAATAGATGTTATTTATAAGGGACCCTTTCATACTAAAAGCAGCTCTAAGAGCTGTACCAACAATTAGCCCTCAGGTTTCGCTGACAAACTGTTCCACAAACAGGAGCCATAATACTGGATGGATAAAAAATGACTAAAACTATATGATCACGGAAAAGGTTAAATAAGATTCATAAATATAAATGTATATGTATAGAAAACAACAAGGAAAATGACAAAACAAACCCTAATCGATTTCTATTTGCTTTTTCTCCTTCCCTCTGTCTGAGCCTCACGCGGTGCATCTGACCTCTGACCTCAACTCCTCAAACCTGTCCTCCCATGGACCAGATGATGTCCCTCCTACAAATCCAGCTGATGAAAATGATGGAGAAGATCTGGAGGATCAAGAAGACAAAAAAGACCTCCATCACCTCCAGGGGACAACTGTCAGTCTCCTGTTGGGCATTTGGACTGAAAACTGTGTGAGGCTGAGCTTTAACAACCTCGGCTGGTCTGCTGTCCAGTATCAGCGTAGGGGAAGAAAAGCTAAACGTGCTTCGGAGCTGTGTGAGAAGACGACTCTGAACTGTTGACGCTTGTTTCATCTGTGGACAACATGGACATTTCCTGAGGGACGATCTGGACAACCCAAAGATCCAACGCCAAAACCAGTTGGACTGACAGGAAGCCGGAGGAGAGAGACGGGGGAGGATTTGGCTGCAGCAACGCCGAGACCGAGTGGGGGAGAGGGGCGAGAAGGAAGGAACAACCTGGATCCACATCAACCACTGTGAAGGACGACCTGTCTGTCATGTCCATCTAGATCATGACTTTAAATCTGAAACAGCAACAGAGTGAGCAGCAAAACTTCACTCTATCAAGAACTTCAACATTTGACACCAAAGAGGACGATGTCCATAGCAACATCTAGTTTAGATGTTTCTGAAAGGCTCTCCACTCAAAGAACTATTGCTGGTCCACTGGCGAGTGACCGAAGCGGAGAGTGAAGATTTACACTTTTCTGACAGGAGGTAACAAATCCTCCTGAGCAGACAGACGATCCGTGTTCCTGCTTCTGCACTTTACCTGCTTTCCAGATGGAAAATCTTCGCTTTCTTGTTGGGTTTTGAAAGGACACTTATCTATGCCTTCACTGCACTAATATATTTTTTTGGGGGGGGGTTTGTGGGGTTTCCTAGAAAACACATGAAATTGGGTAGCTTAATTATGATCATTCTTAGCTGTTTGACTCCTAAGGATGTTTAAGAGTTTAGAAATTCATTCTTCTAGACATCAGAGAAATATTTTAAAATTAACTTCAATGTGTGTAAAATTAAAACTGATAAGTTTAAAACTTTAGACTTAGTTAATTACGCATCAGGAATGCACACATTTATGTTCTGTTACCACATTAAAATAAGACTTTAAGATTTAGATTAAACAAATGAACTAAATGACTTGATATGTGACTTTAGGCTGTAGCACCAAAATTAAACTGAGCTTAGATCAGTTTTCCTACCAAATAGAAGTGAAACAGTAAAGGGATGAATGTCTGAATGCCGGTAGGTTTTTCGAATCCTACGTATATGTTTTTGTTTCATCATACACAATAATGTTTCAATGACTGAATGAATATGTAATGTCTTAAAATGTATGGATAATTTTTCACTTCTCACCATAAAAATTGTAGAAATGTCCTTTTATATAAGACTCATGTGTTGTCTCTGCCTGGCAGAGCTTTCCATCCAGAACTGCTTCATGATTGATTTTCCTCTGAGTTGTGCACAATTCATAAATAAACCTGATTGAGTGATTTTATCTGAACAGTGTTTGGTAATAGTTTTTTTCCACAACAATGGACAAAAACATTAAAGGCTCTCAAGTAAAAGGCGTGTCAGTTTTAGCTAATGTTGGACCCATGAGCCCATGCTAACATTAGCATATTACCCTGCAAAGACTTTTATGCGTCATCTTTTTAAAGAAAAATCAACCTGTAACCATATATGCGAGTAATAAAGGCATACATGACACATGAAAATATACTGAAGACAAATAACTCACCTTTAATGAAGCTCTGCTTCTTCCAATGTTCAAGTCCACAAACGTTCTGGAAGCTTCCCGCACTTTCCTGCGCATCGCTGAGCTGAAGCATTCACTCCAGTAACAACAATAGTCACATCCAGTTTACTCAAAATAACGTAGACTTGTACTTTTCTCAGGCCAAACATGTACATTACTCGCATTACTGGAGTTGAATAAACAATTTAGTGAGACTTGAGTAAATTATACAAACCTAATTTAAGTAAGAATAGGTATTGCCTTTTAGAGTGTTCTAGGCACAACCAAGATACTGTTGAGAACCTCAAGCTCCCAGGCCTCTGGTAGAGGACCGAGCTCAGAGGATGAGAGAGAGAGAGAGAGAGAGAGAGAGAGAGATCACCTGCAGAGGGTGATAAAGAAAAAAAAAAAAAAATATATATATATATATATATATATATATATATATATATATATATATATATATATATATATATATATATATATATGTATATATATATTAGGAGGTATGTTCATACAGGTAATAGTACATGAAGCCACCAATTACAGCTACAAAGTAATATTGTGTGACTGCAGCGAAGCACACTGTTTTATTATGGTATTAATGTTGTTTTGCAGCTGTATGACATCTATAATAAAAGTTTGCTATAGACATAAATATACTTTTTATCGTGGTGTTAGCCCAGTAGCTGGATAAAGAAAATGTTTTTTTTTTCATCATACAAGGTGAATTTGTCCTTCATGATACTTTGATCCACACATACAAGCCAATGCCTGTTCGTTCTCTTTTTCTGTGAGAGCTTTACTTTCAACATTTTCTTAAAATGAAGCTCCTGCAGTCCCCATTTCTCCTGAGCTGCGTGGTTTGTCCTGTGAAGCCCAAGCAACTGGGTGCCATGTGGGCCTCTCACTGCATCCAAACTCCATAATGGTGAGCCAAAACCTGAAGAGGCAAAGGTGATGCAACATCCCTTTTTGCCAGGCCGAAAGAGCATCACAGTTTCCATAGGAACGGATCTAAAAGCAATTATGCATGACACGCAGAACGAAGCATGATGAGCCATCGTTCAGGACCTGCTCTGAAAATTCCTCCGCAGACATGCAGGGTGTGCTTCTAAATCCTTTAACTTCATTTTTCATTATTTGTTTCTTCCTCCTTCACATTCCCCCACTCAACAGATGCCATAGTTTTAAATACGCTTTGGCCAATTGATCTCATTTCTATGTTATGATGGGGGCGACGCATCTTTTGATCGGCCAGCATGTCTGAAGTAGAGATTGATGGGATCGTTGTTGGAAAAGGGGGAAAGGATGATGAGGTGGGCCGGAAAGCCTAAACAATGACGTGTTTAGGGGAAGGTTTGGAGGCCAGGGAGGAAAATTCAAAAAGGAAGAGGGTGAAATTAGGACAACCCCATGAAACTGAACAAAGACTTGGACGAGGAAAGACGAGAGTTGATCGTAATACAAAGTGGACGAAGAGGAGTGATCAGTGACCCTTTACAGGGGCTGTAGTGAAGGCTCCATTAAGCCTCATTTCCATAATGTTTCTCATGGCCCCGTTAGAGATAAGCAGAGGTATTGTTTTGTATTATTCTGCCAGATATGTGTGTTCACGTCTTCTCTTTTCTCCCCCCACCGACCTCCGGCCACTGTCCTCTATCGTCTCCTTCTGTTCAGTCCTAGGCCCTCCCACCTACCGACCTTCCCTCATTCTGACTATGATAAACACACGAGACAGAGATAAAGGGAACATCTGACAGTTTGCAATCCTCTCCACCTCTCATCCATCACATATAAATGCTTCCCTCCTCTCTGCCCCACCAACCCCAGCACCTCATTTGCTGGTACACGTTCTGCCTCCCTCTTTCAACCCCTTCGGCGTATCCCTGCCTGCTCTGAGCCAAAGCATGACTGCACGTCAGCCGCGGTTTAGAAGAGTATGCGTCAGGAAAACAACGAAGGGGATTTCAGCCGTTTCTCTCTCTTGTTCTCCCACTTCTTTCCGATAAGCCCACAGTCGCATCGGCTGGCATCACTGTGGGTCACCGGTGAATGGCCTGTCGAAAAATTTATATTTCTTCCGTCCTTTGTAAATATGACTAGAATCAAAATCCGAATATGAGCACCGTCTCTGATGAATCAACAGCATCTAGCAGGAGAAATCACAACACACATAATCTACCACAAAAACACCCTCCCCCTTTATTAGAGTCAGTGTCTTGACTTGGAGAATAATGGCAATCAATGGATTTCCCCACAATCAGTGTCACTCCCCCCAAAAAGCACATGCTGAAAAGCAATTTTTTTATTTTTTTACCCAATTTCTCCATGCTCTATCTGTTTTTATGTCTTTGTACCTCTCTCCATCTCGCTCTCTGGCTGCCTTCCCCCTTTATGTTTGACAGCTGCTGTTACTTTGCCGTGTTTGCTTCCTACGCCTTATCTGGGCACGAATTCATTTAGCTGCCATTAGATGTCTCTCCACAGACCCTGCCCAAAGCTCCTCTAAAGTAGGGAACCCATTTAAACGGCATAATTCATAACACGGAGAGCAGCAGTACAGATGGAGGAGTAATGTGCTTTAATGCTGTCAACTGTGAGTAGACAAATAGCTAGTCATTAACAGCCATATCAGTGGATGCAGGAGGAGAGGAAAAAAAAGAAAAAGGAAAAGAAGAAGGTGTACCAGTGTTGTTATCATTAACACAGGATATGCGGCAGCCAGAGCTTCACTTCAGAGATCAAAGTATTTCCACAGCTAAATGACACATTCCACAGGATTTATGCTAAAGTGTGAGGTCTCAGTTTTCACTCAACACTTGCATATGCAAATTCCAATCAACTCATCGGGCTTTTATCCAACTTCAGTGGCGTCTGGCTACACTGAAATCTATATGCCTGCAGATCTGACTAGCACTTTTTCAGTGGCTCTGAGTCAGAGGGCTGCTTAGGTGGTGAAAGGGGGGAAAAGGACAAGAGGGCATGACTGCTACTTCTTTTGAATGGAAATGTCAGTATAAAGAGAATGTAATTAGTTGCAAGCAATACAGAAATCATGATTTTTCTTGTGTGTGTGGCTCACTTTGTAAAGCTACCAAGAGGTCTTTGTGTTTCTTTGAAAAATACAAAGTCAACCTCAAAAGAGTCAACAAAAATAACATGGGAGATATTAAAAGATTTTGCGATGATGGTTGTGGAGGATCCAAAAGCAGGCAAAGGGATGGAGAAGTAAAGCAACAACAACAACAAAAATGTCAACAATACAAAATAATTGTACAAAAACCAAGCCCAAAGCCCAAGAGTCCAAAAATGTAAACTGAAAATAATGAAACCAATTAAATCTAAAAACAACTCAGAAGTGGTATCAAACAGCGTAGAGCAGAACGGGTGGATGATCTAGTATTGAACAATGAAAACCTGTGAGTTTATACTCTTATATTGAGGGAGGAATAGGATGACTTTGAATGCAGAGGAGTTAATCAGGGGATTAGGAGAGCAAACAGGCAGACTATGGGAAGGTGAATTAGGCACAAATAAATTACAAACCAAAGGGAAAGGACTAACAATGATCTGAGATAGATAAATCCAAATGTATATGGAACCAACCACAAGAAGAAAAAAAAAACCCTGGAAAACGGTGGATTATTTTTTTTCTGATTTGCATTAGTCCAATACATCACCCCCCCCAAACTCCCCAAAAACAAAACAAAACAAAACAAAAAAAAGACATTGATAATATGGTTGTAATGGATCAAGAATAAAGTTGAAAGGCTCTGTGTGTTTATAATTCATTTTTTCCTGTGGTGCCTTTTATGTTCTCCAAAAATTACTTCCTGTCAAAGTACGCTGGATGGGCGGTTCAGCTTGGGACAAGACTTGGTCAGCTCATCCAGGGGTCATTGGGAGGCTGTCGCTGCTCCTCTGGCCTTTGTGTGGGTTACTTAGTTTGGAGACGTCTGTCACCGCCAGGGCCTTTTATCACCTCCTGTGTTAAAGTCAGGCCCTGGCAGGGACAAGCATTTGGCCTTGTTAGACAAGCACTGCTGTTGGTGTCAGGATTTTGTGCATTAATTTAGTTACCTGTTAGAGTCTAGAATTTACAGGGTTTTATATACGCGCAATGACCCCCAGTCACTCGCCACTTTTAACCAAGAATCACTCACCCCTGTTGTCTCTCCTTGGAGTCTCGTCAACCTTCAGATCCCAGCAGGCAGGCAGAGTGTCAGCCCTTGAACAGGTTCTGAAAAGCTTCCACTAGGAAGCTTGCCGTGCACGGTCTCTACTGGCATCTGCCTTACCCGCTGGAATCCTTCCGGTATGTTGAGATCCGGCTCGAAGGACCAAAATATGTCAGAGTTGACACCTATTAAACACAGCACATAACACAGGAAAGACAAGAGAAAGTTAGATTCTGAATACTCGCGAGGAGAACAGACAGAGATGTGCTTTCAGTTACAAATCTCCAACTGCTCTGAAGCACATTTGCCTGCCCCTCTCTTTTTATTGTCTTTAGGATCCCTAATCACAGAGAGCGCTGTAACTCTAAGGGGAGGGGAAAAGACACTTCATCACACAGTCACAGCGCCAAGATTATCACTAACTAACAACACAATCAATCTAGCACTAGCTTATCCAGTTCCTGACCCAGGATCAAGCGGGACAAGTTGTGAATCTTCACGGCGATGGTTTTATAACTATCTAAGAGGTCAAAGCAGGCCATTCTGAGAAGAGCCGCTGTCACTGCTCTTCTTCAGAGAGGCCTCCTCTGAGGAAGGAAGCAGAGTGATTAACATTCCTTAAAACATATGACTAAACTAAATAAGTAAGAATACATAAACTCAGAACATAATAAAGATATAACAAATAGTTGATAATAATACAATTTACCTAACAGTTGGGAAAAAAAAAAAAAAAAAAACTTCCTCCGTTGGAGTTTTACTTTCGATAGGGTGACCCTGTATCCTCATCTGTCCTGATGGCCTTTATGTTGGTGTTTGTGATGCATGTAGTATTCTCATGGTTCATATCTACAGTAAAAATGTAAAGGACTGTAGACAGTGAAGAGGGAAAAAAAAATTCTTATTTTTATACTGTTTTGTTTTTCTGTTTAAGAAAATGTAGATTGTTTTAGTGATTTGCCTGATATGAATTCAAGTTTTTCAAATGTTTAGACTGTGAAAAGCAACAATATATATATACTGATATATTTATATCAGTAAATATACAGTGACAGGGATGTCGTAGCACAATTTGACACAGCTGTGCCAGGCTTGCCTCAGGGTCTGTTGAACATTTTCAAAAATTGCGGCACATGATCATCACAAATTAAAGACAACATTTGTACAGAATTTGCCACTATAAAATAATCTAGGCTATTGCTACTGGAATATTGGAGAAATAACCTGATAATGTCCTTTAATCTCATGCTGCGCTATGCAGATGCTCTGTCTGCATTGATGAAGGTTTAGTCACTTCACCGTTCTAAATTCTGGAAGTGGTTCCAGACAATAATAAGCCTGATTATCAATTAATCAGACTTATTTTCTGATTCATTAATAAACAATGCCGCTCTTGGGAACACTCAGAAGTTGTGCATAGTGTATTGAGCATTAACTTTCCAATGGTCAACTATTAACTAACACTATCAGTTAATAGTGTTAGTAAGTGTTAATTAGTTAACACTTACTAACAAAAGTGTGAATTTGTTATACAGTCGGACGTCTTTAATATCCAAATTGTGGCCACTTCCTCCTTTAGTCAAGTCATCAGATAGCTTTGTCACCCCTGCTCAGCTCTATAATGTGCCTTCATATCATCTCCCCCTCACAAGTCCACTCATACATATTAATTGAAAATCAAACTAAAACATCTCCCCTGCTCTCCCTGTCACCTCTGCAGAAGGTATTAATGGAAGATATTAACCTGTTAATGATCAGCATACTTTAATGGTCAGTCAAATCCCGCTTTGCACGCATTTACGTAGCCATGACTGAAAAATAAGACTAGAGACAATGGATATGAAAAACAATATGCACCACCCACTTATGAGTGTGTGAGTGTGTGTGTGTGTGTGCGTGTGCGTGTGTGTGTGTGTGTGTGTGTTGGGTTTTTGTTTATCTTTTTACTCTGATAGACCAAACAGTCCATTTCTCCTTCCTACAAGAAAATGAAAATCGCCCTCAACAGGGATTTTGTCCCTCGTTGCCGTCGTCATCGCTTCAAACTGCCGGGTCATTACTGCTCCACAAGCAGCTTGGCTTAATGTCTTCTAACTTAGCGCTAATGACTGACTCTGCATCTGTCCCTGCAGGCGCAAAAAAACCCATGAGAACACTATGAGAAAATTCACACCGACTCATATTAGCACGAATAGGTATGGCATTTGTTATGGTATTTTCATAATAAAGCTCTTTTTTTATTTTGCTTTCCCTCTAATAGAAATGCCACCCATTAGAGAAGATAGGGGGGTGGGGGGAAAGAAAATCTAACAAGAACATTGGAGCTTAGCAAAAGTCAGCTGAGTGGTTCATTAATACATTTCAGTGTTTAGCATTTAAAAAGACCAACCACAGGAAAAGGGACATCAGAGATGTCGAGGGGAACGGCTTTTCTCATCTTCGCGTTTTTTTCTCTCCTGCCGATTAATTCTTACTGTATCGTTCGCTTTCTTTCTCCCCCACCTCGTTTTCCAGCTCTACACTGAGTTGGATAACCCATGCATATTTAACATGGCTGCATCTTCAAAGCTATGAACTTATTCATTAGCATTTAGAGTGCTAATGAAAGCACGCAGAGTGCTCGCACTCTCACTGTTTCCCAGCATCTCAAACTCAACTCCCTTTACTCAACTCCATGCCACCAGCCCCCTCCACTACTTGCACGCACATCTGAATCGCTACTTCTTCTCCTTTTTTTTTCTTTCTTTTTTTGTGGGTTTCGGCACAGAATTCAATTACAAATTGACTTAAAAAAAAAAGCAAAAGCAGAGATTTGTGTGGGTTGAAGTAGCTGTACCCTACAGGGTCTTTATTTTTAATCTCTCTTCATCAACCACCACCGCTCCAAGGTTGCTCGGTTCGGCTTTCTGACTCTCTCTCCTTTTCTATTTTGCTCCTCGAGAAGAGATGCAAAGGTTTCCCACGGGTCATGATGGTGTGTTGCTCATTCCTTCACTTGTCCTCGTTCTCTGGTTTCCTCCTTCGTCGCACACTGAGGAGGCAGCTGGGTACTTGGTTAATTGGATGGGAAGGAGTGCTCTTGTCACCCATTCAGTTTTTCTTGGCAGAAGGAGTGAAAAGTGGGTGCCTTTTTTCCTCTTGCTGCCAAGGCCATGAACAACATTTTATGTTGGTGTATTTTACAACCTTCTGTCTTAGAACTGGTGCAGCATTACAGCCCAAAACTTCGTGAAAGGAGATGGATTTAAAATTAAGGCTACAAAAATGGCCAACTTTGATGTAATATGTGTCAAGTCCACATCACAGCTACTGACTCGCTGGCCACTGTTATTATTACCAGACTGGACCTCTTTGGAGGTTCCTCCAAAGCATTCCCTAATCCTTTAACATGATTGCACCATTCAAGTGATGCAGATTTGTTAGTTATGCTTCATGCTAAGCTCTCATTCCACCACATCCCAAAGGTGATTGAGCCTTGGTGACTGTAGAGGCAGGAGTCATTGAACTCTGTCATGTTTGAGAAAGCGGCGCGAGTTGATTTTATATTTGTGACATGTGTATTATTCTGCGGTAGGTACCCTGCAGGTGATGGACGGACTGGAGTCTTAGATTGACAGGGTCTGCACCATGCTCTGTTTCGATGTGGCATTTACATGATACTGAGTTCGTGAAAAGGAGCCCAAAATGTAGCAAGAAAATGTTCCCACATTGTTCCACTACCATCACCACCAGTTGTCTGAACCACTTTTAACACAAAACAGGATGGATCCATGTGAATTTAGCTTAACCAACAGGTTTGAACCCGACCATCTGCAAGACTCGACTAATACCGAGACTTATTCCACCAGGTGACTTTTTTCCAATCTGTTATTGTTGAATTTTTGAGCGTTTGGGCAAATTGTCGCCTCTGTTTCCTGTTTTAATCCGACTCGGAAAATTCTTCCGAATGCACACAGAACCTGTCAAAAGTCAGTCATCCAAGCACCGTGTTTAGTTAAGCCAACAAAATCACATTAAACCTAGCTTCAGTGTGCTTGATGGACAGGTGGACAGACAGATGTAATTCTACAGTCACTGCAAAAGAAATGCACCTTTGACTATTTGTTTTAGAACAGTGGTGGATCGCCGCGCCACCTCCACAATTTTAGATTCATCACACTCCCACACATACACAAAATCTTCCAATGGCGGTGGCCTGTTTGACACAGAATGACAGAGGGAAAGCCAGCGTGCAAGAGCAAAAAGCAAAGAGGAGAGAGTGTGAGGATGGAGGGGGAGGAAGGGGGAAGGGAAAGATGATGGAGATATTGGGAGTTCTGGTTGAAAGAGGGGAATGAGGGAGTTAATCTGCAGAGGAACAGACACGTCGCTCCCTGCGCTTCAAACAGAACCAGCGACAAAAAAAAAAAAGGAGAGAAATCTTCATACTCAGTCCAGAAAGCATCTCCAGCTATGAAGGCACGTATAAATGATGCATAGACTGAAAGTGATCCTAATGCATCACTCTTCGCAACAGGTATTGATGCATAAAAAACACACTCCTCTCCCTTGGTCAATGGCCCATTTTTGGCACTGACACACTTGGGGTTGGGAGTGGGGGGTGAAGGGGGGGTGACCACCGAATGGAGTCGGTGACTTGAAACATATGGGTCAATAAAACACAGGGGACGCCTCAGCTCAAAAGGAAATTGATTTCTCAGCAACTAGAGTGCGCTGTGACCTTCACTGACATTCATAGACGTTTTTCTCATGGCTTCACTTGGACCAAGCCACATTTTTGTTGTTGTTTGTTAAAAAAAAAAAAAAAAAACTAATTCCACAGCTGCAGCCCCTCCAGCAATCCACAACCACATCACATCAATATTCGGAGCTCATCACCTCGAGCAACAGCTTAATTGACTTTACTGAAGTTTAGAACTTTGGGCTTCTCTGCCAGACATTCAGGGGCTCTGTTTACTTACCGATAATAAAGCAGTTTAAGTAGTTGATAAATTATTACTTGGCCATTAAGGCATCTTAAACTATGTTGACTGCTTATTTTATCTGCATGAATTTCATCTAAAACTAATAAGTTTGGCCATTTTGTCATCCAAGACATTGCAGCACTCTGTGAAAGACTCCTGAGTGTACAGCTTCGCCATTTGATCGATTGGGATTTGATGAATGGATGAATGAACATCCATTCATCGACATTTGCCAATCTGTTTGTGCAGCAAAACCAGAACGTTTTCTTTTTTCAAATTAATTTTGAGCCATTTCTGTTTATGGCGCTCGAGACATTGGAGGGTTATTGCCGAGTCTTCCTATATGTGTGTCAAATGTGACAGTACCTTGCAAAAATCTACAAATCCTGGGCAACCCACCGAATTGGATCAAACACAATCTACAGCAAGATGTTATGTTCAGCACATGACAACAACAGGACTGACAGAGGGCATCCTTTATTTTAACCATGAGTTTATATTCTTCTACTGGTTAACAGAGCTGCTCATTTCACAGACTTGACTCCATGTGCAACTTTAAATGAAAGTAAATTTGGCCACAGCGTCAACAAAACAGCTCACACGGCTGTATTTCCAATAAAGCCTGCTCAGTCAAAGTTTACTGCACTTAGTTTGTTTGTTTGTTTGTTTGTTTGTTTGTTTGTTTTTTACAGCAATCAATGCAGGTATCACAAAACTGAAGGGATGAAAACTGTACATCTAATGCAGGGAGACAGCTCAAGATAGGTTTTATGTGGCAACAACAGTGGAAAAATAGGTATCAGCTGCAGCCAACAAGGTGTTTACTTTTACTTAGAGGGAACAGGATTCGAAACAGTCCTTTAAAATTGCCAGGGTCCTGTGAATATTACCCATGCCTGGCTCTAGAATTTTACAAAGGAGTCTTGCTGTGTGACAAAAAAGTTGGCACATTCACAGTTTTTTTTTTTTTTTACTTGGGAATCTTTTACTGGAGTTTTGTTGTAGTCGATTCATATGGTTGTAAATTCCTTGTTTTGTTGGCATATAATCCATGAAAACAGAACGCATCTGCAATGTGATCTCTAGGTGTTTAAGTCCTAACAATTCCTGTAACATAAGCTCCAGCAAAAACGCCATGTGCTCACACCACTTGGCTCTCCGTCCTTTGTAATAACAAAGGTTTACCGAGTCCCAAGCACTTCTCTCTTTAAGTGGTGTTGTAATATTTTCAAGTGCATCGAGTTGTCAAGGAAAACGTGTCGTATAAATCTGCAGGAGCCTTTTTCTCAAAGGAATCTGCACAGATGACGGAGATTAACTGTGGCAGTTTGAAGCAGACCTCCCAGATTGTGTTTGCATTCGTGGTGTGTCGTTTGTGTTTGTGTGGCCCGGTTTGCTGACCCAGTTAAGGCGGCCACCTTTATTGCTCTCGCCAGTTTGACCTGCTCATCTCTAGACACGGCAGACGCAGCCCTCCTCACGCACATCCAAACCGCAGGACACCTGAAAGTCCTGTCACGTCAATCTGATCCCACAGACAGATTTTCATCCAGCGAGTGTTTTTTTTTTTTTCTGCCTAGTTTGACTTGGAGCCATGTTTATGGGGGCTTAGTTAAACTGTTGCTCACTTTTCAAGCATTATCGCAACTGAACCAACTTTTTTTGTTTTTCCTTCTAGTCAGCTAACCTTTCCACCCATGTTTTCTTTTTACTGCTCCCCACTTTCTTTCCTAGAATCAGCTCTGTCAGAGCACATCGATCATAGACCGACATCATTAGAAGCCGCGGCACCCTGAGCAGTTGGAGCTGCACAGGTTGGTGCAGATGACACAAAGTAACACAGGCACACAAGAATGTGGGACTTGGTTGGGCCCTGCACTGATTTTCTGCTGGGCATGAATGATTTCAGGAGAAACAACTATCTTCTTTTTACTCATTTCAGAATGTACTGAAAGATGCAAACCATGACACTGAGACCTCTGTCACCCTGTCAAGAGTATTTGCTCATCTGCGTTCACACGCGTCTGAATTTAAGTGACATCCCATTCTTAATGTTATGAATTTAATCGCAACAGATTTAACTCCACCGTGAACGACTTCTACAGGGTTTAGGAATGCGTTAATGGAAATCTTTTGACCGTTCTCCCAGATGCACATTTGCAAAGTCAAAACCTGGCCTGCAATCAACAAGATGGACGAAAAAAAAGAAGATAAAATAATTAGCTGTTTGGAAAGATATGGACTAGAGCTTTTAATATTGTTGGATAAGGTTATGATGGAGCGTCTGTAATGAGTGGGCAGCACTCTGGGGTGGGAGCCAAAATAAAAACTGAAGCAAAACATGCAGTCCATGGTCATTGCAATGGTGATTGCCTCATTTTGGTACTTGTTTATTCTGTCAAGGCACTTCCACAAACTGATTGATTCTCTCTTCCTTTTTGCAAAAGATTTTTTTTTATCTAAAAAGGAATGAAGAGGCTCCACGGCATCTGTTCGCCATTAAATTCTTTAATTTAAACATGGCTATACGTACAATTTCACCTGCACGTTTTAATTAGTTTTTACAACAACATCCTTAACCTCTGAGGAGCTTTTTTTGGTCACTTTATAAACAGAAAGTTCAGTGTATTTCAACCAGATTTGTATGTGACGAACCTACAAAAAAAGTGCTTGGTAGTAAAGTGGAACGAAAATGGTGGCAGAAGTATCATCATGTTGTGTGCATGTTTCACCTCAGGTTGGATATGAAAAGCTGACCAGAGGAGATAAATGCAGGGCAATCCTGGAGGGAAACTTGGTTGCAAAAGCCTTCAGATTGGGATGGAGCTTCGAATTCCAGTTGCCCACTGGCACTGAGATTACTTCCGAATCTAAAACGAAATAGCATAAATCAAAGCCTATAGACTTCCATGTAAAAATTGCAAATCTACTGCAGGATTTCAAAATTACAAATGCATTTCACAGTTTTTTGCTAGTCTGTGTTGGTGAATCATCACATAAGATCCCAACTACCTACACTGACCTTTGAGATTCTAATACAAGAAAGAGGTCTGACATCTTTTTTTTTTTTTTTCAGTACTTTCAGTGGCAAAGACCACAATTAATGTACGCATTTCCTTCACTTTGGAATAAACTCTATGAAAGCATCCTGCAATTAAACACTGACCAATGAGATTGGGAGCTCAAGGTCCTGCTCATCATTCATTTTTCCTCATCCCCAGTCCAACCGCCTTCCCTCCTCTACAAAGTGTGTCTGATCTCATTTGGTGGTGACCCTATTAGCCGTGCACAACGCTAATTTGTTTTGATTGATCCTAAAGGCCTGTTAGCAAAGGCAGAACAGTGATGCGGAGATGGCGGCCTTGATATTCAAAATGATTACTGAGACAATGAGACAGCAGATCAATTAGGCACATTTGGCTGAAACATACCCCTGCTCTTATTGGATGCTATCCAATAAAGCAGGTACGAAGATAAAGACGCTCCGAGTTAAAGGGCGTCGTGCTAAAAGAGCATGTTTACCTGTTTTCCGTGTGCCTTTTTGTTGCAAACCGCTGGTGCTGTAAATTGATACACAGCCACACGCAAAGTAAAAACTTCACAGGGAAACACAGTTATTATAGTTTCTGATAAACTGCTGATAGTTCAGCTGGTTGCACAGTTTGAGGCAGCACAGGGGTAATTAGGAAACAAATGTTTTATTATTGCGATGTCTTTTTTCAGTTTCTTCAGCCATGACTACAGCTTCTTTAATGAAACAGTTATATTTCTTTAAAAATGTATATACCCCCTAACCGGTTTATTCTATGTTTGCTTTTTTTGTCGCTGAAATGTTTCAGATAATCAAAAAAAAAAAAAAAAAAGTTAATATCAGACAACGATAATCCGAGTTGACAAAAGCAGGGTTCAACAACTTCCTGCAAAAGTTTGCGATATAATTTGCGATCTTTTCAATCTGTTATTGAGGAACTTTGGTACACTCCTTGCAGAGATTTACTTTAGCCATACTGGTTGGTCTTAAAGCATGAATAGCCTGTTTCACACCACAGCATATCAGTGAACATATACATTCACTGGAAATCACATTTAAGTCACAGCAACCACAGAGACGGCTGCAGACCACCAGCAAGGTTAATCATCCAACAGAGAGTGAAGAATCACTTTAAACCCTCAGTGATCCGATGAAGCTGGTTGACATAAGATGTGCGACCTCCATCAAAGATCCTCTCTGAGAACAGATCTCACACTCGCACAAGAAAACCACTTGCATTCCTGTCTCCTTATTTTCATTCAAAGTGTATGTGGTGTTACCTGTCTTACCCAAACGGTAATGATTCAGTGTATTCATTTATTGACAACAAATTGTATTTATAATATTATCATTAACTTACTGATAACATCATTATGGATAAAAAGATCGTGTGGTCTCTTCCAGGCTTTTGCAACTTGATTGTTTATTGTGTGTTTTGGGTTCATAAGTAGTGTTAAGTTATGATCTGACAAATATATGGACAGGAAAAAATCAAGTCATCAAATTAATGTTGAAACACTTAAGAACATACTGATAAAGCCTTCCTAAGCAGAGTCGTTATTTGAGTTAAAGGTTTGGCACTGGGTTCACATTTTCCATTTAAAATCTACCTGCTTAATCCCATATTTCCTTTCAACTATTCAGGCTCAGTTCTTTGTAGGCCTTCCTGCACCAAGACAATGGCTTCCACGGCCTTTATCAGTCTGGTCATGTTGCACAGCTACGTTCTCGCTAAGTTCATAGGTAGCCACAATATTTCCATTTTCCCAGAGGGGATTAATCATGATGCGGGCCATTATAATTTGTTCCCCCCTCCGAAATTTGTCATGTCTGTGTGCGGTGATGCTCGATGTTCTGGAACCACACGAGTATCGACTCCATCAATCAGTATTACCACGGTAACGTTGTTAGAGCTCCACTTCCCCTGCGGCCGGTCGAGGGGGGAAGGCAATTATGCAGGTTCCACGCGAGAGCGATTGAGCTGGAGACGGAGAAAGAGAGACGCGGCACGTGAATGGCAATAAAGGGTGAAGACAGGGGAGCGTGGCTTTTAGCCTCGCAGATTAATGCTTTTTGCCTTGCACCTGTTGTATTTCTAACAACAGGAAATATCAGAGTAGATATGTATTTTTGGGCGTAAACAGCATCTGTAGAAAGAAACGAGGGTGAAAATGAGAAATATTTTTGGCCCATATGCCCAACCTGACCTGGATTTAGTCATTAAAATTGCCGCTGGGTAAACAGAAGGAATGTACCACCGATTTCCAGAAACGTATGGAAAATGTTTAAGTGTTCAGGAGTGATTTTGTTGAAACAAAGAGCTTTGTAAAAGCATTTACATGCCGTTAGCTTGTTCGCATTTTGTCACAGCTACAGTATAAACCTCACTGTGAACCACAGATTGTGAGTTGGATTCAGGTCTGAATTTCGACTGGGTTATTCTAGCACTTTATTCGAGCTCTGCTGCCAAACTCTATTTGGTGTTGATTTGTCACATAAATTCCCAATAAAATGAACATCAAAACAATATGGGGGGAAATTAATACATCTGCAATGTAGTGCAACAACAACTCATCGTGAAACAAGACAGTAAATGTTTAACATTGAACACTATTTACCTGTCATATCTATGGTCAAATAAATGTATTTAAACACTTAATAATTAATCTAATATCTATAGGTGTTTAAATTTAAATGCTTTCCACAATCTGAAGCTTGTACAACAATACTATCTCCCTGGACCTTCAACATGGAAGTGAATATCCCTAAACTTCTATGTCCCCACAGCATACTTACTCTTTTAGACAAACCCGGCGCATCATCTATTAGAGCTACTAATTAAACAACATGTCAGAAAGTCATCCCAATTAAGGTAGAGACTAAGAATCAGGCATGCCACGAGACAAAGCCAAACTTCCCCTCATTGATCCTATGCTAATGCCTGGCATTTGTTCAAAGCCAGTGCACTTTCACATCGTCTGTCTTGTCAGTCAACGAGCAGCGTAATTAAATAAGCAGGTAAGCCAAAAAAAACAACAACATCCATTAATGGAGCCAGTCTAACCACCACCAGTCACCTGGGACTCCGGCTCCTCAGCCACATTAACATGGTTTCAAAACCAACATGATCAGAGGCTCTCTTTACTCTCTTCTCAACTCATTAATGAAATCTGACAAGAAACGGGTCACTGTCCAATAGATTACTGCTTTACTACAGATAGCGGTTGTGAGTTATTTTTTACATATTTTAGTCCATTAAAACCCCTCCTCCGACTTAAAACGACAAAACTAGATCTTAAGAATTGTTGTGATATGATGTGTGATGGGTGAATATATTTTATTTCCTGCCTGTTGTGGTTTTTAATACGCTGCTGAGGTACTGATACGTTCTTCGCTTTACACGGCTGCACTGCTGCCTGTAGCTACTCCGCGAAGGGCAGAGAATAGGTGGAAGACAGAGGAGGATTTTATCACGTTAGTAAAATACAGAACCAACAGAGGAAGATATTGAAGAACATCTTCCTACTCAAGGCACTTTATTCTTTGGGCAGTAAATCAAGCAACAATGGGAACTGTAGACACTGTTTAGCATTTACTTCCTTAGTGCTTCTAAGTATTTGACATATTAATTAAAAAACTAAAAAAAAAAGAAAGCTAGCCAAGTGTTGCTTCCTCTGTAACAGCATCCCCACTGAAGAAGATTTATGTCTGTGATTGTATAATGCAACACACAGTATGTCCATTGAGTGGGGAAAAAAAACAAGAAAAAACAATTAGACTTTCATATCAAATCACCTGACCACTTCTTCAAGCCGATCAAGCTGAAAATGGACAGATTTTTATTATTTAATAATGATTTGAAAGCTTCCTGACTCTTAAAAAGCCAGACAGGGTGCTGAAAACCAGCCTTCGCTTGTCCGACAAAAGCCACAGAAGCACATTTCAACTATCTCAACGAAAACAAAAATAAGCTGCAAACATTGTTGGCAAATCTGCATATGTTCAGTTTTCAGAGAAGCCTAACAATCTTATCTATCCAATCACATCCGTGGCAGTAGCCCCAGAGATCATTGCAAATCAGCAAATTACACTTTACAACATGTCTGTGTTACTTTGACTTTAATTTGCTTTTCCGCATCTCATTCTTAGCAGATTTAACATCAAAATTCAAACCCGGTTCTCACTCTGGAGACTCTCGACATCTGGAGTTTCGCTTGTATCTTCTGCAGATATTTCTGTTTTTGCTGGTAAACATTCTGCTTCTGTAGAAACAAAAGAAAAGAGTCATTTCAGTACTTTTAACATGTAACAGAGTTGTCATGTTAAGGTGAGTAGTGTAAGCAGAATGAGCTTGTAGAGTAGCCGAAGAAGGCTCCACAGGGCTCCGTTAGCCTTGAGATTGCACCGTATGGCCCTGCAGTGTTTTAAACATCGGTTAGACCATTCCTGCTGTTTTCTAGATTTCTAATTTCAAATGAATGTTTTCTTTTTAAGTTTTATACCCTTAATTGCTTTTTTGTTTACCCTTGTTTTGTTCTGTATTCAGTTTCTCGGTTTGCCTTCCTCCCTTGACTGTTCAGTTAGTTTTTCTTTTGCTGCACATGCTTTTTTTTTCAGTAGATATATACTGGGCCTGCTTTAATGTGTTCCCTTTCAGAGATGTTTTATTGTCGCCACTGTGTTGTTCCTCGCGTTCCTGTCTCCCGTTTCTGTGTCTTGGAGTGTAGATGTCTTACTTCGACGGTGCTTTGGGTTTTTCCTTTGGCCTTGTTATAATTAAGTGTTTTCAGCGCTGCCTCTTTGATTTTACTTTTTTTTTTTTTTCCCCAGCTTTGCACTGTCTTATAAAATTATTCATCACCCCTAAAAGCTTTGTGCATGTTGTCACAGTTTTCTATGTGTTTTACTGGGAATTTCCAAAACAAAAGCCACTCATAATTTTTGTAAGAGAAGAAAATATGTAGTTTTCTTAAAAGTTTTCTAATAAAAATCAGAGAGTATGCCTTGCATTTGTTCATCCATGACGACATTTTGCTCTAATAACAGCTGGAAGTCTTTTAGATGTTTATTTCTACAAGCTGTGCACATCTAGTGAGAGGCATTTCTGCTGATTCCTCTTACTAAAATTGCCCACACTCTGTTATTTTGGCTAGGGAGCATATGCGAATCCTACTTTGCGATCTTTGCTGCAACCTTTCCATGTTTTGTTTTTTTATGGGCTTTGACTGGGCCGTTCTAACGTGACTGTGGTTTGATCTAAACCAGTAAATCTCTGGCTGTATTTTTAGGGTTGCTGGAAGGTGAACCACCAACCAAGTCTTAACTTTTTTGCTCTGTTTTTAGCTCTATCCATTTTCCTGTCATTTCTTTAAAAAAAAAAAAAAAAAGCATCGTTGCACCACAATGCTTCATCAATATTTCATAATCTAACCCTACTTTAGACTTCACAACTTTGTCTCTGTCTTTAATATATCTTGACAAAATTTACCACAGTTTAGGGAATTTTCATGAAAGAAATTCAGTGTTATTCCGTCAGATTCAGTATCTGAAAACAACTCGTATGGTTTTGTTTCCACTTATAGATACTAATAAATTGTGCATCTCATTTAAGGCAGTTATATTCAGAGGAGCTTTTCTTTTTTTTTCTCTTCATCCACTCAAACAGGAGTGAAGCGAGCAGATTTTGACAGATTGCCCTCATTACGGCCGTCACATGAACTTCTATTAAAAACCCAAAGACAGTCTCTTACATTATGATCCATGACACAGACATCTTTGGGAATAAAATGTGCATTTCCAATCTCCTGAGTTTTACTGTTGATCACTTTTATGCTACTAATAGTACAACAATTAGATAAGCGAGTGCAGACAACGGATGGATTGACGGACGAATACTTTAGCGCGGCTCGGCGTACTGTAACTACAGGCAACCTGACACACGCAATCAAACAGAACAGAAAATAAATGTCTTTTTGAGCTCAAAGAATGAAATGGCAAAAGACTAAAGAAAAAGAAATAATGAAAGTAACCCTTCATCATTTTTGAACAAAAGCAAGAAAAATGGACCATTCTGACAGCATCTATAGAACATCCGTCACTCATAAATTAGATAACCTCCAACTTGCTTGCCAGAGGTAATCAGTCAAAGTTGTAACGTTTCTTTTCAATTGGAAACGCTGCAAATCTAATTCGGCATGAGCTTCTAATCTTCCAAATTTCATTTTCTGGGAGAAATGTGTTACCGCCTGCTTGCGCTACGGAAACAATGAGTGGAGGAGACTGATTTTAATTTAACAAAGTACTCTTACATGGTGTGATAGATGCTGTTCCCAACTGCGCCAGGGGCAAGATATACCTCTTTATATTTTGCAAACATGCGCTACAGAGTCACAGAACAGTGGCGTTATCAATCAGCCTCATGCGAATATGAGCAGTGTTGGTTAATTCAGTCTGCAAACATGGGATCGTAGCTCTTTTTCCAGGGAACCATGGGCACCAGCTGCCAGTCTCAATCATAACTCATCTTATCAGCGGCTGGCCAGTCCTGCGCTGCATGAGTGGGGAGCACAAGAAGCAAAGAATACCATTTCATATCCCTAAAATGTGGGTTTTTACAAGAAGCCAGGACAATTTATTTAAACAAATCATTCCAGTAACGGCATTCATTTGCAGATGATTTGGTTTTCTACTCTGTAAATATTAACTTCAAAGTACTTATTTAGTTTTTAAAACGAAACATGTCCAACACTTAACCAGAAAATATTGAGGTGGCAAGCAAACCTTACGTGCTATTAACAATATCACAAATGCCTCTTAAACATTTACATTTCATCACAGGGAAGAAGATTGCTCTGTAGAGTCACGATGAAGATTTAAGGCAGAAAGTGACGAGGCAGGAGCATGTGGATTTAAGAGGTTGAGGCGTTGGGAAGAATTTACAGCATTTCTGTTGTAATTACTTTGAACAATGTACAAAAATGAGCAAATATGCAGGCATTTTGTAAAACTGATTGTTGTCGTCTATTGTAATAAGTAATCAGTTCTTTTGTCATGAGTGTATTTTGAAGTCTAAAACCGTATCGTGCATCTGAAAAACATTTTTGGGGAAAATGTATGGTGAAAAGATTTACTTGGAAAATGTATGTCTATAAATGTCATTTCTTGAAAATATGCATTTGAAAACTAAAACCGTTTTTTTCTATGGCTGCAACACCAAAATTTTAGATTTCCTTATTTTGTAAATGGAGCTGTACACTAATACGCTTATTAGTGTGCAGCTCTAATAAGTGTGTTTACTAACACACTTGGTGCAAATGTGCTCAAAACTGTTAAAACTCGATTGTCGTTATGGAAACCAGTGTGTCACGTTCTGATTACGTTTTTAAGACGGTGAGTTTTAGAGATATTTGACTTCCTTTAATGATACGCTCCACATGTTTGTTGGTGAGATAGATTTTTAATCTCCTCCGGCCTTGTTTATCACAGCTCAACTTGATTTAAACTTTTTTTTGTTAATATTGTTACTGTTTATTCTGATTCCAGAAATGAGGAAATTTAGGGGAGTAGCTGTTTCTCTTGTAGCCATTTATGAAGCTTAACATCCAAAATCTTCACTTGGATGGCAATTTCTCTCGTCTTTTCCTTTTTGAAGAGTGGCTGATACAGACCGGACTTCATGCTGTGTGTTTTGTTCATACCCCACTGGAAAACAAAGGCATGACGATTATATCACTAATGGTTTTGCTGTGAGATCTTTTTCACACACTACTGGGGCACGGTGGTGGCACAGGGGTAAAGTGCATGACCCATGTCTCAGAATAATCTTAGAAATCAAATTATTAGTTAATTACCGCTAATGACTTTTATTAAAGGGTAATGCACATAGAAATTTAATGCACATGACATGACAGCAGCCACTTCATTGGGTGCAGCATGCTAGTGATGGCTTGGATCATCTTTCGCCTTCTGAACTGAGCAGATTCAAAAAGATGTCAGAATTTTTTCTGACATCTTTTTCGACTGCACAGGGGAAATAATCAAGTTTGTCCCAAACGTTTTGGATTGAGTTCTGGTGATTGTGAAGGCCCCTGGAGTGTCATTGTCATTTCAAGAAGCCAGCCTCTCAAAATTCGCCGAGTTTCTGCCATGTGATTGGCTCAGTGGAGTTGACGAGTAAGTGAACAGGTGTGCGCAGCGAGTATATGTTTTCCCTTATTTATGAGTGATGACGACACATATGGAGACATTGTGTTCATCTCAGAAAGATTGAAAATCACTGTCAATGTCATAAAAGTCAATGAGGAGCAAAAATGTATTTTCGCTGCAAATTAGAATATTACATAAGACCACTTTAGAAAAGAAGGGTTGTAATACTGGCATGTTGTGGAATACACAATCACAGGGAAGACTGCTGACTTGATGAGTGCTCAGCTGACAGTCACTGACACCCTCCACGAGAAAGGAAAAACTCAAGGTCATTGCTAAAAATAAATAAATAAATAAATAAAAAGCTGGCACTTCTTGTACACGATTTAAGCAGATTAATGGGAAGTTGAGTGGAAGAAAAAAATGCGATGGAAAAAAAGTGCACAACCAGTAGAAATAACTGCAGCAGGAATATGAAACAAGGCCCAGTGAAGAGTTTGGGAATTCACAAAGTAAGAGATGTGTGGAGTGTGTGTGTGTGTGTGTGTGTGTGTGTGTGTGTGTGCGTGTGTGTGTGTGTGTGTGTGTGTGTGCGTGTGTGTGTGTGTGTGCATTACATTTAATAACTATAACAGGTTGTAACAGTCAACTTCATAACAGTCGATGACCCTGAAACGTCATTTTGAAACTAATTATAACAACAGATTTCTTTAGCTTATCTTGTTTATTGTTGTTTTTTCCATGCATACTTACTCAAGCAACATAACCCCATCCCATCCTACGAACAATAATTTTAAAAAAAATCAGTCTGCAGGAGAGGTGACATATTCTGTCCATCTACCAAACTTTTTACAGTGCGGTGAAACGAAGGGATTTGAGTCTGCACGAAGAGCCGTGCGTCCCTCGGGGACCTCGTGTGCTCTTCGAGGATGCACGCTGCAAAAAATACTCATCACGCAGGTCATTAGACATGTAATGAGTGAGAAAACGTCCATTTTCCTTCTCTGAAAGTGAGAACCTACAATCGGGTGAGATATTGTGCCTTTTGTTTCCTGTGTGAAACAGCCCCTCTCTTATTTTTGTTTTTATTCTTTCTTTTCCAGACGACGTTGACCGCGATCTTTCACATCCTTTAAGGAGGCGTACTATTAATGCCTGTTGTACTTGAATCCATACGTACGCGAGAGATTTTTTTTCTCTTTCCTTCCATCTTTCCAGCGCGCAACAATTGACCTGCTTAATTTGACGGGGAGGGGGGGGGGGTTGCCTAATGGCTTTGGAGAATCAACAGTTTTTTTCCCCCTTAAACGGGATTTTTCTTTTCTTTCTTTCTTCCTTTCTTTTTCAGCGCATCTCTCTCTCTGAAGTCATTCTCCGTTTCGTGCACGGCAGCAACCAAGGACAGGAGAGCATCAGCAGGGAGAGAGAAAGGTGCCTCCTCTCCTCTCCGCTCCGCTCCTCTTCTCTCGTCTCCTCGCCATTGCGCTCATTGTGTCGCTGCTGAATCGCTCGTCAGCGCGAACGCTCCTGTGACAAGGAGGCTGCTGGAAGAAGAAGGAGAAGAAGAAGAAGAAGAAGAAAAAGAAGCGGAGGGACACAAACACGGACAAACCTATGCGTGGATTTCGGCTCTTTTTCCCTTCGCCAATGCAAAAGGAAATATGCAGCGAAGCTTCACCTTGCTCTACACCAGTTTACTGGGGATATGCTTGGGTTCGGGTTCAAGTTTCCCAAGTAACATCAACATAGGTGAGGATGGGTTACACCTTTTGCTAGAAAAGAAAAAGAAAGGGACAACTTTGTGTGTCTTTTCTTGTGTTTCTAACCTGACTTGCCTCTGTCTCTGAATTTGAACCATGAACTCCTGGTTGTTTGCTGCTCAACAGGAGGATTGTTCCCCAACGTTTCGCACGAATATGAGGTGTTTCGGTTCGCCCTCTCTCACCACCAGGACATCCCCAAACTGGTGTCGCATGTGGATATGGTCATAATGGGAAATAGCTTCTCCATGACATATGCCTGTAAGTAATCGATCGGCAGAAACTGGTCAAAGTCCCCCCACTTTAATTGCTCTCCCTCTCCTAGTGTTGCAGCATCTGGAAGTCCATAGAGACGGAGAAATGCTGTAGTCACTCATGTTTCAGACGTGCTGCAAAGCGACTGTCGGTCCGTTATCTCAGTAACTGTTGCGTGGGACTTATTTTCCCACTGCATGATTCCAGCCCCGTTTGCGCGTAGGGGGCTAGAGCGCGTCGGTGGAGGACTCCTGACATGTAAAGTAATCTTTTTTTTTACAGCTACAAACATTTCGTTTTATTTATTTATTTTAAGAAACACGTCAATTGGAAATCCGAATTTGCCAAGTTTTTTGCTAATTCGATGTAATTGTCGAACAGCAGGTCAAATATTGACAGATCAGATTTTGTTGTTCTGTTCATAAAATGCATCGAGTCTAAATTTGCTGTCTATAAAAAGCAAGTAGAGCGGGGTTTTTTTTTCCAATGTTCTGAGTTTAACAAATATCAATACATTAGAAAAACCTTAAATAACTTCAAAGTCAGTATATTTTTAATGTATATATATGCTAAATAAAACTCCACAATTGATGACATTAGAAATTATAAATACCTTGCAAACAATTACACTTTACCCGGTTTATAGCCTAAATAAGTCCACGGTGTAAGTAAACTGCTGTGTGCCGCCACACCAGTAGGGGGCTCCAAGAGCACCCTAATTTTCACTAAAGTCACGTTTACAAATGTCTGGCTAACATATCGGTATAATCATCGGTAAGTTCTCTGACTCACGCTTGTTAACTTCTGAATTTTAAAAAGCTACAACAGATTTTCTCTAAAAACACAAATATGTAGTACTAGTAGATTGTGCTATCTGTAAACGTCATTTAACACGATTTGCGAAAAACAATTATGATTTTTTTTTTTTTCAAATCAGGGATGTTCTACGACGTGAGTGAAGAAGGGACGCTTTACCGATTCAGCATTCACATTCATGCTGAAGATCAATATTTTAGCATTTTTGAAACTCACTTTTGATCTGAGGAGCCAGACGGATGCGAGGCCACCTTTAATGAACCCACGTGACGGCGTTTCAAATGAGCAGCAGTACGTCGTCCAATGCCTGGAAGTATAGAGACTTAGCTGCAGCACATTTGCTCTGAAACTCTGGATTCAGTGGCGACGTTTTTCCCCTCTGGGTGATGATGTGTGTCATTATGCCAGTCTAACAATAGCTCCAAGTCTAAGCTCTGCAAGACAAAAAAAAAAAAAACAAACAAAAAAAACAGCTTCCTTTCTGTTAACTCTTGCTCCTCATCTGTATCCATAAAATTTGGTGCACACCTTAAGGCTTTACAGTAACCATGAGTGCAAAAACTTGCGCTTTTAAAACTATACAAACATTTTGTTGTACCATTGCTGTAGACATGAGAAGCCAAGGAAAGTGTTAGAATGACCAGCACTTTATGTGGCTCTGTGAGACATAGAGAGATGCAACGTTGCCCTTCTACCTCCCTCTTGCTGCACACTGTCTTTCAGGTGGATGAATAACAGCGACTAATGTCTTCCCTCACTTGAAAGAGCAACGGTTTCTAGCTTTCCTGAAATATTTCTACAGAGTCGTGGTGTGAAAATTAAACAATCCCATTAGTCTTATTTTGGCAACCTTTTTTTTTTTTTTTTTTTTTCTAAATTACATTTTGAAATCTACGAGCAGCACGTCTGTTAATCAGCCCACCACTGACTCGCCACTGGAGTAAACGGCCTGATTAATTAACCATCTAACACAATCTTTTCATTTCGTTGCTTATCTAAAAATAGCCAGAAAAGTAATAAAAACGTTACATTCAACACACTAAGCACTTGTAAAACATCGACCAGAAGGATCATACTGTGATGGTTTTTGTTGTTGTTGTTTTAAATGTTTCTGCTGTATGTAATTAGGTTACTCTTTTCTGTCAGTCAGTCGCTGTCACGTACCTATTTTTTCTGCCACGCTTTTCCTCTTCCCGTCTTTGACTCAGTCACATTTTTTTGCGAAGTCGCACACTCCACTTCCGGGAGATACCCATTGACAAGTGAGTCTGCGTGTGTGTCTGCACTTGGTGATGCTGCCTCGTTGATAGACATTCCCTTGCCACTCTCGCATGCCACACTTCCAATTAGAAATCTCTCTGGGATTTACAGAGCGAGTCTTTAACCTATTTCCACTTACGTAGATGTAACTGAGGATAATAAAGAAAAAAAAGAAAGCCAGCCAAAATCCAGGCATTTGAAATTTCTCACACCAATTCTTTTAAGGTTGTAAACCTTCAGTAGTTTTTGTCAGGGTCTTTTTTTTTTTTTTGCTTTGAAGTGGTATGGAGAGAAAGCAGCATTGCTATCAGAGATACAGGAAGAAATCGTCTGGTGTGTGTGGAGTAGACCAATTTTCGGCTTGATTGGCCCTGACCATACTCAAATGGGAACATCGACACTCCGATCAGAGAACGCGTCATACCTAAGCGTTACCAAGATGCACTGCCAAGAGCATTCTAGGTGTGGAAGTTATTGGGGGGAGGAGGGGAGTAGTCAAAGTTAACAGTTTTCAGTATCTGTGAGATACCTGAGATTAAATCAGAGGAAGCACAGAGATGGGGGAAACTATTTAAAAGGAATGTTGTTTTCTAAGACATCTTTAGACTTGTCTTTTGGTTATTTTTGCTAAGAGACAGTGAGGTGGATTTTTGCAGATAACAGGAAGGCTGACTAGTGCGAGAGCAAATTTGCACTCTTTGTGCCTGTTGGGCTGGATTTTGAGATGTGGATCGGGAATGCCAGAGAGGGAAAGGACATGCACACGGACACAGCTAGTTTAATAACACCTACTTTAGTTTTAACATTTAGTTTATTTACTTTAGGTCAACATTTAGTACCATCTATACTTCGTAGAATCAAACATGGAGAACCAACATTTAGTTTTATGCCTTCTGTTTTTTTTTTTTTTTCTCTTTTTGCTCTTTCTTTTGGTTTATTGTTTTGTTTGCATGTCCTTCTAACTCATGTAAAGCACTATGAATCGCCTTGTTGCCGAAAATGCGCTATATAAATAAAATTACCTTACCTTACTTTGTTAATCACTAACAGGATGAAAAATGGAGCTTTAAACATCAAGCACTGTCTTTCTCAAAGACTGGAGCTATTACTGCATATGCTCCTAGTGATATAATTTAAGACCGCCGCTGGAAAACTTGTAAAGATATTTGAATTTGGTTCTTATATCCTTACATTGTAGTTCTTTGAGAGAAATTGGTGATCGAAAAACAAAGAAGAAATTGGCCACAAAGTTTAGACGGACGCATCAGCACATAATGTGAATTATTGATAGTCACCTCTGCCTTTTTGCAGATTAGGGACTTCTACCTTTTAAAGAAAGATCAAGCTTTAATGCCTGACTGCTGCACAGAAAAAAAGAGACTAAATTCCCTATGCACCTTGTCGTCTAAGGATCCGCTAGTGAATGGGTGATGCCTCAATGACCACTCCATGCCAACCTTCTGCCCTTTCTATGCCAGAAGTGAGGCTGAACCAAGATGCAAAGGCGCCTTCCTTAATGAGTCAGTCCTGTACCCAGACGAGAGTTCAAGGGGGAAAATGCTGCTGGTGAATGATTGTGGGGATTTCACGACAGGTGGTGGCGGTGGTCGTGCTGCGGTGCGTTCGTTGTCTTTGTTGTCGAGACAGCGCACTGTGAAAGTGTAATTCAGATGGCTAAGGTGCAGGATGATAAAGTGTAGATGACATTCTGATCTAATTGGGGATTCGAAGCTGTCCGAAAGGGGTTGTGCGAGAAAGGATCACGTCTAATACCTGTTAGATTCAGCCCAGAAGGACATTTACAGATTCTCCATCATGTTCTCTCAATCTGGCCCCTCTCTGTCTCTTCCGTGGACAGATTTGACATCTTCCCCCCCCTCGTTTCTTGTCAGACTCTTTCCCCCGTACCCCCAGTCCATGGTGGGTTTTGGTGTAAGCTTGTCAGAGGCATTCAAAAAGCAAAGAGGGATGACAAAAATGAAAATGACACCTCGTCCTGCTGCGTGTCACTCGTTCTAAAAGGCTGCAGAGGATAGGGAGACGGTTATGGGAAAAAGAAAAAAAAAATCAACAACAAAAAAAAAAAAAAAAAAAGAAACAAAATGGCTCTGGGGCTTGCTTATAATGAGTCAGACAAGGAGGGGGGGGAACAAAAAAAATCTGTCTATTCTTGGATTTCTATTTAGCATGCTTATGCGGAGGAGTGGATGTGTTTCTGCATCTGCGTGCCCATCTTGTGTGGGAAGCTTTTTTTTTGAGTGAGTGACAGTTTACCCCTGTAAGCTTTTAATTCTGGGAAGCAGCCCAGAGGTCGGGGGGAGCGGGGAGACTGTGGAGTTGCACCACTGGGGTGAAAAGCAGCAGGGGGTGAATGGACCCTTGTGCAGCAGGGATGAATGGAGTTCCGGATCATCAGCTGCCACTTATGACCAGCCGCTTCCTCGGAAGCACCCTGCTTACACACACACACGCACACACACACACGCATATATGCAAATACATGATCACTGACACCTGCCAAAAGGCTAAGGGAGGCTGAGTGGGCTGGAAATTCAATCCTTATGGTTTTCCTGTGTGTGTTTGCATTAGCATGGGGCAAGTGGGAGGTAAGATTTATGTAGAGCAGAGTTTATAGAAAGGACAATGACGAGACATAAGTATAATTTGATAAGAACAAAAATGACAGTGTCTTCCCCGGCTCCTTCTCTGTACGCGGCTTTGTTTTGGCACCGTCAGTGGAAGTGCTCGCAGGAGCCGCTGTTTGTAAATGTAGCATATTAGTCACCGCTCCCCCTCAGCTGGATCCCCCACATTACCATAATCTGCTTTTGACTTGGTTTAGAACGTGGACGTCACTGATTCACCAGCTTCGTGTCAAAGCCCCTGCAGGCTCACTCTTATATGATCTACTTTTCTCTTTGATGTCCTTCGCGCAGTGAGACTTAGGCTGAGCTTTGGTTATTTTTGGCCGATCTACTGAGAATCGCGCTTAGCAACAAGATGCACTGTAAGGTGTCAAGTTGCAGGATCGTTCTTTTTTTTTTTCTCGCCCTGTTTTACGAAATGCATGCTTATCTTTGCAAACCCCCCCCCCCCAAAAAAAAGTGGTATTTAATTCTGCTTACGGCTTGTTGATAAACCGCATATTAGAACTAATTAGTGCTCATGAAAAAAAAAAAAAAGAAAAGAGAGAGATTTGCAGTGTCGCAGTGATGCAGGCAGCAGTGTTTGGTTCGGGTCTGTGAGGGTCAGTTAAAGAGGACTCAGTGAAGATCTATGAGGCAGGCTTGATCAATGAACTGAGCTCTGGATGGAAGCTTTCCCAGCCAATCAATAGAGCACAGATGAGGGTGGCGACGGGGTCAGCTGTCTTTTGAGCATGTGTAAAGGACACCACCTGATGACAGGATGAGCAGTGCTAGTGCACGACAGCAGCCCGCTTGAACCTTTCTGTTTTTCATGTTGCAGCCGCTAATTTCAATGTATTTTTTGGCGACTTTGGGTAAGTAATGCAAAAGTGTCTGAGGTGGAAGGGAGAGGATGCATTATCTTCTGTGTTGTTAACAAATAAATGTCCGGAAGATACGCCATGCACCTATGTTATGCCAACACCTGCCAACTAAAGAGTGCTTTAATTAGAGAAGTTGGAGAGGAGGAAAACTAATACGCCTGCACTCGGTGAAACATAGTGGTGGCAGCGTGATGCTGAGGGGATGCTTTTCCTCAGCAGAGACGATGGAGCTTGTTGGATCACACGCAGCTAAATACAAGAGAATCTCGGAACAAAATAACATAAAAATAAGGCGAGATTTGATCAGGGGAAACAAATCTGAGAAAAACTCACTAAACACAGGGAGCAAATGATGAACACAATCTAAGAGCAGACTGAAGTAAAACAGTAGAAAGGTTGATAAAAAAAAAAGAATAATTAAGGCAAAACACAGATTAAAAAAAAGAGATGAAAACTATAAACCCAAAACAACCCAAGATCCGTTTAATCTTGACCTAAATCCTATTAAGAATCAGTGGGAAGACTTTTGAAAATACATGTTCATAGATAATGTTCATCCAGTTTCAACTTGAGCTGCTTTGCAAAGAGGATTGAGAGAGAGAGAGAGAGAAAGAGAGAGAGAGAGAGAGAGAGAGGCAGAGAGAGAGGCAGCGAGAGAGAGATCCCAGAAACCTTGAAGTTGTAGTAGCAGAACGGAGGTGTTGATTTTGGTTGAATACAAATATATACTACACTTTTCAGATTTTTATTTGTAAAAAGTTTTCATACCACATTTTTCTCATGTGTAATATTTTATGCTACTTCTTGCTCTATCACCCAGGACATAGCATTCCAGTAAAACGTATTGAATCGTTTGCATTAAGACAAAAACGACTAAATAACCATGTCGTTATTGAGTCTGTAATAAGTAGGCAAGCTTTATTTATTAAATTAAGTGTTACTTACATCAATAAGTAACCAAGGCAGAGCTAAAACTGACTAATGTTAGGTAGTTATGTTATGAAAGCATACAGTAACATCAGTAATCTTTGTATTGAATGATTTGCAAACATTGTTGTAGCTCAAATTACATTCATCTCAGTCTGTGTGTTAATGGGTGATTGAGCAATTTGTAGACTTGCAGCCATTTTTTCCCCCTTAAAGCATGAAACGGCTTTAAGGAAAGCAAAGCAACAGGAAGCAAACTGGGAAGACGGGTTTGTTACTCATGATGTCGAAGCTCGAACGTTCCCCCACAGCACCGTCTCAGTGGTGGAGGGTGGTTGTACTAAACCTCTGCAACATTCTAGGTTAAGAGGACATCGTGTCTGCTGCAGGGTGTCTTTAAACCAATTATTGTTGTTTTAGTCCTTGGCGATAAAAGTGAGGAATATTGAGGAATTAATGTGCAGGAAGACATCTCCTCCACAGCAAATGTTGCAGCATTAATCCTTTACCAGCTTAGCTACATAAGCCCTAGTGTTACAGAAAACCTTGTCAAAATGTTGCATCATTTTATTAAAATTGAAAAGGAAGAACCTCAATTTATAGGTGATGCACATATCTGGGGTTTTTGGGGTGTACCTAGTTTTTCATTAACAGTTTGTTTTGGGTGGGGGGGGTCATATTTGCTTGATAAATAATTTCCTGCTGGAATTTGTGGAGCATGTTTTCACACTTGAAGCCAGATAAAAGTAGTTTTAAGATCTGGTAAAGATCGATTGTTGTCTATGTTTAAACTCGAGTCCTGGTAGATGGTAGAGTCCTTCCTCTTTAGTACAACTACAGGAGATCATTTCAATGCCTGCTCCAAACAGAAATAGACCCCGTACTGTATGACAGATCCAGAAAACAAGCAATAACTGTCCTTTACCTTGAATTGGGTCCTAACCAAATAAGAAAATGGTCCTGGTAGTTTCAAAGTGAGCTTCTGTGAGATAATTAGTAACACTTCTCTAACCTGCAGCGTAGAAACGTTGTTTTGTACTGTTGGCTTTCTTAAGAGCACTAAACGAAGCCCCCTGTTTGAGTTAAGTTGAGCAATTATAAACAAGCTGTGCAGCCAGAGAAAGGACTGGACCAATGTCAAGAGGAAGATTGGAAAAATACAGAGGTATAAATGTCGATGTTTGACCACATCAATACCAGCAGCTGCAGGACTTGGCACCTGCCAATAGTAGCAGCGATACCGGCGTTAATGACCGTAGTACCACTCGGTCAGCAAACTGGCATGAGCTTTAGCTCAAAGAGAGTATTTTCAGGAGGAAGACGAGGCACACCAGAGCCAAAAATGCAGATGAACTGAAAGCCTCTATTAAAGAATCCTTGACTTGTTTCACTTTTCAACAGAGCTCCAGGCTGCGGCAATAAACTGATGCATTACTTAGCGACACTTTTGAATAGGCTGACATTTCTTTATTAATAAATATAATTGTTTTCGTCTAATGTAAGATTCAAATTTACCAAAAATTTAGTTTTCTTTTTTTTTTTTTTTTTTTAGTGAGCCATCAAACTGATTTAACTTGACAGAAAAAAAGTTTAGCTACGTCACTTTGTGTGAATCAACGAGTCTGTCTGAGTTTCACTTTTTGTTTTTTTGTTTTACTTAATTGCTGGACCGAATGAACTTTCTGTTATGTATTTGTTTCCATTTTTATTTTTGTTGAAATGCCTGAAATTCTTAATCCTGAGCCAAAAGGCACTGTATTTTAGAGCCATTTCAAAAGCTTGTCAGTGGAGCTCACAAGCTTGCATTATCTTACTACGCCACCAGTAGAGGAGCCTAAGAAATGATGTTTGAACTCTGTGTGATAGATAAGCTACAGAGAAAAAATAAAAAAATAAAAATCATACTCTGGAGAAAGAGTAATCCTGTGACGTGTGGGTGTACACAGGGTTTCCTCATCAGCAGGCCATTTTTCTCTCCTAAACAGAGATTCTTTTTGCACGCTATACTGCGACTCCTTTTTTGTGAACTTTGCGGGTTCACGCCGGTGCGCGTGCACACAATAGCTAACAAGAGACAGAGCTCGAGCAGATGCATTTAATGTATTATTCAGCGCGGCACATCCAAAGCTATCACTCCGTGGACTTATAAGCATAAATATGTAATAAAAACCCGGCTAGAAAAAAGAGAATCGAACCGACTCTGTTAAACACCGCAACGTTTCAGTGATAATGCACAGCTTTCTGTCGGGTGTGAGAGGAACATTCGTTCTCCTGAGTTTATTTTTGTTGTTTTTTATTTGGTTTTTTTTTTTTTTTTACTATTATTTTTTTTTAGTGGCTTCTGTCTATGCAGCCATTTTCACTTTGTTCCACCACCATGGGGAAAACAACATCCCCAGAAGGAAGACACTCAGTTAAGGGTGGAAAGCGTTAAGCGACGAGGCTGGGGAGCGTCAGAGGCTAAGCTGCCATGTTTGGTCCCACGGCTGGTGTCAGTGCATCTCTGCCGTGTTGCATTTTGCTGCATTGCCAACAAGTTGAAGTCGAGGCGACCGGTTTCAACGGAGCACACGTGTTCAAAGGAGTTTCTGTGTATAAGAAACAGCTGACAAATAGGAGATCACCGCTCCCTCCTGGCTGTTTGGGACACAACTGTTATTTGTTAAGGAGATAACAAAGAAAACGTCGAAGAAGGAAAGAGAAAGTGGGAAAAGAACGTGACAGAAAAAAAAAAAAAGGAAGTTCTCTTGGGCTAGACTCTGGCAGGTGTTGGTTTGATGAATGAGAAAGCTTGGATTTTTTTCTTTTCTTTTCTTTTTTTTCTCCTCCCACACGGAGCCAGGAAAAGGGAATGGCCCTCAGCAATCAATGTAGATCAGCCAAAACGGCTCCCCGTGCTGCACGGTGATAGAGTGTGGAGCGGCAGAGAAATGGAGATTGTTTCTGTGTCTTCTGTGTGTGTGCGCTTGTGTGTGTGTGTATTACTTTGAAAAATAATGACAGAGGAGATGCGCACATGGGCCAGGTGGGAAAGGAGAGAGATTTTTTTCTTCTTCTTCTTTCCATTTTTCTAAGAAGCACTCCCATAAAAGCAACCCCAGAGGCCAACCATCGCTTGAAGCTTCGGGGAATCTGTTGTCTTAATCACACATCTCGTTTTGCTTACACAAAATACACACACACACACACGCACTACTGATGCCTGTGTCCACTCCCGTTTGCATTTGTCCTCCTTGTTGTCTTTCTGGGGCTCTCCTCCCCTTTCTCCCCTGCGACTCCTCTGTATTACGAGTACTTAAAACAAATCTGTTGTCTCTGGAGGTAACGGCAGCCGGGACGTGGAGGTCTAAGCCGAGACACTCGGGGCCGGCAATTAGAACAACAACTCGTTCGAAGACGAGGACCGGGACTGTTGCTGCAGGCCGGGTGGTGGGGAGGATAGTGGAGGAGTTTGCTGACGATGGCAGCTGTCATGTTTTCTTGCCGCAAAGACAGAAGCAGAGTCTCTCTTTTGTCACCCGGTACATCTTGGGAGCTTCTGTGTACTTTAATGAGCAGCAGAGCCTACGAGCATATAAAACAGTGTGACATTGTGCAACTACTCTGATGGTGACAGCATGAAGCTGTTGTTGTCATCGGCACGCTCGCGCAGACGCTCGTGGTACTAAATGACTGGCTTACTTTGATACCAGACCCTCGACACTTACTTAAAGCTCGGAAGGAAAACAAAACCATTTGCGCACACAACAGAGGCGGCTGTAACCGGTGCTTTTGCATGTTGCCGTGTGAAGCCAATCCGCTTTCGCTTGTGTCAAACCGCAAACCTACGCAATGTTTTCAAACACTCGTTTCTGTACGAGGGTACAACTGGCCGTCAACAGAAACGACAAGTCTGAGCGATGACTTGGACTGCCTCTCCGAAGTGACCAAAAAGAAAGAAACCGTCCAGTGAACTGCAGGTGTGAGAAAGAAAATGGCTGCAGTGACTTGGAGCTGACCAGAATGTGTTTGGGTAGGGAGTCTGCCACACTTACAATACCTATCATTTCCACGATTTGATCTCAGATCAGCATAAGTTGAGGGTGACATGGATTGAAAGTTGTATGAATATATGGAAATGGAGCATACCCTGTAAAAAAGACCTTGTCAGGGTGTACCCTCCCTCCTGCCTACTGATAGACCCCTCAACCTCACCACCCTTGACGTTGAAAGACTAAGGAGAGGTGGTTGAATAGATGGATTAACTACAAGGGGGTCTGTGGACTAGCAGGGGCAGAAAACTGTGTGCCCTTGATGGTACTCAACATTTCTACTGTAGAGGTTATTTCACTGGAAACTTGTGAGAAACCTGAATTTACCACCCGAGTGATGCTTGCATGTGTGTAAGGGAGTGCTTCCTCTGATGGGAGAGTGGTCAGGTTGTCTCACTGGTTTGTTCTGCCTTTTACTTTGCTTTTGGCTGGATTAACATATTTTGATTACCTTGTAGAGCCAGATTTAACACTTGCACAGCAAATAGCCACTTGATGCCCACATCCACTATAGGTTTACATAACTGAGACGCTGATGCTTATGGATTTGCACGGACCTAGTAATGATGTAAAAGAGAACAGAATCAGGAAAACGGTATTGTTCACAAACTCAGCTCACAGTAATGTTCAGCATTGAAATTACTATTTGAAACGGCCCTACTGAACTGCTGCACAGATGTACCCAATTTTTATTGCGCCCAAGGAAGACAAGCCAGTCAGGTTTTGCTGAATTGTCTTAGAAATGAACCAGTTTGAAAAACAGGCGCTGTTTGTTTTTAATAGTCCTGGTGGCATTGCACAACTTTTCTTGTCCAAATTGCACATTTACAGCTCAGTCAAGCCTTCTAGCCATACATTGTTTTCTGCGTAGGCAGTTGAGTTTACGGTTATGACAAACTATTTGAACAAGTTGCACAAAAAAACAAAACAAAAAAACGCATCGATCTTGACAATTGTAATCCAGGACTGGAATCTACTGTGTTTCTTTTATTGACTCTGCATGTGGCACATCAACTTTAACAACAGTATCTTAAGCACCTGTGACACCATTTTGCCCTGTTTATACTACGAGGTTCGGCTCAGCTTGACTCAATTTGCTCATTTTTGCCATTGTCGTTGCGGGTATTTCACAGGAGCTGCCACAGCTGAGGTTCCAAGCTAGCAGAGCTGATAATGAAAGGTGGTGTTGAAGTGCTTCGAACCACTGCAGCGAAGAAAGTTATCACTGGAATTGCCATGTGAAATGTCTCTGCACCAGGCGACGCTCTCCTTCCCACAAAGAAAACGCTGCTGTAGCCCCAACCAAGCGGCTTTGTTTTGTTTTCTTTTTTCATCAAAGAAGAAGCTTGTTTCAAATCTTGCTGCTTTTTGCACAAACATGCTTCCTGGAGACAAACTGTAACCTCAATGCTGTTCGGTGTGTCAGTGCATATTCAGTCACAACACACAACAGTTCACAAAACAATTAAGGAGCAAAACAGCGCAGATTACTTGGGTGTAGACTGTGTGAGAGATGAAAAAATAATAATTTAAGATTATATATTTTTTTTATTTCTCTTAATATTTCTTTGTTTTGATTCATGGGCATTTAATAGAAAATGCTGATGATCTAAAATGAGCGCGCCGGAAAAGCCGAGCAGCGCCTTGACGCGACTCGATTGTGGCGGCAGGTTAGCAATGCATTAAGAGTTGGCAATATTTGAGTCACTGTTTCATACCCGTTTCATTTTTCTGAAAAGAAAAACAGGAAGTTATGTAAATGAGAACTGCCAGTCACCATCCGCAGAGGAGCGCAGACTCTAATGGAGGTCTGTGTCACATCTCTCCTCATCATGGCATTGAGGCGGCATTGAGGCCGTGTTATTGTAGCACCCTTAGATATTACCTAGATGTTGCCTCGAATGTACTTGTTAATTTATTCCTTAAATATTGCCTGTGTACAAAACGAACCCCAATGCAGGAGGAATTAATTCAGTGTTTGTACTCATGTCTCAGAGGGACTGCGCCTTTGTGAAAACAATTGATATCCTTTCAACATTTTTCCCCCCACATTTGGTCACATAACTACCAATTGTTAAATGTATGTTTATGGGATTGTTGTAATAGTGCATTGCAAGAAATTCTGCCGGTGTGCAAATCTGCATTAGCTCAGTCAGGAGAGCATCTGTGGGAGCAAAGGTTCCAAGCAATTTGAATTTCCTTGTTGTTGGGGGGGGAAGAAAGAGAGAGAGAGAGCTATACAACTGGACAGGTGATGGGCAGTGTTGCCACAAATCGCATTATGCATGCAGAGAACCTTCTTCCGCATGTTTTCTCTGTCTCCTATGTGACTAGCTTTAAACATGGCTTCCTTTTGATTTCTTTTAACATGGAGGACATATTTGATGCCTGCCAGAATATCCTGTTGACAGGTTCTTCCGGTTGAGCCTCGGATCACTGCAGCTCACCATCGGCCTCTTGCCAGCTTCTGGGATTAAAACTCACCATTCCCAGTTTAGAGACAATACCTTGGTAGGCTTAGACTTGTTCTTTATTATTTTTCATTTTTGGATGATGGATTGCACATTGTTCGGTCAGATGTTGAATGTTTGGGAGTTGTTTTTAAGCTAGCCATGGTTTAAACTACTCCATAACTTTAACCTGGCATGTTCCTATGCTGGAAATAAGATACATTTGATATATTATTGAGTTATTTGTTCTGGATTTTAATTAGCGGTTGCAAAGTTTGATTCCTGCGCGAGCCTCATGTGTACAATGTGTCCTTTCTCTTTTAATTCGGAGCTGTGCACTACCACATACAGTCGCAATAAACTTCTTTTTTCTAAAATTTTTTACAGCTTTAACACGACAGAATGTGAAACAGCTACAAGAATTTGCTTCTTGTTTCATTTTGTTTCAACTGTTCATTGAACAAGATAACGTTTTTGGGCCACGTTGTGGATTAGGAACCCTTTTTCCTGTCCTTCATTCAGAGAACTTTTTGGATTAGCTGATTGTCATCGCAAATCATTTGCTGCGGCAATTTCCCCCCTATTCACAAGCTCCACTTATGTTTTCACAAGAAGAAAAGATGTCTGAAATTGCTTTTAGGGTTTTGTAGTGATCAGGAATTCTGCTCAGGTCCGCAATGAACGCTTTAATTTCCCAGTAGCTCGGCTGGAAATTGGTGAAGACCGTTGTTAATTTAGACAGAGGCTCCGGAGGAATTAGCATGTAGGCTGTGTGTTTGGCTCCTCCGGCTCCACATACCCACCTCCGTCGGTCCCTCTGTCAGACAAATGAACGTGTGCGAGCGGGACCGTCCCCGCGCACCTGTCGACACTGATACGCAGATGGGGAGATAATTGCAAAGGGATGATTGTTAAGCAGATAATTGGAGTTTCCATACCCCCTGACAGGAGCTGGTCTGGGCTGCGCTTCTGACCCGCTGCCCAGGTAAGCATTTGTGCAGCAGGCGGCCGGGCCCCGCAGGTCGGGAAGCGTCGAGGAGGAGAGACGATGACGGGGCTAGAGATCGAAACACAAGAAGGAAGAGGGAGAAAGAGAGAGATGTATGGAGCTGAGGGGAGTGTTCTCACACCCTCGATTACCCATTAAATGAGGCGACGCGGTGCCATTGTTTTATTACTTAGAGGAAATGGAAGAGATCTGGATTTCACGGTGTGGTTCCTATGTTTCCCACTGCTAGGCTGGCATCTGTTCTCTTTGTTCACAGCGTTCTCTCCATCATCTTCTCTCACAGGCACTAATGCCTCAGTTTATCCACATTCTGTTTGCCGTCACCTACACGTGCGATGGCTCACTTTCGTTTTGTCTCGACCTTATTGACCTTCCATTATCCTCGTTTCATCGAAATCGCTTTTAAGGATTCAGAGTCCCCAAGTAAGAGTCAAAGACTGTTTCTCGGTTGCTCAGATGGTCTCAAATCCTTTCTTTCTCTATTTTCGAAATGTTTTTTTTTTTTTTTTTAAATCTTACTCTTTCTCTTCTTCTCATACATTTCTTTTTTTTTCACAAAACACCACAAACAGTGGCACAAATCCTGTTTTATTTTTCTTGCACAGGCAGTATATCTTACTCAAGCTGTCTCTGCCAGGGAACAGCAAGCACCCTTCGCTGGAGCGCAGCAGTCTAAGGGGCATGTGGGTACATTAGAAAGATGGGAAGGCAGTGAGGCAAAACCTAGAGCCCCCTCCCCCCTAACCTCCACCCTCCTCAAAATCTTCAAAAAGTCTCCCGACTCACTACCTGGACTCACTCGATGGAGTCTGCATGGATGAAATAATCTCTTTCCGCTACATTGACACATTATCCCTGGAGGTGCTAGTTGGCATGGATCTTTTTTTTTCTTCTTCTTCTTCTTCTCCTCCCTTTTCTGAGAACAAATTTCTAAACCTTTTGCAGGAGATCCCAGAGAAAACTGCTCATAAAGTGAAACCCTCCCACTCGGTCGTGTCTGCAGACTGTCGTGCAGATCCTGGTCGGAGTTGCATTTCCGTCCCCCGGTTCCCTGTTCTCTGCACAGAAGGAGATTGATTGCGATGCATGACTCATGCTGTGTTGGCGGGGCCCATGGACTGGGCCACCCCCACCCATCACCTGGGGGATTCTTTACAAGCACAAGCTGTGTGTGTGTGTGTGTGTGTGTGTGTGTGTGTGTGTGTGTGTGTGTGTGTGTGTGTGCGTGTGTGTGTGAGTGTGTGAGTGTGTGTCCGATGCGCATGGAGCATCTGTACCCTCATAGTAAGACATAGCTCTGCTTTCTTCGACATGTGTGTAGGTAATGAGTGAACCAGTTATTGACTTCTTTTGCTCAGCCTTTCATTTCCATTGCTGATTAGCTCTGCAGAAGATAGATGGGGCCCGTAGGGCCGCAACATGCTCTCTGTTTTTTATTACACGCATTATCTGGCAGTTATTAGCCATGGGTGGCTGAGTGGAGGACAGAAGTACCGTCTTGCAGTGTCTGTTGTCACTTGTGTTTATCTCCTATCAATGTGCTCTGCGGTTGATTGAGTGACCTTTCACCCTTTTGGAGATGGTGTACATTACTGCCTGATGTGACAGTAATGGCTCTGCTCCCATCACCATTTTAAAAAAGAAAATGGCCAAGGAGGATATTTACTCCACTAATCAGCCATAAAAGGAACGTAAAGCCGCATTCAATTAAATTGTGTTTAGAGTTTGTGTTTTTGTAATTAAGAAGAAAAAGACCTAATAATAGCACTCTACTCAGGTACATAGTGTATAAATTAATGCAGTATTTTCATTTCAGACTGAATATTGATAAAAATACCAACAATGTAATGACAACTCAAAATAAGTGATATACATTGTGTTCAGTATTTAACAAACCTCATTTTACGTCCACGATAAAGGGCCATCTTCTAATACGCTGCCCTGTGATTGTTTTGTTATTGTATCATAAAGCCTGTGAAAAACTTTTCCTCTTTTAGTTTCTAACTTTGCTAAAGATTAAAGATGCAGTATGTGCTTTTTATAAAAAAAAATATATGTTATTTTACGTATTTGTTAAAACTGTCACTACGTCGTCACAGTGTAATGTGAAACGGATAACGTATGCAAAAACCCTCGCTTTGAACCAGCTTGCTGTGATCTGCAGAACGTCGTCAGAAAAAAAAAATCAAAGCCAAGAGGAGGGCCTTAGCACTGTCAATCATTCTCGTGTACACGCTGCTTACACTCTCCTCCTTTCTCTTTGCTACACTACACCTGGTTCACCACGAAGGAGCCTGCCATGAATGCTCAGGCCAGTTAGTGTGGCCACCAACGATGGTGGATAAACAGTTGCTGCTAAACATGCCAAGGGCGTTTAGCAGCGCTTACACAAGACTGACTGACGGCACTAAGACTCTCCTCCTGGTTCGGATTGGTCATTTTGACTTAGTTGTTTCAGACACTAGTAGTAGCACAAGGGAGGAAGTGGAAGATCACAATCTTTTCGCAGATTAACTGTCTCATACTTGTCACGGCGGCACTTTTTTAACAAATATGTAAAAAATGATTTTTTTTTTAATTTACATACAACAACTTTAACTGTGACATAATAGAAATATTGGTTTGGGTTGGATAAATATCAATTTCAGATGTATTTAAAGAAATAAATGTTGCTTTCCATTAAACAAAGCCTATACAGAACAACACCACCAAGCAAAACTAAAAAACTGAGGGTTTTATTAGCGTGGGCTCCTTTACGTTGGCAGAATCAACATAGACTATTGTAATGGCTGCATTCATACTAAACGCCATATTGTGATTTTTAGAGCAACATATGCTGCCTTCAGCCCTGCAACCGACGGTGCGACCTGTTCATGGTGAATCCCGCTACTTGCTTGTTGGCTACTGGGATAGACTCCAGCCTCCTGTGATGCTGAGCAGGATGAAGCTATTACAGAAAATGGATGAATGGATATGCTGCCTTCAAGATAACATATTATCTAAGGACGTCTGAGTACCACGTAAATGACAAATAGAAAGCAAGAACAAAAACAGCACGAATGAATTCTTTAGATTTTCTCCAGTAGTTTGTTCAGATATCTGTAGATTAAAAGTGCATTTGGCTTCACACTTTGCAGCTGCTGAGGGATCTGGCATTGTTGGTTAATAATTGACATTTTAAGCATGACTGGAGCTGCAAAATCGAGGCATAATGTACAATCATATCCAATAAATTAGTACATGCATACCCAGGAGTCTCATTTATCAGATTAAGATAAAAAAAATATTAAAAAAAAACCTTTAAGCAGGTATTAAACACTCTTCAATTAAGCCCAGTTATGTTTTTAAAATGGTTCTTTTATTAGTTGGAGGTAATATTCTAATTTTAAATGTCATGTTTTCATTAATTGTAAGTGGAAAATCATCATAATGAACAGAAGTAAAGGTCTTCAAACTTCTGTTTGTGTGCAATTAATGTAATGTGTTCCTCTAAGTCACAAGCTCCTGGAATAATTGAACTTTTCAATAATATTCTAATTTATTGAAAGGATTTTTACATGTTCAGTCTGACTCGATCTAAGTAGCATCAGGCAGTAGTGACGAGAACGGGGCTAAATTTGGGCAGCCAATGTTTTCTGTATTTGTCGAGCCATCTCCTGGAGAAACATCTGTAGTTTCTCAACACAGGCAAACAAGGATATTTTTTATTTTATTTTATAATAAAAACATTAAAAAAAAAGATTTAATACAATAGATAGGTGGGATAAATTAGTGTCACTTTATCAGACCTTGGTTGGAGACTTTACCCCATAAAAAGGCCTTTTTCAGGATGATTGACCTTTGAAGCACAAATCAGTAAGCTCCCTGAGGACGAACATCCTGCTGCAGTGAAATCCCATCGGTACCACAGGGAACATAAACCAAGAGAAAGACTTTTCCTCTCTAGTTTGCCTAGAGGGTTTTTTTCCTCCTTTGTGCTGTTCTCTGTAGCTCACAGGATCAAGTTTTATGTAGTATAGATCCGGCCAAGAAGGTTGATGTTATGCCTGAGCTGCTTTCTCTCTCTCTCTCTCCGTTTGCCCGTATATTTCGGATCATTATTCTTTCGAAAGACAAAATCGCCAACGGGGTTTTACTTCTCCGGCAGAGCCCACCGTATGTTTACGTAAAACATGCTAGTGTTTCAAAGAGTCCATGACGTGGAGCAGTTTGACGAGATTTTCTGCATCTGCTTTCCTCCATATTGCCCCACATTTCACTTCACCTAGAGTATTATTTTATAGATTAAAAAAAAAACCTCAGTATTTGATCAAGTAGACAGTTAAACTGTATACAGAGAATTGAATTATTTGATATTTCTTGGTACTCAACCAACCAGTTGGCACAGAGATAGTTAAATTTGATTCCTGCTTTCTATTTCATCCTCCTCCTTGTTGGAATTCAAGGATTTTTAAACTTTATAGTTACTCCTTTGATTGTAGAGTCGGTCACATTTTGGCAACATGCTATATCGTCTTGTAGCCGTTGTCTGATATGTAAAGATGGACACATGTATGCTTTGGTTAAATAGTCATCCTTCATGACAGGAAAACCAACAGGAAGTAATAGATTCAAAATGTTAAACTCCTATTGTCTGACTTTAAAAAAAAGTATAAGTTAAAAAAAAAGGCTTTAGCTCCATTTATGTCTTTCAGATACTTCTTGTCAGTAAGTTCTTTCACAAATGTGTCCATATTTACTCTATTAAGCATGAAAACATAGCATGTTGCATACCTCTGTTGTATTTAGTTTTTTTTTTTTTTTTTAGATTTTAAGCAAGCTGAGTTTCTGAAATGAAAACACGTGTGATGCCTGATGCACAGGTTACCAAGCAGCTCCAGCGGAGCAGCTGGAAGGCAGGTGCCTCATTCAAGGACACCTTGAAACAGGCTTCCTCATCTGTTTTCAGGATATTTGGTAAATATTAAAGTGTGTTCAAATAAATACGAAATGGCTGTTACGTAAGGGATCTTTGGATAAAGACTTTTTAAAAACATATATATATTTTTTTAACTGTCAGGCGTCTGTCGGACATATTTTCTATTCATCCGTCGTGAATTAAAATGCTGTTTGATGCAATGTTTGTTTACTTGTCACGTCAAACTTAAATTCTGCGGTTAAATATTTATAAGTAAATACGAAGGGATTCGGCATTGCTCAACAGCTTCCATTTGTGAGCTATCCCATCATCCGGAAATTTGGATGCAGGAGAAACTGTCACAAACATGCCCTCTTTGTGCAGCCGGCACAGACACGTCTGTCATTTGATATTTGGCTCATGCTAAGCAGAGGAACAGCTGCCGGGCACAGGAAACAGAACAGGGAAGACTTGAGTTGCATGAGTTGTTTCTGACAGCTCCTCCTGTTGTGCGAGTATCACTCCCTTTGGGATTTTAGTTGTTATTTTTTATTTTATTTATTTATTTTTTATGTCCTGCAGCCCAAAACACTTTGTCCACAACAAATGTAAATTAACTTGTTTGTTCACAGAGAAAAAGTTTAGAAAGTGAAAGCACAGATCCCAGAGAGCTGTCCTCCTGACTCTCAATGTAGGTGATTGTAAAAGAAAGAAAGAAATCTGCACAGTTAAAACTGCAAACTGGGCTGCACAGCGGCGCAGTTGGTAGAGCTGTTGCCTTGTAGCAAGACGGCTGCATGGAGTTTGCATGTTCTCCCTGTGCATGCGTGGGTTTTCTCCGGGTACTCCGGTTTCCTCCCACAGTCCAAAAACATGACTGTCAGGTTAATTGGCCTCTCCAAATTGCCCCTAGGTGTGAGTGTGTGTGTGTGCATGGTTGTGTGTCTCTGTGTTGACCTGCGACACACTGGCGACCTGTCCAGGGTGAACCTCGCATCTCGCCCGGAACGTTAGCTGGAGATAGGCACCAGCACTTCCTGACCCCACTGAGGGACAAGGGTGTGAAGAAAATGGATGGATGGATGGATGGAAGAAAACTGAGTTCTTCTTTTGTGGATTTTGTGGAAGTGGAAACTTCCTTGGCCAGTCTGGAGTTTTCACACGCGTAGGAATGCTAGAGTCCCTTAGTTTGGAAAGTAAACCCTTACAATAATTTACAAAAGCATTTAAAACTTTTCACGTTTGGTCACAAACTTCGATATACTTCATGGCCGATATGAAGTGTTTTCAATACCGTTTCAAGAGGTAAAGATCTGACAACCATGTTGAGTTCACATGTGGAATCATCCAATTACATCTGAAAGTCTTTTGTTGCATGTCTCTACCAGGTGAATCCAGGGATTCAGCCTTGATTCCAACCTGATCTGTTGGCAACAATGTTTGGGCAAGCGGTCACAACTTTATCCCTGAATTTGGTAAAGATGGAGCTGAGAAAATTGTACGACTAAGCAGTGACTTATCGGATGAAAGGGCCGCTCGTAAGCCTTTCCTCTGCGCTTCTCTGTCTGATTGTCTGATTGTTCATTAGTGTCGCTTCCTCTTGCCTGAATGAGTAAAAGAGCCCGAGCTTTTCTTCTCAACAGACTAGCTTAGCGCTGCATATAAACAGCTAAAGCCAGGGGACATTTGTAAAAAGAGGCAATAAAAAGGAGCATAAAAAGCTTTTAAATTTGAGCCACCATAACTTTGCCTCTGGTTTATATCTTCCCACCATAATAGCTGTGATGGGTGCTTAATGGGTATTATCGCTTACTTGTTTGGAATGTAAATGCAAATTGAACTGGAGATCTTCCGTTATCGCCCTAAAAATATCCGCGGGTTATTCAAAGCCGAGCGAGGGTTTCTTCTTCTTCTTTTTTCTTTTTTTTTTTTGTCCCTGCAAATTTGCTAAATCCTTCAGGGAGGGGAAGGCTAATTATGACAAAATGTCCAAACAGTCGCAATTCCCAGCCCATCTCCCAAAAGCTCTGGAGCCACTGTAATCCCTGCCAGAGGAACCGAGCGTTGCTCATGGCAGCCTCGGTCCTGCCGCCGTGGCAGCTGTAACCGTGGTGAGGTGATCAGGGATGCCAGGGCGGACAGGTGTTGCTGGGGTCTTCGAGATCACTTGAGTTGTTTCGGGCCCGACTCAAATGTCGCCGCACATGTGGAGTAGCGACTAACAAGCCGCTCTCATACAAACACACACACACACACACGCACACGCACGCACACACACACACACACACACACACACACACACGCACACGCACGCACACACACACACACACACACACACACACACACACACACTCGCTATGTTGCTGATCTATCCTGCTAGGTTATCTTTGGCTGCCTGGTCTCACTGATGGTCTATGTCTTTCTTATGCGCAGCAGACAAACACATGTTTGGCCTGCCAGCTCAGAGAAAGGGGCCCTTTGCCACATGGCTACATTTTTATTTATTTTTTTTATTTTTCATTTTGCAGGTATGAGAAATGACTTATGCTCAGTGAAACATGTTAACCTGCTCCCGGGCAGAGTAATGGGACACCGCACGAAAAGTCAAACAAGCTCTCATTACCTTTCATCCAGGCAGAACGCGGAGGACACCTCTGAAATCGGCCCTGGAAAATTGTAACGCACGCTTGTGGAAGGCAGCGGATCAAAAAGCATCCATTTACGAGTGAGAGCATGTGCAGACCATGAAGGGAAGATAGTTCTGTTACTGAGTCAGTGTGGCGAGGCGCAAAATGTCTATTTCAGGGCTGCTTTAAGTAGGGTGACTCACCAGGCTTTTGGAGCACTTCGGGCTGCATGTGTGTGTGTGTTTGTGTGTGTGGGCATGTATTTTTATGTGATAGCGCTGATTATTTTTTTTCTCTCCCTCTCTCGCTGTATCTCCGTCACACACACGTGCCTGCCTGGAGGGGGCAGGTCTGTGACAGGTTAGGCATTTTGGGTCTCGGCCATCCTTTCTCTCTCTCTCTCTCTCTCTCTCTCTCTCTCTCTCTCTGTCGCCGCTTCAGCTTCGAGCAGCAGGCTGGCCCTTGCGCGGGTCCAGGCAGGAATTTCAATCTGTTTGGTAAATACTGAGATAAGTGAGGCCCACCCATCACCTCAGCAGAAAATAGTCCGGGCCAGACCGCACGAGCGCAACGAGATTATGTTCCGCCGAGAGGACATACCTTACAAGAAAAGAAAGCTATTAACATCAATTTGGCATTTTAAGACGTACCGGGGTGCGGAGAAAACGCCACGTGGCACAAAGAGAGTGATTTGGAGAAAGAAAGAGAGAAAGAAAAGAGAAGAAATGCGAGACGGAGGGAGAAAAGCGAACGAGAGATGAAAACCACCTCCTGCAGCTAGGAAAATGTCAATGGAACCCTGGGGATGCATTGATTAACCTCTCTGCTCCTCACCTCCTCCACTGAAGCCAAGAGCCACACTAGTGGTGCATAAACATGATTTTAATTGGAAGACTTCAAAACGCCTGAGAGAAAGATGACAATCTCTTTTTGTCTCTCTTTTGTTCCTGTTTTTTTTGTCCACCAATTCTAATTTTTTATTATTATTTTTTCAGTATTCCTGATTGGATTTGACTCTTCAGCTCAGTCTAATTCAATTAGGCCTCTGTGTTATGGATTTCCCCACACATGTATTGTTTTGATCTGTAGATTGTTTTTAATAAATGCGGGGAAAGAAAATCTGCACAAGTCTGCAATCTGATTGGCTAATTGTTAGTTTTTGGTATTTTGTCTGAACTCTGTAACATTTAATCAGAAATGCAGTTTAGAGCTGTAGTTAAATCATCACAGCCTGGGAGTTTAATCACAGGGTCACCAACATTTTACCAAAGAAAGTTTTCACGCTATACTCTGTGTCATATTATTAACCTCTTACACTCCTTTGGCTGTTTTTGAAGAAAATAAAACAAAACATTTCCACAAATACATTGCATATTTTATCTTAACGTTATTTCATATAAAAGATAACTTAAATTAAAAGTGCAGAGGTGAAACATTTCTTATCCCCGGCTGCATTCGGAGAAATGTTTTTGAAGGAAGAAACATCCGTTTTTCATTCTACAATAACACATTTAGATTTTACTTTAGGATTTACAACATATATAAATACAAATTAGCAAATTGTTTCTTTATTTAAATATTCAGTTAAGATAAAAAAACACTTAAAAATAAGATGGGCATTGTTTAAAAAATACTCTTCTAGACTCTTTCAATTTAAAAAATAAAGTGACGTTAAAGCAGGGCGACAAATCTGAGCAAGGTAACACAATTTGCAAAGTCCGTCAGGATTGTTTGATCTGAATAATAAATGAAAACATTTTTTTTGTTGTGTCGGTGCTCGTTAATGCTGATGGAATTTATTTAATGTTTCATGAACAGGACCCTTAATAATAAAAAGGATTTTAACATAACAGCATTTCAGAAATGAATAGTTTAGGTTTCTTTATGTCACTCGGCTTTCTGTTTGTCTGTATCATCAAAAAAACAACAACAAAAAAACAACAAAATAAATAAAATAACCAATTACCAACAGCATTTAGAGGTATCTTTGTCACTTCACTCCATCTTTCTTTAGACATCTAATCCTTGGTTTGCGGATCTTTAAAATCCTCTATGTACATCGAAACACTTAGAAATCAGATGGAAAATGCCTCTTCCTGGCACTTTCTGGGCGAACAGAAATATTCTCTGACTGAACAGAAAGAGAAGGAAGTTCCTGCAATTATAATATTCCAGCAGTTTCCACTTTAAATCAGGTTGTCGGAGAATAACCGCTATGAAATCACACAGCAGTGAAGCTAAAAGCGTACATGCAGCTATTCCCATTGATTATTTGCAGTCAGTCTTTTTTTTTTTTTCACGCTGCATAAAAAAAACATTTATTTGAGAAAATATTTTTATGAACTCCTAGGAGCCACACTTGTTCCCACAGCCTGCAGAATAGCTTGTTGTCCAGCCAAGAGTCCCTTATTTACTGTTGATCTTGCCATTTTCCTAAGCCCAAATTTTCTTACTTTCTGTTTTGTCCTTTCCAGTTTGCTCCCAGTTCTCCAAAGGTGTGTACGCCATCATTGGCCTCTACGACAGGAAGACTGTAAACATGCTCATGTCGTTCTGCGGCGCGCTGCATGTCTGCTTCGTCACGCCATCCTTCCCCATCGAGACCGCTAACCAGTTTGTCATCCAGTTGAGGCCTGAACTCCAGGATGCTCTGGTGGGAGTCATCGAGCACTACGGGTGGAACAAGTTCGTCTACATGTACAGCTCCGACTCGGGTAGGTCTGTTTTCACACTGTGTTGATGAGGTTTGGTCATTTCCAGAGAAGGTGATTGTGTGGCTAGTTTGAGCATTTGGTGTGTGTGTGTGTGTATGCGTGTGTGTGTGTGTGTGTGTGTGTGTGTGTGTGTATGTTGTTCTCTAAAATATTTGAGAAGACTGTGTGTCACATCACCATGGCAACAGAAGTCGTCTTTTCACAGACAGACTTAAAAAAGAAACACCAACCTGCAATGACTTGCATATAAAAGTAGGTAACAGAACAAAATATTAGTCTTTTTACCAATCTGTCACCAGCTGTAACTTGTGCCTCCGTGCCTCCTCTTACTGTAAAAAATGGTATTAACATTCAGTTCGACCATTTTAATGAAACTCCTGCAAAGGCAGACAGAAATTAGCCCGAGCACCTGTCAGCCTTCTTCTGTACAGCCAAAAAGCTTTACCTTATGCCGTGCCATCTGTCCCAGGTGTTGCGGGTTTTCAGAGCATGACCGCGGTTGCTTCCTGCTGCTTTTTGCAACAGAAAATAACACCCACTTTACATAAAAGTGCATATCCATATGTGCTTTTTAGCTGATGCTGATGTGTGGAGCATGCAGGACTCCTGTGCACTCGTATGTTTGATTTCTTGTTGGAGCAAAAATAAGAAAGTTATTAGAAGCCAGCGATCTCACAGACGTCTACCTCCGTTTAGACTGAAGTCTGGTTTTAACTGTTCCTGATTTAAAATTTTTTTTTTTTTTGGGGGGGGGGGGGGTATTTTCCACAGGCTACTTTATTATCTATTCAAGAAATGTCAGATATTGTGCGTGCGTGCGTGCGTGCGTGCGTGCGTGTCCAGGGTCACCTCTGTGTATCTGAGTTGTGGGATGAAGCGGGTGAAATCCATATCAGTGGTCCTCAGTTGCCTGGATACTACACTGCAGTCACCATTCCTACAGAGTTATTTTAAGCCCTGAAGAAAAACCCAATTTACTTCAATTTGTCTTGTTTGTTTATGCATTTTCCTCATGGTTCCATATGTTAACTCTAAATATTTATGCATGATTTGTATCTTAAAAAAAATAGGTAGGTGTAATATGTTGTGGAAATATTCTTTTTTATTATTTTCAAAATTGTGAATGTATGAGCCTTTAAAGATTTGATCGTCTTGGGTACAAACTTTACGGTTTAGATTTATTGTTTTATATGAGAAAAGAAATAATTCTAAGAATTGTAGACATCTCAGTAAGCTGTTTATTTTAGCTGTCATGCTAATAGTCTTAACAGATTAACATTTGTTTTTGTTTTTTTTTGTTTGTTTTTTACTAAAAAAGACTGAGTATGGAGACTCCTCTGGTAGCCAAGCACCAAATACATAAGATTTTTGTTACTGAAAAAAAAAAATTTTTCAAACAGATGTTAATGTCAAATTTCTTTATATAGCACTTTAAAAACAAGTTTAAAACTGCACCAAAGTACTGCTCAAAAACAATAATAAAATAAGTTGATGGGAAGAAAAAGAGAAAAAAATCTATATGAAAAAAATAATATGAGCAATAATAAGTAAAAAAAAAAGACTGTGTCTTGTAATAACAGCAATAAGTGGAGGAGGGTTTGAACTTCTCTGAGCTCCACATGAGTTGAACCTCAAACACTGAAGGACAGAAAGATTTAGTTGTTCCCATCAAAAATACTCATACTTAGCTGGTTTGTTTTTTACCTACAGCCTGGGTAAAATGAAAGTACTCTTTACATTTTCTGCTGTGCTTGAACTAACTTAAAATGTACAAAACACTTCTACCATTACACTGCGTCATTGTTTATCGAACAAAGGTCCTAAACAGCAGAAGCTATTGTGAACGCTAGGTATGCTTGAAATGTCCAACATATGTCTTTCATTTTCCTCTTTGTTTTTTTGTGTGGAAACATCCATGTTGTTTGACGAATGAGTGGCTCATCTATTTTTTTTTTTTTTTTTTTTTAGTTTCAAAGGGCAAGCAAAGCGAAAACAAATTAACCCATTAACCCTATCGTGAGCAGTATTGAGGAAACGGGCTCCCGACCTGTTATTTTTCCTCTTCTCTCAATCGCCAGATGCCCAGGTCTCCATGTACCGCCTCTGGCTTAAAAGGTGCTTATCACAGCCAGATTCCATTATGATATTATTCACTTCCAGGATGCCTTTGGAGGACCATTTTTTTTTTTTTTTTTTTGCCTCTGTATCTCCTGAGAGGCTCCCTGTCAGCCGGGCTCTGATTTATACGGATGCATTAGGCACGTTTGGAAGCAGAAGATGCTATTTGATGCAAATATAGCAATTCAAAAGGAAAGGAGAGGCAGGGGAGGAATAAAGAATAGATGGAATAAAGAAATGGATATTGTAATGATGATAATCCGGCCGCATTGATAACCTGATGAAAGCGCGATTTACCCTAGGAAACGGATGAGCTCCACGTGAATCCAGACTAAAAATCTAAACACATGGGAACAGATACAGAGACCTAATAGTTAGTTTTGCCTTTCGCCCTTTTATGTTGCAACACTGGAAGTGCAACAAGCTGGTGCTGGTTTATTAGTCCCAAGTATCTGCCATGGCAGCAAATCCTGAAATAGTTTTTAATTACTTCAACTTCTCATAGCAATTTTGAACTGGTGAAATAAATTGTTAATAGTTTACATCATATCTTTGGCTTTCGTACAACATACATGTTCTCCGTTTTATTTGTGGTAAAGGACTTGTTTTTTGGAAGGCTTGCTGAAATTGGTGCACAGAATAATCCAGTTGCTAATTTTAGAACATCTTGAGTGCTTTCAAATGGAGTTCTCAAACGCTGTAGCATAATATACACGCTAATCGACAAAACTAGCAACTCGAGACACCTTAGGGTTTTGGGAAATAAATAAAGGTATTGGAAGAAAAAAGAAAACAAAAGAAATGCAAGAAAAGGGAATGAATAATTCCACTCTGTGACGTTTGAGAGTGTTTGTGCTGCCTGGCGCCGCGCGTTTTGCCGAAAGCTTTAAAGACACCTGAAATTGACTCCATTGAGCGATGGCTGACCCACTGATCTTTTTCACAACAGTGATTAATTATCTCCCGTGTTCCCATGCCTGTCATCAGTTACAGACCTACTGTTAAATCTGTCACCAACGAGGGTGGCAATTATTCACTCATTAGCGACAGAGGATAAAAAAAAGCAAAAAAACAAAAAAACAGCACCATCAAAGATGAGGTACATCTCCATGTTGCTTTGCAGGAATGCCTCTCCGGCTCCTGTATCTAATTTCTTCTCGACATCCTCCCATTTTTCTTGCTTTCTCATTTATTAAGGTGTTGCAGTCATATATGACGCTGGAACGCCATTTGTCTTTTTTTTTTTTTTTTTTTTTTTTTGGTTAATGACCTGGTGTCAAATAGGCAGCAGGAATTTCCTGGAGAGCAGCTGCTGTGCATTTTAATAAGACCAAGCCGCCATCTTTCATGTTTGCCAGTCACGTTTATTATAGCTATTTTTGATGAAGTGTGCGTTGTTTTTTTATTTGTGTTGTTGTTGTCGATAAACCAGAAACTGGAGCGCCAGACATTCTAAAGATGTCATGAATGTGGCAAAAAAAAAAATCATAATAAGCAATAAAAAAAAATTAAAAAAAACCTCGTCAAATGCTGGTTTGCATCTCACAATTTTTTCTAATTGCTACAATTCATTTAGATTACAGCAGCCAGTTCAGTGTGGGCGAAATTACTTTATTTACTCTGTGGAACGACTGCGACTGCCAGCTTGAGAGGAATCTGATCGGTCCTTTGCCAGCAGCAGCACAGAAGTACAACAGTGAGTCAGACTGTAAATCAGAGCTCAAGATCAATGTGTTCCCTAATCGCCTTTTATTTCCTGTCTTACCATAAGCCCTCAGCTCATTGGCCGCTCTGCTTCACTGTGATGTTCAAGTGTCTCAGCGGCATATCGGCGACAGCGTAATTGAGCATCGCCACCTGTAATTGGTGCTTAAAGAACGCAAGTCTGGCCGCGCGTGAGCGCGCGTGCACGCAGACCCCGATGAAGCCCGGGCCGATTATTTGTTAGCGTGAAAGCGGTGATTACTTAGGCCGGCGGCGCACGAGCCGGAGAAGCACACCTGTAAGTGTCAGAGTGCTTAATGGACTGTCCCGCTCATTACACTTTATCACTAAAGCTACAGGGGAGATTCTGATGGATAAGCTTATAAGTAGAAGTATGGGTCTCTGCACAGCTTCTGCTCGGCTCACAAGGTGCTCTAATTTGCTTCCACAGAACGCGAGCGTAATCGGGTTTCAAGTTGTGGCACGCGAGAGGCAGACGCTCACGACTCGCTTTCTGGAGACAAACGTTGCAGGAGTTGCCTTGATGAATGCATCCGGGTGCTATTTGTCCTGCAGCGGCTGAAGCGTCTTTTCACTTTGTCTCTGCGCAGGGCTTTCGGTGCTGCAGAAGGTTCTGGACACAGCGGCGGAGAAGAACTGGCTGGTGACCTCGGTCAACGTGGAGAGCATGACGGGGGACTCCTTCTTGAAAGTGTTCAAGGATCTGGACAAGTGGAAGGAGGGGAATATTATCATTGATTGTGAGACCGAGAGACTCACTGGCATTCTCAAAGAGGTAAAGTCATTCAGCGTCTGTTTTTTTTTTTTTTTTTTTCTTTTTTGTAGGGGTTTTAAACGAGGGATTACATCGAAGTCGTGCATCGATTGCGAAATTTAGAAAACCAGCATATTGTCTTCAACAGGTTTTATGAATGACAACTTGAAGTGTAGTGTCCATTTTAGCAGCCTCTTAAATATAGTTCATTTGGAGTATGATGCTACCAGGTGTGCAAGAGTCTGAGATTCTATTGCATAATATATTGCAATATTTTAAAATTTCCATTGCTATAATACTGTATAATTACCAGTACGTCAGACTATAAACCTACTTTCAACACCACACATAATTTGCTGTTGTTTTTCCTCATTATTCAACATCAGACATGACCTTCAACAAGCTTGACTCCAAAAACGCTGCGCTTATGTTGTAAAGGAAAGTACATTAGACTGGCGAAAAAATCCACAACGACAAACCGTAGTTAGCTGTTAAACACACGCTAACACACTGACAACATTCGATAGCGTGGTAGCATACAACAACAGCGATATTTGGTGTCTGAAAGAGCAGCTTTTTAAATAAAGGACCCGTTTCTTTAGAAAAACCAAAAAACTCACCGCAAAGCGATGCTTTATGTTAAATTAAATAAAGTATAATCTGACCATGAATTTTTTGCTAAATCATCCATTTTTTTTTAATTATTATTATCTTAGAATGGCTTTCCAAATAAACCCTGACACAGTCAAGAACACTCCAAATTACAGCAGGCGACACGGAAACACAGCACAGATAAGGTCAAGCTGAGGCCCGACACAATAGAGAGCAGGGATTAGAACAGCAGCCCGTTGATGCATGTAGATTTCTAACTTGAAGTGCTGTACTTTTTAGGTTTAAACAAAATAAATCCAGTGTTGTTCAGGCTTGACAAAGCAGCAGCAGCAGCACAGACGTCAGAATGAAAGCTGCTTCACATGGCTAAGCAAATTAATTAGGGCCACTACAGCCAAATGCGTCTCCTTTTGAGGGAGGCAGAGATAATAAAGCTTTTTTTTTCTCTCTCTCAGTTTATCAGTTATCAGTTTTAGTGGAGATGTGGTAAAATCTATCATCCAGACAGACTTTATGCTAAGTGTCTAACTTTATTATTTTTAAAAATATGTTTTTCTTATCACTACTCATTGAGCCACAGCTGTTTTCCTTTACAATCATCCCGTCGCTTTTTTTTTTTTTAATCCAACATCTGTGCTACTAAAAACCCTGTTGATAGTCACTGTATATTTCTAACAATGTAACTCTTCCACACGTACAGGGGAGACTGAGTCCAGTGAGTTAGGTGCAGAGGGGTAGTGGTTGCTATGGAAACCATTGCATGGCAACGATAGAGCTTGAGTAGTTCCGTCGTTGCCATTTCAGACATCACCTGTCTGAAACCATGCCAGATAATTTCCCGAACCTTGAAAGCTCTGTCAGATTGGATGGAGATTGGAGAATCTTTGAATATTAACTTTCAAATGTTTCCCACAAATTCTTAATCGGATTTTGGTCTCTAGTTTGGCCGGTTTATCTGATCTAAACTGTGAAATTGTAATACGTCCTGTATATTTAGGCTTTTTGTTTCTTCTGTAAGGTGAAACGCCAACCCAATCTCAAGTTGTTGTTTTTTTTTCACAGTCATCTAACTGGGTTTCTTGTCGCATTGCCTTGTGGTTTAACCCGCCTTAACTTTCCCAGCTAAAGAGAAGCATCTCTTCAGCATGATGCTGCCATGATGCTGGCATGGTTTTGTTTGAGTGGTGCTCCCTTGAGTGCTGTTTTATGAAAGGATGAATGGCTAATTCAGCCAACTGGTGAATTCAAAAGTCTCAGGGCTGTAGTTGCCAAGGACTGGAGTTTGGGACCCGTGATGTGTTAGTAGTGTTAGTTTTCTAGACTCGGACCCAGAAGTTTGTTCTCGGCCTTATCAAAGAACACACCATCTTTTGCATACTTGTTGTGATTTCTACTTGACCTGTGTCAAACATCAAAGGAACTCTTATTACTTGCTTTCAACAACATTTTCCGTTTTCACTTTTCTTCTATAAAAGCCAGATTTTTTTTTAGTGCAAAACTGCTGGTTGCCTTGTTAAACTGCTCTCAAGGTGCTGTTTGCTCGCTGCTGCTTCCTAATAACCCTCTGAAGCCGCTAGAGAACATCTGCGTTCACACTGTGATTTAATGACACACACTTACAACCTGGACTTCTAAATTCAGTTGGCTGCACTGAAATTTATTCGAGGATTTAAGAGTACAGGATAGAAACGCGCAACACATTATCGGACTTATATTTGCTAAAGAAAAAAAAAGAAAAAAAGAAAAAAATTGGAAAACTGTGCTTTGCTCAGGTATTTTTTTTTTTTTTACCTTTTTTTCTTCTGGAACATTAAGAATAGGAGCGATTCAAAACAATGTGATTGCATTTTTAGCTGGCATTTTATTTCCTATGATTGGATTGTCACCCACTCACCCTGAGAGCTTGGCATCACTGTCAACTGTCCGCCAAGCACAGATTGTTCAACCGCAGCTTATCAACAACAGTTTCACTAGGCGGACCTTTCAACGTGCAAATTTTTCCAGGTGATGATTGGAGTCCTTTAAAAACCAAATTCTAAATCCTCTCTAGGAAGACCCATTCACTTATATTATTTTTTTCCTCCCCTTCTCAAGTCAGACGAGCAATCGCCGAGTGTAAAATTGTTGCATTTTCAAGCCTTCGCATTAATCTGCTTTTGTGCTGAGCCTAGCTTTAATGGCTGCAAAAAGCAGGCAACCGACGTGCTACTTTCAGAGTTCACGGCGCTTTCTACCTGGATAAAGAAACCTACTCTATATATCAATATCTCTTCCCTTTTTAAATCCAGTGCTGTTCATTATGACTTTATGGCTACATAATAGGGCTGTTTCTCAACTGGATGTTTCAAGCCATGCTGGTGACTCATAGTAACAAAAATGTTTAGTATGATAAATGCTCCAGAATGATGCAGTCCATACAGTATTTGATTGCAGTCGAATTACGTTTGGCATTATTAACTCATGATGTGAGCAGTACTTTAATGTGTGATTCGCTGAAGTATAATTTGTCTTGCAAGCTCTGTACACTAATATCAGCCATATCTTCATTAGACAAGTCATTAATCAAAAGTTTCCTTTCCTAAATTGCTGCTCAGGGTGCTGATGAAGTATTCTGCAGATTTGCAAACTTTCGCCCTAACTCACCAAAGGATTGCTAATCCTTTGCTTGCACAAAGCAAAAGAGCCTCCCTGGATAAAGCCTCACATCTGGATGCATAAGAGAAAGCATCCATAAAAATGATAAATGCAAATCATATGGTCACGAGAAGCTCAAAATAGGGTATTGATATAATACTTAACATTTTCCAGGACTACATATATATATATATATATATATATATATATATATATACGAATTATTCTTGCTATATAAAAACTCCAGTTTGATTTAGATTGTAACCTGAACAGCCATAACATGGAAGGACAGTCTTGTAAATAATACACACAAAGCTTTTCTTCATAATAAGTTATTAATAACTTATTTCGGTGTTTATGTTTAAATACCTATGTTTTCCGTCTTTTTTCTGCCTGATAAGACCATATTTACATTGTGCTGTGAGACTGAATCATTTGCTCATGCATATGCTGACATGCTGTGCGGCAGATGCGGTTTTTTCGGCTGACTTTGCCGTTCAGTCAGTCTATGCCGGATCCTCAGATTAAAAATCAAGCAGCCGATGAAGGTGCTATAAGGATTGATAATCTACTGCAAGTTAGATAAACCGCTTCCTCCTCGATCTGAGCTGCATTTTTCAGCAAAGCTCTGAAGTCAATAACCCATTATTTCAAAAGCCCCTTAAAGTTGAAGTGGTTCATTATTGCCTTTTTTCTGACTGACCTTTATTTGACAGGGTATAATTTATTTTTCGTCATTGATATTATTCATTTTTGAGTTCGGTCCCTTCTTTAATATTGTTTATAAAAACAAAAAAGAAGGAAAAAATAAAAACATTTCTAGTTTCATTCTGTTGACTGAGGCCGCTGTGCAAAACTGTTATTGATGAGCCGGTGTCTAAAGTTAAGGTTATTGCATCAGGTTCCACCAGTTTACAGGAGCCGAACCGGAGAAGTTCCCCATTCAGACGACTGCCATCAATCACTGACATGCACTGGCTGCCTCCACACTGTTGTCCCTGTGCATCCAGACAATGACAAAGGCAGCGACACACACACGCACACACACACACACGCACGCACACGGCGTGTGGAAACGCCTCTCCCTGCTTTGCCCTTTAAACTGACTCCTGAGTTCATCTCGCACAGTACACAAAAGATGTTATGATAATGTCACGGAAACTATCCGGAGGGTCAACATATAGAGGAAGAATGCCATTTTTATTTACTTTTTTTTTTTTTTTTCCCTTTGGCCACCTGGAAGAATATTTTTGTGATAGGAAATTGCTTTTTGTATGCGTTTTATTATGGGAAGACGTTAAAAAAAAAAAAACTTATTTTGTTGCAAATGAACTCTGTGTGACTCTTCGAATTTGCATGTAATATTAAAAGGAAATTGATGCCAAAACCTTTCTGTTTGACAGTCCACTGTGGCGGTATTATGGCATGTGCATTGTTGTCTGCGCTGGGCTGCGACTCCCCTCCAACTCTCAAGTTTTCCTCGCTTGAGGCCTGGCCAGAGGACTGGCCTGCGCGCTGGTGTCACCATTAATAACAAATGCCACCTTCTGTCATGACCTGCAGTATCATTGTACATACACATACACACTAAAGCTTGTTATTTTACATGCTTCAAATTGTTTTCCTACTAGTTCTTCTCTGACGTGACGCATATTGACGACATTGGCACACAAAAACCCTCAACTTTTAATTTTGGCACTGAGACGTTTGCACACATTAATGTGTGGCTATGTGCAATCAGGCCATTTCATTCATGAATTATTCTCAGGAGTTGGCTGCTAGCTGTTGATGCTGGGTCAAGATTTATTTAATACTCACACAGAGAGCTGAAGCACCGTGCTACTCATACCAGTGCATTGGATGCTAATTAACTCGTTATGGCTGGTCCACGCGCATTGTCAGCAAAGGCCAGGTGATGCAAATTTTAAGGGTTCATGAGTGCTCCTTAAACTCTCTCCCACTGAAGAGAACCGAAGACTGAAGCTAAAGCTTAAAGAAACATAGGGGGTGGGGGTGGAAGATAATTTAGATTCCCAGAAAAGAGAATGTTGTTATAAACACATTGATGTTTTCAAACCAGATTTCTTTCTTTCTCTTTTTTTTTATAAGCACTGGCTCATTGATTCCAACATGTGCAGAATTTGTAAAAAATAAAATAAAATAAAATACTCCTACCATTTGTGAATGCTTTGGTAAATTACTTAGGCTCTTGAATTAAAACTGAGAGTCCAAAAGAGACAGAATGTGCAAAAAGAAAACAGCAAATGTATATGAGAATGTACAGCTCTTAAGAAAAGAAAAGAAAAGAAAAGGAAAGTAATTCTAACTCGCATTGAATTATGCTTGCATATAATTGTTTTAAACTATTAACTTGGCATCTTCAGGCTGGTCCACAATTCTCTTCCTAATATCTTTTCCGATTATTTTAGCTTTTCCCATGACGTCACACGAGGAAGAGGCATATTTTAAGTTTCCCCTTAAACTATAGCCACAGTTGTGCCTCTACTTACCTCAGTAGTATCACATTTTTTTAAAGGCATAGTAATGTTGGCATTATTTTTGTAAACTTGTTTTTATTTGTGACAAAAGTTTCATTTTTTTTCTTTCTCGCCCTCCTTCTGCCTTGCAGATTGTAGAACAAGGAAAGAACGCGAAGAGCTTCCACTACATCCTCGCCAACCTGGTAAGAAATTGCAGCGACAGAAAGAATCCCACACACTTTCCCACCTACTTGATACTTTCATTGAATTTGGATTGCCAATAAATTGAGCTTTTAACTGTGTTCCTGACTTTCAGCGCTTTATCGCCGGTTTAATAGACTTGCGCGCACCCGATAAATTAGGGTGGAACTATCTGGTTTTACATCTTCTCATTCCATTTTCCACTCCAGCTATTCTTTCTCTGTCAAAGCAGCGGAAACGACAGCAGTTCAGCAGGAGACGAAAGCACAGGAGGGTGATCTGTGACAGTCTGAGGGGGGAAAAAAATAAAAAACATAAAACTGCGCAGACATAGTTTGACAGAAAAGGGTCAGGCGAGCTTTATCTATTAGCGCTCTCTTTTGTTTTCCTACCATTTCCCCTCGGTGCCGATAATACGTAGACAAGTGCGGCACTCGGTAAATGCCGCAAAGCGAAGTCTAAGCTGACACCGGCAGAAAGCGCGGGGCTGTAACAACATTAATATGCAGCCGCTGGCCCTGACAATTTCTCACCGCTCGGGCTTTAGATTGGTTCAATCTCTCTTGTCTGGCTAGTTTGCCAGATTTAATTTCAGATGATAAGGCTCGGACGGCAGGAGCGGCTGATTTGCAAAGTGGCTGCAGTCGTTAATAACGGTCCCCGTTAAAAGCCCTGTTTAAAAAAAAAGAAAAACAAAAGGAAATTAAAGAATTAAAATAGTTTGTCTTTGTCCTTGCACCTTTTCTCATTTTTGCTAATTAATTTACTGTTCTGCATGTTCCTGTGTGAGGATCTGAGGAGGGCACGGTTTGAATTTCTTTCATCGCTTAAATGGGGTTACAGTACGTGTTGGAAGCACACGACCCCCCCAGCCACCCCCTCCCCTACATGTCCACCATTAGCAAAGGCTAGTTTCTATAGTAACCTCTTCAGCTCGCTTCTCGACATTAATTCATTCATGGAGCGAAAGAAAAAGCACAAGAAATGCAGACACAGACACCTGACCGGTTTCAAAGAAAGCGGCGATAGCAGGAGGCAGTTTCCCGTCCAAACTCCTTGAAAATAACTAGCTTAGATTTTGTCAGGTTTCCTGTACCCCCCAGGTAGAGACGGATAAAGAGCCTCACAATAAATCGGTCTTCTATTGTTACAGCTTTGTGCAATACCAAAAGATTTTCATTTATTTTTAGCACATTAATTTAGTGGGAGAGAAAAAAAAAATCCACTGTTCTAAAATAATTGTATATACAAAAATCATTGATAATAAAGTTGAGGAGATTCATCCTGTTTGATCTTTAGTATTATTCCTTCTTGTAAAAATGTATCTAGATATTTCTTTGTGTCCCATGGAAGCAGGAAGATCTAAATTACTAAGCAGTTCAGTTTAAAAAATAAAGTTGGGAACTTTGTGTAAAAAAAGAAAATTAGTTTTTATTGTAATTTGTTGGTAAACACAGCGACCTTTTCTAGCTTATCTGGTGTGTTGATAGCGTCTAATGGTTGCTATGGTGACTTGATGATGCTAGGATGCTAGTCCAGCTTATTTACCAGTGAATGAAGGAAGTTGTTTTTTTTCGTTGCATCATAATTATGACAAAGGGAAACAGAAAGCCAGAGATCAGGACATTCTGGTAACTGATCGACTTCCATCAGTTGAAATCTTAAAAAGTTGCTTCACTTTTATCCGAATCAAATTGTTAGTGGCGATGATAGTGCAAGTTTTTACTAAACTAAATTGAACAAATGTACTGCAATTAAACTGTCAAGCTATTTCAGGTTACTTTAGTCTATTTAAACAGCAAGCCATTTTCATCGCTGTGGGAATATTAAAGATCAGAAGACGTAAAAACAAATATTTTGAGACAGATGTGTAGCAAAGAGGGAACAAAAGCTTTATGAAGCCGTGTCGGCACAAAGAAGCAGGAGAAATCACTAAACACTTTGTGCTAGATGCCTGACGAGCAAGTGACGATGTGAGGAAGGACCTTTTTTTTTCTATTCATTTGGTAAAACTCCACTTTTAAAAACCACAGAGAATCTCCCACCCGTTCCCATTCGGCTGCCTCTTCCTTTCTGCGCACTGACAGGCCACCTGCTGAGAGACTGAAGCTCCATCTCCTCTATTCTGTCTCTCCTGTAAAAAAAAAAAAAAAAACACACCTACATACCAGCCAGGGGGGAAAAAAACATGAGTAGGAGATACATTTCCTGCTAATCTCTTCCATTTTCTGTTCTGGGTTGTGTGAAGCATGAGCTTTATTTCCCCCTGAATCCTGTAGGATTTTGATCCTTTCATTTTTAACTGTAACCTATGAGGATTCAGACCGTCACAGATTACCTCTGGACTAGTGCTGCTTGAAATGAGGTTTCTTATTGTCTGTGTCTACTTCTTTTGTCCTTCAGAAAAGAATCGCTGGAGTGTGTTTATATACACTAAACCCTAGAAAGAATATAAAGTGAACAAGCAATATAATAGTTAATCTCCATGCTTTTTTTTTTCTTTACTAAGTGTGTCAATAAGGCCACTGAAAGTTTTGATGCTGCAACCTGCGTTTGTCTTCACTGTTGGAAGAAATTAAAATTTTCAAAATAAGTCATGGATACAGAGGAATGACACACTAAGCCCACACAAAAAAGGCTCTAGCCAAGATTCAAAGTTGATCTCGTAGGTTTATATATATATATATATATATATATATATATATATATATATATATATATATATTTGTTAAAGCTGCCATGATGTTCTATTATTCTATTATTTATATTAGAGAATATGTGTCTCGAATATGAGGCACATAATTTGTGAAAAAAATAAAAATAAAAAATCAAGCTCCTCTGCCTTTCCTGTGGTTCTACTGCCATCTGCAAAATTGCAGAGTGGTTGTTTCTGACCACTCCCGGTCAGAAACAACCAACCGGAGGCTTCGAATTGCTGTCAGTCATGCTCGTGTATGTGCTGCGCATGCAAGTTCAAAGTTGGCAGTTTGAAGCAGCTGTGTGCTAATGTTGGAGAAACAATCTCAGGTCACAGGAAAACCGCTTGTATGCCGACGTTTACAAAACCAAAATGCATAAAAGTATTTAAAAGTGCAGCACTAGCCATCGCTTAATCTCATGTAAATGATATAAATAGCATAATCTTGTAATGTCTTAGCATTGCCAGCTACAAGCCACTCCTTGTTCCATGTTTCATCTCCCACCTCACTGAGTGCCCTGCATTTCTTGTCTTGGGAACTACGTCGGTATCGTCGTTTCACTTCTAAGCCCGTGTTGCTGTCGGTCACAGGGTTTCCTGGACATCGACCTGACAGACCTGAGGAAAGGCGGTGCCAACATCACGGGCTTCCAGCTCGTTAACAACTCCGAGCCGAGCGTGAGCCGCATTGTCCAGCAGTGGATGGAGTTTGACAACAAAGACTCCAAAATGCCCAAGACTGGACTCAAAGTAACACACATACTTTGTTTTTCTTTTTTTTTTTTATTAACACTCTTGTACTGTATTTTATTTTTATTTTTTTCAGAATTAAGAAGTTACATCGTAGCACAATGATTTTGTTACCAAGTAAGATTACCTACAGCAGAAGGTATTGACAAGAGATTCAACAAATTTTGATCAGTGATTGTAAAAAATGATGTTATTCTCTTATGATTTCCATTGAAAATCTTGAATATTATATATGAGAGCAACACTTTACATTTTGGATTTTAACATATTGAAAGCACACAAGGTTATAACAGAGCCACTCTTTGTTTAGCCTTCCTGTTATCTGTAGAAAGCCTACAGGGGCCAAACGAATCTGATCAGGTTAAAAGTCAGCTACTTACAATTGCTAGGGCATTTTTCAGTGCTTCTCCGTTTTTCCTATATCATTTAACTGTGAGCATCATAAAAAGGTTACGAAAGGCTTTGAATCTGTATTTTTCTTTTCTTTTTAGATTTTATCTAAATTTGCTGGTTCAGATCTGAGATTCTAGTTAGTGATTGATGTTCAGCCAAGTTAAAACAGCTTCCACCCGCAAAGATTTTCAATTGCAAATCAAACACAGAGCCCTCTGTAGTGATGCTTTGAGCACGACAAATGAATAGGGTAAGATTTCAATATGTGAGGAATACACAGAATTCATGTCGAGGTGTAGTTCACTTCTCAGTTGCCATCTTGGCTCTTTTTACCGTTTCGCAAACCTCGTGTCTGTTTGGATGATCCGTTTGCAGTACATGGGCGCGCTGACATACGACGGGGTGAAAGTCATGTCCACAGCCTTCCAGTACCTGAGGAGACAGAGGATAGACATCTCTCGCCGCGGCAACGCTGGAGAGTGTCTCGCCAACCCGCCAGCCCCTTGGGGACAGGGCATAGACATCCAGAGAGCCTTGCAGCAGGTCTGCACTCATGCGCAGTGACACAATACTCCACACACACACACGCACACAGAGTCATGAATACCCCAACTCTGCATAGACGTGAAGAAATCCTTGACTGGCACATTGGCTAATAGTTCCTGAGCCGGAGCTGGCTGAACAAATTAGGTCTCATTCTGTCGCGTAAAGTTCGCATTAGGTCATAGGAGAAATCCCCAGTATCAAATGTGACATCACGGCTAGTAAACAAAACCTGCGGGCAATATTACTGAGCTGTGATCATCATGGGATATGACATCAACAATTGAGTTTAGAAATGTAATATTTGGCCACGGGAATGGTAATGGTGGCCCGGCTGTGAGGCCTTCTTGATCTCCCGGGGCCAGACGCAGCCACTTGGCACGTACGCTGAGAAGCGAAGAGAATTGCTGTTATATTCACTATGCTATCTGTACAATATTGGAAAATATGCAGACAGGGAAAAAAAAAAAGAAGATGGAGTTATCCCCACATTGGCATAAAAAAAGAAAAAACAATGGTATGTGCGCATGCGTGGAGCCCAAGGCTCTGTCTGCAGAGGCTGTGCAGAGTCAATCTAGCCATCTGCCTGCGGACAGACTGGAGCTCAGAGCCGTGTTCGCTCAATTAACTCCATCACCAAGCCAAGACAAACACACCGCACTGTTAGCATACATGCACACCATCTGTCATTCACCTCTACGGGGACAAGAGCGGTGCGGACGTCCACAAACGTGCACTGTAGAAACACGTCACAGACTATTTTTAAATGGCATCGCTAACGTTTTCTGTTTGATTCGTCACGACGTTGGCCGCGTACGCCCGTCTGTGTTTCAGCCTCAGCGTGAGCGTCTGTGTACGTGTGGCATCTTTACAGGTTCAAATTGACGGACTGACCGGTCACATACAGTTCAACGAGAAGGGTCGCAGAACCAACTATACTGTCAGTGTCATGGAACTGGCCCCGTCCGGACCCAAGAAGGTAAGCCCGAGGCATCCGGTCTCAGACATTCATTTGTGGCTCCTCGGGCTTTTGTGGCCCGAGGAGCCACAAAAGTTGCGCTTGCAACGGTAATATCTCAATAATCCGGCTCGTTTTCTCCTGCGTACTTCGATGAGCTCAAAAAAGACCTGTGGTCAAATTTGTCGCGTACAAATTGCAGTTATATTTGCTCTGGGTCAGTCAGGCAGCAAAAAGGCCCTTATCAGTGGAATAAGACTCGTCTGAAAAGAAATCTTCTCCTGCAATAACTCACACCTTCACTGATGCTCCGAAGTTTACGAACTCGAAATGTGAAAATGCAACATATCCTTACGCTTTACCACAGTTTAGTCCATTTAAGATGAGAGGAAACGTGTGTATTGGTTAAATTTAGTAGAAGTTTCTTATAGTGAAGCTGGTATAAAGTGAAATATTTTTTTAGGTTTGAACGAACCGAGAAAATTGCTAATTGACGCATGCGGATAAAATTGGCTTGTAACAACAGTGAGAAAGATTTAGCATGAAAAGAGGCTGCATGAATAATACATGTCAAAGGTTTATTTGAAGTTCCTGCGCCCTGATGGTAGAAAACCACAAAGTAAATAGCAGTCCTAAGCTCCACAGCTTTAAATGACACATTCACGCTATTCAAAATCTCTGATTTATTCACACTCGGTGTTAGTATGCCTTTTTTTTTTTTGTGAATTTCTTGTTGTAATATCTATTCAGCCAATTTTAATCAGACATTTCATGCACCATTTTTTTTTTTTTTTTACTAAATGAGACAAGTATTTAGTAAGGGTCAAGAGACGAGGATAACATAATTTAAACGAGTGGCTTTTATTCGTGTATCGCAATGAATGTTATCACTTTCCGCCTTTTATTTTTAAGGTTGCACAGGCATAACAAGTCGATAAAAGCTCTTTAAGTAGTTAAACTAGCGCACACTTTGCTCCTGATCAGGCAGAAATGAATTTGGTAATTTATCATCTGGAATATTGAGAGCGATGTTTCCTTAAAGACGTCTCCATGCCATATCTGTCTGTGTTTTTACATAAAAGAATCAATCAATCGATCAATCAATCAAGTTTATTTGCATAGTACATTTCAGCAACACGGCAGTTCAAAACGCTTTCCATCGCGAAAACATAAACATAAAAACACTCTCACATGGACAGCAGTTGTGAAAACCAATAGACATTTCATTGTGGGGAGTTACTGTCACTCCGATGCTTTCCGCGGCATCTCATTAGGACTGCAGCTCCGGTTTGATGAAACATGTTAATGATTTCGAACCATTTTCTTTTTCCACAGCCTCAGCTTATATACAGATACCAGTGCCAGCTCTGGTTGTGTGAATTTGGCTCGCATTTCTTTAAAACGGCGCCTTACAGAAGCAAATGGGTAAAATAATGACCGAGGGGGGGGGGAGGAGGGAGGATAAACTCATGTTTTATTTATTTTTTGTATTTATTTATGTATTTAGTTATTTACTGTCAACAACTAGCTACATAAACTCTGGGCTTTCATCAATGTTTGTAGCGTCTAACTAACATAAAGAACTGTTTTGCTTCCAGGCTAATTTTAAATGCTAATAAGTGTTTTGCTGTATTGGTTTTCCACGACCCTAACGGGATTAACGGGGTAAATAAAGTAAATGGATGGTTGATTTCTGGTAATGATGAATTTGATATATATATATATATATATATATATATATATATATATATATATATATATATATATATATATAAGAGCACATTTGCATAATCCAACTGGGATAAAACATAAATAAAAATAAAAAATATCTAATTCTTAGTTGGAACGACAAGCACAACGGCCTGATAATAGTTCATTTCCTTGTGAACTATCAACTAAGTTTAAAGAAAAGATAATTTGTTGTACTGAATCTCCCATTTCTGAGAAGAAATTATTGCAGAACGATTCAAAGCGAAAGTTGTGAGATCGAGATAAATATTTATTTGGCTCTCTGGGGTGTCACTCCTCTCGATTCCCACTGTCAAGATAATTTTGGCAGTTTAAAAAAAAAAAAAACCTGAAATGCTAAATGATAATATTTAGATGATTACTGTTGGTGTTCGATGGCATTTTACAAATCTGTCATGATCCCCTTTCTGTGGGAAACTCATTTCAACATTTGCAGGACTTCATAGGAATCCCAACGTTTTCTGCATTTAGTTTTTATGTAGAAAAAACACAAAAACAATGGCACCTCTTGTGTTTTTTCAAGAACTGTTTGAATGCGATTATTTTTTTTACATAGCGAATGCTACTTATGAAATTCCTGCTAGTGATTTCATAAATCATTTAATTTCCTCTTTAAGTCTACAGAGGTAGGTAGAGGAGCTGAAGGCCCCCCTCTGATTCATCCTCCTTTTCTTAGGTTGGCTACTGGAATGAAGATGAGAAGTACGTGAGCACAGCCAGCCTCTCCAGGGTCAATAATGACACACACGGACTGCTGAACAGGACATATATAGTCACCACTATTTTGGTAAGTCTCGAAATATGAAGTTCAAGGGATCTTGAAGGAGTAGCAGGGAAGAAAGATTGACACAGGGACAGTCGGGGCAACACTTTTCATTTTCTTTTTATGATGGAGTTCCCCGAAAGTTCACTACCCACGATGAATTTGGCAGACCTCTGTGATTGTTTCGCCCTCCTCTGCCTCCCTCCTCCAGCGGCATTCTGTTCTCCCACTGTCTGACAGACGCCTGCTCGGAATAATGATCGCTTTATTGACCGACCTAAGCAGCGGTGCAGAGTTCTGGTGTCATGACACGCAGAGTCGAGGACTTGCAGCGTTGCATCTCATTTATTCCCTAATCTTTTAATCGTGACTGCCGTCTTAAGATGCGTAAATAAGGGAAGACTAAGAGGCACCAGCGCTGCTTTTAGGATAACAGGTGCAGCTGGCGAGAAGTAGAGCACTGCGTTTGATTAAAGGACATTATAAGGCCAAACCACTTCTATTGCTTTAATATGTCAGTGTATCCTTTCTTTCTCTCTCCTCTCTTCGGCTCAGCTGTCACCGGTAGCCTACATAACAACCCTTGGCAAGACTCTATTAAGTCTACTGTCCTATATATCAGAGATTTGGGTGATAAGGGCTGTGGGTTAGACTTGAGAAAAGCGTATTCTACATGTATGCTACGATAATATGCGTGCCACTACGGATGCAGGGTTTTCTCGGAGTCTGCAGTCGCTACGTTGTTAAAAATCTTCTGTCACAGAATACACAGCATGTGTATAAACCGGAACTGACTTCTGGAAGGGCTCGTAAAACAGAAATACGTCGCCCCTGCCTTGTTTTGTATTGGTGAAAAAGGACACGGGCTAGCTTTTACGAGCTTCAGCTTCCAACGCCGTCTGCTTCAATCCGATCGCATCAATTGTTTGGGCGTTTGTTTTTTTTTTTTTGTCAATTACACATACATTTACGTTGTGTTTACATTCCTGAAAAGACGTATTGTATTTCACAAGACTGAGGGGCAGTGGATAGGCCTTGAAGTGTTTAATCAATGTCTCATCAAGGGACGGTCTGTATGCCCCAGCCTGTTTCTAGTGAGTGTGCGCCTTTCCTTTTTCTGTAACTGTGAATGCATACCCCATGACGGCAAAACAAAACAGACCTTTCTCTCCAGCATTTCCCTGGTGTGCCATTTGTCTGCCAGTGGGATGCCGGGGTTGTGAAGCAATGATTTCCTTGATCCTAACCGTAGGAGGAACAGAGCAGGCGTAGCTGCAGCATGATGAAGAATCCCCTAAACATCTCTGCGGCCAGATGAACCATATTGGCAGGATTCACTATGCTCGGCAAAGCCTGGTTTAAATCGGGCTCAGACATCCAGCTCGTGGGAATCGCTACCTTCCGATTGTTGGTGGAGCGTTGAGACGGAGGTGACCAGGAGTCTGTATGAAATAAACAGTTTTTCTGAAAGCGAAGTGTGGCCCCAGGTGTCACGTCAGCTGTAATTTTTCAAGGCCAGTCAATCAGTGTGAGACGTACAAACGCGGGTGTAACAGGAAACAAGCTCCCCAGAACAGAGGGCTCGAAGGTGCAGTCATTACATGCTTCAGACTTGCACAGCGAAGCCTGAACTCATGCAGAGATACTTCTACAAACAGCATTCGCAATCCAGCTGAGATTTTTATTTATTTTATTTTCTTTGCTAGCTTGCACATTATCAGCACTGTCATTGTTGCAGTGCAGTCACAATGATCGTAGCTTTTGGGTTAGAATGAAAACATTAAGGGAAAAAAAATTATACCTTGTATTTTGAAATGATTTTCCTTTTATATCTCAGTCTTTCAAAGTCCTTGAATCCATTTTTTTTTTCAAAAACACTTTATACAAGTAAACGACTCGGTAACTTGGGATGCATTTACAACATTTGTTTCAGATTTTTCGTCTTGTAGCACTGAACTGGTTTTATTTATTTTATGAACCATAAAGCTAGGTCTTCAATAATCCAACAAGAAACGAGGAATTTCAATCCCATACAACGTTGATAATAATGCTTATTTTCATCCAACAGGAGTCTCCCTATGTGATGCAAAAGAAGAACCACGAACAGCTCGTAGGAAACGATAAGTACGAAGGCTACATTGTAGAGCTGGCTGCAGAGATAGCAAAGCACGTGGGCTACCAATACAAGCTTAAGATCGTTTCCGACGGCAAGTACGGAGCCAAAGACCCTGAAACCCAGAAGTGGAACGGCATGGTTGGAGAACTGGTCTATGACGTGAGTAAATAAAGGTTTTACCTCTTGGCGGGTTTCTGTTTAAAGTTACCGAAATACTTCTAACCGTAGTGAAAGGTACAGGAATCTTTTGCAGTTGTCCGTTTGTCGCAGAGTTTAGGTGAATGCCGTTAGAGCACTGTAGGTTAGAGACACACCAGCATACTGTGACAACCTAGTGCAGAACAGCAGGTCATTAGACTTATCTAGGAGGAAACAAGCCCATGAGTGTCAGGGGTCTAGAAACCAGAGCTGCGCACTCTGTGAGCTGCTTCACGTGGAATATATTGTACATTATTTATTTTGTACTTTATGGCAGAGCCTCTGAAAACAAATTTAATTTGCCGTAGTGGACGGCTTATGTCTTATTCTATTTTCTTTGCTAGCTTGCACATTGCACATGTGTGCATGGAATCTAGATTCTCCCCACATCAGTTCAGAAAACCCGACTGCATCCGGACTCATAAAAAAAAACAAAAAAAAACATCTTTCTCCTGACTCATGTCTTTTTTTATGTGTACTCTGAAATGTGTTGCATCTCGGGTACTTTGTATGTCAGGTTTGCAGTAGGAGGTAAAACGGCTTTAAAATGTTTTACCTCTTCACATTTTTTTACACTGATGAGCAAAGAATCCACGTAATGAAGTGCTAAGTTGTTTGAGCAAAAAAAAAAAGAAAAAAAAAGTACGCTCGGTAAGTCGGCATGTTGCACGTAGTCTGCAAAGATTGCACACCCAATTGATAACATGCAAAAATGTTCATGAGAACTTTGCGTGTGATAGCAGCTGTCATGGAGAGCAGAGTGGCCACAAGCGAAAGATGAAGTAGAAAGACTTTATACTGGAGACATTATTCTATTGATAATAGTAATACATACCTTTTAAACAAATGTGCAATGTGGTACAGCACATTTGTAACTTTGCAGCTACTTCCCTTGTTTTGTATCTGTTTCAGTTGCACCAGTGCGCTTAGACATGCGTAGAAAAAAAATGGCTGTTTTGTTAAAGATATTCTACGTTTGTGCTCTTCCCTCAGAAAGCGGATCTGGCCGTCGCCCCGCTTACTATCACTCTCGTCCGCGAAGAGGTGATAGACTTCTCCAAGCCCTTCATGTCTTTGGGTATCTCTATCATGATCAAGAAACCCACAAAGTCCAAGCCTGGCGTGTTTTCCTTCCTGGACCCGCTGGCTTACGAAATCTGGATGTGCATCGTGTTCGCCTACATCGGCGTCAGCGTCGTCCTCTTCCTCGTCAGCCGATTCAGCCCTTACGAGTGGCACGCCGAAGACTACGAGGAGGGAGCCGAGCCTCAGACTCCCACGCAAGCGGCGGCCTCCAACGGCGTGCAGCCGAGCCAGACGCCAACGCAGCAGAACGCCAACCAGCAGAGCCCAGAACAGACCAACGAGTTTGGCATCTTCAATTCTCTTTGGTTTTCGCTCGGCGCCTTCATGCAGCAGGGTTGTGATATCTCACCACGGTAAGAGAAGCCCAGGCGGAGATTTTGCATCAGCTCATCACAGTCTTAGAGTTTTGATTATTGATGCAATGTGAAACGCAGCACCACGACTCTGCTGGATTTTCGTGTCGGATCTGTTTTTCATGAAGGAGCTGCTTTCTTCTTTTCGGCTACTTTCCGCTTTCCTGCCTTTGGATTATTCTAGTAGAAACGAAACAAAACAAAACAAAAAGAATGTCGGCACATATCTCAAACAAAAAAGTCACCTTTTTCGTACCAGGACAAGAAAATTACAAATAAGAATACTCTAAAGTACCCTGGCGTTAGGCTGGTGTTAAATGCGCTGGCTTTCATCGCTGTGCTCTCATGAGCTGTGGTATGAAATTGTTCTCAAAAGGTCATCAATTAAAAATCTCATTAAGTGTCTGAAATTAGCGACACCGAGGTCGACTTTTAGAGCTTTCCAGAGGGATTAGGAGGAGGAGATGAGGAGATAAATGTCAGTGTTATCCCTGTGAGATCAATCTGAACCCTCAGAGACTCGTTGACTTGTCGCCTGAAAATGCGTATACATTATGTGCAGTTTGGTGTCGTGTTACGGTATATGTGCTATGTGGCTAATGCGGTACCTTGAAAAATATTTCATACTCCCTTTTCACGTTTTGTCATTTTGCAAACACAAACCTTGACGTATTTTATTGGAGTTTGGTGTGACGGTTCCTCATACAGTACATTTACACCAACTAACTCCAAAGAGACTAGGAAGTTATTTAAGGAGATGTAAGGAAATGTCTTTCATCTTGAGATTGAAATTCTGTGCAAAACTACTCAAGCTCTGTCAGGCTAGATGGAGAATGAGACTTTGACTGGGCCATTCTGACACATTAACCCACCTAAAACATCCCATTGTAACTTTCGCTGCGCATCTGTCTTCTGGACGGTGCGTTCTATGATACGCAGGATTAGTTTTGTTAATTCACGACAAAATATTAGATTTTAGTCTTGTCTGACCAGAACAGAACAGCGTCTTTCACATGTTTTCCATGTTGTTCTACCTGAGCTGCTGACCTCTCCAGCTCCTCTAAAGTAACCATGAATTAATGCTCACTTTGACCTCTGTGTTTTGGTTAGGGACTACAGAATGGCTAGTCTTAAGTCTGCAATAAATACAGAGCTGTGTCCATTAAGCACTTAGCATTAGGAATGTGAGGACTAAGTCTCTCTGTTTAAAGGGTTACACTTATAATAAATGGAAGCAAGAGAATTTCTTTTTACATTTACTCTGGTTTTTGTATACGTTGAGCAAGTACAATTCCCTTCTCTAATCCGCCTGAAAATTGCATCCGAGCCAGAAAAGCAATTGGATGGAACCATATTGTACAGCACCCCTCTGTTTACCTCGCTTTCCCGTCCTTTTGATATTTACACTATGCATTTTGATTTACCATACATGGCTGATTCAGGTATCAGGTGTCCTCCTGACATTTCTCCCGCCTGCGGATGCTGCTGTGCTCCATCCAGGTTAAAGCCCAAAGTCCAGATGTTCTCCTGTAGGCGTGGAATGCATCTGCTAAAACTATTGATTTTTGTGTGTGTGCCACACGGAGCAAGAGAATGTCAGTGTTTCCTCAAATAGCCTGCTCCCTGTAGCTTCTTTGAGAATACAGAAGCCTGTTTTTCTTTGTGCCGTGTGTGTGTGTGTGTGTGTGTGTGTGTGAGCAAACTGTGTGTTCATGCATTCATTTATTTTTTTTGCATTTTTGCGTTTGTTTTGCTTCGTGCCAGTGAGTCACAGATGTTGCAAGACATTTTATTGTCTGGACAAGATGATCAGTTCTGCACGTTTGACATTCATAAACAGTAATTTTGTCATTATTGAAAAAAGCGGTCAAAGATTTTGTTTCTACTGAGGAGCAAGAGGAGAAAAAGGACGCGTTAAGGAGAAGACGCTCAGCATCCTTGGATGCGCGTCTCCTTCACGAAGCTTGTTTTGTTTCGGAGATATTTGGGATCTTTATGACAAACGATGTACGCTTTAGTTAGCCATTTACATGCTGCGAGGTGTCTTGAAAACCAGCACAGTGAATGTTTCACCCTGCCGAGTGCCAGCCTGAAGAAAACATCCTCTCCTTGAAAATGTGGGTGACCTAGTTGCTTGCAGACACATGGGGACGTGCATGTCGAGCAACGCTTTTAAAAGTCCTATGCGACTCGCTGCACATTTTCAAAGGACATGTGACGCCGTCCCTCATATCTTTGTACGACACATTAGAACTTGCAATGTGACATACACACCTTTGAAATGTTATTTGCTTTGTATACTTTGTAACGACTGTGTCACGGCGCAAAAAAAAAACAAAAAAAAAACGAAAGAAAGCACCAGGCTGCTCCAGGCGTCTTTTTGTAGCTTACTCTGTTCTAGTCAATCAGACTAGCTTAGCTTAATATGAGTAAGTCTGTATAGAGTGGCTCTCGTTTAGTTTCCACGCCTTGATTGTGCTTTTTACTGACTGAAAATATTACCATGCATACTTTTTTTTTCTTGTGTGAGAGAGAAAACTTCAGTAACAACATTCACACTAAAGACTGCTGCTGCCATGACCTGTGAGCTGTTAGCGCATTTTTTTACTTTTCAACAGATGAGGATGAGATCAGAGTAAAATCAAACACCCCTTGTCACCAGGCAATTTCTAAGTAAATCTTGATATCTAGAATAAATTCAAGTGACCATCACTTGTATGATCACAATGTACCAAAGTGTACAAGCCTGCGAACCAAATACTGGACGAAAATACCTGCTCCACAATAACAAACAGAACACCCACCGAGACCTAAATCTTTCATTACCTGAAAGGGCGAGATTGAAATCCAAAACCTCCCTCTGAAGCTCCAGGACGTCAGTCTTCAGACTAAATACAGACTCATTATAACTGCATGTCAGTAGCCAAGGCTGATGCCACTGTAGTATAATTGCAAAGCTTTGCTTTGAGCAGCATTTTTATCTCTGGATTTTATTTAAGTGCATGCCCTGACATCTCGTTTTGGTGATTTGCAATCCACATAGTCCACAGCATTCATCTTGTTCCCAATCTTTGCATCTAAACTCAGATTTCACATTAATAGAGAGAACTTTACACAAAGCCTAGTCTAGTTGAGATTCTGACAGGGTATCATTATTATTATTATTATAAAAAATAGCCACTATAACTACTGATTACAATATTAAATATCAAAATAAATTACATTTCGTATTACTATAATAACGTCCGTACCTGATTAGACTCATTCTGATGCACAGATTTATTTGTTTGTTTTTTTTCTTTTGTGTTGCGAATGGCCTGGGTAGTTATCTACCTGACGATGTTTACCTTGATATTTCCATAAAGACACTGACAAACCACTTCACTGTTGATTTCTAAGCGTCATCCGAGAACAGGATGTTCCAGCGATGCATTTAGACTGGAGGTAGGCAGCTTCACCTCTCGTTCACGGCCATTTCACGAGAGACAAAAAGGCCACGGAAAAGCACTGAACATTTCTCCTTTTTCTGATTATGAGCAGATATGTTTACTCACTCTGTCTGCCTGTCTGTGTTTATGTCTGTACCCGTTTTCTTTGTCTGCTGCCTCGTCCCAACTGCTTTCATCAGTTTAAGCTGCCTCGACATCAAGCCATACACACAGCTCGGCATGTAAGCATCTAAATGCAAAGGCCCCTTTGTTTACCCATTGATGTATTGCACTGATGTGTACAGTTTCTCGCTAAGTGTGTATTAGCCACACGGTTCCCCGTGCTATTTGTGAGACCTTGTTTATTGTGCTCTTTCTAAATGTCAGCCCCGTCAGTCAAACCCTCCCAAAAGCCACACTCTGTGCTTATGGGTTCTCCTTGTGTTTATCTCTGCAAACAGGTGGACTCTGAGACAGCCTCCTCCTCCCCACCCACCTTCACAAAACACACACACACACACGCACACACACGTTCAAACACCACTCCATCCATCCAATCATCTGCACATTTCCAGCTGCTTCCATCACCTCTTCTCAGTCCACCTCTTCTCCCCTCTTTCCTGCTCTCCATCCGCTGCTCTCTGCACTTTTTTTTTTTTTTTCAGTGGTTGCATTTGGTTTGAAATTTATCATGAGAGGCAGCTCTCTCTGGACCTTGATGCCAACACCTGCACAGTTATCTCAAGATTATTTTGATTACGTTTTTGGTGCCATTTAGATCTTTTTTTTTTTTTTTTTCCAGTAGTCTGTTTTGGGAATGGATTTGCTATCATTGGAAACTCAGACAACCTACAGAGAATGTATTTTCCTTTGTGTGTGTGTGTGTGTGTGTTTTTTTCCCCCTATTTTCCAAACCTGTTCTCAGGTCCATTTGCCTTTGGGGGCATTTCAGTAAATAACAGTGTAATTGAAAAGTAATTTTTGTTTTTCAGCATTTCAATTTAAAAAAAAAGGCAATATAATTGACACTCATTACACACAAAGGTATATGTTTCAAGTGTTTCTACGTGTTTTGATGATTATTGCCAACAGGCAAAGGTAGCCCCAATTCATTTTCATAGAAATATAAAACACCACATAAGTCCAATAAATTAAAGAATAATGTTGAAATGTGATGTCATAGTTTTAAAGGATTTGGCCACCCATATTCCTTGCTTTCTTTTACTTCTGTTCATTTTTTTATTTATTGAAGAATTATTGCCGAATTAATGAGAAATAATCAAATTAAGCAAACCAAAGTGTTGTGTGAGAGAGGAATTCAGATAAATAATAAAAAGCATAAACCGCAAACCTTGCGCGTTGACGACTTCGCCCTCAGTTTGAACCCTTCTTTCAATTCCTTACCTGCCCTGAAGAAGCAGGCGTTCTTGTTTCCAGTGCTTGCCTTGAATTAGATTGGGGATGTTTTATGTGTCACATTTCCGTGTGTACATATAGGTTTTCTCCTTCCCGTGGAGTCGTCTGTGCCTCTCCTACACGGTTGTACACTGAAATAAATCGGCTCTGTCAGTCACTCAGTCCATGCCATGGCAACCGTTGCTCAGCCTGGCCGTTTAAAATCCTCCGGTAAGGGATTGTGCATGTGGCGCATTATCGTAAACCGGCGAGGGTCTGTGTTTCTCAGTACGACTGAGTTTTCTGTCGTACTGTGCTGCATTTTGTGCCTGTGTAAGAAGGAGTCTGCACCTGACGGCTAGATATCTGGATGCCTTTGCTTCTTTAGGGAAACAACGTGTAGGGTAGAATCGGGCCGAGACACGTTTTGCCTTAAGAACCGTCTTGGTTAAAACGAACAACGCAGAAACATTCCTCAGAGTTTCTGGTCCAAATTTGCCGCATATTTCTGTTTCTGTTGCATTACAGCATTTTTTGGGGTAGATGTAGTGACTCGGTCACAAGGCTTGTGCCACAAAATTATTTGACATGTCGAGAAGAAAAAAAAGAAGCGACCAGAGCGACTTTTACCTGAAACAGTGCTCAGTTTTTATGCTGATTAATCAGAATAGTGATAACAAATCGTATTATGCCAGTAGCTTTGTGAGAGATTTTCTATTAGTACTAATAAGTTTATAAAACTTTAAGAAGATTGGACAAACGATGGCCTGAACTGTTGAAGCATTTATTCTCTTATTTCTTGCTCAAATGTTTGAATTTCAGTTCAATTTGTTTGTATTTAACCCTTTCATGCTTGAATTATGGTCCTTTGTCAGGATTTTTTTCCAATTTTTTCATAAGGCATAAAAAAAAGGTAGGGATTTTTTTATTTTAATTTTTTTTAGGTAATCAATTATAATTTTTCCAAATACAAAGTTGTTATTTGAAAAATACATCAGTAGTATTGTTCTTTAGCAGTTATCTAATGTCACAATTTTATTTTTTTGTTTTACCTGCAAGAGACGTCTACAGTAGAAGGAGAGACCGAGTCGGTCGGCGTACTTTTTTGTCTGTCGGCCATATTGGATTTAACAAAAATAATTTCTTGCATTTGCAGCTGATGGCCAGTAGTTGATAGTGTATTTTCTGACCCATTAGTTTCCACTTCAGTGGTCTGTGTGCATTTATAACATAAAAATCCACAAAAAGCACAAGAAAATGGCTTTTAGACAGCTGTCCACTGTAGTGACCGCTATGCACGAAAGGGTTAAAAGGCTTGTAAAAAAAAACTTGATTACTTAGCACTACTTTATACTTAATTTTACTCTTTATTTTCGTATGTAAACTATTTTCTTTTTGGTTTTGACTTTTATTTAAATTCTGCAGAGAACGCTGCCTTTGGATGAAGAAATCCTCTCAAGTCTTTAACGCTCCATCATCGCTTTGGGCGTTGAAACTGCAGCAACGTTGCATAATCACACGGAGGCAGCTGCTTGGCCGCTAATCAAACTTTCAGGAATGAATCTCATGAATTCTTGCCATCGAGGAAATTATCGATCCTGCCCAGGGATCTGTGTGAGGTATTACGCCGCGTTGATGTTTCTGTCGTTGTCTAAGCCAATAAGAAGCCAGACAGGATTACATGCTTCTGAGTTGCATAATTGCAGAGCTGGTGAGCTGCCCTATAGCAGTTAGGGGAATTTGTGTGGAAGAGATGATTTATTCATAAAGAGATGATTTGGTTTACTCCACGGAGGAACTTATGTTTTATTTATCTGGAAGATCGCATGAAGGCAACTTTTGATCACACATGCACGCACCATCAGCAGCAGAAAGCAGCAGCGAGGCGCGCTCTGAGGATCTCAGTGGGCAATCGCGCTTTGTACACAGAGACACAGATATGCTTCCTCCAGAGGGGGGATTTTCTGTCTGTTCGGCTGCACAAAGACGACTTTCTCTGGGACTTTCAGACATGATGGTAGATGAGTATGCCTGTTGCAAGCTGTTGCCAGTCACTTGTGTATCATGGCTGAAAGAGCCAAGATACACATGTCATTTTTTTTTTGTCATTGCAAAAGAAAAAAAAATGTTGAAATGAGTTCCTCCGGCAGCAGTACTCTTTTCAAAGACACACAAGTTAGCATGAGTGTCAGGAAAAGGCAGCCAAATGCAAGAGACAAATACCTAATTATCAGCTAAAATCACCTTGAAAGGCTTTCGGGGTGAACTGATGAGGTGTGAATCAATCCCTGATGATCAATGGTATTTCAGTTACCATCGACAGCTTTCACTGTGATTCTATCTTTATTTAGTATTCGTTTTATGTCAGGTTTACGACGTCTATAAAACAACTAAAATGAGAACTTTACAAGGAAAAAAACAACCCCTTAATTTCCATGAGTAAAAAAAAAAATTGCTAAAGTTCTAAGCGCTCTTTATAGCTAAGAAAAGTCAAAAATATTATATTATGTCCTTTTTATATGAGGATCTTTATCAGTCTCCTTCCTGAAACTGAGAAATATGTTCATATTACAGTAATACTGAAGTTCTTAAGCATTCAGTAGAAAACTTATCATCCAATTCCTTACATTTATCCAGGGTCAGCAGAACTAGGGAGATCCAGACTTCTCTCTCTTTAGGCGTTCCCAACCCAGCCGAGAGACGCGGTCCCTCCAGCGTGTCCCGGTTCCTCCTTCAGGTTTCCTCGTCACGTGGAAAAGCAATCCATAAAGAATGCCACAGGAGAAAGGCGGCACAGGCCGCAGGCCGTGACAAAACGTAAACTAAAAGCACGGTGATGGTTTCAAAGCTTTGGACTTTGTTTTCGGGGATCCAAGTGAGAGGTTCTTGAAAGAGAAACAAGCGGTCGAATCGAGGTTGAGTCTGTGGTCATTCAGCGTGTGTGACAGATGCCCTGATTGTCGATGGTAGAGCTGCCACAACCAAGGACACTCTACAACGTAGCAATGTCCGGAAAATTGCTGCTGCAATCAACGTGTGAGTCTTGTCTTCTTTTACACAGCCAAGGGCACTTCTGCTGGTCTTTGCTTCCCTCCTCCTGCTGCTGCTGCTCTCCCTGTTTTCGCTCTCAGACTCTAACAATAAGGACAACATCCACATTTGTCCATTTATCGATGAACTGATAGAGCATGTCAGCTGGACGTATCCGACACCACTGTGGATGCAGCAGCGGTTCTTCCTGTCTGTCTTTTGTTGCATATTGTGACAGGAGTCGCCGTGTCTCACTCGTATGGCGACGCACTTTCAAGTCCCGTACAAATATATATTTTTTAAACTGCTCATTGTGTGCCGGCTGCAAATCATTGCACGTCGTTGCATAAGGAATACAATGGATCAACCTGGAATAACATCGCAGTCCTTGGCTTCTCACTCAGACCTCTGTCTTGTGGCTTGTGAGACATTTTGAAAGTTTTCTGTCTATAACAGCCCTGCTCTCCTCCTGCTGTAGGCGTGGATGCTCTTACAGAGAGGGGAGCAGAACGAGGGAGAAGAGAAGGAGTCAGATGACTAAATTCTCTCTCAGCTCAGCTGTGCTGTTTGGAGTGCAAAGTGGGCTGCCATGGCAACCATAAAGAGAGAAAGATTGCCCTCCCTCCCCTCCTCTCTCTCTCTCTCTTTTTTTTTCTTTTTAAACCAATCCACCGACACATCAAGTGTCTCAAACGATGTCATTTTGCTGACAGATTCGCTGTTTATGCTTTAAGTGTGCCGATGGTATTGATATTTGGTGATGTACAGGTGCTGGTCATAAAATTAGAATATTGTGATAAAGTTCATTATTTTCCATAATGTCATGATAAAAATTAAATTGTCATATATTTTAGATTCATTGCACACCAACTGAAATATTTCAGGTCTTTTATTGTTTTAATTTTGATGATTTTGGCAAACAGCTCATGAAAACCCAAAATCCCTGTCTCAAAAAATTAGAATATTATGAAAAGGTTCTCTGAACGAGCAATAAAAATAATCATCTGAATCAACAAAGTAACTCTAAACACCTGAAAAAGATTCCTGAGGCCTTTAAAAACTCCCAGCCTGGTTCGTTACTCAAAACCGCAATCATGGGTCAGACTGCTGACCTGACTGCTGTCCAGAAGGCCATCACTGACATCCTCAAGCAAGAGGGTGAGAAACAGAAAGAAATTTCTGAACGAATCGGCTGTTTGCAGAGTGTTATATCAAGGCACCTCAGTGGGAAGTCAGTAGGAAGGAAAAAGTGTGGCAGAAAACGCTGCACAACGAGAAGAGGTGACCGGACCCTGAGGAAGATTGTGGAGAAGGGCCGATTCCAGACCAAATTAAATTTTCATCTCCATAAAACTTTTCAGCAGATGGAAGCATGAAGTGCTCCAAAATCTTCTGATAGCTGCTGCATTGATCCTGCCCTTGATAAAACCCAGTGGACCAACACCAGCAGCTGACATGGCACCCAGACCATCACTGACTGTGGGTACTTGACACTGGACTTCTGGCATTTTGGCATTTCCTTCTCCCCAGTCTTCCTCCAGAGTCTGGCACTTTGATTTCCGAATGACATGCAAAGTTTGCTTTCATCCGAAAAAAGTACTTTGGACCACTGAACAACAGTGGTCCAAAGTGCTGCTTCTCTGTAGCCCAGGTCAGGCGCTTCTGCCGCTGTTTCTGGTTCAAAAGTGGCTTGACCTTTGACCTGGGGAATGCGGCACCTGTAGCCCATTTCCTGCACACGCCTGTGCACGGTGGCTCTGGATGTTTCTACTCCAGACTCAGTCCACTGCTTCCCCCAAGGTCTGGAATCGGCCCTTCTCCACAATCTTCCTCAGGGTCCAGTCACCTCTTCTCGTTGTGCAGCGTTTTCTGCCACACTTTTTCCTTCCTACTGACTTCCCACTGAGGTGCCTTGATATAACACTCTGCAAACAGCCGATTCGTTCAGAAATTTCTTTCCGTTTCTCACCCTCTTGCTTGAGGATGTCAGTGATGGCCTTCTGGACAGCAGTCAGGTCAGCAGTCTGACCCATGATTGCGGTTTTGAGTAATGAACCAGGCTGGGAGTTTTTAAAGGCCTCAGGAATCTTTTTCAGGTGTTTAGAGTTACTTTGTTGATTTAGATGATTATTTTTATTGCTCGTTCAGAGAACCTTTTCATAATATTCTAATTTTTTGAGACAGGGATTTTGGGTTTTCATGAGCTGTTTGCCAAAATCATCAAAATTAAAACAATAAAAGACCTGAAATATTTCAGTTGGTGTGCAATGAATCTAAAATATATGACAATTTAATTTTTATCATGACATTATGGAAAATAATGAACTTTATCACAATATTCTAATTTTATGACCAGCACCTGTATTTGTTGTGATGTGTTTGTGTTTGCGCTCCTGTTTTTCTCGCCGGAGTGACTAAGAGGCTTTGCGTATGTGTGTGGGCGCACAGCTCTCACAACTTGCCAGCCCCGACTTATCTCAGGTTGCATGTGGCTTATGCAGCTTCCATGATATCATTCGGCTAACATGTTTACTGCCTCAAGTACAAGGAATGCAGCTCTGCACTGCACCGGCACAGTCGTCAAAAGTGAAATTGTTTTCTACAGACCGCTCACATAAGCCATATGTCGCAGAGCAGCCGCTTCACTTGGTTGTTTTTTTTAATGATGGAAACGAGGCTTTTTGTTTTTTCTCTTAGCGTTCTGTAATTACTTGTTTGTGGCGTGTTTGTTATGGGGGTAGCATTATTGTAATATTCCCGTTTCAACTTAATGCCACGGTAACGGTGACCTTTAGGGGAAGCGATATGCTTTATTAAAACGCTTTTGCTCCGTATTTAAAGCCTCCACGTCGGCTTTGTAAGTGGGAACCCTCCGAAACAATAGAATCAGCAGAACTCAGGGGGGGAGGAAGTCGTGAGATTGACAAAACGAAAGTGTGGGGAAACCGGCAACTCTTGGCTAGAGCGTGTTTTTATCCCCGGAGTCTCATTTAGCTATGTAGATGGAAGAGAGAGAGGGTGAAGTGGTGGAAAGTTGAGAGCACAGTGAAAGCGTCAGACGTTGTGAAAAATGTGCATGTTTTCTGTGCCTCGATGGGGCTCTGAAAGCATCGTTTGCCTCACGCCAATTCAGTCTGCAGAGTCTGCTGAAGCTTTGCATCAACATGCGGCCTCAGTAGAGGATGAAGGTCACACCTATGTCTGAGATTACAGGGGCTAGTGGAGCAGAATTATGTAAAAAAAAAAAAAAAAAGTTAACAATTTAATAAACGCTGCATTCCAGTTAACTGTTCTGGGACACCCATATGCATATGCATGTTTTTAAGGGCCATAGGTTTTTACAGTGCTGGCTGCTAAGAGACACTGTAAAAAGTTTTATACCCACATAACATTGATGAGCCCATGAATAGTAAAGGAAAGGTTCGTTTAAATCAGCCCTGTGGTGTACATCGGTTTACTGAGGGCCATAAAAGTGTGAATGCAAATAGTGTGGGGGGGGGGAAGACACTATAATTTAAAGCTAGCTGATTCACAATGCTAAATAACATGGCTGACAGATCCTGAGGCTTGTTTACTGTTCTGCCAAGCAGAAATGAAACAGGAGCCTGTAACTCTCTGTGCTACGTCACATTCAGGTGCAGCAATTAAAGCAGTTTTACTTCATTATCCATAAGTTCTTACCGTAAAACCGTAGCTCTTTAAGGACACGTAATATTATATTCCCGAATTTGAGCTAATTTCAAACGCATTTCTTTGTTTATTTGGCTGAGTTAACACACCGATTCATCAACCCACCACCCATTTTACTGTTTATATTTAACTACTTTAATGACTTATGAGGAAATGAACAAGCATGATTATTAAAAATCCTGTTTATAATTTGGATTAAGACTGTAAAAAGTCTGTCTCGTCTATGCTCAAATACAGACGCATATTTAGATGAGCCCACTCGGTTGCTCATTCCTTTGGGCTGGATTACACATTTTGCCCTTACTGCTGAGTATTTTTTTTATTCCTTATTCTGTTTTATATATTCTACATTTCCATCTTTGTGTGAATCTACTTGCTTTGATTGGCTTTCGCTTTGGTGCTATTGCACAGAAGTTTCACCATTGTGGGACAATAAAGAATATTTCTTTTCCATTTCTATAATTTTTTTTTTTTTAAGATAATATAATGCACCCTATTTCCATAGGCTGTGGCTCTGAACTATAAGATATTTTAAGTCGATTAAATTCTTCTAGAAGTTTCAGCAGGAACAAACTTAAAAGATCATCATTAAAAAAAAACAAAACAAAAAAAAACACTCCCAATGACTTCCCTTGGATCGGTGACCAAACACTCCTACTGTTCAGCTTATATAATACAAGTTGGCCAAGCAGAGACCTCCCCCACACGTGCACTTCAAGGTGACCTGTGCTTTTCAGCTTGATTTAAATGAACAAAAAACAAAAAGCCCAAAAACCGAAAAGCACAAAATGGGAAAGAGAGAAAAATGACGAGTAGCAGAAACAAACCAGGCAATCGTTCCAATCGTCTCGTAGTAGATGAAAAAGTAGAGCCATATAAATTGCTAGTTAGTTTATATGAATACATTTTTGAGGAGCTAATTGAGCCAACATTGTAATTGTTGTTTAGAGTGATTTTAAAACCCGACTGATGGTATTTTGTCTTCTAGTGAGTTGAGAGCTTTAGCAGTATTTTATTGCAATAAAGCAGAATGTGCCAACAATTACACCTACAAGTTTGGTAACATTTTAAGAATATATTCATTATTTCCACTACTAAAGTCTATTCTGTCTGTCTCCCACTTTGTCTCTTTCTTGTACATTCCCTGTATTTCTAACTCTGACATTTGTGATTGCGAAACATGTTATGCTAATTGGGGGGGGGGAGTCTATAAAAACTCCTTTTCCTTTTTTTTTGCCTTAGAATGATACACCATAATTAGAGACCATTTTCTTTCTAGTTTAAACCTTTGCAATTCCTAATCCATTTGTAATGTGGCCATTACTGGCTCATTTTTTACACTTGCAAGTCATTAGTCATTGTTAATTACCATATCGAAAAGAAGAGGCCAGCCAGGGGGAGTCCTAATGAGAGTTTAGTGCCGCAGTAGATTCCCAGAGAATTGTGGGTGGGGAACATATAAGCTCTGATCTGAGATGATCTGCTACCTGTAGCTTTCAGCGACTGAACGCTGCCAAGTGACGCAGACAGCTGACTGAAATAAAAGCTTCTTATGGAAGAGTTTAAGGCCCTACAACTGTGTGTGTGTGTGTGCATGTGTGTGAATACCAAGTCTTTCCTTTGGATTTTATTGGAAATGTTTCCAAATATATAGCGCTTCCCGTTCCCCTCAGTTCAACGAGTGACAGATGACCCAACAGCAGTGTTGTATTTGATGTGAAGTGAAGAGATGAGGCTAAATAGACATTATTGTGACATTTTTCAGTAATCCAGAAGTTTGAGTATATATATGCAGAAATATCTAGTTAATGCAATCAGGCTAGATTTAAAGTCATTTGTCGATGATGATGGATTTGGCGCAAGTTAGATTTTAACAGTTTTATTTGCAATAAATTTTAAAAGCAATCAGTCAAATAAGTCAGTTGATTTCATTGGTAATAACATTTAGAAAGTAGTAATTTCACCAGTTAGTAATATGTTTTGATCTATCAAAAGAAGTGGTTGGACTCAGAAACTATATATATATATATATATATATATATATATATATATATATATATATATATATATATATATATATTTATGATTTTTAATCTGTTATTTAGGTTATTCAATCATCACATCGTTGCAGAGCTCCTGCTCTGCCCATTCAGCTTTCGAGTGTTTCAGGAATCGCTGATCATTCACGCATCTCCTTTAGAAACGTGAACTGTGGACGCCGACATTTGCGTTGGTTTACGTCTGTGTTTGCAACTGAGATGGTATTTTAGGTTTGAATAGCTCCGGTGATAGACCAGCTTCTCGTGACACAATGGGCGCACAATAGTCTTTTGCAGGGTCCATTCAGATCTTTTTTTTTTTTTTTTTTTTTTTTTTTTTTTTTTTGAAGGAAAAAAATAACCAGTGGGCCAAGAGAAGCCGTTTCTGTTGGCCCACCAGGAACTGTTTGCATGTTTTTGTCAAATTTACAGGTCTACCAGAAACATGTAGAGAAAATAATGAGATTAACTGCACTAAGTAATTTATGCTTTAAAATATATGCATTTAATTAATTGAAATCAATCAAAAGAAATCCCCCTCAAGTCCTGTGAAGTTAAACTGCGTCAAAATTAGTTAATAATAGTAGAAAACAAGCAGGACGCTCTTTCTTTTTGGGAGGAAATTAGCTGTTAAACATTGAGTTTATTTATGTTAATTGGAGCTAAGTATTTTATTCCATAAAAGTCAGTTTTCCCCATTAGACGTGACGACGTATGCAAAGTACGCAGACGTATTTCCCTCTCTCCGTTTGTTGAGTTGGTCATCTTCCTCCTCGTACTTACAGTCTTATTGCAGGGTAATAAGTCGCAGTCAATTATTGATTTCACATCAATAATACTTGATTTTCTGCATAAAGACGGCCTGCTGCGAATCAATGTACGAGGAAATGCAGGGAAGACTCATAGGAAATTAGTTCAGAAGGAAACAAACTGAGACAAACAGGTCCATGTTTGCCAGGCGCTCTGCTCAGCTAGTGAGGAAGATTACAGGAGATACACACACACACACACACACACACACACACACACACACACACACTCAGCTCATTGTTTTTCCTCAACCCAGTTGCACAGTAAATGGCCTCATTGTTATCTTACACAGATAAACTCACACTCAACCAGCACACTGCATGAGGAGGGGAGCGTCGGTGCGCGCGTGTCTGTGTGGGCACCCACGCTGCGCTAAGTGTCAGTGCCAAGGCTTTGGCTATTGTTGTCTTGGACCAAAACAAACTCCTGTCAGCCCCCGAGCGCAGGGGGAGACGTGAAGACGGGCGGGGGAGGCGGCGGAGATTCACGTTGGACGGAGGATGAAAGTTGGAGGGGGGCGGGGGGGGGGAAAGCAAGAGAGAGAGAAGAAGAAAGTGAGAAAAGGAAAACAGGACGACTGATGGGGAAGGATTAGACAGCTGTTTACTGCCATCTCTGGAGTGGAGCAGCAGTCAAAGCACAGGAATTTGTTTGCTTTTTCTGCTGCAATCCAGTTTATTTTTCCATCTCTGCCGTTTCTCTCCGTGCCTCTCCTTGCCCCCTTCTGACATGCAACGCTGTTTCGGCACGCAAAAGGATGTCGTTTTTTGTTTCCCCCCCAGTCGCATGTTTGATTGGCTAGCGCACATTTCCTCCTTAGTCAAATCAACCAGACGGCTACCAAGAGAGTAGCAAACAGTTAACACGCTAATGTAGAGCTAATAGGTTTTGTAATAGCTCATTTTCAATGTGCAGAACAATTACTGTGATACCACTTCATGCTTTAAATTATAATAACTTCAAGAGAAGGCGTGCCGCTTCTCTTTAGTGTCTTCTGATTAAAAAAATACAAGATATAATTAGACCGTTTCTTTTTTTTAAGTATAACAATAGACAGTAAAAATGCTCTCCTTCATTAGGGACCTTAAATAAAATGTGTATTTTTTTAGGAAGTTGTTCTTACACAGTATAATCGGCTTTAAGAGCATTTTAAAGCCGATTATTTCAAAATAAAAAAAATGTGAAAATGTCTGTCTATCAACTTAAAGACTTCATGAAGAGAATTTTGAAAATTTTAATATATTACCTCACGGACAAAGAAATGCACAAATGTTTGCAGAAGATTCTGCTGCAGTGTCAACTACTTAATGTTTCTTCCGGTCATCTGGCAGCTTCCTTTATTTGTTGTTGTTTCAGGACTCAATACGTTGGCTTGATTAGAAGTTTGCCTCGTCCCTTTAACATAGTTATTCATGCCTAATATTATGTGCTTCGTAATGACTGGTTAATGGTCACCACGTACCGTTTAAATAAAATTAGCCTTATGTGACAATTAAACATCTAGAATGAAACTCTAATTGATGGCATCCATCTTCCCAGAACTGATGGAAAAACTGGGATTCACACTTTTAGTTCTTCTAATTACATTTGTCTCAATTTTGTTTCTATTGCTAGTTTTATTATTTTTTTCTCTCTCCTTATATTCTGCTTCCCTTACCAGCTGTTTCTCATTTCTCCATTTCCTTCTGCATTCTCTCCTCCCCAGCTGCATTTACTCACCTTTGATTAGCTCCTCTGGTACCTTTGTCACTTCCACATCTCCCATTACTGCAAAAATACAAATTCACCAAGTATTTTTGGTGCAAATATCCAAGTACATTAGAAATGAGACAAAAGTAACTCATAGGTACCTTTTCAGTAAGATATGGGAGCTTGTTTTAAGTCAATATTTACTGAATATTGATGGAAAAGTACTTGTTCCATCGGCAGATTATTTCACTTATAGATATAGCTGTGTATCTCAAACCCCTGTGCTTCTTCTGTCATATAGTTGCTACACCTTTGCTTAATTACTCAGGACAACCTCTTTTTGAATGTCATCATCCTCCCAATCAATTTAGTGTTTTCATCTGCACAGCATGCCTAAACCTTCACCGTGTTTAACTGCAAGAAGGATCTTATTTTATTTCTCAAAAGTAGAATTATTTCTCAAAATTGTTCTTTGATTTTAAATCTGTTTTTTTGTTTGTTTGTTTTTCTTTTTGCTGCTTAGCTCAATGTTCTGCACATGAAAGCACCACTTTAATAGTTTTCATTTTTCTTAAACCTGGGAATTTATTTTTTATAATCTCGGTGCACAAGCTGATTTATTTTAATTTATCCCTTAAGGTATTTTAATTTGGGTGCTTGAAATGCTGGGTAAAAACACTTGATTCGTTTACCCCCTTAGGCAACAGCTGAATATTTACATATTAGCCGTGTTGCTTATTTTTAAAGATTTTCACAAGATCAGGATGTTGTACATACCAGCGACAGAGTGCATTCTTTTATTTTGTTAGTGTTTTTGACGCCCGAAAATAAACCGCCATTTTTGGTTGACGCATAGTAAAATAGTGCCTAGAGACAAAAAAAAAAAAAAAAAATCAGGTGGATTGTACATAGTCTCACACACACACACACACACACACACACACACAGCCCTGCTTCATGACTTTCAAAGGCTCTGGATCCACTCAGCGATGCCTCTGCGCTCGTTCTCTGCCGCCGCTCTTTCATCATCTTGCCGTCATCTCAAAAGCATCTTAAATGATTATGTTTTAGCTTCTCCCTTTTTGTCTCGCCGTGCTCAATCTCGCCTTCATGTTCACACTCCATTTGTTTTCAAGGCACAAAGGTGGACAGTAAGAGGCCCTTTTTGTTTCAGATTCGTGTCACTTTCGTTGCATAAGCGCCGCTGCTCTCTGCCGCCGTCACTGTAGCTGGCATTTTTTTATTTTTTTTTTAATTTCCCTCAAAGTAAACAGACAGAAAGACGGGGATTTACCTCGTCTTTATTTTATTTATTTACTTCAAAAGTGTAATTGGAGAAGCGGTAAAGTGTTCTCCTTTGCTTATTAATCCCAAACAATTAATGCGCGTGGCTCCATTAAACATATTGGCAACTTTGTTAAAGTGAGATTAATTTGGCAGGCAGGAGGCTGAGTGGGCCTTTGTGAGGCTGGTTATCTTTCCTCAGCAGATTGGGCTAAGCTCTCCACAGGCCCGGTGGGATGAAGAGCGTTTGAGTGTGGAGACGGTGTGAAGCAATGTAGGTCATGTGGATGGCGTGAACATCACAAGGGTTTAAGATCGCGCTTCACGATTACCCGCTTAGCACTAATGTTATTCGTTACTCAAGCGCACTCGCGCATTCTGCTGCACCTGCAGCGACTGATCCTGACCAACGGCGTCGTGGATTCTCTGGTTTCAGCTCTCTGTCTGGTCGCATTGTCGGCGGCGTCTGGTGGTTCTTCACCCTGATCATCATCTCGTCCTACACGGCCAACCTGGCCGCCTTCCTGACCGTGGAGAGGATGGTGTCTCCTATAGAGAGCGCCGAGGACCTGGCCAAGCAGACGGAGATCGCCTACGGGACGTTGGATGCCGGTTCGACGAAGGAGTTCTTCAGGGTGAGAAACGTCAAGCTTTCGGACGGTGTTTGCTGAAGTATTGGTGTCTCTCACAACGACAAGCTGCAGTTTGTTTTATGGAGTTTTTAATCTGACGGACCAACGTCAGTAGTTTGCAGTAGTTTGTGATCTTGCTTATGCAAAAGTACGACTGTCTTCATCTTCTAAGCAGTTCTAACCACCTTCCCTGGCCCTAATGATGAACAGCGTCCTCATAGCAACATGTGGCAACTAACATGTTTAATTAGGGATAGTTCAATCTGGGTGTGTTATTGTGTTATTTCTCTGACAGCATTTTTGCATATGAGCCAAAATGTTCAGTTGTCGTCTCATGTTCCACGTTTAGTTTGTCCCCTTCACGCATTGTGGCAAACTGCAAATGTTGTGTTTTTTCTTTCTGAAACTGCCTTTCTTCCTGCTACTCTTCTTTTAAAACCAGAAGAGAAACTTGAAAACATTCAACTGACGCTGTCTCTAATTTTTGCTCTCCTCTCTCTTGTTTAAACTTTTGCCCCTCAGAGGTCAAAGATCGCTGTGTTTGAGAAGATGTGGTCCTACATGAAGTCGGCGGACCCGTCGGTGTTTGTCAAAACGACGGACGAGGGAGTGATGCGGGTCAGGAAATCCAAAGGCAAGTACGCCTACCTGCTGGAGTCCACGATGAACGAGTACATAGAGCAGAGGAAGCCATGCGACACGATGAAGGTGGGAGGAAACCTGGACTCAAAAGGTTACGGGATTGCCACGCCCAAGCGCTCCCCTCTAAGGTAAAACCCCGCCGTTGCAATATGCTCAGAAAAAAAAGCCTTAAAGTTCTTTTATTGCTGTGTTTGTGCATGAACGTCCCATTTCATCTGTCGATTCCTTCATGTGGCAGACATTTCACATCTGTTTGTGCATGAAACTAAACTCGTTTCATCCATTTTGATTTATTCAAACGGTACTGGGAGAAGGTCTAGACTTATATTAACTCTAAGGAATTAGAATAGAGTGTCATTTTATAGCGATGTTGAAAATATCTCCTCATGAGAAGAAATAAAGATTTTTATTGGCCTCAGCAAAACAAGCTGAGATGAAAATGTATCTACCTTATAGCAAAAGTTAAGAATCCTCATTTTGCCATAAATCACCTAAATCTTTGACAAATCAAAACATCTGTTTGAAACAATCTTCAATCAGTGTGGAAGATTGCAGCATGGACTAGTATTGTAATCTCATATTTGTCTAACTCTAAAGTCCTTATCCACGCACCACACATTGTCTACAGGCACATCTCAAAAAATTCTAATATCCTGCAGAAGTTTAAGATTTTTTAACTCGTTTCAAAAAGTGGAACTCGTAAAGCCCATAGAATCATGACAGAGTGAAATATGTCACACTGTATCTTCTTCCAGCTTTCATGATCATGGCGTACAGATGACGAAACCCTAAAAATTTAATGTCTCAGAAAAAAATAGACTTTTGGAAACTCACGGTGTCGCATCCTAATCAGCTAATGGACTCAAAACATTTGCAAAGATTTCCCGGGCCTCTTCTTGGTCTCTCAGTCTGGGTCAGTAGGCGACACGATCATGGAGAAGGCTGCTGACTCGACAGATGTCCGGAAGGCGGTCGTTGACACCCTCCGCAAGGAGGGCACGCCACAAAAGGTCGTAGCTAAAGATGCTGGATGTTCACAGAGTGATGTGTCCCAGCACATTCAGTGGCAGGAGAAAGAGTGACAGGAGAAGGTGCACAGGCAGCTTTGAGGGAACTGGCAAGTAAATTCCTTCAAAAATTTTGGACAAACTTCATCAGGAGCGGAATGAGGCTGGAGTCGGCATATCAAGAGCCACTGTGCACAGACAAATCTTACAGGGGGGCTTCAAATGCCACATCCCTCATGTCAATCCACTTCTGAATAGGAAACCTTTTTCCAATGCAAGTAAAGTTTCATTTCATTTTACATGAATATGAATTATGTTGGCAGCAATCGCATAGAGCATTGTCTGAAACGATATTTCAGTGAGACGTCTCAGGGTGTTAACATCATGAGATCTTGTATCATTTTTGTTCCTACGTTCACTCCTCGGATGCAAAATGAAACGCGAAGAGCAGACTCCTGTCGCAGCAAGCAATAAATTAAATATTTGGTCGATGAATTTAAAAAGAGCTGGATAATTAAAAAGCATGTTAATAATTTCCAGTTGCGTGCGTGTTTGTTTTTGTCGTAGCTCTCTCGCTTTCTACCGAAGAGACTGGACGACACCCCGGTGCGTCGAGTCACTTCTCCCGTCGTCGTTCCTCCAGAATAATACGGGGGAGCGACGAACGGAGAAGCGTCAGTTTTACGCCGCTCGGGGTGAACCCAATGGCGACGATGGCGTCAAAAGTTTACATTTTTTTCAACTTTCTTTCGTCGCATGGCTGGCCCGCGTGTGCGCGTCTCTTCGTGCGTGAGCTTGACATTTCCTGTGCATGAAGTTTGCCGGTCTCCACGCAAGTTCTATAGGTAATGAATGCAGAGGGAGCGACGCTGCCTTCTGTGTATCGAGCCCATGAGGAGGAGGGAAGTCGCCTCTACCAGGCTCATGGTCGCCTGACACAGAACCGTGAGCCATGAAAGCCCAGTGAGGAGGAGCGAGCCGGAGAAACGCTGCTTCAAAAGCCGAACATGACAGCTGCAGTCTGGGAGCGCTCTGGATTCAGACCAAACGACTGTGGTGAACCACGTGACCCGCGATGTCGCATTTATTACAGAAACCGTCTCTTTGTTGTCAAACAGCAGCAGCTAAACGCAGGAAGACCGCAAACATTTGTCTGCACCTGAAACGTAATCGGCCACTGCAGTTTCCCCTGCTTGGAAGACAAAATTTACAACCTAATGCGGCGTCTCCGTCTAACGTGGTATTCTGTCGACAAACAAAATAGAAAAAGGCCCGTGCAAAATGATGCGCAGCAGGACAATTTAATAGCTGAACAAATGCTGCCCTTTCATCTCCTTGAAAAGCCAGCATTTCGGAAAAAAAAAGCTCAAACATTTGACACCAGTGCAGAGCAAGTTTTCGCAGGCAGCATTCCCAACAATTAATATACTTTGAAGGGCAAGTTTGTTTACAGAAACTTCACAATCCATTTCCATTTGTTTATTTATTTTGGATGTTTAAAGTGCCTTCCAGCTCCAGTGTTTAAATGCTCTTTAGAAATTAATTTATTGATCTTTGAGAGGATGTACTTGCGTCACTGTGCCCATTTTTATGCTACCGGTTAGCAACGGCCTCAAATTACATTTTTATCATTTATCTCAATCATTTGTGACAATTAATTGCCCATCAAACTTTGTTATTGTGACAGAGAAGCTTGAAAACCTTTCCAAAAGTACTGTTCATCTGTTTTTTGTTTTTTTTTCTGTTGGCATGTGCACCATTTATGATCAAATTAAGTCTTTCATTCTTGTGTTGTATCGTTCACAACCATGAAATTATGTTTTCACATTTTTTTTTGTTTTGTTTATCAAATGAACGTATTTGTAGAGTTAGCTCATACAGTTTCTACCTTTTGTGTTTGCATGTTCTCGTAATAAAGCGAATCTGTTTAAGCAAACTTGTGAAAACAAACAGAAGTGCAAAGTAGGACAAGAAGATGTGGATTCCTGTTTGACCCTCCGTTTGGTTAACTCCAAGGCTTTTTTTTTTTTTTTTTTTTGACGAATTGATTCACAGACTCTAAAAGTCAACTAAAGCGTCACAATTCTGTGCAGCAGAACTCGTGAGAAAAAAAAAAAGCATTAAAAGTAAAGGAATCTACATCCCTACATGGCTACTTTCCCACTTGAGCTGGAGCTCACACCTTGAATGTTCCACTTCTTCCCCATTCGATGTGACAAATGATGTAACGAATGACGATTCTTTCTGGGTTTGCTCCCGCCGTCGACAAGCGGCAGCTGTCATTTCACATCGCATTAACATTCTAACCGACTTCCCATTTATATCGCTTCTGCAACCACAGAGAGAGAGAGAGAGTTAAAATGCTGGGTGGCATCTGAAGCTTTTAATCTGTCTCTAATAGGCCTCATTCATTTTAATGAAGGGAGCCATACTGGAAGATTTTATTCAATCACTGCCGGGGTTTCTTTGGGACCTGGGTTGACAGCCAGAGGTCAGAATGCAGACAGGAAATGGTTCTTGAGCCTTCCTCAGATGTTCCTCCTTTATTTTATTTTTTTTTTAATTTATGCAAATCACATTTTATACATCAAGTAAAGTGTTGCATTAGTTTAAGCTATAAATGGTGGGTGGTGAAAATAAGCTGTTCCAGTACCCACATCTGGCACTCGATAGCCGAGGATGTACCGGCGTACCTCCCGCTCTGTGGCCATCCCTAAGTGAGCCGTGTTTGTTGTTGTCGGGTTTCTGTCGCCGTCATTCACAAACGTCTCGCGCCCGAGATTCGATAACGGCTAATAAATTTGCATCGCTAATAAATGAAATTGAAATGCGCCCGTCTTGATTTAAGTTCCCAGCTCTAGTGCGCGATTAGACGCAAGTGAATGACCAAGCGCCGCTCAGAGTTGGATTCAGTCACACCTGCAATGAGCCGTCGGCAAAACAAATGTCGTTTGGACTGCTGCATGTCAAATGATTCCACCCTTATCTGTGTTCAGAAACAGGAAAACAATTTCACTTACTCACATTTGAGTGATGTCGACTGCGCTTCAGTGCAGGTTTGATTGAAAAGTTTTCATTTTACAGGAATATCTTCAAATGACTCTTTTTTTTTTTCCTGATCAATCATTCTAATGCATTTCTTACATGTGCAACATCCACCCGTCCCCAGCAGAGTTTTACCCCCCGTCTCTCTGATGTTCTGTAGCCTTTCTGACATCTGCTCACCTCAGAGCAGCAGACCAAACTAACCAATGACCCGCTGAGCCATCCGTGTTCACAGTCTTTGACTTCTTTCTTTTTTTTTTGGTCTGAGTTCGCTGGGCTGAGAAAGAAGTCAGAAAGAGGTTTTACCAGCCCTGAGGAAAAAAAAAAGAGAGAGAAACGTGTTCCCTACAGCTGTGTTGTGAACTCAAGGCCAGGGGATAAAGACTCCTCTGTTTCTGCTGTTGAGAAAGGCTGAATATTAAACCAAACCTCACCGTGGAGAAAAAGGCGGTCTTGACTTCTGGTCATAGATTCTGCCTCTTCCGTGTAACGGGGATGGAGAGAGTCTTTGTCCACGGCCAAAGAGCTACAGGAAACGCACTCGTGCACTTAATCCAGAGAGGACAAGAGCGAGCTTTAAGGAGATGCCTTCAGTGAGTTCACCTGCACATGGAAGTGTTATTCTTTTTATGCTTGTTAATGCTTTAAACGTATCTGCAGACTAAGACAAAGCCTTTGGCTACATGCAAAGATCCCCAGGCCGGGATTTGAACCCAGGACCTTCTTACTAAATTTTTCAGAAATCCTGATCTGTACATTAAATGTAAAAGTAATATTGGACAAATGTTCTTTGTTAATCCAACACTGATTTTTGCTGGTCGACTTCGTCAACAGAAGCTTAAGGACTACTACTGCAAGAAATATCAAAGCTTCATCAACACCTCAATGGGGGATTCAAGGTCGGTGTGACCATCTTTGTACGGCTTATGAAAGAACAGAAACAGCAAAAGGGTGGTTGAAGCCAACCTGTGGCCGTTGTACCTTTGACTTCCCAAGCAATTTAATCACAGCCCTGTTTCAGCCGACTTGTGCAATCGGTAAACCAGCGTTTTTGCTTGCGTGTGCGATTTGGCAATTACAGAGGACCTAGGCAACCAGCTGGCCTGTGAATTTAAATCAAAGGTAATTTTAAGTAATCCCTTTTGTTATTGACGGACATAATTTCTTGCCATTAACATCAATATGCATATTGAACTGCCACAAGACAGAACAAGTCCCTAGACATCAGGTCTCTTGGCACCAGTGCCACTTGAAGATCGAACGCACAAAAACAGACACAAATATGATGAGTAACGTATCGATCCCACTCATCACCAATCTTTGGTTTTGTCAATGCCAGCTTGTTATTTAAAGCCCACATGAGTGACGGATGTTTCAAGCTTGATTTGAAATTTGCCGCAGGCACCTGAGAGACGGTTCTGTCTTTGTGGTGGTTTCTTTGTCAAAGAGGCCAAGTTGACAACACTTTGTTCACTAACTCTGTCAACAAAACAATCACTTTTCTTTCTTTATTCTTAACCAGGTTCTCAAACTCTGATCAAGGTTACTTCATCAAATAAAATGATCTGGTTACAGAAGCTGAATAGCAGAAAGTCCAAGACAGACTTTGCTCAACAATATTGAGGCAGGTTATTGCTGCAACAACATCTTGTGGGAAGATGCTACATTAGTACACCTCCCATCAATATACTGTATTAGTTACCATATTAAAAGTAATTAACTTAATCACCCAAGGCATCTCAGTTTAGCACTCTGTCTCTCTCTTTCTCTCTCTCTCTGAGGCCCCTGCTTGGTAAAACCTGGTACATCTCAGCTGCATTTCATTGCATGTATCTAACAAAACATGCACATTGAAAACCAGGGGCTCCTGGTCCGCATCAAGTTAGCTACATTCAGGAGAATCCCTTGCTTTCAAGTCAATGTTGTCACAATTTCCACCACGCGACCGACCTCTTTATATCTGTCTCCTAACGGTTATCGTTTCATATCATTTTCAAGAAACCCAGTAAACCTGGCAGTGTTAAAACTGAACGAGCAGGGCCTCTTGGACAAATTGAAAAACAAGTGGTGGTACGACAAAGGAGAGTGCGGCAGCGGGGGAGGGGACTCCAAGGTCAGAGCCAGTTTTCATGAACCCTGTGTGTGTAACGGGGCGGAGATGGTGGTAACCGGCAGCTCGATGCCACATCGTCTCTCTGGCAACACCTTTTTTTTTTCTTTTCTTTTTTTTTTTATCCGTAAGATTTAGGAAAGTGTAATTGCAAAGAGCCAAACTTTTGAGATATAAATTTGAAATCCAGAGAGCTGAATATGTGAACCGTGAAACTTTATTAGTAATTGAAGCAGCTAAGGGAAGCACAATCTGTTTGATGCTGCAAAAGATTTATTTAAGATGACAGTGTTGCACGAGTGGGGGTAAGCAGAGTGCCGGTTACCCGAAGTGATATAGTAATACACATCTACTGCCTTACAGAGTGAGCCAGCCAAGCTAGATGGAGTATTAATGCATATCACTTTGACTCGAATGTTAATAATGACGTTTAATGCCATGTATTTGTGTGTTTGTGTGTGATGTTTTTTTTTTCTTTGTCGTCAAGAGAGCGAGACCAAGCGTTGATTGCTGTGTGGATGTACTTGTTGCTCTGTGTTTCTGAATTAACATAAAATAACATGACGTAATATGTTATTTATGTTATTTCCCTATTGTTGGAAGAATCCCAGTAAACCTAGCGGTGTTGAAACTCAATGAGCAAGCCGTCTTAGACAAACTGAAAAACAAATGGTGGTACAAGAAAGGTTAGTCTTAACGCAAAAAAAGCCGATGCCTCACTGTGCCTCCCAACCCTAACCCTACTTTGTTCCTAGACCAGACCTTACCCTTCAAAAAAAAAAACAAAATCAGCTTTCAACCTCAACCGCACACAGTTATCCTCCCCATGTGGCTTTGGCAGAACCGCACTGGAGCACACATCAGGCAGCAGTACAAAGATTACTTCTCTTTTTTTCTTTTCTTTTCTAAGAAAAGTTGGAACACCTAACTTAGAAATACATTGCTTCTCCATTCACTATCTATGTTTTCACTTTAGGATTTATACGCGGGCAAAACATACCGAATTATGCAAAGTCAGTGCATTAGTCTTCAAAATCGTAGTTTGGTTGATTCAGTTTAGCGTAAGCTTCAATCAGCAGGAGCCATTTTAAACTGTACAAATCAAAAATCATTTCCTCTGGCCAAGAGAAATCGCTGCACTTTTCCCTCACTTTTGTACGCTTTCAGGACTCGCACATCAAAGACAGACACAAGTGACTTGCATTTTATTTTTCAACACACTTTCAAAAAGTCACCACTTTGGTGGCTCGAAACGTTTCAGCCGTAGCACAAACTTTGATTCTGCAGAAAAAACACTAAGTACTGTAAACTATGTGTGATGCATACAGCGACTTCCACGCTTATTGGCACGTATAAAAACTATTTCACTGCAGTGCCATGCATCTTTAGTCAAATCAGTGCTGCAACAAATACTGAGTTAAACGCTGAAGGGCGGGTCAGGCTAAAAATAATTTGATTCCAGTCACCAGCAATTTTTTGGTGGTTCTCAATTTTTTTTTTTTTTTTTTGTTTATAAAAAGGCCAAGGAAGTTTTAACCACTTATATACAACTTCCTGTTTCTCCTGCTGCATACACCTAGAGACGTCATTGACCTCTGCATGCAGATTTTAGAGTCTGGAGGAGAAGGTGTGTCACAGAAGGAGAGTGATGAGACTGAGGCTGTTTTCTAATTTCTGAGTTAAAGTGTGAGGCCAGATTTTGTCACAGCTCATATTTTTAACTAATGTGAAAAAACTAACAGCTACTAACTAAATCCAAGCTGTTCATGCCCATCCTTTTATTTTGCTACAATTAAAGTCGGAGGTGGAAAAAAACTTAATTGTTTGGTTTAGTCTAATGCCAGGAGTCGTTTTCATTGTAGCACAAATCAGCTAATTTGTCAGGAAGTGCCCCTGGACGCACAACCTCCTGTGAATTTCAAAATTACCACTGTCGACTCAGCAAAATCCGTGTTATGCTGCGTTTTTTTTGTTGTATCTTAGCTGGAAATTTCATATGCTAAATGTTGCTTTGATAGCAAAATTTGTTTAAAATTTAGCAGTGCTACTTTGACTTAAAACGTCTAAGAAAAAACGTAGTCACAAACATTTTCGCAAGCTATTTTCAAAAATCCGTTTTTTATAATTTGGCTAGTAGTCTTGCAGTATTCCAGTGTCGTCTTATTCTTTATAACATGCTTGTGTTTTGAGGGATTTAATGTTTATGCTCTCCTGGATATTAGGCGGATTATTTAGGATTGTGAAATTGATATAAACAACATTTAGAATACACCTAAAGTCCACCCGTAGAAAACAACACACCCAACCTCCTACAGCCCTAAGCATGCAAAGCAAAAGTAGCATTAGAATAATCTGAACATCCCTTATGAAAAGGAAACAAAGAGGCACATGAGATAAAAAAAAAAAAAAAAAAAAAACATCAGGCCCTCATCCACTTGCTGAGTTCATTGAGTTGTAATCTCTGTACTCTGGCCTTTAAAATAATCCCACCCTAATTCTCCCACCGTAGAGTGTGCACACTGCAACGCAGAGCTCCAGTCGACTTGCATGCGCCAGCAGTCTGCGTTATCGACTGCCTTGAGAAGCTGTTCTCCCTGACAGTGAAGCTGTGGCTTTTTAATTCAGATTTCCTTCCATATGTTCCTCCATGCGGATCTTTGATCCTGCTGAAATTAGCCGCCTTACGCTGATTGACAGCTTAGTGCAGGGGTGCTAAACCTCGTGGCGAAGGAGGGCGAAGTCTCTCGGGAAGATATTACAATGCGAGGTAAATCCAATAACGCCCTAAATGCAGCTGCACAAATGGGCTCTCTGCACGGGAGATAGCATTATGGAAAGTATTGCAGCTATTTACATAAAACAAGCTCCTATTACAGTATAGACACATGTCCAGTAGGTGGTCTGTTATAAAGACTAAATGGAGAAACCAAGTGTCTATTAAGTTTGCACAAACCTTTCTTTTCTTTTAGGTAAGTTGTGACAAAAAGCCTCAAATGATTTGAAAAGAAATTAAAAACCGTGGCGTCATGAAAAAATTCCTTAACCTTCAGTTTCTCCACTCCGTCAGATTTGTCGTTTTCTCGTCAGTCGTGCCTGTCGCATTCCTGAACCTGAACCTTAACGACCTGGTTCAAACAAGGCCGCCATTTTTAAAAAGCGCCGATGTGCTGAGCGACTTACAAACTGAACGGTAGACATGTTTATGATTTGATCATTTACTAATGTCTAAAGAAATCCCCTCTTAAAATCACACACCGTACATGTCTCTTTGTGCATCATTGAAAACATTTTTTTTTATCTTTGCTTTTCTTATTTCTTTTAGAAATTGATAGAATAGAATAGAATAGAATAGAATAGAATAGAATAGAATAACTTAACTGGAACCAAGACTAAATATATACAAATATATATATAAAGAGTAAAAAAAACCCGCTCTCATTTAACAAATCTTTTTCACAAAGTGCTTTATAAATAAATCTTACTGACTTTACTTACTTACTTCCCTCCTTAAAATGTGACTTAATAGCATAGGGTAGTATAAAATGGCTGGCAAGCTAATTTCATTAACTAGAGTACTTTGTAAGCAAAATTCTCCAATAAAACAAGAAAGACATTTTCCTACAGTGTTTATGTCTATCCTGTCTTTTATAATCCCACACCACATAGCCCAGGCTTCTGCATATGCAACATTTATACGTCTAGTTTCCATCCAGTTACGGGAAAAGCAGTTATTTACCCACAGACAAGTAAAAGCTTTTCATTAGTTGCTTTCATTCTTCAGTTGCTGTTAATTGTTCTTCCTGTTAATGGAAAAGCTTTTACACGCGCGCCGCTTCTTAAACGTTTCTCTGAATTTGTATTCTAAAGAGGCGCGGTTCGAGGAAGCTCTTAGTTTCCGGCCGCCTGATAAAAAAGTAAATTTATCTCGAAGGGGAGACTTTCAGTCACACAAATTGTGACCAAATATTAAGAAAGGGAAAATTATACAAGCTGTGTGGATATGAAACTGAGTTTTTGTTGATTAAATTGTACTGCAATTAATCATTGCAATTAATTTCACAATTAAAGGACAGAGATTCATGGAACCCATGGCTCTAGCCTCAAATACTGTACATGTGTGTATTTATAAGTGTTAACATGATTGGTAAGAAAAAACAAAACAATGTTGGAGGTGGTTTAAAATAACACTAAAGCATGGATTTGAATACTTAGTAGTACAAATTATCTGTACATTAGGTTTCCTAAACAATTTTTAGTTTGTGGTAATCTGGTGATGCAACCAAGTATTTATCATACATATAGGTGATATAAAAACCAAAATTTTTAGTAATAAAAACATGCAGCTGGTCTTATTGTCTTTATCTGGTACCTGAGGCCTGTCTCACATTGTCTCTGGCCACTGTTATTGGCTCCCTTGGTGAAAATGTCTGCAAAAAGCTGTAAAATAAATAGCTTCAATCTGTGACCCCCAAGATGCTAAACAACAAACATTCAGGTACTTCCAATGGCACAGTCTAAAGTAATCAAAATTAAAGCATCTACATTTAAAATTAAGCATGAAACTGCAGATGTTTAGCAGTACAAAACACGCGGCTTCTCGAGACAGATTTAGATCTCATGAAGTCAAAGGTGGATGGCAGCTTAGCTGTAAAATTAGACGCCATAAAGTAATTTGGATTCTGCGTCATATTAACCTGGCAAAGAGCCGATGCCTCTATGGGAACTAAATCTTCGTCGGCTCCTTTCGTTACAAAATAAACTTTGCAAGTTTATATAAAACTAAACAATACATCCAACTGGTCCAGACGCTTTGCTTCTGCTCATGTCGATACGGGAGACTCGCAACTAAACAAGCTATACAAAGAAAAAGACCAGAATTAAAGTTGGATAAAGCCTTGCTGGGTGATTTTTGAGTCCTTCCTTTTATTTTTTAATTAATATCTGCTCAACTGTACCACTCAGACAGGATACGTCATATTTATTACTCGAGCGTTATCTGTTCCCCTTGTACTCTCCGTTCCCGCGACAACGGGAACGGAGTATAGACATCAGCAGCCGCTGAAAGCCCTTCACCGCAATTAGCAGGCAGCGGTAGATTTTACTCACGGCTTTCGCATGTACCTGGCGGTTTTGCTGTTTCTGCAGATAATTTCCAGCCAAACTTTTTTTTGACGGGTGCAGATGGTTGCAAAGCGCCAAACAGCGAGGGGAGCATTCTCTTGCTTCCCGAAGGTTCTCTGCCGCCTACTGTTTTGAGAGGGTGCCTAATGATGTATTTTCAGCTGCAAGCCTGGAGAGAGACTCCATCTGCCCTGTTAGTCACCAAGTTCAATTTTAGCTTTTTCTATAAGATCAGAAAACGGCTACGAAAACAGGATATGCACCTACATTGTGAGACAGGCCTCTGCCATATTTGTATTGATATTGCTTGTCTACAAGAGTCTGATCCTGCTATATTTGTTTCTCTGTGCCTCCCTATTCAGTCCTTTGTGTGTGTGTGTGTGTGTGTGTGCGTGCGTAAGAGTCTGATTATGTCTTTTGGCTACAGTGCCTTGCAAAAGTATTCATATCCCCAAATGTTTTGTTTGTTTTTTGTTTTGGTTTTTTGACAATATGTCACATTATAAAACGGGAAATGTTATGCCACAGTTTGACAGTTTCAGATATTTAAAACAAAAATACAAAGCAGTCAATAAACGATAAATATCGATATTGTCTGATATGAAATGTTTATCATCGTAGAAGCAGCACTGAAGGTGTCGATGTTGGAGAAAACTAAGTAATTGCGGTGAAGGTGATTCTACAAAGCATCAATTCAGTTTGAGCTTATAAGAATGATCACACTTTCAAATCTTGCTTGTAATAAAACGAATAAACCAGCCACATTTTTGATCTTCTTACGTATTGTGCACTACTTTGTGTTGGTCCCCCAAAAATCCAAGGGACGGGTACATTTGCAGGGCACTGTAAGCATGCATTATGTCGACGCTTGCTCCCCCGTGTTTGCGCTGTGCACAGTTAGATAAGTGTAAAGTCGAGTCATATTCCACTTTTCTTTCACTCCTCACTCCTGGGCTCCGGCCCCTCTCCCTGCTCCTCCTTCCCCCAGGACAAGACGAGCGCTCTGAG